>NC_060147.1:94980812-95594308 GCF_021461385.2 Schistocerca piceifrons | reverse complement strand
CCCTGTTTCTTCATTTCTGCAAATGCCAGCGACCTAGCAGTTGTAGTGTCAAAATTGCGTGCTGAAGGTAAACGTTGCAGTTTCTGTTGGCAGCGCCGATTACGTCAGCATTTCCACTCACACGTCTCCGCCCACCGCAAATACCAATCTTGTCATTTAGATTTTTCTTCATCAGTTTCAGCAGCTTTGTTGAAGAATGCCGAAGTGAAGAAATAGCATACTAGTTGCGATAAAAATGGTTTTTTAACGCAGCTGATGTGCTATTTTTTCACAGCGGATATTTTGTTATTCCACTCACATCGCCACCTCCAATATAACTGTGCAATCTATACTTGTTTCACACAGTCAAAGAGGAAGACTAGACGTGATGAAAGCACAAAAAGTAGTAGGACTCCTTCACACAGTAAAAGTAAAATTATGTTCTACTACAATTTCAAAATAACAACTTCAAATATTTTTCGAAAATTGTGAAAAAATATTATATTAAAAAATTATATTGGCACTCGATATCACCATTTCGATATCGATACATCGGCGAAAAAATAATGTCGCTATATTGATATCTTTTGGAAATACACTCCTGGAAATGGAAAAAAGAACACATTGACACCGGTGTGTCAGACCCACCATACTTGCTCCGGACACTGCGAGAGGGCTGTACAAGCAATGATCACACGCACGGCACAGCGGACACACCAGGAACCGCGGTGTTGGCCGTCGAATGGCGCTAGCTGCGCAGCATTTGTGCACCGCCGCCGTCAGTGTCAGCCAGTTTGCCGTGGCATACGGAGCTCCATCGCAGTCTTTAACACTGGTAGCATGCCGCGACAGCGTGGACGTGAACCGTATGTGCAGTTGACGGACTTTGAGCGAGGGCGTATAGTGGGCATGCGGGAGGCCGGGTGGACGTACCGCCGAATTGCTCAACACGTGGGGCGTGAGGTCTCCACAGTACATCGATGTTGTCGCCAGTGGTCGGCGGAAGGTGCACGTGCCCGTCGACCTGGGACCGGACCGCAGCGACGCACGGATGCACGCCAAGACCGTAGGATCCTACGCAGTGCCGTAGGGGACCGCACCGCCACTTCCCAGCAAATTAGGGACACTGTTGCTCCTGGGGTATCGGCGAGGACCATTCGCAACCTTCTCCATGAAGCTGGGCTACGGTCCCGCACACCGTTAGGCCGTCTTCCGCTCACGCCCCAACATCGTGCAGCCCGCCTCCAGTGGTGCCGCGACAGGCGTGAATGGAGGGACGAATGGAGACGTGTCGTCTTCAGCGATGAGAGTCGCTTCTGCCTTGATGCCAATGATGGTCGTATGCGTGTTTGGCGCCGTGCAGGTGAGCGCCACGATCAGGACTGCATACGACCGAGGCACACAGGGCCAACACCCGGCATCATGGTGTGGGGAGCGATCTCCTACATTGGCCGTACACCACTGGCGATCGTCGAGGGGACACTGAATAGTGCACGGTACATCCAAACCGTCATCGAACCCATCGTTCTACCATTCCTAGACCGGCAAGGGAACTTGCTGTTCCAACAGGACAATGCACGTCCGCATGTGTCCCGTGCCACCCAACGTGCTCTAGAAGGTGTAAGTCAACCACCCTGGCCAGCAAGATCTCCGGATCTGTCCCCCATTGAGCATGTTTGGGACTGGATGAAGCGTCGTCTCACGAGGTCTGCACGTCCAGCACGAACGCTGGTCCAACTGAGGCGCCAGGTGGAAATGGCATGGCAAGCCGTTCCACAGGACTACATCCAGCATCTCTACGATCGTCTCCATGGGAGAATAGCAGCCTGCATTGCTGCGAAAGGTGGATATACACTGTACTAGCGCCGACATTGTGCATGCTCTGTTGCCTGTGTCTATGTGCCTGTGGATCTGTCAGCGTGATCATGTGATGTATCTGACCTCAGGAATGTGTCAATAAAGTTTCCCCTTCCTGGGACAATGAATTCACGGTGTTCTTATTTCAATTTCCAGGAGTGTATGTCGATATTTTATCAACAGCCCTACTCGTGGCACACTTTGCAGACAGTATTCACATATACCACTCAATGTACCTGCAAAATTATGTCATTGTACGACACACAGTTCAGGATATATGAAGTCATAAACACTGAGATGCATGAAAAACAGCCGCATCATGAATTTTGTTTAACTTTATTAGTTCATTGCTACAAACTCTGTTCGCAATACATTTTGCAGATGGTATCGACATATGCCGATGAACGTACCTGCAGAATTATATAGCTGTATGACACGTATTTCATGAGATATAACTTCATAAACATTGAGCTGTGAGAAACGAATTTGCAGGGTGAAATTTTCTGGGATACAGGCAGTGCTGTTTTTATGGGGGAACGCTGGGGGATGCGTACCCCTAAACTTCTTCGTCGACAAAGTAATTTTTTTTTTACGATGTTGAGAACTTGGAAGAGTGCCAAAGATTTATTTCACGGACGTAAATTTTTTATTTCATTTTTTAGTGTTGCTAATTGCAGTACGAACGGTACCAGTGCAGTTTTTGGTGGGAAAAGCGATGTCATTGACTGTTTCAAGCATTTCGAAGCTGCGGCAACCGTTCTCGACAACTGAATCGCTGGCAGCCAGTTCGACAAGCACGTAGTGCCCTCGCCCCCTAATAGTGGGCGATGGTAGTGTTAAACGGATATGCGTACGCTCAAACACCGCGCTACCGATAGTTGTCTCCACGGTCCCGCTACCATCATCCTTCGCGATTCATTACCGTCTTGTCGCTTGTGCGACAGTGTGTCCTGTCTTTCGTTGCAATTGTAAGTTAAGTTGGAGGTGAGAGGTGAGCAGAAAACTAGGGGTTGATGGGAATCGCATGCTTCATTTGAGGTCATGTAAACTGAAGTGTTCGATACCACATTATCTTGTAGATTTGGGTGTTTCTCGGTATTGCCTGCTTCATTTTAGCAGCATTTCAACTGAAGAGTCCGATACCGTTTTTTTTTTTTTAGTTCGAAATGTTGATGACGTTATGGCTAAAAGCAGACAGGTGGTATCCCATGCTTCGGTTATAAGTAATTTTCGCCGCATTATATCCAATATCGGAGTACCCTCAAACTTTTTTTTTTGGAAAAAAAGCGCTGGATACAGGTGAAATATGTGATATGCGTATGTGGGCAAATGTGAGAGTAAACAGCTCCTGCTAAACCAATTACAACCATATAACTTGCAGTCTGGAAAGAAATACTCTTGGGGTAAGAAAGAGCAATGATGATAATGATGGGATGATAATGTGGAGAGAGAGGGGGGGAAAAGGCTATGGACAGAGAAAAAGTGAGGGAGAAATGGACAGGAAAGGGAAAAGCAAGATTGAGGAGGAGGTTATGGAGAGAGAAAGGAAAGAGGAGGACAGGTTGGAGGAGAAAGAGAGGGGAAGGAGGAGGTGGGCAGAGAGAGAGGGGGGAGACATGGATAGAGAGAGGGGATGAGGGGATAGATTTGAGGGGGAGACGGAGGGGTTGAGGAGGAGATACAAGGGGTGAGGAGGAGGTAGAGGAGATGAGAATGAGATAGAGGGGTTGATTAGGCGATAGAAAGGGCTGGAGGAGAGAGAGGGGACTGGATAAAATATAGGGGGAAGGAGCCGATGGGTAAGGATAGTGGGTAGGAGCGGGTGGGCAGAGAGAGTGGAGAGGAGCAGATGGGCAGGAAGAGGATCAGAAGCAGATGGGCAGAGAGTGATGGTGATGGAAGTGAACAAAGAGAGGGAGAGAAGGAGATGGACATGGAGAAGGAGGAGGAAGACATGGACTAATAGAATTCGAATAAATACGTACCCGGGCAACACTCGGTACTAGCTAGTTATTTGTAAAATGAGTTTGTTTTCTGTAATGTGAAAATGTCACATGCTAAACAAACATCTTGGGGAACGAAGTGAGTTCGTTGCCTGCAGCCTGGGCAGGCTACAGTTGCGGACTCACCACGCAGGCGGCCTGAGAGCCGTCTAGCCGGCCGGCGCAGAGGTGTCCCGGCCCCAGGGACACGTCAGAGACGCGCTGGTAGAGGCGGCGGCAGCGGCGCGTCTCCAGAAGAGGCAGGCGCGCCTCCAGCAGCCGGCCGGGGGCGGGGGTGGAGGCGGCGGCGGAGCGGCTGGACCGCCCCCAGCCCGTGGCCACGCAGCTGGCGGCGGCGGGGGCGGAGGCGGCTCGCGGCGGGGGCAGGCACGCCGGCGTCACGCCGCTGGCCGGCCACGTCAGCTGCAGCAGGGCTGCCACACAAACAGCGGGTCAGTGGAAGCAGGGCTGCCAACCCCACATACAAGCAACATATTGGCTTAAGTTAGGCCACGACAGCTGCAGCAGGGCTGCCACAGAAACGTTGTGTCAGCGGTGGCGGGGCTGCCAACCGCCAAGAACAAGCAGTGCATCGACTGAATGGGGGCTGTGACATGCCACACACATGAAACGCATCAAGCCGGGTTTCCACATGCAACAAAAATGACACAACAGCAAGTGATATGATGGCCGATGGGGCAGCGGAGCTGAATGCTGCAGTTTCCACATGCTCCTGTCAAAAGTGTCGTCGCATTGTTTTCAGTGTGGCGTCAGCTGGAATTGTTCATACGGATATTGGTCTTGTCATTCAGGTTATAGTGTTAGAACTGAGCTAAGAATCCAATAAAGAAGAAGAGAAAGCACGATTGTTGGATTTAGAAGCGGAATTTATGCACAAATAGCACAAAGGCATCAAGCAAGTAAATGGACGTAACACTCTTAAACGAAAACCCATACACTTTCGGGTAACAAAAAGCTAATTCAGAGTACTTGTAAAGCTGTGGTTTGAGCTCTAACTCCGATACTCACATTAAAGAAGCAGTTCCGGCTCAAGAACAACTAGAAGTGACACAGATAATCACCATTTGTTGATTACATATTTCCAACATTTAGGCCTATACCACTTTCTCAAAAGTACAATTTCAAAGATTTTGTGTGGTATGTTGGATGCTATCTATGACGCCGTAAAGACTCATTTAAAAACTAATATTTTCACTTCTGCAGCCCACATCAGTTAAATACAACGAAATATTCTATCCTTCACCGAATTTTGGAGCTATAATTCGTGCCAGCGCACTAAAAGATACGAGATTTAGTTGATTTCATTTATTAAAAATCAAACTCAATCTGACATAATACTGCCACTAGAGACTTCCTTTTTCACATCCACTGGACAAATGTTTAAAGAGCGTTGAAGTTTCCAGTACTAGAATCTTGTTATCGGAATATACTGCCAGTATGGCTTTAATTTTCACCATTTTTAGAATAAATTGAGCTGCTTTGAAACCACACATCACCTTTCACTAATCAAATAATAACTGCTTACTCACACACAAAATTTATTTGTGTATCATATAATAGAAACATCATATACTTTCACCTCGTAAATTAATCATATGTACGTAACTACAATGGCAGAACCTTTATACAACAAAGTCACACACCTTACCACTGTCCCACAATAAACCACACTCAAAACAATGTATTTTGCAGTGGTACTTAACGCAGTGTATCATAGGAACTAAATATTTTCCTAAAACAAAAGTATCTTAGACTTCAACATAGCCTTTTACACTGTCGACTTCAAACATTTTACTTGTCAATCTTGGCAATCTAAATTTCTTGCCAAGTACAGTGCGATGGTTTCGTTCATACTTGACTTCTCGCCAGCAATACGTCAGGTCCGGCACAATAAAGTCAGAGTGGAAGCAGGTAGCATCAGTCGCTCCTCAGCGCTTGGTATTAGGTCCTATACTCTTTTCATTGTACGTCATCAATGTGTCATCAATTTTGCCCACTGCTAACCCCACATGCTGATGACCTCCAGTAGTATCTAACGTAAGTGCAAAACCAATAAACCTGAAGACAGCTATGTAGGACCTGTGTGCAGTATAAAGACTGGCGCAACTCATCCAAAACTCCAGCAGTATTGGTTGGTCATTCTAGACTCATTAGCCAGAAATATCTGGAATTCATACCATCTTTAACCCTAAATTGGATTAATACCAACTTGTCTCCTTCATTAAAGAGACTAGGACTAATAACAGATGAAAATCTAAACTGGACCGAGCATATAACTGCAATGTGCAAGGAGGTATCAGCATTTCTCCATGTCCTATGAAAATATAAAAAGCTCTTCCCTCTTGATATGAAAAAGAAACTTGTACAAACACTTACAGTTCCAAGTTGGGTTGGGTTGTTTGGGGGAAGAGACCGAGGTCATCGGTCTCCTCGGATTAGGGAAGGATGGGGAAGGAAGTCGGCCGTGGGCCGTGCCCTTTCAAAGCAACCATCCCGACATTTGCCTGGAGCGATTTAGGGAAATCACAGGAAACCTAAATCAGGATGGCCGGATGCAGGATTGAACCGTCGTCCTCCCGATTTCCAACTGATTACAGTGGACGTTATCCTGCATGACCTATCTCAGGAAGCTCATGGCGTCTAGTTGTGAATGCCTGTGATCGTTATGTTTGTGATGTTTCAGTCTTTGATCAAATTTCATCATCATATGCAAAGCTATTCTGGCTGCATGCAAACAAGCGTAGAGACTTCAATACCTTCTGTCTTCTCTTTGTCTTATCAATGAACACAGTCTCTCATCTTACTCCTTGATCTTAATGTTATTTTCTGAACAAAATGGCAAAAGCACCTGTTCCCGTCAGAGCAAAATCCTTTCTATCGCACTCCATCATTCGACCACTTTCTCGAAGTCCTTCTCAGTAGCATGATCCCGACTCTGGAACAACCTCTCGCATTGTATTAGAAAAGTGAATAACATCTCCAGCTTCAGAAGACAAGTTATGACATCTCTACTAAAGGTACAGCAATGGTTACCATTAGCTCTGTACAATCTCGTTACCTTGTACATCCTTCTTTCCAACCACAACTTTCTCAAATGGTTCAAATGGCTCTGAGCACTATGCGACTTAACTTCTGAGGTCATCAGTCGCCTAGAACTTAGAACTAATTAAACCTAACTAACCTAAGGACATCACACACATCCATGCCCGAGGCAGGATTCGAACCTGCGACCGTAGCGGTCATGCGGTTCCAGACAAAAAGCGCCTTTAACCGCACGGCCACACCGGCCGGCCAACTTTCTCATTTTCCAGTATTCTTAGCGAGTGCAGTCTCCTTAAATTTCCTTTCCCCAGAATTCATTGTACATAAAAACGTCTATTTTGAGCATGTATTAATTCTTTTTATATCTGCCACTATCTTTATTGTTATTATTGTCATTACTATTATTATTATTATTACTACTACTACTATAATCACTATTAGTGGCAGCAGCTACAGTAGTAGAAGTAATGCCACAATTAACATCACTAGTTCATAACTATGTAACACCCCACCCATCACTTATCTGGTACTGGCGTGTGTTCACCCCAGCTAATTGACTAACAGATCAACAGAGAGTGCAAAACTGCCACAATATTGGATAGCGCAAAGAAAGTAATAAGGCCCTGTGACTCCTGATTGACCTGTGGTGGCAGTGTTAACATTAATTGATTCAGAATTGATCCCTTTTAATTAAAAAGGGGTGCACATTGATGTTATATTCAGCTATTGAACACCAGATGCAAATGTTGAACATTAAATTAATTAAGAAAGTGACTTGATTGAAAACAGATGCAGTCGATTAGCACAACTTTATTTTAACTCACAACCTTCAATCATCACATTACATGAGTCTCCTAACAGGCAGTGGGAATAAATTGCATTTACATGGAGTAAACCGCGATAAATAAAAATTAATTCCTATCAACTGACCCAGATGTAACCCAAAGAGCGATAAGAATTCTACAATACACGGCACATGAAACCCTCGTGGAAACTTTCCGGCATGATCCAACAAATTAATCAGTGGCCTAACTCAAGCCAGAGAGGGCGCAATATCACCGAGTTCAGCGTGGTGGGGCATCGTCATCGTGCGGACGTTGGCCAGCCTTGTGGTGCTGCAAGGCTGCGCTAGTCTATTCACTCCTAGCTACCTTGCCCAGTACATAGCTGAACGAAAACTTTCTATTTACAAGCTCAATCATACTGTTTGCTGTCCTAAACTGCAGAGATGCTGACTCTCTCTCAGGCAAGCTGAGTAAAGAGCGCCACGTCTGCACTCTAGGCAATCTGGGAACGGAAGACCTCTACTGAGAGCACGTTGACTCTGCCACTCTGAGTACCCATTTTTTCGAAATACAGTTCTCAGATGTTCCAATTCCTGGGGTAGACTCTCTGCGTCAGAGAGATTCAACGTGCTCTCCGCCCAACCACTGCAGCACTACCTGTTGAGATGGATGAAGTCACGAGGGAGGAGGTAGGCACTGCATTTATTCCATACACAGGCGCACTCTCGGGGAAAATCGCCCGCATTCTGAAGAAACACCGGGTCGGAACTGTGTTTTGTCCTCCAAATAAAACTCGTGCACTGGTGGGGAGTGCCAAAGATGACCTCGGTTTGAGGAAGGCCGGCGTGTACCAGATTCCGTGTCAATGTGGCAAGTCGTATATTGGTCAGACGATGCGTACCGTCGAGGATCGATGCCGTGAACACCAGAGGCACACTCGACTGATGTATCCGAGCAAGTCGGCGGTCGCTGAACATTGTTTGTCGGAAAATCACGCCATGGAGTATGACCGCACGAGGATTCTGGTACAGACGTCGAGATACTGGGACAGCGTTGTTAGAGAGGCCATCGAAATTCGCACCAATGACGACCTCATAAACCGTGACTGTGGCTATAATCTTAGCAAGGCTTGGGAACCAGCGATCGGGTTAATCAAGAGTAAATCGAGCAGACGTATAGTTGGTGACGACCACGGCGGACAGAGCCATCACACCGACGTCATCTCAGACGCCGTCGCAATCTGTTCCACCGCGCGACCGTGGCGCTGGGCGCGGACGGCGGAGGGAGCGCGCCGCGGTCGGAGGGTATTTAAATATGCCGCCGCCGCCACCGAACCCAGTTCCCTCTGAGCAGCCATAGCGTACGGATCTCCGTGCCGGCACGTTCACAGGAGCTCAGTCCGTCAGTTCACCTGATGATGGCGACATGTTTGATCGCCGAAATATTGTGCCCGTTGGACACTATAGACCGGCAGCATACCCGTGGATATTTTGATTATCAAATACGCCGGGAGAAACTCAAGAATCACAATGTTAACATAAATAATATTCACGTTAAGTGTAACCTCCCCACAAAATAATTTGTAATAAAATATAATAATTATTATGATTCTATTTATTGTGTAACCTCAGAGCAAAATTGGTTCCCATTTATAACCTCCTTACAGAAATTCATTCACATTTAACCTCCACACAAAATTTGTTTCCCATTTAATAAAAGCTCGAAACAGAAAAATTCCTAAACGTCGTAATAAAAAATAAATTCAGTAACCTGGTAGAATTTGGACGACAGCAGCGCTGCGTCATGGCCCTGCAAGATCATTCTGAATAAAAAAAAGCAAAAATTCTTACCTCAATAAAAACGGCGAATATATCTGCTCTTATATAAAAAATTTTCCGACACAGCTCTTTGCAATGCTGGCCGACAGATTTGTCATTTTATGAATGGAAGCAACTGATTTTTCTATTGCTATAATCGGGATGATCATGGATGGGAGAAATTAGTAAATTCTTTAAATTGAAATGAATGGTTGTTAAAAGTTACTTTTTTATGAGGAAGATTATTATTACGAGAGTTTTAAAACATTTACATGGGACTTCACATAACATTACTAGATATGCGCGAGGCTGCTTTTTACCTTATACAATAATACTCAGGCTCCGGCATCGCTGCACCGCGACCGGCCCAGCCAACATGATACACCACACTCGACAGACTAGCGACTGCTCGCTAGCAACAACTTACTGCTGCTGCTACACAGTTCGTACTGCAGTCAACACTGCTCTTTGGTCTCAGATTCTCTTATAGCTTACATATCGCAGGCAGCACATACCTCTTACAACCATGCAACCACAATATTGACTGCCAATGGCAACAGGAGATGTCCAATGGTGAAGGCCACGGAGCGTAGTTAGTGCTAGTGATATTGATACAAAGTAGAGCAATGGCAACGATAAACAAAGCAAACCTTGCGTTATATCTACACCAACAGTTGGCGAAGTTGACAGTTCTTCGAAAAGGAGCACAAGGAGTTTCGCAGAGTGAGAAAGACGTGGCAAATGAATATTAGCGTTTCTGCAAGATGGGTCTGTGGAATGTGTGGCGTCGAATACGCTGCAGTGTGCGGACAATGTACTTGAGGAGTACAATGACGACGATACGCGCTTAACAAATGAAAATGATACTGAAACAGGTGTCGCGCCCTGCAGTTTATCTTCCTTGTCGGATAGGGAACCACAAATTAGTAAAGGACAACCGTCGTCCAAGCAGCGGGTACTAAACATGATTACGTACACGGAAGTTCATCTGCAGGGTAGGGAAAACAATTATGAACAGATTTCGATTAAGTCCGCAACAATATGACGATGTAGTGCATAACAAAAACTACGGACATTCAAGGGAGGACATGGCGCACTTGTTACAAAAACCGGTGTTTGCGTGTTTCAAGGGTGCTAGGTACAGCTTAAACACAGGATGTGCATGATAGTGAGCTACTACGTTATGCACATCAAATTGCGCGCCACATAGATTACAGTGATTTCAAAGGAAGCAAACAGTGCTACAGAACTGGTAGTCGTAAGGCAGCGAAATTTCAAACAAAAAAAGTGTCATTTTGACGCTGCATAGCAAACTGCGGAATCTTCCCGAAAATATTTGAGATAAATAAACGTATCCCATAGTTCAGTAAGGAATTTGTTTTCAATTCCGACCAATCGGGATTTGAAGAGGAAATGCATGTGAAAGGAACCCTGGAAATTAGAGGAACCAAGAGAGTTGTGTCAAGATCAACGAAGATCAGCGCCTTTAACGCACTCCTATACAATTATGACGACTGTTAATATGGATGGTAAATTGGCTGGCAAGTAATTTGTTGCGCTGTGATAAGTAGGAGGTGCTTTGGCCCCTACGATTCTTCCTCGTGTGCGTGATCTTGCAAGGGCAGCAGGGAATATTTACGTCACAGCACATCAAGAGTGAGCAAATGGGCGTAAGAGAAACACAACTATGGTAGGAGCATTTCTTTTGGCCAATAGCTGGTCGAAATAACTTGCTTTTTCTTGATTCCTGGTATGAGTATAAAAATCATACTCGTTTAGAGGAAACCATTCCTGCTGAAAACGTGTGACATTGCGATTCATACCACCTAGAGCTATTGGAGAAATTCAGCATCTGGGTGTTTTTCTTTTTTTTCGTGCTTACAAAACATGATATCGCACTATCTGCAGCTCCGCCTTGAAGGATAGCAGTTTCACGATAAGCTCCACGGGAGACTGTTTCTCATTCGGTTGCACGACATCACATTCCATCAGTTCTCATCACCCCGTTACACCAGGATGATTCTACACGCATTCCTTGAGAGTGGACACCTAGCTGGACGTCCTTCACGGTTTGTAACTCACACTTTGGCGCATAATTTTTCATTCGCTATTCATTGAGCAAGTTAATGGTTTCTTTTGAACACTACTGAAGTGTCGACGATGTCCATTTTTGAAATGTAATACATACACCCCATAGAAGGTTGATCTCTCCACTTCTCAGACATTAATCTTCTATCGCTCTCTTGAAGCACATGGACTATTCCTCGAGTTTTATACGCCACTGGAAGTAATCCTTGTTTCCCATAATCCGGATACACTCCAGATATGTCTCTGAGACATACCGGGAGAGTCTCAGAAGGTTGAATTTTCCCGTGCAACTGTAAACTGTGGAAGTGCAGGTACTGGAAGAGGCACAGTTTGTCCGTGTCTCCCGTTCGGTCCTCCCTTTTAATCGTCGATTCGACAAATTTCCACAAGCGCTCATATTACGTATGTGGACCGATGGAGCGTCCGACGAGACAAATTCCATAGAATGCTTTACAAATTCATGCTGGAATCTTTCTTTTTTCAAGGTGTAGCAAGACTTAAAGCCATGGTTCAAAGGGGTTAAGCACTACGGGACTTTAACATCTGAGGTCATCAGTCTCCTAGACTTAGAACTGCTTAAAACTAACTAACCTAAGGACATCACACACATTCATGCCCGAGGCAGGATTCGAACCTGCGACCGTAGAACCAGCGCGGTTCCGGACTGAAGCGTCTAGAACCGCTCAGCCACAGCGGCCGTCTTTAAAGCCATTTGTTATAACTCTGGTCCCTGGCAACGAATGTTTTTCCTGTCATAACTGTTAA
The DNA here is from genome assembly GCF_021461385.2 of Schistocerca piceifrons. Classification (NCBI taxonomy): domain Eukaryota; kingdom Metazoa; phylum Arthropoda; class Insecta; order Orthoptera; family Acrididae; genus Schistocerca; species Schistocerca piceifrons. Next base: position 95,581,972 of record NC_060147.1, on the reverse strand, counting down.
CACATCACTTTTCACACGAGTGTTACTAAAGATTGAATTTGCGACCTCGCACTCAAGGAATTCCTTGTGAGTTATCGACGAACACCGCTTGCGACTACTACGCGTTCTGTCGAGATGTGATATTCGCGAATGACAGTGCTCCTATCGGTGAACAAAACAGGATAGCTGAAATAGACGAAGCGTATATAGCTACCAAGAAATGCAGTAAAGGACGGTCACTAAAAAATGAAACTGAATACAAAAACTGATCTTCGGAGGCATTGAAAGGGAATCCTGGAAGTACTTCATAGTTCGCGTATATTCGAGGTGCAAGAAAACTTCTGTCTCTCTCATAAAGCACTTCATCTTACCAGGGATCAAAGTTGTAACAGATGGCTTTAAATCCTACTGTACAATGAGGAACGGAGGATTCTGAGCCGTGTGGCTTAATGAGCGATATTCCCGCCGCTGGTATGGGTCATCTTTCCGGCGGTGTGCGCAGAGCGCATGGTGGCGCCACCTACCGGGCCGATGAGGGAGCGAGGGCTAAGCTCTAGCAAGTAGCGAGGATTTTGCTTTGGGACGCCAATAGTTCAATTCTTTTATCTTGGCGGTTCGCGCATGCCCGCTCAGACGCGGGAGATTGCTGCGTTGCCAGTTGTACGCCCCAAGAGAAGCAGCGCCATAGTATAGTTCGCAAACTTAACGTTTAGGGTGGAGCGCGCAGTTTATGAAGTAAAGCCACCACGGCCGCATTAACCCTTTCGCTGCTACAGAGACGTGCTCCCCGCATTCCGCGATGTGCCCGATTTTGTCATCATTGCACTGCTCGCCTGTGCAGACACATGGTGTTTCGACTGCTTTGACACAGTTTATCATTCGATTTCACAAAAACTAAGTGGCCCAAAAATTTGATTTTTACACATCTTCTTGACTGATACCTTCCCCCCATAAATGACTTAATTTTGTTTCGAAGTTCAACGCAGTTATTGTGCAGCATTAGATGTAGTAAACCATTGCACGAAATTTTGAAGAGTTTGCAGAGGTAAAAGTCCATAGCGTATACTTTCCGTATGGTCGATTTTAGCTGCCACTAGAAATTTCAAAAAATTACATTCAAACGAATAAAATTCATGTAGTAAGACACTTCGATATTGCTTTTAAAGAAAGAAAATATTAAACACCAAGCAAGGTTTGAACTCAGAACCTTTCGCTTAGCAGCCATACACTTTAACCACTACACTACCACTGCTTGTCGTTCAATAAATCACCCAGAGGACTTTAAAATATCACGCAAAATACCGACAAACACTGTTGGTATGACTATGAATTACTTACGATTCGTCGAAGTACAATAAGAAATAAACAATTACCGCTGTTCTTTATTGCGAAAAAGCGATTAGTGAGAATGATACAAACACCTTTCCTTGCTATCGCCTGAATTAGGAGGCTTGTTTGGTTTAATTAATTAATGGAATATGAAGCAATTGGTATAAAGAATGCTTTTTCCAAACTTTCTATAAAAGTAAGTCTGCAATCAAGACATTGCTTTTGTTCAATTACTTTGTTTATGACTGAACGTTTCTAAAACTGAAGACACTCGTCCGTGCTCTGCACTGCAGTCGAGCTCTGGCAACGTCGTTCTCTGTTCATTGGCTGACTCTGTTTTGTGATGTCAGATGCGCAGAACGAACCTAAACTCGGCCGCCGTCATAAATGACCCGCACTTTAGGAGTAACGTCGTATTTCCAAGTCTGGCGGACAGCACAGGTGCCGTGCGAGGCAGCAGGAAGAGCGCATCTAAAAGGGTCTGTTTGCCCGGGTGATGAGCCGTAGGAAATATCGCCGGCGTGGAAGCAGTCAAGTTACTGGGCAGCCGTTGGTGTATTTCGCTTGCTACATCTCTCCGGGCAGCGGGATCTGCGGCGGCTGGCTTCGTCGAACAAGCAAGATGGTAAGGGCCTTGCTTGTGCTGTAAATTGTGGCCGGAATCGACTACTGCGTTCTGTACTGTTGACTTCATTTCCTTAGCTGGCCCTTGCTACTCCTACTATGTCCTCGAATAAGTTTAATTTCAGCTTGCTTCGTACGCAGTGTTCTAGTGAGAGCTGTATGTGATGTGATGATCAACATTTACTAGGGCCTGGAGTGCTGATACATTCTGTTTGTAGATTGCTACTGTCAGTGTTTAACCGTCATTGCCGGCCGAGGTGGCCGAACGGTTCTAGGCGCTACAGTCTGGAACCACGCGCCCGCTACGGTGAGCAGGTTCGACTGCCGCCTCGGGCATGGATGTGTGTGATGTCCTTAGGTTAGTTAGGTTCAGGTAGTTCTGTTTTAGGGGACTGATGACCTCAGAAGTTAAGTCCCATAGTGCTCAGAGCCATTTGAACCATAACCATCATTGAAAACAGTTTGGTTGGTCCTTGTCTAAGTGCCGTCTGGTTATTGTATTTATATCACACGACGGAGTTAAGCTGACCAACTGGATAAAATTTTCCCTGGGTATATTTTGCCGTGAATTGCAATAACATTACTGTTACGTTTCTATCTGAAGTAACAGTGTGTCTGAGAGACACGTGTGTAATACTAAATGAGTTGTTTCATAAATTCTTACGAGTTACTGAGAGGCCAGTTGTTATTGTATGTTTAATAGTGTGAACCTGATTCTATTAATGAAACTACAAGAATTCCTTCAATGACCGTATGTGGATTTTGTAATTAATTCTGATTTAATCACAAATTTAAGTGTGGCTATTTGCTGCATTTTGATTTCGTTTTATCGGGACTTCTGCTTTTTGTCTTGATAGCGGGTGCAGGGTCCTGGGTTGCGTCCTGCTTGTGCTGTTGTATATTTTCCGCCCCCTTTGCCCGCGCATGCCTGCTGTCCCTGTATCTAGTTCACTCGCGGCTTAATGTATAATTGGCCTTACGCACATAAGATAATAGATTTGTACTGCTTAGCTAATGTTCATTAATAGGTTGATTAATTCTACAGATGATGTGCTGTAACGAATAATTGTGTTTTAGTTACTTAAGGCAGATGCCAGTCTCTTGTAGATACCCACTAGTTCTGGGATTTTTCGTGCCTATTCGTGACCGTTGCTGATCCCGTTTGGGGGTCCAGGCTGAGCCTGTACTGGAAACAGCGGAGTTTATTGAATCCCACGAGGTTGCTTGGTCCCAGGAAATTTTATATTTTATCCTACATTGTAGGGTGCCTGCCATTTAAGTAAGGTGGTAGAGTGCCATGGCATCTGATTTGTTGTTGCCTGTACTCTGAATTACTTGGGTTATACCAATCACTGCAGTAACGAGACTATATTTTCTCGTTAAATTTTACTAAATTGTTCTTCAGGTTGATAATAGTTTTTGAGTAAATAATTTTAACTCATTTTACTAAATGTGCAAAAGGCCATAAGTGCCGTGGTTTATGAATGTAACTTGCTCTCATCTAAATGGTAAATTTAAAGTCGTGTGGTAATTTTAAAAATGTGTTGATGGTTTTATTTGTTATTTGTCTTGTTTAAATGCGCCAAATAAATGTTCAGTGCAACTGTCGATGGTGATTGCCTGATGTGTCACTTGGTCCAGTCCTACCGCCCCACAGCCTACTGTGCTGCGCTTGCATCGTTGTGTAAAAGGCTGAATTCCATGCTGTCCTGACACATCAGATTCCAACAAGCATTTGTACACCATTCTGTGGAATTTGTCGCTTCGGACGATCCATCTGTCCACGCCCAGAATGCAGAGCGCTTTTGGAGATCTGTCAGATCGTCGAATAAAAGAGAGGGCCGACGGGAGACAGGGACAAACTGTCCTCTTCTAATACCTGTGCTTCCACTGTTTGCAGTTACGTGGGAAAATTCAACCTTCTGAGACTGTCTCAATATTCCTCAGAGACATATCTAGAGTGTAGCCAGGTTACAGAGAACAACGGTTGCTTCCAGTGGCGTACAGAATTCGAGGAATAGTACATAAAGAAGACGTGAAATTACTTTTTTCTTTCGTAATTGATGTTAACTTACTAAAACTTCGTCTTTTGTTGAAGCTCTAGTCATCACAATAAACAGTATCCACACTTGCTGCCACGAGCAATTGTCAGAGTTTTTCTTACACCGACTAGGCTTAGAGTCTGTCTATAATGTCCAAGAAATTTATCTGGGCTCTTTCTAGATCTACCTTGACTGGCTGAATCAAAGGTACAGTTGTCTGACATTCCGTATATGTTAAAATTTTGTGAGCAAGTCTGTTTTTCTGGGAGTCTGTTGAATGTGTCTACAGAATATTTATCTTATTTTTCGTATCCCTTCACAAGGCTGGATAATTTTTCTGTTGTTTGCGGGGTTTTAGTTTAACTACTTTCCATTGTGTAAGGGCTGAGAATTTCCCTCATAATGTTGTGTTCGCATATAGACGTATGACCCAAGTGACATCCAATCACCTGACCACGTTCGAAGTCCGTGAGTTCCGCGGAGCACCCCATTCTGCTCTCACCGTGTCTAATGACTGAGGTCGCTGATATAGAGTGCCTGGCAGTAGGTGCCAGAAGAATGCAACTAATACGAAAAACGTATTTTTTGGGGGGGTATACTTTTGATCATATAGTGTATGTTTATCTAACTTTGTAAGACGCATTCGAAAAGAAGCGAGCCAGAGACTGTACAATGGAACCAGCTGAATGGTTCGGAAAATCATTACCTACGGAATGCGTGGTCCTTAAAAGAGCGATGATGCCCGAAACTCGCCGCTAGAGAGACACAGGCGCACTCCCACATGACAACAGAGTGAGCGCGTGCACGCCTACCGTCCATCGGACTCTCTCACGCTGGAAGCAGAAACGGAGGCTTGAAATGAAGCGAAAGAGATGTAATGCGTTTCCTGACAGCGGAAGGAATTCGGGGAAAGGAAATTCATCGAAGAAGGGCCCCAGTATGCGGAGGGCACTCCATGTGCAATTCCAACGCTCAACCCGATTCTGCGGCGGGGAAATGAAATGTCGTGTGACTAGGGCCTCCCGTCGGGTAGACCGGTCGCCTGGTGCAAATCTTTTTAGTTGACGCCACTCCGGCGACTTTCGAGTCTATGTGAATGAGATAATGATGAAGACAACACCCAGTCCCTGAGCGGAGAAAATCTCCGACCCAGCTAGGAATCTAACACGGGCCCCTTTGCCTGGTATTCAGTCTCACCTATCGAGGCGGACGGTTGCTACAGTAACTTCAAAAATGTTCAAATGTGTGTGAAATCTTGTGGGACTCAACTGCTAAGGTCATCGGTCCCTAAGCTTACACACTACGTAACCTAAATGATCCTAAGGACAAACACACACACCCATCCCCGAAGGAAGACTTGAACCTCCGCTGGGACCAGCCGCACTGTCCATGACACGCGCCTCAGGCAGCTCGGCTAATCCCGCGCGGCTGCCACAGAAACTCTCTGATCTCCAATAATGAGGATATCCGCCTGCTGGACAATGGTGTCGGTAACGTGGCGTTTCAGATCGTGGGTCATCGGCCTTCATTGATTGTTTGTCTCACCTCTTGACCCTGAGAACAGAAATGTAATGTTCTTCATACACTCCTGCCGTTCTTTGACGAATTTCTGTTTCTCTCGTTGTAAAGAAACGCACCACACCCCATTGCTCTTCTTTTGAAGCCCTCATTTCTATGTTCGTTTTGGTGATCCACATGTTATGGTGTGGGGAAGCATAAAGCCACATGGGTGTACTAACATCCAAATCGTTGAACGCGGTGCTTTCACCGGTTGATGTTACTGTGACACTGTAGTCCTTCCTCATGTGTGACTTTTCAGAGGTGCGTTCAACTGTGACTGCACTTTTACGCATGACAATGCGAGACCGCATCGAACAGCACAGGTGGAAGGGGTCCTGGGAAGAGAAGATATTTGGCGATTGAACTGGCCTGCCTGTTCCCCCAAGTTGCATCCTATCAAGCTTGTGTGGGATGTGTGGGGGAGTCATACTGCACCACGCCCACATAAAACGTGCTGGTGCAGGAATGGAATCTCCTAACAAAAGAACACCTAACCAACCACGTGGCCGACAACGGAGCACGTTGAATAACATGCACTACCGACCGTTGTGGTCACATAACGTATTAACACTCTGCCGTCCGGCGACACCACAGTGGTGTAGTGTGCATAGTATCACTCAGTGGCCAGCTACACCACAGTGGTGTCGTGAGCATAGTATCGGCGACAGCACAGTGGTGTCGTGTGCATAGTATCGTTCAGTAGCCGGCGATAACGTAGTGGTGTCGTGTGCATAGTATCGTTCAGTAGCCGGCGACACCGCAGTGGTGTCGTGTGCATAGTATCGTTCAGTAGCCGGCGACACCGCAGTGGTGTCGTGTGCATAGTATCGCTCAGTGGCCGGCGACAGCACTTTAGTGTCTTTTGCATTCTGTTGGTGTTTTGTTTAGGTAGCAATAAGTTACACACGTCAACAAGTTTTTTTGTTTTTATAAGTACTTCTGCCATTTCATCATGGCAGACGAGAGATGATACGAATACTTGCTACGAATGCGCGGAGCAAAACTTGGAGGTTGCCACGTCTCATCATGATCCGGTATTTCCGAAACAAATAAACGAAAACGAAAGAAATACCATGAATGTTCCAAAAACAAAATCAAAAAAGACAACAAACTTACTGTGCAAGCCTTGTGGAGTTGCGTTACATCTTGGAGACTGTTTTGCTGCTTATCATATGAAAGAGAAATACACTACTGGCAATTAAAATTGCTGCACCCCAAAGATAATGTGCTACAGACGCGAAATTTAACTGACAGGAAGAAGATGCTGTGATATGCAAATGATTAGCTTTCCAGAGCATTCACACAAGGTTGGCGCCGGTGGCGACACCTACAACGTGCTGACAAGAAGTAAGTTTCCAACCGATTTCTCATACACAAACAGCAGTTGACCGGCGTTGCCTGGTGAAACGTCATTGTGATGCCTCGTGTAAGGAGGAGAAATGCGTACCACCGCGTTTCCGACTTTGATAAAGGTCGGATTGTAGCCTATCGCGATTGCAGTTAATCGTATCGCGACAGTGCTGCTCGCGTTGGTCGAGATCCAGTGACTGTTTGCACAATATGGAATTGATGGGTTCGGGAGGGTAATACGGAACGCCGTGCTGGATCCCAACGGCCTCGTATCACTAGCAGTCGAGATGACAGGCATTTTATCCGCATGGCTGTAACGGATCGTGCAGCCACGTCTCGATCCCTGAGTCAACAGATGGGGACGTTTGCAAGACAACAACCATCTGCACCAAAAGTTCGACGACGTTGCAGCAGCATGGACTATCAGCTCGGAGACCATAGCTGCGGTTACCCTTGACGCTGCATCACAGACAGGAGGGCCTGCGATGGTGTACTCAGCGATGAACCTGGGTGCACGAATGGCAAAACATCATTTTTGCGGATGAATCCAGGTTCTGTTTACAGCATCATGATGGTCGCATCCGTGTTTGGTGACATCGCGGTGAACGCACACTGGAAGCGTGTATTCGTCATCACCATACTGGCGTATCACCCGGCGTAATGGTATGGAGTGCCATTGGATACACGTCTCGGTCACCTCTTGTTCGCATTGACGGCACTTTGATCAGTGGACGTTACATTTCAAATGTGTTACGACCCGTGACTCTACCCTTCATTCGATCCCTGCGAAACCCTACATTTCAGTAGGATAATGCACCACGGCATGTTGCAGGTCCTTTCTGGCTACAGAAAATGTTCGACTGCTGCCCTGGTCAGCACATTCTCGAGGTTTTTCAGCAATTGAAAACGTCTGTTCAATGGTGGCCGAGCAACTGGCTCGTCACAATACGCCAGTCACTACTCTTGATGAACTGTGGTATCGTGTTGAAGCTGCATGGGCAGCAGTACCTGTACACGCCATCCAAGCTCTGTTTGACTCAATGCCCAAGCGCGTATCAAGGCCGATATTACGGCCAGAGGTGGTTGTTCTGGGTACTGATTTCTCAGGATCTATGCTCCCAAATTGCGTGAAAATGTAATCACATGTCAGTTCTAGTATAATATACTTGTCCAATGAATACTCGTTTATCAACTGCATTTCTTCTTGGTGTAGAAATTTTAATGGCGAGAAGTGTACTAAGTACCAAAGACAATGCAAATAAACAAATTTATGGAACAAACAAATTTTGTATTTATTTACGTATGTATATCTTCGAAATTTCATGAAAGTAGGTGAACAGGGTTGAGAACTCATGAGAACTAACGATGAGCAAAACGTTACAATTTATAATCTCCTGCTGATGTCAAGAACGGTCGGCAACAAGCCAAATAACCCGAATTAGCGGCTGCCGGCGCCAAGCGAATAAATTTGTACGAGACGTGCGGATGGCTAAGTGTTAAGAACCATCTCCCGCTTTTTGTAACGTCCGAGGAACGACCATTAATCCCAGTGACTTCATTGTAACTCCTGCCTTTGAATAAAAGTGTCATTTCCGTTCGTCTCATTGCGTATTTCTTTCGATTATCTTCTGTACAATAATGCAGCGGCCGGCCGCGGTGGCCGAGCGGTTCTAGATGCTACAGTCCGGAACCGTGCGACCGCTACGGTCGCAAGTTCGAATCCTGCCTCGGGCATGGATGTGTGTGATGTCCTTAGGTTAGTTAGGTTTAAGTAGTTCTCAGATGTTAAAGTCCCATTGCGCTCAGAGCCATTTGAGCCATTTTATAATGCAGCATTTGTCTCAGTGTATGGTCCAAGTGTCATCCAGCTGGGTTACTTGGCACTGTCACGTCACGCGAAAATTACTCCCTATACACACGAATTTATTTATAATAAAAAAACTTCATTTTTGTTAAACTTTGTAACGCCGGAAATGCATATCCTCCTATTTCCATCTATTGTACTATTATTTTTTTCCTTGTTTTGTTACCTCAAGATATGACATTTCTGTCTCTTTATATATTGTAATTGCTTTACTGTTTGGATATATATATATTTATGCACTTATGTCGATGTATAATTGGTTTGTTTCGTAAATATTATTTGTATTTTTACGCTGGGTCTTGCCTAGGGAAAACTGCTATCGAACCATTACGTCGATAGGTCGTGTGAAGAATCAAAGTGTGTAGGATCTTTGAGAGTGTGAACTCTGCCGCGTGGAGCGCGGGCGGGGCAGTCGGAGTCTGGCTGGAGTAGCGAGTGGAGCAGGTGTGTTGTGTGACGCTCCCGCGAGTTGCCGCGCTTTCCGGGTTTGGCAGCATGTAATTGCGCTCGACTCGCGATGATAGTTTCTGACATGGTGTCGCGGACGGGAAGCATTAGCTGGCGCACATCAAGAGCCCGTTTCGCCTGGTGACCGTGTCGAGAAGAAGGCGCGCCAACATCCAGCTTCTGCAACAGCGACGGCCGACAATGAGTGACTGTCGCCACCTCCTCGATCGACGGCTTCAAACCTTCAATCAACCAACAAGGAAGACTAAAAGCACGTAAAGTTTCAGAACTGTATGGCAGACCTCAGCTTTTCAAATTGTTCCATTTGCCTCGCAAAATTACAGCAACTTAGCATGAACCTCTGTTGCTCATTGTCCCAGTTGCATTGCCAAGCAGGGTCCCTTCCTTTTCCGAAATGAACCCGAGTGTCGTTGAAATTCAAACGCCAGCATTAAAATAATATAATTAGATTTCACTGCTTTAATTTCAAAGTTCAGTTAAAGTCTCAGAGCTGGCTACAATAGTTAGATTACACAAGCACAAATTAAGAGTGCGAGTTTTGTTACCGTATTTTAGCTTACCTGTGACTGCAGCTCAGCTTGGTACGTACTAAATTTTACTATTGTTAATTGTTCAGAATCATTTAATTCAAGTTCAAAGTTAAATCTCTTCTTTCTAAATTGCGTAGATTCAAGTAGCTTTTGAAATGATTGTTGAGGTAGTCCAAGACTAACCGTATTTTACTGAATTTCGATGTGCTTCAGAAAGAAAGCTCACTATTAACTTCAGTCACTAAATCAACTTTCGATTTTCCGGTTTTATTAATTCTTTTGCTAAATTAAGTCAGGGTGTAGCGAAATTTATTACTTCTGACAAACTTTCAGTTTTCACACTACACGTGTCAACCTTCAGTTGCCACGCTTCTAGTGCTAATTATATGTGTAATAATCTTTCTTTTTCAGTTACTATAGTAATTGTCCTTAGGACTGGCGACCGTGATTTCCCCAAATCTCAAATACCTAATTACCGCTAGTTAATTGTTAATGTAACGGCTGCACATTTACTTTCTTTATTAACTTTACCCCTTTTCAAAATTAATTTCCACCAGTTTCATTAGCACATTTCCTTTCATTTAGATGTAACCCTTTCCTCCCTCTTTACCGACAGGTTAACTTCGGTGACGATTGCTTTTCCAAAATTACCATTAGGTACACGCGGTTTAATTTTTCACTGTCATTAAGGTCGATAAGTGAGGGGGGAGGTTACACGTGGCGACCGTGACAGGACAATCTTCGGTTTTGAGGTTGTTCTGGACACGAATTTGGCATTGTGCAAATCTCGTAACAAAGTACTGGTTACGTACAGGCCGTTACGTCAGCGAGAATAAGTAGTGGGAGTAATCCTAATTACATTTGAGATTTGTCATTTATATTGAAAATTATTAAAATGAGTGAAGGCAACAATTACCAAAATTTGGTAGACTTGGATACGGAACAATCGGTCGAACAGTGGGAAACGCGCACGGCGGTTCCCATTGTTCAGGGGCAGGCGGCTAGCATGAAAGACGCGACCGCCGAAACGCAACAAAGAGCAGAAATGGAATTCCAAACTTTAGAAAATGTTTCGGAATCGGAAGCGAAAATCAAATCTGTACCCCTTGATGATGAATACGGGGGAACATGTATAGAGGAACCAGCTACGGAAGTAAAACCGGTAGTCTCCGGGAATTTAACTGATTTATTGAATGTTTTGATTAATGAAATCAAGAGTCAATCGGCAGAAATTATAGCTCTGTCTGCCAAGCAAGAAGCTCAGTCTGAAAAGATTGAACGAAAGCTAGACAATCAGAACAAAGCTATTAATGTTGTTAACAACCATGTTGGAGTTGTTAATACAAAAGTTGATAAAATCAAAGAAGATATTGTTGTAATTAATACCGAAATCGGTAATCTTAAACAGGAAATAGTAGGCGTTCAGGCGGAAATTGCGAGCATAAATACTCGTTTTGATTCCGAAATTAGCAGAATCGAGAAAAGTGTAGGAGAATCAGTTGCTCCGATCATCGAGAATAAGGTGACGGAACAAATTCAATTAGTGAAAAAAGAGGATCAAAAGAAGGTGGAAACTTTAAAGGCTTTAGTATCCGAAGTAGATACCAAAGTGACGAAGCAGGCTAATACCTGCGAAGAGAAAAAGAGGGAAGTGGAAACGCTTGCGACAACCACTTGCCAAGTAATTATGAGAGTGTCGGAATTAGAAAAGAAACTTGACGAAAAACAGAGCTATGTGCCAATCTGTGCACATAGTTCGGAATTGTTGACGAAAGAGGAGCGGTTCGACCCCTTGAAAAAAGGCGGTATACACGCGACGGATTTCATTAAGAATTGTGAAAGAGTTTTACCCAGATCATGGACTAATGAGAGAAAAATTAATGCGGTTATTGATGTGCTGGCTGGTGATGCCAAGCGTTGGGGCTTAAACCTCGACATTACGAACCTGACTTTTGACGAGTTTAAAAATTTGTTTCTGGCTGAATACTGGTCAGAGCAAAAACAGCAAAGTGTCTGGCGCGAATTTGTCGTATCGAGGCCTTTCGATGCGAATTCGCGCGGTTCGATGAGGGAGTTTTGTGAGGGCTGGATGCGCAAGTTGGAATATTTGCGTGATCGCCGCACGGAATCCGAAATAGTCTGGGAACTCTACAAGAAGCTTCCAGATGATACAAAACGCTACGTAGGAAGCAATTATAGGACAGTCAATGATTTCCTGGAAAGAGTTGAGGACGAGGACAATTGGCGCAATAATCGCGACAGTGGTAGAGGCCGTGGTAACAACAACGGGTACCACAGCAACCACAACAACGATAACCATGGAAATAATGCATACCGCAACCATGGCAGCAATAACAATAATGGTTCGGACCGTAATAACAATCGGTACAATGCAAATAATAACAGGAATGACGGAAACCAGTATCGTACTAACGTGATACGGGTCTCACAGAATAGTAATAACGCCAGAGGGTGTGATGAACCGCCTCAGCAGCATCCGGGGAGCGTATCTGCTGGGACGAGACAGGGAAACCATTAGCCGCGCCGGTGAGGGGCCGAGCGGGCGTGGAGAAATTTTGGCGGCCCAATAACAGGAGAAAACCCAGGTATCGTCATTATGAAAATTCCGTGTGGAATAATCAACGGCGGGAGAGTGTGCCAGTGTTAAGAGAAAAGAGTGCGCCCACAAGTAGTAGATCAGCTGTATACACGGCAGTAGAAAATACATTCGCTGTCAGTGAGAACAATTTAAGTAGTGTTCCGGAAATCGATCATAAAGTGGCAGCTCTAATACCCGCAGCGGAACTGGAGATTGAGTTTAAGAATGATTCGCAATTGTTGAGAGAAGATCAGATGTCGGATAACACGTCCGTCATTGAGCGAGGGGATGCAGAGAGGGATGAGGTCTGTTTACGGCAGTTCGGTCGCTTATACGACGAACTAAGAGATTATAGGGGCCTGTACGGGAGAAGTATTTATGGAGAGCGCGGGCAGAATTTGCCGCGTCTCGTCCCACAGGAGGATAGTAGTTGTGAAGTGATAGAAAGTTCTGGCCCTAACCGGCAGACTTTACTAGAAATAGTTGATGTTAATGGGGAGCACGAGCAAGATGCGTCGTGTTTCGTCCCGCAGGAATTGAATGTTGAAGTAGTAACGGAAAGTTCTGGCCCTAACCGGCAGACTTTACCGAAAGTTGTAGTGGTAGAAGTAGCCGACCCATCCGACGCAAACCTCCAGTTTAAATATTGCGAGAGTATTAAGGAGAAAGATTACGAAAATTTTAGTGATAGCCGGACACGATTGGTAGAAAAGCACATAGATTACAGCGTGTATGAGGTTAGAGTTGACATTATACAGTCAGACGATAGCAGTGTGGGTTGCGCAGATCCAGAGGAAGTAATTGCAGATACTACTGGGCACATTTCTCCAGGTAGATTGGCAGATGAGATCAATCTGGCTAAAGAGGAATCAACGAAGGTGACAACTAGTGAATTGATAGCAAAGCAACACTCACTAGTTGACGAGTTACAGGAAAAGGTTTCGGTACTGGAGGCGAAGCTACAGACTAAGCCTCAGGACAGACGTGTTGAAATTAAAACTGTATGTGAACAGAGGCTGAAAAAGCCGCCAGATAAACCGGGTTTGGGATCAAAGCCGGATGGTTTTTTCTGGAATGACCTGGATATAGACGAGGATTTACTGTGGGAAAATAAAGAAACAGTCGAGGACAAGTGTAGACAGATAGTAGTGTCTGTTAATATGCACGACCTACAACTAAACGTGTTGATTGACACCGGTGCAGAATTAAGTGCTGTATCTGGGAAAATATTTGAGTTACTGAAAGACAGACCTGGCATCGTAGTTATGCCAGTAACAGGAGTGAAAATTATCGGTGCTACTGGGAAGGCCAGTAAAACGGTCATAAAACAGATTTTTGTCAACTTCGAGATATGTGGGGCACGATTTGAACAAGAGTTTGTCGTCGTGCCAGACTTAACTACGGAAGTAATTATCGGGTTAGATTGGCTATTAAAGTACCGTGCAGTGATTAACTGCGAAAGCAAAACGTTGACATGTACGTCCCAAGATAAAACAATAGTAGTTAGTTTTGACGAGGCAGGAGACGGTGTGCATAGGCAATACCAGCCTATACACATTGTTAACTGGCCGGATGGTATTGACGTAGGTATGAATCTGAACTACTGTAATGTGAAGAATCTCGGCATTGACAATAATGTAGAAAGTGAATTGGAAAGTATTGTAGAAGGTGTGTCAAACGTAACACACGAACAAAGACGAGGCCGACTTTCCCGTACCTACTGCCATCACAACCATAGGGCATGGGGCTAATATGAAGCAGAATTTAAGAGAATTATGAACACCTTGAGACATGAATCTACGGGATTTTCTCCAGAGGAAATCCTGTTGGATGACAGAAGTAAAAGTTTAGTGGAAGTGATAATCAAATTCCCTCCACGGATTGACATTAGTATTGGTGTGAAAAAAAATCGTTTGCGAGAAGTAACGAAGCTAAAAGCTGATGCTCGCATACGTCGTCATGACGCTAAAGCGCGTTTTGCTAAGTTTGCAATCGGAGACTTAGTACTTGTAAAAGCTCGTGAGAAATCGAGCGAGATAGACCATGAAAACTCTAAATTTAAGTTTGTTTATAATGGACCATATAAAGTCATTGGTATGCCTCACACAAATGCTTACGGAATATTGTAGACTTGAAATTGTACCAACCTAGGATCGATTAATACCACACAATGGGTAATTTATACAGTATGTAAAATAGAGTGTAAGATTTAACGATTTGCTAGATTGCCATGCTTTTGACTGACCAAGGTCATTGAAGAAGTTGTAATTAATAAGTAATTAATTTTGATTAATCAATTTAATTTTAATCAATTTAATCATGATCTAATCAACTGAAAAATCCAAGCTGCTAGTTTAAGTTTTCAGCTGAGTCACAGTAGATTAAGGAATGTAAATATGATTTTGTAACTAGCTGTAAGATTTCATAAATATGTGATTTACTAGTCATTGCCGATGTACTTAGACGCTGTTTTAAGTTTCAGGCTAGTACATGCGTGTGATGATGGACAGTGTTGAGTTATCCACTGTGATAGTATTAAGGGACTCCTTGAGATTACTCGGGAGTGAGTTTTTCCTAAAGAATTCAGTGAAACGGACGTTCTGGAAACGCCGTCATAAGGGCGAGTGAGATCAAGCGTGCCGCACACGCGGGCGCAACAATACTGGCGAGGCGAGCCGCTGTCGGCTCTTGTGCCGCTGTTGGCTCTTGTGCCCCTGTCGGCATCCTTTGTACTCGCGAGTACGGAATGTGGAGTTGCTTTTCTTCCCGGACAGCTGATGTGAAAGGATTCTGCTGTCAATATTTATGTTTTATTTTATCTGCTGTATATTATTTTCTTGTTTAGCGTTAATTGGACATGACGAGAATATTAATTATGAAAAGGTTACATAAATATGAGTATTCTATGTAATTAATTATTAGTTTGCGTATTTTGATATACCTGTTTTTTATGACCATGTACTCTGATCAATTTTGCAAATAGTATTCCATTTCTTATAGTGTTACGAATTTTAATGATTTTGGAATAGCTAAACCGTTTTCTATGTTTTCTATGAATTTTGATATGTTGTCAACCTGTTTTATTTTGTGCAAGATGACAGAGTGGAATAAGATTAGGAGTTTCTCCACTCAATTATTATTGTCTACAAATTGGTTTATGGTTAATTAGACGAATGCTAAATTTTTTTGATGTTTTGAGCATATGCATTTCCGCTGTTTCTTTTTTGGGACATTTTCTGAGTCTGTTTACGTTACACGAACATCCTCAGACAATGTGGGGCACGTGTAACGCCGGAAATGCATATCCTCCTATTTCCATCTATTGTACTATTATTTTTTTCCTTGTTTTGTTACCTCAAGATATGACATTTCTGTCTCTTTATATATTGTAATTGCTTTACTGTTTGGATATATATATATTTATGCACTTATGTCGATGTATAATTGGTTTGTTTCGTAAATATTATTTGTATTTTTACGCTGGGTCTTGCCTAGGGAAAACTGCTATCGAACCATTACGTCGATAGGTCGTGTGAAGAATCAAAGTGTGTAGGATCTTTGAGAGTGTGAACTCTGCCGCGTGGAGCGCGGGCGGGGCAGTCGGAGTCTGGCTGGAGTAGCGAGTGGAGCAGGTGTGTTGTGTGACGCTCCCGCGAGTTGCCGCGCTTTCCGGGTTTGGCAGCATGTAATTGCGCTCGACTCGCGATGATAGTTTCTGACATGGTGTCGCGGACGGGAAGCATTAGCTGGCGCACATCAAGAGCCCGTTTCGCCTGGTGACCGTGTCGAGAAGAAGGCGCGCCAACATCCAGCTTCTGCAACAGCGACGGCCGACAATGAGTGACTGTCGCCACCTCCTCGATCGACGGCTTCAAACCTTCAATCAACCAACAAGGAAGACTAAAAGCACGTAAAGTTTCAGAACTGTATGGCAGACCTCAGCTTTTCAAATTGTTCCATTTGCCTCGCAAAATTACAGCAACTTAGCATGAACCTCTGTTGCTCATTGTCCCAGTTGCATTGCCAAGCAGGGTCCCTTCCTTTTCCGAAATGAACCCGAGTGTCGTTGAAATTCAAACGCCAGCATTAAAATAATATAATTAGATTTCACTGCTTTAATTTCAAAGTTCAGTTAAAGTCTCAGAGCTGGCTACAATAGTTAGATTACACAAGCACAAATTAAGAGTGCGAGTTTTGTTACCGTATTTTAGCTTACCTGTGACTGCAGCTCAGCTTGGTACGTACTAAATTTTACTATTGTTAATTGTTCAGAATCATTTAATTCAAGTTCAAAGTTAAATCTCTTCTTTCTAAATTGCGTAGATTCAAGTAGCTTTTGAAATGATTGTTGAGGTAGTCCAAGACTAACCGTATTTTACTGAATTTCGATGTGCTTCAGAAAGAAAGCTCACTATTAACTTCAGTCACTAAATCAACTTTCGATTTTCCGGTTTTATTAATTCTTTTGCTAAATTAAGTCAGGGTGTAGCGAAATTTATTACTTCTGACAAACTTTCAGTTTTCACACTACACGTGTCAACCTTCAGTTGCCACGCTTCTAGTGCTAATTATATGTGTAATAATCTTTCTTTTTCAGTTACTATAGTAATTGTCCTTAGGACTGGCGACCGTGATTTCCCCAAATCTCAAATACCTAATTACCGCTAGTTAATTGTTAATGTAACGGCTGCACATTTACTTTCTTTATTAACTTTACCCCTTTTCAAAATTAATTTCCACCAGTTTCATTAGCACATTTCCTTTCATTTAGATGTAACCCTTTCCTCCCTCTTTACCGACAGGTTAACTTCGGTGACGATTGCTTTTCCAAAATTACCATTAGGTACACGCGGTTTAATTTTTCACTGTCATTAAGGTCGATAAGTGAGCGGGGAGGTTACAACTTCATTGTGTTTATGTACTCCTTCAGCGATAATACAGTGCCGCTTTCGGCTATAAAGATGAAGTTGACTTCGTGTTGCGCGCCACGCTACTATCAGCGTTCCTCTTTCTCGCCTACGCTCGCCGTGCTTCGTAAGCCTGGAGCCGTAGCGGCATGTCAGTGCTAGTTCAAGTGTTTCGTTCCTGGCGGATCGTTGTGTAACAACTGTTTAAGCAAGATTCTACCCCTCTACGGTTCCCTATCGCTATCATTCTCTCTCGTCCCGTGAGATCACCGAAATTAAGCGCTGTCGGGCATGGTCGGCGCTTGGATGGGTGACCATCGAGGCCGCCATGCGCTATTGCCATTTTTCGGGGTGCACTCAGCCTCGTGATGCCAATTGAGGAGCTACTCGACCGAATAGTAGCGGCTTCGGTCAAGAATACCATCTTACGACCGGGAGAGCGGTGTGCTGACCTCACGCCCCTCCTGTCCGCATGACACGGCGGTCGGATGGTCCCGGTAGGCCACTCGTGGCCTGCAGACGGAGTGCTATCATTCTCTTTTTCTCTCTCTCTCTCTCTCTCTCTCTCTCTCTCTCTCTCTCTCTCTCTGCACAGAGGCGCCTGCCGATGTGACGTGCACTACCGGGGTAACACTCATTTGATAACATCTGATGCAACCATGACGTCATTTTAACGTCACGCGCTGTATCGAAGCCTGTAGGACCTGATATTGTCTTTCGTGCTTTGGTATTGTCTGCACACACTGGGCAGCATAGTCTAAATCATTTATAACAGGAAGCACTCTTTCTTACTTTTACATTTGAGACGTTACATTTTTAACACTGACTACTCGCAATAATAAAAGGAATTACCCAGAAAGGGATGTAATATCCCACCATTTCTGATTACAGCCCGACACATGGAACTAATGTTTCAATTTATCTAAAAATAAATTATGTTGTTGAGACACCTTAATGAACACTATTGAGTATATACTTTATAGGATTCAATGCTGGCTGTTTTGGAAACACTTTAATCTCTCTCTAATCCACACCTCTGTCCAGATGAATGAAGAACTTATACGATAACAATTAGTGAATTATATGTAATAAAATCGTCATAATTTCTGGACGGTTTGCGTTAGGACGTTCAAACTGCACGGTTGATCGCGGGGGATGATGGAAATTAGTATGCGCATGTCCACGGGCCTTGTTGGTGTCGGTCCTTTCCACGTTAAAATGTCACAGTACCCCGCATTTTGGGCAAAGCTCTGTATAGGGAAAGTACGATCAACTTGTCAGTGGCCGCCATTTTGGGCCCAGTGCGCCGCTGGTGATACATTGACTTCTGCAGCATATTTAGCCCTGTATATTAAAGAAATGCACTCAGCCGTTTAAAGCACTTCTAAAACTGATCAGTGGCTTCAAACGGAACATGTCAGATACATAGCAACAAAAAATTTCATTTCAGCTAAATGAGTCGACAAGCATTTGTTGTGGCGAGCATGAAACACAGTTTTTTCCCTGCTATCCTGTACTAATAGCGAAAGCAGATTTCGCAGTTCTTGTTGCGGTATCAAGTTTGAACACCTCTTTTCGTAATTAGCATTAAATTGGTCCCATCCAATAGCCAGCAGGACAAAAGAAAACCAAATATTAGTTCACAAGCGCAAGGAAAAATCAATCGCTAATTTAAAGCTCTATATCGACTTACTTCGTGTTCCTGTATTAAGAAAATTCGTCCATATTTATGCGTGGTACCACAGTAAACAGAATTGATAAACTTGCCGATATGTTTAGGTATGCTTTATATTTTTGTCAGATCTATCCCAAAAATGTTTTCTGCGAATTCTTCTATAACATTCGGAGAATGACTAAAAAGTACAAGAGAATACAATATTTTTAAAATGTGTTCAAATAAAACTAGGCTTACGATCAAAAGTACGAGGTGTGGCTAGAAAAAAACCGGACTAGTACTGGTGAAACAATAAAACGAATGCAATAAGGCTGAAAGTCGCGTGGCCTGTCACGTGACTCTCGCTCCGCCTATTGCTCGAGTTTCATCTGCCTCCTGCACTCAGTCTGCCCGTGGCGTCTGTTTTAAGTAGTTGACGTTTTGTCTGTGCGTCGGAAAATGTTGAGTGTACAAAAAGAACAGCGTGTTAACATCAAATTTTGTTTCAAACTAGGAAAATCTGCAAGTGAAACGTTTGTAATGTTACAACAAGTGTACGGCGATGATTGTTTATCGCGAACACAAGTGTTTGAGTGGTTTAAACGACTTAAAGATGGCCGCGAAGACACCAGTGATGACACTCTCACTGGCAGACCATTGTCAGCAAAAACTGATGCAAACATTGAAAAAATCGGTAAACTTGTTCGACAAGACAACAAGTCAACTCCTGTTAACTCAGACACTGCTCTGATTGTTAAACGGCGATCTTGTCGAACAAGTTTACCGATTTTTTCAATGTTTGCATCAGTTTTTGCTGACAATGGTCTGCCAGTGCGAGTGTCATCACTGGTGTCTTCGCGGCCATCTTTAAATCGTTTAAACCACTCAAACACTTGTGTTCGCGATAAACAATCATCGCCGTACACTTGTTGTAACATTACAAAAGTTTCACTTGCAGATTTTCCTAGTTTGAAACAAAATTTGATGTTAACACGCTGTTCTTTCTGTACACTCAACATTTTCCGACGCACAGACAAAACGTCAACTACTTAAAACAGACGCCACGGGCAGACTGAGTGCAGGAGGCAGAAGAAACTCGAGCAGTAGGCGGAGGGAGAGTCACGTGACAGGCCACGCGACTTTCAGCCTTATTGCATTCGTTTTATTGTTTCACCAGTACTAGTCCGGTTTTTTTCTAGCCACACCTCGTAGGCTGAAGGAGACAGTAAGAACTGTATTTGTATTAATATACTGTAGATTAGCGAGCACACTGCAACAGTAATAAGTTTTCTGGTAACGTTAATGGATACTGAATGAAAAGTCGTAGGTTCGGTCCTTGCCTAGGGCATTTTTTTTTTTGTACATTACATTGAATGGAACAAAGTACAATTTATTGTTGTGAGCATCGTAAATATAAGTTTAAACCATACGGTACAGGCAATCAGGTCAAATTTTTTACCAGTCACGATAACTTTGTACGGTATCACTCACTGTTTTTCGTATTATATGCTAACAGTGGCTGTTATATCCCTAAGATTTCTGTTTTGTAATTGAATTACCCTTAAACCATCCTATTAGCTCTTCTGACTCTTTTTTCTTTTCTGTTCGAATGGATTGGAAACTAAGTAACAGAAATGTAAAAAAGAAACAAAGACAAAGGGCCAGAAATGAATAAAATTAACTGAATGGTCAAGTCGAGTTCCTGCAACATTTCCCATTGCGACCAATATTCCCCTTTTTGTTGAATATCTACCTTCGGAAGGAATTCTGTACAGCTTTCCTCCCTTTTAGCCACTGAGGCATTATTCTACTTAAAACTTCGAAGATACACAACACTTCCTATGCTTCACTCGTAACGCTTGGGCCCACAGTGGCTGCTAATGTCAGCCGGCCGGAGTGGCCGAGCGGTTCTAGGCGCTATAGTCTGTAACTACGCGACCGCTGCGGCCGCAGGTTCGAATCCTGCCTCGGGCATAGATGTGTGTGATGTCCTTAGGTTAGTTAGATTTAAGTAGTTCTAAGTTCTAGGGGACTGATGACCTCAGAAGTTAAGTCCCACAGTGCTCAGAACCATTTGAACCATTTTTGCTAATATCACATGTAGCGGTTTCAGCCAGTCCTTAACTGCAGTCGGCGGCAAACGCAGGGGAAAAGGATGGCCATACTTTCCTTACACAGAGCTTTACATTTGAGGGACTGAGAATCCTCATTTCGCATCGAGAAGTCTCTTCACCGTCAACGGGTGACAGTGTGGCGTGCAATGTTCGGTCACGGAATAATCGGTGGGATATTCCTTGATAGCGCCGTGACTACCGAACGGTACATGAAGGTTTTGGTAGATTTCGACAAGATGTGGTTCATGCAGGACGGAGCTCCACCCCGCCGAAGCAGGAGAGTGTATGATCTCCTGGAGGAGCACTTTGGGGACCGCATTCTGGCTCTGGGGTACCCAGAGGACACTGGCATGGGCCTCGATTGGACGCCATATTCCCCGGATCTGAACACATGCGACTCCTTTTGGTGGGGCTGTATTAAGGACAAGGTGTACAGCAATAACCCCAAAATTATTTCTGAGCTGAAATAGCCATTCAGGGGGTCATCGACAGCATCGATGTTCCGACACTTCAGCGGGTCATGCAGAATTTCGCTAACCGTCTGCGCCATATCATCGCCAATGATGGCGGGCATATCGAACATGCCACAATCTAAATCAGAATATCTGCAGTGACGTTTGCATCTTGAATAAAGTGTGTGCACGCCGTGGTTTGTAAATAATTTACTTTTTTTCATATAGTTCAATAGTTGTCACCCTGTAACATACTATATTTATAAACAAAGTAACTCCAAGATTAATGCACCTTCCGGAAAAGAAAAGCTTAGCCTCCAGTGCACTCTGAGGCGAATGTTTCGTCCTGATCGTCACGTCAACTTCTCATGTCGTGAATCGAAAGATAAAGAAAGTGTGATGTCAATCATTTAGAAACGAGATGGTCAATAAAAAGAATATATGGAAGTAGCAGGATACGAACCAATTGCTTTACAATTCGCAGCTCCATGCTTCTATCTGCTACATCACAGTGAACTCAAGCAACTTCCGACCTGGCGTTTGGCTTTGACCACTTGAAGGTTTTAACCGTTAATATATCACTACCTGACATTTAATAATATCAAATTACACCAAGAACAACGTGTTTCTGATAACCTTTCAATGCACTGTTGCCTTGAAATGGCATACTTTCATGATACGAAAGCAATCAAATATGAAAATTCTTTGAAGACAAATATGACTTTTTCGTCATTTTGTTAAAACAAATTGTGCCAATACCGATGCGTTTTCGACAGATCCTGAATATGCTTTTGTTTTGAAACAGCATATATTCATAAGGCATAAGCTGTTACGCCGGATGGTTATGATTAAAGTACAGTTACTCACAAAAATCCAGCGTGGACTGCAATTCTCGTATGGCAGCAAAACTTGACAGATATTCTAACGCGTTAATTCGGAACCGATTTACGATGGAAACAAGTTCCAATTGTGGCTGCCAGGTAGAAATCTGGCGCTGTGATTGCTAGAAAGAAGAATTCAAATGTTTCTATAGGTAGTCGATTAGGACCAGGACGTGGGCAGAAAAGGTCATTTGAGAAAGGCGTAGTGATGATTGTATACAAACCGCGGCTTACACAATTTGCTCATTGTGAGTCGTCGTGATCAACATTTTGCTCGAAACAGTTCCGGTTGAGCAACGTATTCCTGTATACCGGCTTTCAGATCAAATAGAGACCGAACGTGTCCCTGGTAAACGCGATCTTTTAGATAGCCCCAGAGCCAAATTACTTACGGATTTAGATCAGGTGATCCTGTAGGCCATGTGTCTAGAAAACCTCTGGAGATAACGCTTTCGTGGAATGTTGCATCAAGCAGATTTTCCACTGGGCGAGTAAAATGAGGTTTTGTTCTATCTTGCATGAATACAGTGGGGTCCACACATCACGTTCTTCCATATCAGGAATCAAGTACTTTACAAAGAGGTCACGATAAGCTGCAGACGTCACAGAATACCTGACACAGTCACATACGGCGAGTTCAATTGCTCTTCGTGCACAATAATCGGTTTAACAATACCCCAAATTAGGCAGTTCTGTGTATTTTCTAGACCCTGTAGTGTAAAATGTGCCTCGTCACTCCATAGAATATTGCCCAGCCACATGAACTCCGATTTGTGTCAGAAACCGAAGGGCAATTTGAGAACATTACTGCAGATAATAAGGTTTCATTTGTTACGCCGTCTTGGTATGGCAAACCAGTGTAAAATAGATTGCAAAACATTCCATACTGTTGACCAAGGAATGAACATTTCTCGTGACCCTGCACGAGCAGTAGCATTACCGGTTACAGTAATGGAAACCCCGTCAATAACTTCCACCAGCATAGGATGCGTGCCACACCACGATCGTCCATGTTTACGAATTTCGCTATCATCGTCTTTAAACCATTTAAATGCACTGGGCATCTCCTCACACCTTTCAGTCGACGATACTCTCCCGATGCAGTACTGTAATTTCTCCTATTTGCATAAAACAGTTACACTAAGAGCGCGAGGGCACTCTTCTCGATAGCCATACTGCTCACTCACATTATGGCTTGTCAAATGACAGCGTGGATATCATACCTCCTACAGACAGTATAGAGCGCCAGGTTTGCAACTGGTGTTCATAATTGGAACTAACTTGTTTTCAGCATAAATCGGTTCCTTATTAATGCACTAGCATATCCACCAAGATTCGCTGCCATAAGATAATTAAAGCCCACACTGGACCTCAGTGAGTAGCTGCACTTCAATTATAAACACCTGGTAAGAAATCCATCAAAGACAGTTTCAATTAAAAACGACCAAGTCCAGTACGGAGTCTCTTAAGTTCCGAACGATCACGAAAGTCGAAAGGTAGCTCGTGCTATCTTCGATATAGCGTGTGACGTCAAAATGACGTCAGGTTTGCCTCAGGTGCTCTGAACCGATTGTTACCCGCAATTGCATCGTTTCGCTTGCCGGCATCAGAGCTATTTTAGACGACCAGTGGGCTGACTGACTCACCGATGTCGTGCAGGTGGTGGCGGAAGCGCTGGTGCAGCACGATGCGGTCGACGGGCAGCCGCTGCTCCGAGCCCTCCCGGTGCGAGAGGTCCCACTCGCCCAGCACAGCCGTCCACAGCGCCGCCAGCGGCAGGTTGAACAACTCGCTGCACAAGAACAACAAACAATAACGACAACAGTCACCTTGTGAGCACCCGCTAGCCCGCGCCCTCCCTACGTAAGAGGTCCCACTCTCCCAGCACCGCCGTCCACAGCGCCGCCAGCAGCAGGTTGAACAACTAGCTGGACAGGAACAACAATAACAGCAGCAGCCCCCTTGTGAGCAACCGTTGCCCAGTGCCCTCCCTATCCCAGAGGTCCCACTCGCTCAGCATCGCTGTCCACAGCGCCGCTGACACAAAAAAAATGGCTCTGAGCACTATGCCACTTAACTTCTGAGGTCATCACTCGCGTAGAACTTAGAACTGCTTAAACCTCAGTAACCTAAGGACATCACACACATCCATGCCCGAGGCAGGATTCGAACCTGCGACCGTAGCGGTCGCTCGGCTCCACACTGTAGCGCCTAGAACCGCACGGCCACTCCGGCCGGCGCCGCTGACATCAGGTTGAAGAACTGGTTGCATACTACTACTACTACTACTACTACTAATAATAATAATAATAATAACAGGCACCTTGTGAGCAACCGATACCGGGGTCCTCCCTACGCGAGAGGTCCCATTCGCCCACCACCGTCATCCAAAGCACTGCCAGCGGCAGGTTGAACAACTCGCAGTCTAACAACAGGAGTCTAGTGAGTTTACCACTCCCCAACCACACCTAGGTTTATAAACAACTTGAGAAAGGCTTTTACCACCTGAATATTGCCTTTGCTTGGTTTTAAGTGGAGCATGAAATGATACAGTACTGAACATTAAAACTGCTATACCACGAAGAGGACGTGCTACAAACGCGAAACTTAACCGACAGCAAGAAGATGTTGTGGTATGCAAATGATTAGCTTTTCAGAGCATTCACACAAGGCTGGCGCCGGTGGCGACACCTACAACGTGCTGACATGAGGAAAGTTTCCAACTGATTTCTCATACACAAACAGCAGTTGGCCGGCGTTGCCTGGTGAAACGCTGTTGTGATGCCTCGTGGAAGGAGGAGAAATACATACCATCACGTTTCCGACTTTGATAAGGGTCGGATTGTAGCCTATCCTGATTGCGGTTTACCGTATCGCGACATTGCTGCCCGCCTGGGTCGAGATCCAATGACTGTTAGCAGAATATGGAATCGGTGGGTTCAGGAGGGTAATACGGAACGCCGTGCTGGATCCCAACGGCCTCGTATCACTAGCAGTCGAGATGACAGGCATCTTATCCGCATGGCTGTAACGGATCGTGCAGCCACGTCTCTATCCCTGAGTCAACAGATGGGGACATTTGCAATGGTGGCCGAGCAACTGGCTCGTCACAATACGCCAGTTGCTACTCTTGATGAACTGTGGTATCGTGTTGAAGCTGCATGGGCAGCTGTACCTGTACACGCCGTCCAAGCTCTGTTCGACTCAATGCCCAGGCGTATCAAGGGCGTTATTAAGGCCAGAGGTGGTTGTTCTGGGTACTGACTTCTCAGGATCTATGCACCCAAATTA
Source organism: Schistocerca piceifrons (assembly GCF_021461385.2). Taxonomy (NCBI): domain Eukaryota; kingdom Metazoa; phylum Arthropoda; class Insecta; order Orthoptera; family Acrididae; genus Schistocerca; species Schistocerca piceifrons. Next base: position 95,556,328 of record NC_060147.1, on the reverse strand, counting down.
CGTGAAAATGTAAGCACATGTCAGTTCTAGTATAATATATTTGTCCAATGAATACCCGTCTATCATCTGCATTTCTTCTTGGTGTAGCAATTTTAATGGCCAGTAGTGTAAAGCCTAATGAGAGAATAAAGTAACTTTTCTTTGAAATAAAAAGAAAGTAATAACCAAAACGAAAGCAGCTTTCCTTTACACTTGATACCATTGGCCATCATCAGATTGTCACCAAGTAATGCCTTGTCAGACTGCATAAGTGCAGAATGCAACTATTATCATATGAAGACTATTAAATCATCCCTTTATGAACAAGTGCGTGACGTCTGGGGGCTCAGTAGACAAAATTTACAGTAACGGCTTGAATAAAAATGAAAAAAAATATCACAAAATTTTAGCTCGTGGTTTTAGTATACCATTTTGATACCTTGGCTCATTTTTTGCATCATTCGTTTTTCAGCTTGTTCTAAAAGCTATCGTCCCTTAAAAACTTACTAAAACAGATCTTTTAAGTAAGAGGAAATTTTTAATCAGGTCATTAGTGTTTTCCCAATTACATGGGATCATTGTTGCAGGCTGTTCAGAATAAAAGATTGTCTACTGTGACAAGACGGACATTATTCGATTTTATTCAACTTGTGAAAGTCTGCTGGATCCTTGTGCAAGAATGCCTGACAATAAGAGCATGAATCTCCTCACGAAATTTCAGCTGCCAACTTTCTCCTCCGAATGCGAAAATATTTTGTTGGCGCCGATCTACATAGGGAGAAACGATCATCATAACAAGATAAAGGGAAATCAGTGCTCGCACGGAAAGATATAGATGTTCGTTTTTTCCGCGTACTGTTAGAGACTGGAATAACAGAATCATTGTGAAGGTGGTTCAATGAACCCTCTGCCAGGCACTTAAGTGTGGTTTGCTGAGTATCCATGTAGATGTAGACGGTATCTCGAAACGCATATTGTTTATAATTATGAGATTAGCATTACCAGTGTGGTGGTCTGAGTCTGCTGATACCTGTCTTTGTATTTGGCGCATGCAATAATGATGTTTCATTACCTGCTGGAGAAACAAGTTACTTAACAAATTGCGCCAATAATGATGTTCTGGTTTGCAGAAACGGAGATATGGCAGGACAGTGACAGTTTTGATACACTTGGAACATAGGTTGTAGTGAAAACCGGGGATCTGCATACTTCTACCATCCTCATCTACAAATCCCTCATCCACCTCATCCTAACGTATGCCATCTTACCTGTATCTCTGCCACCCGTAAATTCTGCAGATCCCTTGAAATCCTGGAAAGACATGCATCACCCTTTGCATCCACCTACCTTCCCCATCTCGCATCTTATACCAAATGGTTCAAATGGCTCTGAGCACTATGGGACTTAACTTCTGAGGCCATCAGTCCCCTAGAACTTAGAACTACTTAAACTTAACTAACCTAAGGACATCACACACATCCATGCCCGAGGCAGGATTCGAACCTGCGACCGTAGCGGTCGCGCGGTTCCAGACTGTAGCGCCTAGAACCGCTCGGCCACCCCGGCCGGCATCTTATACCAAATAATTTACTTCCTACGCCTTCTTCTCTTCCGGAAGCACCTTCAGACACAATATACCAACCGCAAAATCCAGCCTCAGCACCTAATATCCCACCCACCCACCCATCACCAATAAAACAGACTTGAATAATTATCATCCAGCTACCTTACTGACTTTTTTTTTAATATTCGAAACAGTAATTTACTCAAGAGTAGTCTCAGATTTGGTGGTAACCATTTACTTAGCACATGAAAGTTAGGATTCATGAAGGATTGTTCGACTAACAACGCTATTTTTGCATTCACTGAGCAAATATTACAAGCTTTATATAATAAGAAATATCGCCAGTTGGTATTTTCTGTCACCTTTCCAAGGTGTCAGATTGTGTAGATCGTATTACACTTGTGAGAGAGCGGCAATTTTTTCCAGACGAGGCGAAGCGCAGTCCACGGTTTTGGCAGGGGGCCTCATATCGTTACTTGCTCCCGCTAAGATCGGTTATCGACTTGGTCGGCGAAAACATTTCGCGGAAGCACTGCTATTGACCGGACACTGGTTGTCTGAGAATGCTGTGGCGTTTTGCTTTATGTGCACGCTCAAGACCGAGCGGTTTTCATTGCGCTTAGTGACTGGATTTCCGCGAGGCCCAGGCCGCGGCGCGTACGTCACGAAGGTAGTCCTGAACTCTCTCGCTCGCTCAGCTCAGCAGACAAAATGCGTTTTTAAACCTGTTAACTCACAGTTGGGCGTGTAAGTACTAATGAGAATTGGATCTTCCACTGTAATCTGCTTTTATGAAGTCTTACTGATTAACAGTGCTACAGCAAAATTTAATTGAAGGTCAATACTCGAAATAAATGGTATAACGGCTTGTTGATAGATTTTGTCTCTTCTGCTTAACAGCACTCATTACATGGTGGAAGTGGTGCCTTATGCAACTGAAAATCATTTTAGCATGATTTTATTTTATTGTACACCAGTATAGCCGTAACAAATTATAAGTAGGCCCATGGACTTCCCATCATTATGGGAGTAATAACAGTAAGATTCCATAAAAGCGGATTCCAGTAGAAGATTCAGTTTTAGTTTGTACGGACACGCCTAGTTGAGAGTTAACAGGTGTAGAAACGTAGTTTGTCTGCTGCTTTGAGCGAGCGAGGGAACGCAGGACTACCATCGTGACGTACGCGCCGCGGCCTGTCTTTCTCGTGGGCTTCGGATCGCCGTCTGTGACGTCAGAAATCTTCCAGCGGACGCTTGTCAGTCTATTGGGATTGAAGAAAAATTTTTTCCCGTCTTACGGGGGGAGGCTGTAGCGTACGCGAAGGGATGCACAACGGATGTAGGATTGTTTACCGAGGTTTCAGTTGCCGGTTTTGATTTACTTGGCGGACACTCCATGCGGAGTTTTCCGTGGCCTGGCAGATAGCGTGAGGAGCAAGGGATTATGTGGCGAAAAAGCAATATTGTGAATGATATTTAGTCGCGTCCTCCAATGGAGATTTGGTCTTTTTAGACTTAGATTCTGGGCGCGAAAGTGCATCCAAACGAGAGGAGGTGACGGAGGTCCACCATACGACTTGACGCCGAGGTGCGCTGGGCACTGCATCGCAAGTTTCGTACACATGTATGGTGAAGGTTTCGCAGCAGCGGCACCGGAAATCTTTAGAGTGAATTCTCCTACTCTACAGAGCACCCACAGCAAGAGCAGTTGTCGACCAGTTCAAGCGCACTGCTGCAGCTTCTTTCCTGATTCAGTACAGAATCACTGTCACTCGTGCTAATCACAGTCGTATCGCATTATCGTTTTAAAGTCACAACCAACGTCGAGTCATTACTACTGGTTCAACTTCGTCAACTGACAATCAGATCATTATACTATACGAATAGGAGGTAGAGTGTAGTCAATGCATTGTGTTGACCCATATTCCATTTAATTTACGTTTTTATGAGTAAATCTGTCGTGATATTTAATTTTGTCATTCAAGTTCACAATAGCCCGTCGTCATCTTTGATTACTTTACTTATTTATGCAAGAGATAATAGGAGTAGTGTTGCAGTAAGAAATGCAACGTCTCGTCTCCAGTTTCACTACACATGGCCACATTTTATAGTCACTTGCGTTAAGATCCGTTGCCATTATTTTCGATAGTAGTGTCACTGAAGTGGTGGCTTGTGTCTTGGTTATTGAGAGGCAGAGGTTCATTACAGGTACTCACATTCCTACCTGCCAGAAAGACATGTTGTACACTCTTGGAAAAGCATATTTTATGAAATTACGGTTTTACACACAACTGCTTTGGATCATACCTAACAAAAAGAATGGAAAACGTTGTGCTGAAAAACTCAAACAATGTTGGAAGGATACAAAAGTTTAATGGTTGGGTAAAAACCATAAAGAGAGTACCGCAAAGTTCATATTTGGGTCTACTCCTATTCTGTATATAAGTGAATAACCGTCCGCTTAACAATCAACAAGCATAATTGGTACTTTTTGCAGACAAATCTACAGTTACAATAAATCCCATTAGAAAGAAAGCAACAATAGAGATTGTTAATGATCTTCTCAAAGAATTGTTATGTAGTTGTCTGAAAATGGACTCTCGGTACATTTTGAGAAGAGACAGTATACAGTAGGTGGTCATAACATTAGGGACAGCACTCAGATTTTTGTACTTTCTAGTTTAATTGGATTTCTCTGACAAGTGATTGGTTGCAGGTCTCTTACGTATTTTTATTTGTGTATGTATTCTACTAGGATAACAAAAACAACAAAAACTGTAGGAAAACTTCTTTTTATATTTCGTAGAAGTAATATTAGCACTGATAAAGATATAATAAAATAAATTTAAGTATGCAAAAAGAGCTTTTCATGCGCCATGGCATGCTATCTATCCATGCCTTTGAATTTTCTTGGAGTTCGGAGTTCTTATGATATTTTCTGATGAGTTTCAAGCAGCAGGAGATTAATGGTGATCACTTTCTTCGCAGTCACTCATTTGGTGAGCTTCACATGTTTTCTGTGGGGTTCGTGTCTGGTGAATTCGCTGGCCGAGGCAAAACGGATACCATTTTCCAGCTAAGAATGCGGTAACACTTCTGGCTGTGCGGCGCGGTGCCGAGGCATGCATAAAAATGTAGTCGTCATCGTCATCGTCAGGGAACCAGTCAATGAGCTGCGGCAGTAGCAGCGGTCGTAGCACTCCGTTGGGGACATACGACTATATAACCAAAAGTATCCGGACACCTGGCTAAAAATGACTTAGAAGTTCATGGCGTCCTCCATCGGTAATGCTGGAATTCGATATGGTGTTGGCCCACTCTTAGCCTTGATGACAGCTTCCACTCTGTAAGGCATACTTTCAATCAGGTGCTGGAAGGTTTCTTGGCGAATGGCAGCCCATTCTTCACAGAGTGCTGCACTGAGGAGAGGTATCGATGTCGGTCGGTGAGGCCTGGCACGAAGTCGGCGTTCCAAAGCATCCCAAATGTGTTCTATTAAGATTCAGGTCAGGACTCTGTGCAGGCCAGTCCATTACAGGGATGTTACTGTCGTGTAACCACTCCGCCACAGGCCGTGCATTATGAACAGGCGGTCGATCGTGTTGGAAGATGCAATCGACATCCCCGAATTGCTCTTCAACAGTGGGAAGCAAGAAGGTGCTTAAAACATCAATGTAGGTCTGTGCTGTGATAGTGCCACGCAAAACATGGGGTGCAAGCCCCCTCCATGAAAAAGACGACCACACTATAACACCACCGCCTCCGAATTTTACTGTTGGCACTACACACGCTGGCAGATGTCGTGCACCGGGCATTCGCCATACCCACACCCTACCATCGGATCGCCACATTCGTCACTCCACACAACGTTTTTCCACTGCTCAATCGTCCAATGTTTACACTCGTTACACCAAACGAGGCGTCGTTTGGCATTTACCGGCGTGATGTGTGGCTTATGAGCAGCCGCTCGACCATTAAATGCAAGTTTTCTCACCTCCCGCCTAACTGTGATAGTACTTGCAGTGGATCCTGGCGCAGTTTGGAATTCCTGTGTGATGGTCTGGATAGATGTCTGCCTACTACACATTACGACCCTGTTCAACAGTCGGTGGTCTCTGCAGTCAACAGGCGAGGTCGGCCTGTACGCTATTGTGCTGCACGTGTCCCTTCACGTTTCGACTTCACTTTCACATCGGAAACAGTGGACCTAGGGATGTTTAGGAGTGTGGAAATCTCGCGTACAGACGTATGGCACAAGTGACACCGAATCACCTGACCACGTTCGAAGTCCGTGAGTTCCGCGGAGCGCCCCATTCTGCTCTCTCACGATGTCTAATGACTACAGAGGTCGCTGATATGGAGTACCTGGTAGTAGGTGGCAGCACAATGCACCTAATATGAAAAACGCATGTTTTTGGGGGTGTCCTTATACTTTTGATCACATACTGTACGGACAGTAATTTCGTAAGTGAATGTGTATGCGGTAAAGTGTAGTGCACGGAGTGCAATAGACCTCTATGACTGCTTTTTATACTCTATGGTGTTATCTTAACTACCGATTGTAAATGCGCTGCTCTGTGTAATGGACTTTAAAATATAGTTTTGCTTATTTCTGCATTTTTCCGTGTTCTGAACTACTTATTGCGCTGTGCTAGTTCCAACAGGTCATGGGCCCAAGCACCAGTAAATGCGTTGCAATAAGCATGCTGACATATACACTCCTGGAAATTGAAATAAGAACACCGTGAATTCATTGTCCCAGGAAGGGGAAACTTTATTGAGACATTCCTGGGGTCAGATACATCACATGATCACACTGACAGAACCACAGACACATAGACACAGGCAACAGAGCATGCACAATGTCGGCACTAGTACAGTGTATATCCACCTTTCGCAGCAATGCAGGCTGCTATTCTCCCATGGAGACGATCGTAGAGATGCTTGATGTAGTCCTGTGGAACGGCTTGCCATGCCATTTCCACCTGGCGCCTCAGTTGGACCAGCGTTCGTGCTGGACGTGCAGACCGCGTGAGACGACGCTTCATCCAGTCCCAAACATGCTCAATGGGGGACAGATCCGGAGATCTTGCTGGCCAGGGTAGTTGACTTACACCTTCTAGAGCACGTTGGGTGGCACGGGATACATGCGGACGTGCATTGTCCTGTTGGAACAGCAAGTTCCCTTGCCGGTCTAGGAATGGTAGAACGATGGGTTCGATGACGGTTTGGATGTACCGTGCACTATTCAGTGTCCCCTCGACGATCACCAGTGGTGTACGGCCAGTGTAGGAGATCGCTCCCCACACCATGATGCTGGGTGTTGGCCCTGTGTGCCTCGGTCGTATGCAGTCCTGATTGTGGCGCTCACCTGCACGGCGCCAAACACGCATACGACCATCACTGGCACCAAGGCAGAAGCGACTCTCATCGCTGAAGACGACACGTCTCCATTCGTCCCTCCATTCACGCCTGTCGCGACACCACTGGAGGCGGGCTGCACGATGTTGAGGCGTGAGCGGAAGACGGCCTAACGGTGTGTGGGACCGTAGCCCAGCTTCATGGAGACGGTTGCGAATGGTCCTCGCCGATACCCCAGGAGCAACAGTGTCCCTAATTTGCTGGGAAATGGCGGTGCGGTCCCCTACGGCACTGCGTAGGATCCTACGGTCTTGGCGTGCATCCGTGCGTCGCTGCGGTCCGGTCCCAGGTCGACGGGCACGTGCAGCTTCCGCCGACCACTGGCGACAACATCGATGTACCGTGGAGACCTCACGCCCCACGTGTTGAGCAATTCGGCGGTACGTCCACCCGGCCTCCCGCATGCCCACTATACGCCCTCGCTCAAAGTCCGTCAACTGCACATACGGTTCACGTCCACGCTGTCGCGGCATGCTACCAGTGTTAAAGACTGCGATGGAGCTCCGTATGCCACGGCAAACTGGCTGACACTGACGGCGGCGGTGCACAAATGCTGCGCAGCTAGCGCCATTCGACGGCCAACACCGCGGTTCCTGGTGTGTCCGCTGTGCCGTGCGTGTGATCATTGCTTGTACAGCCCTCTCGCAGTGTCTCGAGCAAGTATGGTGGGTCTGACACACCGGTGTCAATGTGTTCTTTTTTCCATTTCCAGGAGTGTAGAAGGAAATATCGTCGTCGAATAGTCCTGGAAATGTGTATGTAGTGAGAGCTATCGGATCGAGCCGACTGCGGCGTAGTTTAAATACTGTCTTTACTACCACAAAGTAATTATGAAAATGAGTGCGGCACAAGTAGCGCAAATGAGAGACTTGTAGGTCACGAGAACTACGCTACATGGAAATTTGCTGTGGAAACGTACTGACACATGGACGATTTGTGGGATGTAGTGAACGGTACACTGAAGCCCACTGAGCAAAATTACGCAAATAAGGTCTGGAGGGCGAGAACAAAGCTGATATTATTGACTGACCCAGTGAATTACGTACACATACGGAAAGCTGTGACGGCAAAAGAAGCTTGGGACAAGTTACAGAGCGCATTTGAAGACAGCGGGCTTACAACAGAAGTTGAATTATTACGTAAAATTATAACCACTCGATTGGATAGTTTCAAGAACGTAGACGACTGTCAACAAGATAATATCCATATCGAATCGATTAAGGAACAATGGGTTCGAGATTGCCGATGAATGGGTAGGCACATTATTGTTAGCAGGACTGCCCAAAAAATATGCACCCATGATTATGGGGTCAGAAAGTTTAGGCAGCGGGAGACAGCATAAAAGCGAAGATTCTGCAGGACATGAAAAATACGTCACTGTGTCGTACTTCAGAGAAGGAAACAGCTACAGCACTTTATTCTAAGAAAAAAAGAAGAAGAAACCAGTCAAGTGCTACAACTACCAGAAGATGGGTCACATCGCATCCCAATGTGCGCCAAATGCTAAGTACTGGTATAAAGAATATATATATATATATATATATATATATATATATATATGACGCAAACAGTCTACAGAAGGGAAATGCTGATCAAAGTGAGGCACTCACCATTTATTAGTCTTTCGGAGTAACTAGTAATACAGAAACAGAATGGATATTAGATTCAGGAGCATCAGTGCATATTATTAGAGACAAAAAACGTATATGGGTATATCCACAGTGGTTGGTTCAAAGTTACAGTGTGAGCTTGCTGGGAAAGTTGGTCTTAAGATAACTATAAATGGAAAGCAAGAAAATAATACGGTACATGATGTTCACTATGTAAACGATGTTGGAACTATCTTATCTGTAAGTGAAATAGTCATGAAGGGAAACAGAGTAACCTTCAATATAAATCGAGCAAAAACAGTTACCCAATATTGGGAAGTCATGGCCACGGCGACAAATGAAAGAGAAATTTTCAAATTAGATACTGCTAAAGACGCCGTAAATGAAGTTGTAAATTATTTTGTGTGGTCTGCAAAAGGTTTCTTATGGCATAGAAGACTTGGGCACCTAAACAAAAAAGGCTTGGCAATATTACAGGTTATGGTGACAGAAAGTAGTAAAGGAGTTTTGCTATTTGGGGAGCAAAATAACTGATGATGGTCGAAGTAGAGAGGATATAAAATGTAGACTGGCAATGGCAAGGAAAGCGTTTCTGAAGAAGAGAAATTTGCTAACATCGAGTATAGATTTAAGTGTCAGGAAGTCGTTTCTGAAAGTATTTGTATGGAGTGTAGCCATGTATGGAAGTGAAACATGGACGATAAATAGTTTGGACAAGAAGAGAATAGAAGCATTCGAAATGTGGTGCTACAGAAGAATGCTGAATATTAGATGGGTAGATCACATAACTAATGAGGAGGTATTGAATGGAATTGTGGAGAAGAGGAGTTTGTTGGCACAACTTTACAAGAAGAAGGGACAGGTTTGTAGGATATTTTCTGAGGCATCATGGGATCACAAATTTAGCATTGGAGGGCAGTGTGGATTGTAAAAATCGTAGAGGAAGACCAAGAGATGAATACACTAAGCAGATTCAGAAGGATGTAGGTTGCAGTAAGTACTGGGAGATGAAGAAGCTTGCACAGGATAGAGTAGCATGGAGAGCTGCATCAAACCAGTCTCAGGACTGAAGACAACAACAACAACATAGACGACTATTCAAGATATAACTATGCTTATTTTTTATGTTCTAAAGATCAAGTGAGTGATATTTTTGAGAACTTTCGTAATATGGTAGAGAAACGGGAACGAAGGTTAAAATTGTCAGATCCGATAATGGGACAGAGTATACGAATCAAAAATTCAAAAGAAAAATTTGAAAGAAAATGAAAACCACGATCAGACATAGTCTAGTCCAGAGCAGAGTTCAGAGAGAGCAAATAGCACTATTGTTGAAAGAGCCAGAAGTATGTTAATTCATGCTGGCAGCGGCCGTGTAGACAGCTGCGTGTTTGATTAATTAATCACCTACCAATGCAGTGAAAAATAAAACTGCCCTATGAAGTGTGGGTAGGGAAGAAGCCAAATCTATGCAACTTCCAAGTTTTTGGATGCGCGGCTATGGTACAGACCCCAAAACAATGAGAGGATAATGGGGCCTGAAGTCTAAGAAATATATTTTTGTGGGCTGTTGTGAAGACTCAAAGGGTTACCGACTCAGGAATCCTACGAATGAGAAGATACTGATTAGTAGGGATGTTGTAGTCCCTCGGTATAATAAAAACGAAATAAAAAAGGATCATCAAGAGAGTATAAGCACTTCATTAACGTCGTTAAGTTCAAGAAATACTAATTCTGGAAAAGAAACAGAAAATGAAGAAGAGGAAGTAGAAGATGACAACAAATACATAGATACATTCTATGAAGATGAAGTTTTAGTGGACGGAGAAGAGGAAGAAAATGTTTTGAGACGTTCTTCTCGTATACCTAAACCTAAAGAATACCGTGATTGTGAAATGTATACATCCCAATCTTTTAATGATGGACCTAGAACAGTACAAGAGGCTACGAGTGGTCCGAATCCTTCAGCAATGGAGAGAAGCTATGGAAAGAGAATTAGTCATTTTATCAAAATGAAACTTTCGAATGGGTTGAAATGTCAGAAGGGAAAAAAAAGGTTACAATACATATGGGTTTTTAGCATAAATAACCTTGAGACTGCAGCACCAAAATATGAAGCACGACTTGTAGTCAAGGCATAAAAGGGGGAAGGGTCCGCAGCTCGTGGTCCAGTGGCTAGCGTTGCTGCCTCTGGATCACAGGGTCCCGGGTTCGATTCCCAGCCGGGTTGGGGATTTTCTCTGCCCGGGAGCTGGGTGTTTGTGTTGTCCTCATCATCATCATTCGTGACAGTGGCTGGATTGGATTGTGTAAGAATTGGACTGTGTAAAAATTGGGACTTGGTACGGGCGCTGATGACAGTGCAGTTGAGCCCCCCACAAACCAAACATCATCATCCCAAAAGGAAGGAGTAGACTATAGGAACATGTTTTCGCCAGTGGTAAAGTAATAATCACTTAGGTACCTTTTAGCCGCGGCAATAAAAGAAGATGTACTAACTAACCAAATGGATCTGAAGACAGCGTACTTAAATGGGAAATTAGATGAAGAAATATATGTGATCCCACCAGAAGAAGCCAGAAAAACTCGTATAGGTAAAGGGAAGATTTGGCGATTGAAGAAAAGTATTTATGGATTGAAACAGAGTGCTCGTTGCTGGAACAGATGTCTGCATGAAGCCTTGATAAAGATAAGTATAAAACAAGGCAGACCCTGATCTCTACTAAAGAAAAAGTAATGAAGAGGTCACAATGGCTATATGTGTGTATGATTTCTTCATTCTAACTAACGATAAAGAATAGATGAACAATTTTAAAAGACAATTAAAAACCAAATTTAACATGCACGACTTGGGTGTGATGATTTTTAAACATAAGAAGACAGAAGAGTTATGCGTAGACCAATCGTCATACACGAAGAAAATTTTGGAAAAAATTTGCATGAGTCACTGTAAACCCATTTCTACACCGTTGGAACCAAGAGCCAATTTAGCGACCAATGAAGAAGATACAGAGTGCAATGAAAATGTACCATATTTGGAGGCAATAGGGAACCTTCTGTATTCATCACAAACATCGAGGCATGACATTGCTTTTGCCACAAATGTTGTAAGCAGGTTCTGCAAAAGCCCATGAGAGAAACACTGAAGATCCATTAAAAAGGATATTTAGATATCTAAACGGAACAACAGACTATAAATTAAGATATTGTAAAATGGAAAGTATAAAACTCGAGGGCTACAGTGATTCAGATTGGAGAAGTGAGTTGGAGAGCAGACATTTCATTACTGGATGTTGTTTTATATTGATGGGGTGCCTTACATACTGGTCCTGTAAAAGACAGAAAACACTAGCCTGGAGCACTGTAGAAGCTGAGTATATGCCTCTGTCATACACAATTCAAGAATCATTGTGGATCAGGACTCTAATGAATCATATAGAGCACAATATCAGTACAGAACCCGCCAAGATATTACGTGACAACAAGGAAACTATAAATTTAGCCAAAAATAATGTTTATAGCGCCAGAACCAACACAATAACATAAAGCACAATTTTATAGGATATAACACGTACAGCAAAGGAACACGTAAGTAGAATATTTATGCACAGAAGTGATGTTAACTGGTCTACTAACCAAAGCCTTGAACAAGAAGAAATTTTGGAAGACAGAGTGAAACAATATGGTTTGACTTGTGAAATAACACCAGAAATATCTATTCGAAAAGGAGACGAGGGGGGGGGGGGGGGGGGGCGGGGGGTTGTTGGGGATACGTGAACAGTAATTTCTTATGTGAATGTGTATGAGGCAAAGTGTAGAGCACAAATATACCTCTATAACTGCTTTGTTTATTCTGTGGCCTCATCTTAACTACTGACTGTAAATACGCTGCTTTGTGAAATGGATGTCAAAATGTAGCTTGCCTTATTCCTGCATTTTCCGTGTTCAGAATTACTTATTTCGCTGCGCTAGTTCCAACACACTCGTTGTACTGGTGTTGTTTCACTGTCCCTTTCTCGATGGACAGACGCCCCATGCCTTTGGCTGATTTGGCAGACCACGCCATGACACTGTGGAGAGGGTTAAACACCCGTTTAGTGTCATGGCGTGGTCTGCCAAATCAGCCAAAGCCATGGGGCGTCTGTCCATCGAGAAAGTCTGCATTGAATTGTTCTCCACGCCTTTGTCAAGCAAAATTTGGAATGCTGATTCGTCGGAGAAGCACACCCGCAAAATACTAGAATGAACGGCGCAAAATCGTTAATGATAAATTGCAATATTCAAAAAACGTTATAGCTACTCGACTACAGTCTGCAACAGTGATATTTCTGCGTTGTCTAACCCATTGCAGTCGTTTCTTTTTCATAGTGTCGGAGAGGTGTGGTTTTATGTAGGTCAATGACCCATCAGATTCTCCTCGACCAACTGTCTCAGGATTGTCCTTTTCGAACCTTTTATACCTCGTCGTTCATTATCGCAATGAAACGGGCATCAATCATTTCACGATTTTCGAGGCAGATGTCCCTGATTTTCCGATCAGTACGAGGGGTGATAATCCTTTTCCTGCCACATTTTCCTACACGATCTGCTCAGAGGGATTTCTCATTATCAACTTACAAAGCCCTGCAATAGTTGTTATATCTCTCTGGGAATTTGTGGAATGCAGTAACAACGTTTCATTTCTCTACATTTTCTTGGAGAAGTGTCAGAAGCAGTGCCCATTCTAGAAAGAAGCCATTTCGTGGTTATCACGTCGAACCGTTAATAAAAATTTAAACCAACAGATAAACTTAGTAAAAGTATGATAATAAGAAGCATTACTTACTTCTGGATTATTTTATATACGAAAACTAATGAAAAACAAATAGGCAATATTAAAAACTTCAATACAGCAAACTGCACTTTTTAATGAACTGTAACCGAATGAGAAAAACATCATATAAGTGACAAATGATGCACGTTTCCAATGTTGCCGCTTGTCAAAAACTATAATACTGATACTAGTAGCAATACCAAAATAAAACAACCCTTTGATAACCACTGTGTCCAAACTGTTGTTTTAAACTATAATGAACATTGTTCCTAATAATTTGGCCACGTACTGTATTCAGTTACGTACAACAAATACAGTCATACCAACAATAGATGTAGCACGTGAACAGGAGTCACTGAATAGGGCAGAATATTGCAAGATTTGGGTGTACATATTGACGAAAACTTGAATTAGAAGATGAATATTACTGAGCTTCTCGAATAATTAAGTACAGGTACTTTTGCCCTTTTTATACTTCAGCCTCCTGACAAATTTAGCACATTTCTACTCAATAATGTCTTACGGAACAATTTTCTGGGGTAACTCATCGCTTAGAAAGAAAGTACTGATCGCACAAAAGCGAGCAGTAAGGACAATATGTGATGTCCTCTCACGGTCGTCATTTAAGTACCTCTTCAAAGAGTTACGCATTTTAACTCTACTATCACAAACAAACATTCGCTAATGAAATTTGTCATAAATAATCCGTCACAATTTTAGAAGAATGCTAGTTCATACCTACAACACTAGAGGGAAAATTACCTTCATTATCAATTATTAAACCAGTGATTCTGAAAGGAGTTCAATATTAAGCAACAAACATTTTTAATCATTTGTCCATTAATATAAAATAACTGACAGGTAGCAAAGCAAGTTTTTAATCGAACCTCGAATCATTTTTCCTGGACAGCTCCTTCTGTTCTTTGGACAAATATTTATCGACAAATTGGCAGCCTGTAGAAAAAATCTAGTTTTTAAGTGTAGTTACATGAGTATGCCGGCCGCGGTGGTCTCGCGGTTCTAGGCGCGCAGTCCGGAACCGCGCGACTGCTACGGTCGCAGGTTCGAATCCTGCCTCGGGCATGGACGTGTGTGCTGTCCTTAGGTTAGTTAGGTTTAAGTAGTTCTAAGTTCTAGGGGACTGATGACCTCAGATGTTAAGTCCCATAGTGCTCAGAGCCATTTGAACCATTTTTACATGGGTGTGACTAAAATAATACATTTATTACTAACTCCAACCACCTGTACATATCCTGTAAACTGATTCGTTCCATATGATTTCAATAAAAGAAACATTCACCTGATGTATGGAACATTTAACTAACTAATCCGGCACTACATCTATAACACTCCACCTTTCATTCACCGTCACGCATTATCTATCCTTACCCCGCTAGAACTTCAACCTTCTCTCGCTACCCAGCAATGTAAACCGCCCCGAGATATACCCTTCTCTCCAGCGCTAGTCGCTTCTCACCACCTCACACCATCCATCGACTTTCTTCTCTTCCACTCAATGACTTTTAGTCGCTACGTGCGGTTCCACAAGCCCTTATAGTCATACTGTCGAATCCACCACCATCACGAACAAGATCATTTTCATACACCATCAGCATCTCCGTTACACCACAGCAGCATAAACATTCTAATCAGTGATTACATTTTACCTGTAAGATGGAATCGTCTACAAAGCTATAAAAATCATAAATTGCCCATCAAAGTGTATTTTTAATTTTTTGAAATTTCTAATAACTATGTAAAGTCTTTGGGTGAACGGCGGATTTATTCGCTACCAACTCGTCCTTTCGTGAGGAATAGAAAAAAAAAATCGAAACAGAATGACAGACTGATCTATAGCGGTGCTCGATGCCTAGATTAGAGTGAAAGATGATAGATTTTTGATTGTATGTTCACGAAGCCAACGAATTAATTGTCATTACAACAACTATTATACTAATTATTCTGTGTATTTAATGCGATCCGCTGGAAATATGGCAAAGGGAACAATTTTTCTTCTATAGTGCCAGCAGCATAACATAGTCTGATAACGACATGGTTACTAGAACAGATGCACAAAATTAGCTGCTTATAGTAACAAATCTTTATTTACTACAGACTGTTTCGTTATTTATCGCTACTGTCAAGTACTTGCGAATACAATTTTGATGAGAATGTGTATAAATGTGAATGTCATTTATATTAAAATGACTATATTGTACTCACGTCTAGACTGTGTGACGTCAGTATTACGTCTTTAGTGTGCTGTCACTGTTTTAATAAGGTGGTAAATGACGTAATATATTGAAAATAACACGTTAATTACGGTGTGATAGTAGTTTGACAGTTTCACCATCTAACAACCCTACCACAACAAAGGTCAAAAATTATGATTGTAGTGTTGCTCACGCTACTAAATATTACACTTTCGGGCAACAACAAAGTTATATTATGTGGCAGGTGTCATAAGAGCACAGTTAAGAAAGTCATTTCTTGAAATAATGGATAAACTAGGCACTCATCTTTTCGTGTTTCCCACGCTGGTCTCGTTGTGAATTCATGGCTCAATCGCCGAAAATCCAGGTAGTGATGATTCCAAGCTCGGATGCAAAGAGGTCTAGGTGTTATTCCGCGATATTCGAAAGTTTTATAGATGTGTTTCATAAACCATTCCTGAAGATTAAACTTTTGCAAGTTAGGACAATGGTGATGTAAGAAAGTAATCAGCACTCCGAATTTAAGTTACACTTCTTTTTCATTACTTTTGTTGCAATATCACGTGACTCGTTCCAAAACATCACTTCACAATATAAAACATACCTGAAAATATCTTCCTCACTGTTAAAGTTCACTTTTCATAAACTGACTACAATTTGCGCCTTTCTAACATGACGACCAAAGCTTGACTCCCTAATAACCGCTTACGCGTACGTACGTCAAAGATCATAGTGACAAAAGAAAGCATACACATAAGAAAAATATCATTGCAATATATACATATCGATGTATCGAAGTACCTCTACATTAATGAAATCAAATCTGACTGTTGTCACAGAAATGTGTTAACTATTTTACAGAAACACAGTAGGATATTGCTGGTATCGAGAGGTTGAGGTGAGGTTCCGTAATGGTTACGTAATTCAAGTACCATTACAACCATTTGACGATAGTAGTTTGACTATTTTTGTGGTGTTTTCCGAAGAACCGTAGATGGACTAATGGTGTTTCCAAAAGTCTCATCAGGCCCACCGTAGACTACATAAAATGCAAAAAGAACCAACCGATTTGCTCTATTTGCCTAACCAAGAGGCAGTGTGTAACAGTCCTATTTTGTCGCTGTACTGTAGGGTAAAGACAGTAAGAGGATACTTCTGTTGGGTATGAAAATGGACCTTAGCCCAAGGGCTACCCGAAACACTTAACCACGCCTTCCTGTCATCAACAGAACCCAAGGTATGAGCCCCATAATGTAGCGTTGCTCTTGGGGGACGAAAATAAAAAGATTTGTTACTTTTTTTAATGTCGAGAAAGTGAATATTTTTGGTGGGCCACTTGGCAACAGAATCAGGGATTTATTACGCTATTATAACAACATACGTTGACCATTAAATACCTGAATAAGAGCAGCATATTGATATATATATATATATATATATATATATATATATATATATATATATATATATATATATTTGAGATCGTTCGGAAGAAAGATTATCATTTCTGTGCATTTCTTATAGTCGCGATGTAGTCATACCCGGATCAACACTAAGGGACCAGAAGATTTATAGACTTTAAAAGAAATGCAACACTAAACAAAAGAAGTTGGTTCAGAAATAATAGGAAAACGATAATGTTCCTTCTGCCTCATGCTGCGTTCGGCCCATCAGCGTGATCGTAATTTCTGATGATGAAGTAACACAAAAATAATTATCATTCAGGTAAATAAGGAGATGGAATCATCAGGGTTAAGTTACGAAAATAAGCACACTTATCTTTAACACACGTTTTTTTTTAATGCTACGTACCTTTTCATATTAAATTACAATAGATGACCATAGTGGTTAAATACTTTATACATAACAGTCAAAATGTTACAAGAAACTAAATGCTTTCTGATTGAAAAAAATAGCATTTAGCATTTTCACTCAATATTTTCACACAGAATATAAAATACGGTTGCGGAACGCAGCAAGTCCGCGCCCGCCTTTCATAGAATACAAACAGTAAAAGGTGAGGCGCCAAAAGCCTCATTTGTCTTGAAACAACAGAATTCTTTTTTATACCATTAATCGATACATGTACGTAGAGATTTACAGGCACCGCGCAAGAACGGCAAAGATAAAGAATAATAGATTCTGTCGCTGCTATGCGATGGTTCATTTCTTTTACTTTACAATTGTTCGATAACTTTAGGCCATCAGGCGTTTACTATTGAGCGTATATTAATGTTTGTGAGGCAAAAATTACTAATATTACAATAAGAATCTTCGTCTCTAGTCGCAGCGTTTTGGAACAAGTTAGGTATGCATGCTGACGTATGCACACCGATTTCCGTGGTTCGACCTGCAAACGACCCCGCGACATATCGGTTTCCAGGTACGCGATGTACGACTAGACTGACAGATCCGACTCTAGCTTTAGTGATGCGTGGCGCGGTTCCGTATGCCGACCGCAGTACGTGAGCAGGGTGCGACATGTGGCAAGGCGTGGCGGCTCCCTCCACACCCACACACCGTGTTCGGACAAACCGGACGGCGACTGTAATGCCGTGCTGTCGCCACGTGCGCGGCACGTGGTCGCAGTTGGCCGCGAGCCGACACGCGTCGGCCATATCCTACCGTCGCATTCGTTCCAAGACGCACGCACTATCGCAGGCGGTGACTCAGTGGGCCCTACTGGCCGCATTCGGCGACACGCGACCTCCTGCCGATCCAGGGTTCGTTTCTGGACGGTGGTTGGACGGAGGGGGGATGCGGTGGATGACGCACACTTTTATAGTTCCATACTCACCTCCTATCCTCAAAATACGAGGGGCCTTCAATAAATAATGCAACATGGATTTTATCGCCTAATTTCGTTTGAAAAATGCAGAATTTGTTGTGGGTCATCGCAGAATATTCCCGCTTGAGCGCTTATAGTTTCATGAAGTTCCGGTATGTGGCGCTGCTACGCCTAGCCTTCATAATGTCGTCTGTAGCGGATTTGTGTTACAAGCAGAAAGCTCTCACTGAATTTCTTTTGGCGAAAAACCGCAACATCGTAGATAGTAATAGGCACTTGCAGAATGTCTACGGAGGCCTGGCAATGAACAAAAGCACGGTGAGTCGGTAGGCGACCCGTCTGTCATCATCACAACAACAAGTCACGCAAGCCTGTCATATCTTTCGGTAGCCGGTAGGCTGCACATAGCTGTGACTTCAGCTATGTTCGAACGTGAGGACATTCTCGTTCAAGGTGATCGGCAGATCACAATCAAACACCTCTATGCACAGCTGGACGTCTCCGTTGGCAACGCTCACACTCGTCCGTAAGTTGGGGTACTCGCAAGCGTGTGCCCGTTCGGTTCCTCACTGGAATCCCCCTGTGGGTCCGGGGTAAGAATAGGCCCGAGGTATTCCTGCCTGTCGTAAGAGGCAACTAAAAGGAGTTTCAACTGTTTCGGCCTTCCATGTAATGGTCCCCCTTGGGGTTTGACCTCCATTTTTCAAAATTCTACAGAAGTACGAGTCTTTTGGGGAAGGACACCTTACGTGGTGTATCACTGGTCCTCCGTGCACTAAGACCTTAGCACTCACCATTGTAACGGCGTTGTAACCATACCCACTATTCATCAAATTGGGCGTAAACGCCTGATGGGTTGTACAAGTTACGCCCATAGTGCGTCCCCATCTGCACCTACGATCATGATGGACTTTCCATGGCACCCAAAATCCAGCACGGTAGCCAGCCCGTTGTGGTGGGGTCGTCATGTACCCTCTAGGTTGTAGCCCCCTGACAACACAGGGATCGTACTGCCGATACCTGAGCTGCACCCTCCCCACGTCGGCCAAGGAGTAGATGCCCGTCTCCTTGGGGCATCAGGACTCCCGGCAACGGTCATCCTGCCAGGTGGCCCTTGCTGAGGCTGGGTGGCACCCGTGGGGAGAGCCCCTGGTCGGAGTGGGTGGTATCGGGGCGGACGTTTCGCAGATGAAACGTCAACATGTATCAGGTCGCTCTGCGGCTGAGTCTTTCAAAAAGAAAAGTACTGTCTGTGGTTCTGGTTCTCCTGCTCTTTCCCCCTTGGCCACTCCCTGGGAGGAAGGACAGGCCCGCCAGCTTGGGGCGAAGTACTTCCCCCGCTATTTGGTCTGTTCTCGGACCGATGGGGGATTTTCGCCACCTCCAAGCCCATGTTCTTTGTTCACACATCGAGGACATCTTCGGGGAAATCGAGGCTCTCAGCAAAATGCGTTCAGGGTCCGTTCTTATAAAGACCACCTCCGCCACACAGTCGGCGGCGCTCCAGGCGTGCGACCGACTAGGGGACATCCCAGTGTCCATTGTCCTGCATCTGGCACTGAATAGGACATAGGGGGTTATTTTTCATTGGGACCTCCTGCTGCAATCTGATGAGGAGCTCAGGGCCAACCTGGAGCGCCGAGGCGTGCATTTCGTCCGGCGAGTCCAGCGCGGCCCCAGAGACCATTGCATCGACACTGGGGCCTTTATCCTCGCCTTCAAGGGGGACGTTCTCCCAGAGAAGGTACAGGTGATGTGCTACCGGTGCGACGTGCGACCTTACGTCCCTGCGCTGTTTTCGGTGTTTGTGCTTTGGGCACATGTCATCACGGTGTGAGGCTGAGCCCCTTTGTGGCGATTGTGGACATCCTCTTCATGAAGAACATACATGCACCCCACCACCTTGGTGCGTTAATTGCCTGGCATCCACTCTCCTAGATCCTTAGACTGCCCTGCGTATCAGGAGGAGAAGAAGATTCAAGAACTCAAAACTTTGGATCGTCTCTCTTATTCTGCGACCAGGAAGAAGTATGACTGCCTCCACCCCGTGACGTTGACCACTTCGTTTGCCTCAGTCGTGTCCACTCCTTCCACGGTATCTTCACCCCTATCCTGTCCCCCCTCCACCTCCTCCCCCCATCCGGGGTCTATGCCTCCACCTCCCAAATCCCTCCCTTCCAAATCCTCCTCCCCCACGGCCCCTGCCCCCTCTGCCCCAGGGGCCACCCTTCCTCCTCCTTCCCCCTTCCCCCCCCCCCCCCCCCCCCGCCGCCTGAGAAGCGATCCTCTTCTCAGGCGTCCATCGGGGAAATGTTCCAGACCCCAGGTTCCGAGGTCCGGCATTCCAAAACGGACCCCGCACTTCTGGACCTTCTTCGGGTCCAGCCCACCATCCCTGTGCCTCCTTGGACTTCCAAGAAGGCCTCTAAGAAGAAGTCTCTAGCCCCCTCTCCACCCCGGCGCGTTTCGTCTGACGCTCCATCCGTGAGTCGCTGCTCCTGGCCGTCCTCAGTTTGGCCGGGACGCTCTGCTGCCAGGCGCTCAGCTGGCCTCTCGTCGGCAAATGATGCTGCCCCTCCTACACAACCCGGGACAGTGGCCGCAGCTGGCGACGACTCGATGGAACAGGATCCGCCTCCCCGCCGGTTGTAGCGTTGTTCCCTCGAAACCTGGCCCTCCGCAGCCGTCGAGGTGACCAGCTCTTCCCCCGTCTCGTTCCCCCTCTTTTTTGACTAGCCATGGCCTTGTTACATTGGAACATAAGAGGTATTCGATCTAATCGGGAGGAATTACAACTGCTCCTCCGCCTGCACTGTCCGCTCGTCCTTGGTCTCCAGGAAACCAAGTTGTGTCCGACTGACCGTATTGCCTTTACCCACTATACCTCGGAGCGGTATGACCTCACCCCTGTGGACGGTATCCCAGCTCATGGTGGGGTCATGTTGCTCGTTCGGGACGATGTCTATTACCGTCCCATCCCATTGACCACCCCACTCCAAGCAATAGCTGTCTGTATTACTCTTTCTGCTTTTACTTTTTCAGTTTGTACCATCTACACTCCACTGTCATCCGCAGTTAGTCAGGCTGACATGATGCACCTGATTGTTCAGCTTCCTCCGCCGTTTTTATTGTTTGGCGACTTCAATGCCCATCATCTCCTTTGGGGCTCTCCTGCATCCTGTCAAAGAGGCTCACTCTTGGCGGATGTCTTCAACCATCTCAATCTTGTCTGCCTCAATACTGGTGCCCCGACTTTCCTCTCGGACTCTACTCATACCTACTCCCACTGGGACCTCTCGATCTGTTCTACCACTCTTGCCCGTCGCTTCGAGTGGTATGTCCTTTCTGACACCTATTCGAGCGACCACTTCCCCTGTGTCATTCGTCTCCTGCACCACACCCCATCCCCATGTCCTTCGAGCTGGAACATACCGAAAGCTGACTGGGGACTTTACTCCTCCCTGGCGACCTTTCCGGACCACGATTTTCTCAGTTGTGACAGTCAGGTCGAATACCTCACGGCTGTTATCGTCAATGCTGCCGAACGTTCCATTCCTCATACTACCTCTTCACGTCGCGTTTCCGTCCCCTGGTGGAATGAGGCTTGTAGAGACGCTATCCGTGCTCGACGACGTGCTTTACGCACCTTTCGCCGCCATCCTACGTTGGCGAATTGTATTGGATACAAACGACTCCAAGCGCAATGCCGTAGAGTCATCAAAGACAGCAAAAAAGCTTGTTGGGCCTCTTTCACCAGCTCCTTTAACAGTTTTACTCCATCTTCTGTCGTTTGGGGTGGCCTGCGCCGGCTGTCGGGCATTAAGCCCACTCCTCAGTACCTGGCCTGACCTCAGGTAATGAGGTCCTTGTTGATCCTGTGGCTGTCTCCAACGCCTTCGGCCGGTTTTTCGCGGAGGTTTCAAGCTCCGCCTATTACCACCCTGCCTTCCTTCCCAGGAAAGAGGCAGAAGAGCCTCGGCGACCTTCCTTCCACTCGCTGAATCTGGAAACTTATAATGCCCCCTTTACTATGCGGGAACTCGAACGTGCTCTTGCACTGTCCCGGTCCTCTGCTCCAGGGCCAGATGCCATTCACGTTCAGATGCTGGCACACCTTTCTCTGGCGGGCAAAAGTTTCCTTCTTCGTACCTACAATCGCGTCTGGATCGAAGGTCAGGTCCCCATGCATTGGCGTGACGCCGTCGTTGTTCCTATACCCAAACCCGGGAAGGATAGACACCTTCCTTCTAGTTACCGCCCCATTTCTCTTACAAGCTGTCTGTAAGGTGATGGAGCGCATGGTTAACGCTCGGTTAGTCTGGATTCTTGAATCTCAACGGCTACTTACCAATGTCCAATGCGGCTTTCGTCGCCGCCGCTCCGCTGTTGACCACCTTGTGACCTTGTCGACATTCATCATGAACAACTTTTTGCGAAGGCGCCAAACGGTAGCTGTGTTCTTCGATTTGGAGAAGGCTTATGATACCTGTTGGAGAGGAGGTATCCTCCGCACTATGCACAGGTGGGGCCTATGCGGTCGCCTGCCCCATTTTATTGATTCCTTTTTAACGGATCGAAAGTTTAGGGTACATGTGGGTTCCGTATTCTCCGACTTCTTCCTCCAGGAGAACGGAGTGCCTCAGGGCTCCGTCTTGAGCGTAGCCCTTTTTGCCATCGCGATCAATCCAATTATGGATTGTATTCCACCTAATGTCTCAGGCTCTCTCTTTGTCGATGACTTCGCGATCTACTGCAGTGCCCAGAGAACATGCCTCCTGGAGCGCTGCCTTCAGCGTTGTCTAGACAGCCTCTACTCATGGAGCGTGGCAAATGGCTTCCAGTTCTCTGAAGAGAAGACAGTTTGTATCAACTTTTGGCGATATAAAGCGTTCCTTCCGCCATCCTTACATCTCGGTCCTGTTGTTCTCCCATTCGTGGAAACAACTAAGTTTCTAGGGCTCACGTTGGACAGGAAACTGTGTTGGTCTCCACATGTCTCTTATTTGGCGGCCCGTTGTACACGTTCCCTTAATGTCCTCAGAGTTCTTAGCGGTTCATCTTGGGGAGCGGATCGTACTGTCCTGCTTTGCTTGTATCGGTCCATTGTCCGATCGAAGCTGGATTATGGGAGCTTCGTCTACTCGTCCGCTCGGCCATCCCTCTTACGCCGGCTCAACTCCATCCACCATCGGGGGATACGTCTTGCGACCGGAGCCTTCTACACTAATCCTGTGGAGACTCTTTATGCTGAACCTGCCGAATTACCATTGACCTACCGGCGCGACGTACTGCTGTGTCGGTATGTCTGCCGGCTGTTGTCTATGCCCGACCACCCCTCTTACCAGTCCTTCTTCGCCGATTCTCTCGACCGTCAGTACGGGTTGTATGTGCCTGCCCTGCTGCCCCCCGGAGTCCGCTTCCGTCGCCTGCTTCGACATTTGGATTTTGCCCTCCCTACCACCTTCAGGGAGGGTGAGAGCCCGACACCACCTTGGGGTCCAGGCTCCGGTTCATATTTATCTCGACCTCAGCTCACTCCCGAAGGAGGGTACTCCGGCTGCAGTGTATTGCTCACGGTTTGTCGAACTTCGTGCTCGACTTGCCAGTCACACCTTTATTTACACCGATGGCTCCAAAACTGACGACGGTGTCGGCTGTGCCTTTGTTGTCGGGGCCGCCACCTTTAAATACCGGCTCCTCGACCAATGTTCGAGCTTTACGGCCGAGCTTTTTGCTCTCCATCAGGCCGTTCAGTATGCCCGCCGCCACCGCCATTCATCGTATGTACTCTGCTCTGATTACCTCAGTGCTCTTCAGAGCCTTCGAGCTCCCTATCCGGTCCATCCCTTGGTGCATCCCATTGTGTCCCGTCATCTGACGTTCGTGGGGTTGTTTGTAAGAGGCTTGTATCGTTGTGGTGGGATGATGGGTCATCCCTCCAAGGAAACAAGCTCCAGGCAGTAAAACCGCTCCCAACTGCTTGGACAACCTCCTCCCAACCATCTCGGCGAGAAGAGGTCCTTCTGTCCAGGTTGCGGATTGGGCATTGCCGGTTTAGCCACCGCTACCTGCTCTCCAGTGATCCAGCCCCGCAGTGCCCTTGTGGTCAAGCGTTAACAGTGCGCCATGTTTTATTGTCGTGTCCCCGCTTTAGTCAATCTCGTGTTGTCCTGTCCCTGCCATCTACTTTACCGGATATTTTAGCTGATGACGCTCGAGCAGCTGCTCGTGTTCTGCGTTTTATAACTTTGACTGGCTTGTCCAAAGACATCTAACCTTTTTACTTATTTTATCTGCATCTTTGTCAGGACTTTCTGGTGTCCCCCCCCTCCCCTTGAGTTTTACTAGATTCCATGTGCTCTAACAACAGTGACTGGGCGCTAATGACCTCAGTAGTCGAGCGCCCTTAAACCCCACCATAAAAAAACTCCTCACTGGAAGACCATAAACAGCAACAAAGGTTCACCTTGCTTTCCGAATCCGCTTACCCTCCCCTGCAACAATCCTTTACCAGGTGATTTCTTTTCCTCACCTCCACGCCCATACTGAGCACCTCTGCGTATCTTACACTTCCCGTAAGTCGACTGCAATAAGCACACTGTTTCCCCCCTGATTACCAAATGGTTCAAATGGCTCTAAGCACCGTAGGACTTTACATCTGAGGTCATCAGTCCCCTAGAACTTAGAACTACTTAAACCTAAGGAACCTAAGGACATCACACACATCCATGCCCGAGGGAGGATTTGAACCTGCGACCGTAGCGGTCGGGCGGTTCCAGACTGTAGCGCCTAGAACCGCTCGGCCTCCCTGGCCGGCGCAACAAGGGACCACCTGTGCGGAATTGCTTGCGTGTTAAGAGGCTGATCGTGACAACTTTTTGTCCAACATCGTCAAAGGCGATGAAACATGAGTTCATCATCTCGAAGCGGAAAAGAAACGGCAATACATGGAGTGACACCAAACCGCCTCTCCGCTGAAGAAAAAATTCAAATGTGCACCCTCTGCTGGCAAAATTATGGCGAAGGTATTCTGAGACTATCAACTCTGAAGTGTACTCTGTACTCTCAAGAAACTGAAGAAACGACCTCAGCCTGTTCGTCGCCACTAAAGTGCAAACGCACTTCTCCGTGACAACGCAAGGGCTCACACAAACTGAGGAGCTCAGAAAACTGCAATGGACTGTTCTTCCTCATCCATCCTACAGCTCGGATCTCGCACCTTCCGGCTTCCATCAGTTTGTCCCAGTGAAGGATGCACTCCGCGGGAAGCAGTACGTGGATCAGGGGAGGTTATTAATGGAGCTAGACGTCGGCTCCGACGTCGACCAGTAGAGTGGAACCAGGCGGGCAAACAAGTCGTCCCAGTAAGGTGGCGTAAAGCCGTCGCATTGAACAAAAATTATGTTGAAAAACAAGGTTTTAGTAGGCAAAAGAATGGAGAATATATAGTGTACTGTAATCCTGAATAACACTAACCTCCGTCCAGAAAAAAAATGTCGCATTACTTATTGAACTCCCTCATATAACTTGGCTTCCTCCCCGATTTTTGCCTTCACGACTTAGGAGTTTAATTTTCTACAGTTAGGGACTCCGGGCAGGCCAGTCCACTTCAGGAATGTTACTGTCCACTAACCTATGCCTCACAGATGTTCCTTAATGAGACGGTGCATTGTCATACTGAAACAAACGGAGATCCTCTCCGAATTGTTCTACTATACACAGTACACAATGCTCCAAGATGTGTTCATATCCTTTCGCATTTAGCGTTTACTCAAATGCGATAAGGGGACCACACCGTAACCACAAAAAACACAAAACCCTAACACCACCTCCTCTGTACTTGACTGCTGGCACTACACGTGATGGTAGGTAACCTCCAGGGGTTCGCTGAACCCAACCTTTAAATCGGACTCCCACAGGGCACAGCGTGCTTAATCACTCCAGTCACCCATTTCCAGTCAGCCACTGTCCATTGGCGTCGCTATTTAGACCAACTCGAGCGTCGCATTGCGTTGCCTACTGAAACATGTACACTCGTAAACAATGTGCGCTCACATTGTGCTACTATTAATTTCTGATACTGATTCGTTCCATGACCATGGAGATTGGTTCCTGAGTGTGATTATACAGAACTAGACTCGTCTAAATAAAGAAATAAGTTTGTGCAGCATTTTTATGACAGTACTTCATTATGGGTAGCTGTATCATCAGCAAAAATTTGTGGTTACTGTTAATATTGTCTGCCAGGTTAGACCAGGACAAGAAGAGAGTCTATTTGGGAGGGTCGCACTTTCGGTTACCACAAGCGACCATTAGATGGTGCTAGTGACATATAGCGGCACTTCCGTTGTCACTCGCGTTGCTAAAGAAAAGGTGATGGAGAGAATGGCCGTGTATTTCGCATACAGCCAATATTTACAGAAACAGTGCTGTCGAAAAATTGAAATTTCGCGCGAAGGCGTTAGTTGGTTGATTTCTTACAGCTTTCACGACGGACAAAACTCGATAACTGTGCCTAGAATCGCTTCATTCAAATTCTGGTAGCCAATCACTTTAGGAAAGGCTATTCACCGTTGCTTTTCAGGATTTTTTCGTCGTACTGTTTCCGTCTGAGGCATACGTTTCGAAGTTCACCCAAACTCAGTAGTAGTTGCATAAAACAGCGATGTTATATTTGCAACAAGGTTGAAGAGAAGGTTGAGGGAGTTAGAGGCATACCGAAGTCCGCAGTATACTCGTTTTTGCATGGACGATTAGCTGCGAAAAATATCTGTTACAGATGCATTCTGCCTAATCTCACCGAAGTTCAAACTCAGCCTCTTCTCCACTTGTGTAAGGAAATGGTCAAAACTTCCACCGAGGAATCGGAAATACGAGTATTTATATAACAATGTAACTGGAGA
The DNA here is from genome assembly GCF_021461385.2 of Schistocerca piceifrons. NCBI lineage: Eukaryota > Metazoa > Arthropoda > Insecta > Orthoptera > Acrididae > Schistocerca > Schistocerca piceifrons. Next base: position 95,529,037 of record NC_060147.1, on the reverse strand, counting down.
TGAGCGTTAGATAAACTCGTACGAGCCGGAAAGTAAGCAGTAATGAACTGATTAATTCGCAGTCGTTTCGTCCACAGTCATGTAAAATTTTGTAAATGATGTCATAGTTAACTTTCACTGCGAAAGTTACTTTTTGGCACTATCGTAACTTCGACTCAACATCTGAACGACGATGACTTATATACACGTCAGACGAGTTTTAGATTTTGATATGTGCTGAAGTACATTGTAGCACTTGATAATGGCGGAAAATGCAGTAATGCAAACAAATAACTTTTACAGTCAAAGGCGAGTATGACGTCATTTGCAAAAGGAACCTACTGCTTGCGTGTGCCAAGATCAACCGAAACCAACAGATGTCGTTCGTTCGCGAAGCCCTTGCAATAAAATAATCTCTTTTTCCTTTAGTTACACTGGACATGTCGAGATCATTTCTTTAGAGCAGTGGTTCCCAATCTGTCTTAGGCCGTCACTACTAAGTGCAATCGGACATTAGGTAGTACCTCCGCCTTCCCCTCCCCATGTCGTCTGTTGCGCCCCCGCCCCCCCCCCTCTCTCCCCCACATTATCACCAACTTTAGCACCTAACTAAACGGTAGAATGGAAGATTTTTCTTGATCACTTTTATTCCCAAAGTGATGAAATAAGAATGATATTTAGTTTGTGTGAGTGAGTGTGTGTGTGTGTGTGTGTGTGTGTGTGTGTTAGAGTGAATGACAAAGGAATTCGTAGTGCATCGTAAGTGCTGCCCACAATTCCTTCTCAGATAAGAAAGCTGACTATCCACAGTGAGGGTACACACTTGTTACAAAACATACTCCCCCTGCATTACACTCTCTCCATTGCGGCACTTGCTTGACCTGCACACTGCAACCCCATTTAAAATCAAACAAGGCAAAATGTGCGCACTTTAGTTACTGTTCGTAAATTACTTGAATGCGGCACTCCTTAATTCCGAACTGGCAGGAACTGGAAGACTTTAGGCTATTAATGCTTTGTGTTTGACGACGGCTGCTAATAGTATTAGTAATAATAATAATAATAATAATAATAATAATATGGTTACTACAGATATTGGAAATATACAAAGTAGATCCTAAATTGATACAGTTTCTAAACATAGTAATGAAAAACTGGAAAACCACACTTAATATCCAAACAAATTCAGATAACATCACATCACAGCCAATACAGATTAAGCGTGGAATATACCAAGGAGACTCATTAAGTCCTTTCTGGTTCTGTCTTGCTCTGAACCCACTATCCAACATGCTAAATAATACAAATTATGGATATAATATTACTGGAACATACCCACACAAAATCACACATTTGCTATACATGGATGATCTAAAACTACTGGCAGCAACCAATCAACAACTCAACCAATTACTAAAGATAACAGAAGTATTCAGCAATGATATAAATATGGCTTTTGGAACAGACAAATGTAAGAAAAATAGCATAGTCAAGGGAAAACACACTAAACAAGAAGATTACATATTGAATAACCACAGTGACTCCATAGAAGCGATGGAAAAAACAGGTGCCTATAAATATCTAGGATACAGACAAAAAATAGGAATAGATAATACAAATATTAAAGAAGAACTAAAAGAAAAATATAGACAAAGGCTAACAAAAATACTGAAAACAGAATTGACAGCAAGAAACAAGACAAAAGCTATAAATACTTACGCTATACCAATATTGACCTACTCATTTGGAGTAGTGAAATGGAGTAACACAGACCTAGAAGCACTCAATACACTTACACGTTCACAATGCCACAAATATAGAATACATCACATACATTCAGCAACAGAAAGATTCACATTAAGCAGAAAGGAAGGAGGAAGGGGATTCATCGACATAAAAAACCTACATTATGGACAGGTAGACAATTTAAGAAAATTCTTTCTAGAACGAGCAGAAACTAGCAAAATACACAAAGCAATCACTCATATAAATACATCGGCTACACCACTGCAATTTCATAACCACCTTTACAACCCTTTAGATCGTGTAACATCAGCAGATACGAAGAAAGTAAATTGGAAAAAGAAAACACTGCATGGCAAGCACCCGTATCATCTAACACAGCCACACATCGATCAAGATGCATCCAACACATGGCTAAGAAAAGGCAATATATACAGTGAGACAGAAGGATTCATGATTGCAATACAGGATCAAACAATAAACACCAGATATTACAGCAAGCATATTATTAAAGATCCCAATACCACAACAGATAAATGCAGACTTTGCAAACAACAAATAGAAACAGTAGATCACATCACAAGTGGATGTACAATACTAGCAAATACAGAATACCCCAGAAGACATGACAATGTAGCAAAAATAATACATCAACAGCTTGCCTTACAACATAAACTTATAAAACAACACGTTCCCACATACAAGTATGCACCACAAAATGTACTGGAGAATGATGAATACAAATTATACTGGAACAGAACCATTACAACAGATAAAACAACACCACATAAGAAACCTGACATCATACTCACCAATAAAAAGAAGAAATTAACACAACTAATCGAAATATCCATACCCAATACAACAAATATACAAAAGAAAACAGGAGAAAAAATTGAAAAATACATCCAACTGGCTGAGGAAGTCAAGGACATGTGGCATCAGAATAAAGTTGACATCATACCAATCATACTATCAACTACAGGAGTCATACCACACAATATCCACCATTACATCAATACAATACAGCTACATCCAAACTTATATATACAATTACAGAAATCCGTAATTATTGATACATGTTAAATTACCCGAAAGTTCCTAAATGCAATATAACATATACCGTACAGTTAAAAGGAAGTGACGCTTGATCAAGGTCCGCATCACGTCCCATTTTTAACCAGACTTAACGTCTGAGAAAGTAAAGAAATAATAATAATAATAATAATAATAATAATAAATAATAATAATTCCCGTGGAGGCCCGGGAAAAGAATAGGCCTCCGGTATGTTCTGCCAGTCGTAAAAGGCAACGAAAAGAACAAACCACTAATAGGGCTAACCCCCCTTTTAGTGTGATTAGTTGGTTCAGGACAGAACTAAAGAAGCTTCGGACAAGCGCCGTCATGGTCGGGGACGACGCTTGAACCCTATGCCCGCCCAAAATGGTAACGACACTGCTATCCAACTGGAAAATGATTCAAATCCAAATAGAGGTGTTTTGCAGGATATGCTTCCTGCAACCACTCTAGAAGGAAAACAAAGACAGAGGATGAGATGGTCAGATGAAGTTAATCGACACCTCATGTTCTGTTATTACCAAGCAACAAAGCTAGGAACCAACACAACTGGACACAGATCACAAGTATACACAACATTTATTACCAGATACCCAGAATTAAAATTTTTAACAGAACAACGACTAGCTGATCAGATCCGTGTAATAATCAAAAATAACAGGATACCCCAGTCAGAATTAGAAAACATCAAACAACAAGTACAACAAATACTGGAACAAAATAATGTGCAATCAGAAGAAGAAGAAAACACAGTAATGGACTCAAACATCCCAGAGCAAACAAACAAAGAACAACACGCATCAATTAAACAGTCAGAGGAAAACGAAATCTTAAGACAGCCACCAGAACAAGCACAAATAGAACACGAAGTGACACACATGTTAGATATAGAAGAAAAATTTCAGCTGACATATATAGAATACAAAGACACAAATACAGACAAATTAGGCCATTCATGCATAGACCGCCAAATAACCCATAAGTCGAAACAACAATAAAAACTATAAACAAAATCATACACAACAAAATAAATGAAAATACAACTATGGAAGAGTTACAACTACTGGTTTATATAGGAGCACTCACTACACTAAATATACACACTAGGCAGAGATCAGAACCAACCAACACACAGAAGAAACCCACAAAACCAGCATGGCAACACAGGCTACAGATCAGAATAGAAAAACTGAGAAAAGACATCGGACAGCTAACATAATTTATAAGAAATGAAATGTCAGAAAAAAACGAAAAAGGTTAGGTAAAATCTCACAACAAGAAGTGATAGAGCAATTAGATGAAAAGAAGCATAAATTACAAGCATTGGCCAAACGACTTAGAAGATACAAAAAAAGTAAAGATAGAAGGAAACAAAACCAAACATTCAACACAAACCAAAAGAAATTTTATCAGACGATAGATAACACACACATTAAAATAGACAATCCACCAAACATAACAGACATGGAACACTTCTAGAGCAACATATGGTCAAACCCGGTACAACATAACAGGCATGCACGGTGGATACAAGCAGAAACAGATACGTACAAGATGATACCACAAATGCCTGAAGTGATAATTTTGCAACATGAAGTCACCCAAGCAATTAATTCTACTCACAATTGGAAAGCACCTGGAAAAGATAAAATAGCAAATTTCTGGCTAAAGAAATTCACCTCAACACGTTCACATCTAACTAAATTATTTAACAGTTACATTGCAGACCCATACACATTCCCTGATACACTTACACATGGAATAACTTATCTGAAACCTAAAGATCAAGCAGACACAGCAAACCCAGCTAAATATCGTCCCATAACATGCCTACCAACAATATACAAAATATTAACTTCAGTCATTACACAGAAATTAATGACACATACAACACAGAACAAAATTATAAATGAAGAACAAAAAGGCTGTTGCAAAGGAGCACGAGGATGTAAAGAGCAACTGATAATAGATGCAGAGGTGACATATCAAGCTAAAACTAAAGAAAGGTCGCTACAATATCATACATTGATTACCAAAAAGCTTTTGATAGTGTACCCCACTCATGGTTACTACAAATATTGGAAATATACAAAGTAGATCCTAAATTGATACAGTTCCTAAACATAGTAATAAAAATTGGAAAACCACACTTAATATCCAAACAAATTCAAATAATATCACATCACAGCCAATACAGATTAAGCGTGGAATATACCAAGGAAACTCATTAAGTCCTTTCTGGTTCGTCCACAGCAGCCGGCTATTACTATCAGTTCCACACATGTGGTGCAAGTGTTTCTTTCTTTTTATGTTGTCATTGTACACTCCTGGAAATTGAAATAAGAACACCGTGAATTCATTGTCCCAGGAAGGGGAAACTTTATTGACACATTCCTGGGGTCAGATACATCACATGATCACACTGACAGAACCACAGGCACATAGACACAGGCAACAGAGCATGCACAATGTCGGCACTAGTACAGTGTATATCCACCTTTCGCAGCAATGCAGGCTGCTATTCTCCCATGGAGACGATCGTAGAGATGCTGGATGTAGTCCTGTGGAACGGCTTGCCATGCCATTTCGACCTGGCGCCTCAGTTGGACCAGCGTTCGTGCTGGACGTGCAGACCGCGTGAGACGACGCTTCATCCAGTCCCAAACATGCTCAATGGGGGACAGATCCGGAGATCTTGCTGGCCAGGGTAGTTGACTTACACCTTCTAGAGCACGTTGGGTGGCACGGGATACATGCGGACGTGCATTATCCTGTTGGAACAGCAAGTTCCCTTGCCGGTCTAGGAATGGTAGAACGATGGGTTCGATGACGGTTTGGATGTACCGTGCACCATTCAGTGTCCCCTCGACGATCACCAGTGGTGTACGGCCAGTGTAGGAGATCGCTCCCCACACCATGATGCCGGGTGTTGGCCCTGTGTGCCTCGGTCGTATGCAGTCCTGATTGTGGCGCTCACCTGCACGGCGCCAAACACGCATACGACCATCATTGGCACCAAGGCAGAAGCGACTCTCATCGCTGAAGACGACACGTCTCCATTCGTCCCTCCATTCACGCCTGTCGCGACACCACTGGAGGCGGGCTGCACGATGTTGGGGCGTGAGCGGAAGACGGCCTAACGGTGTGCGGGACCGTAGCCCAGCTTCATGGAGACGGTTGCGAATGGTCCTCGCCGATACCCCAGGAGCAACAGTGTCCCTAATTTGCTGGGAAGTGGCGGTGCGGTCCCCTACGGCACTGCGTAGGATCCTACGGTCTTGGCGTGCATCCGTGCGACGCTGCGGTCCGGTCCCAGGTCGACGGGCACGTGCACCTTCCGCCGACCACTGGCGACAACATCGATGTACTGTGGAGACCTCACGCCCCACGTGTTGAGCAATTCGGCGGTACGTCCATCCGGCCTCCCGCATGCCCACTATACGCCCTCGCTCAAAGTCCGTCAACTGCACATACGGTTCACGTCCACGCTGTCGCGGCATGCTAAAAGTGTTAAAGACTGCGATGGAGCTCCGTATGCCACGGCAAACTGGCTGACACTGACGGCGGCGGTGCACAAATGCTGCGCAGCTAGCGCCATTCGACGGCCAACACCGCGGTTCCTGGTGTGTCCGCTGTGCCGTGCGTGTGATCATTGCTTGTACAGCCCTCTCGCAGTGTCCGGAGCAAGTATGGTGGGTCTGACACACTGGTGTCAATGTGTTCTTTTTTCCATTTCCAGGAGTGTATATTATGTGAAACTACAGATGTACTCTATAGGTTTACTACGTTCAAAGAAAAGAAGCGAAAGCAGATGCCAAGAGAACACTGCTGTAAAATCCGAACTGCACTTTTACATGTTATGAACGCGTTGTCCCATATCACAAATTCACGCATATGTTATGAATATGTCGTCCCATATCACACATTCACGCATAATACGTAGTAGTAGAAGCGTTACACCACACTTGAGAGTATAAGTTACAATAAGTGTTACCCGACAGCTCCACCCTCACGTCAGTACTTCTGTTATGGTGAGTGATCTTGAGTAAGCAGGCTAGTGCACGTGCAATAACGGCAGCTGCTCCCACCTGTCAGCGTCTTTGGGTAAGCATAGCTCGTGATGTCTCCGCCCCCACACCCCTCTGCTCCAATCACACCAACGCACGATGCGACAATACACGCAGCGTCAATGCCGAGCGGTGTGTGCAGAGGGGTGCGGCCACGAGTGCACAACTATGCATCGTGCTGCTGAAGTAGCTGTACATTACACAATGTCTACATTATGCAACATCGTTAATAATTTTTAACGTGGTTTTGTTGACTGATGTGAAAACAGATGTTCCATTCCCTGCTTCACGCTCTTCTTAGAGGTCGAATTTTTATTATTTATATATTATCTACTTTTTTAAGTAGCCAGTGTTCTTCCTCGAGTTATAAGCTGTCCTAGCCCCATACGAAATGTCTTTGAATTCGGTTAAGCAGTTTCGTCATGAAAAGGTAACAAACACACTTTCGCATTTATATGTAGGCGATTCAAATGAAAACCCTAAAAACGCTATAACATTTTTAACTGTATCAGTGAACAATAACCTTACATGTAATTTTTCGACATAGTGTCCCTGATGTAGGACCGCTTCGGAAGTGCATTAATACCACAATGAAAGAAGTCTTTTGGTTGTGTGTGTAGCCATTCGTGCACCGCAGTTTCCACCTCTTGGTCACTCCTAAAATGCCCGCCTCCCATTGCTCCTGTGACTGCACTGAACAGATGGAGGTGACTAGGAGCGAGGTCTGATGAATAAGGAGGAGCTATCACACTTTGAAATTTAATTCCCTGAATAGTCGATCTGTCTTACAGGCAGTGTGCGATCGAGCATTGTCATGCTCTAGCAATACTCTGAATTCGGAATTCCTTGCCCTTTACCCATGATTTCAGGATAAAGCTAATTTTTCAGATATCTGAACGAGAAATGAGGGTTAGTGTAACTCTCTTTTCCATGTAATGCTTTTAAATTACTCCATTTGCATCCCAGAAGAGAATGAGAGTGACTTCTCCAGCAGACGGTTGAGTGCAGAATTTTTTTGGTTTTGGCAATGAGCTGTGGCGCCATTCCTTTGCTTGACCTTTTCGTCCCCAGTTGATAATAGTGGACCCAAATCTCACCGCTTGTAACAGTTTTTACCAGAAATGCATCACCTTGGAAGTGGAAACGAAGCAAAATTTCTTTACAGGCACTGACGCGATCATCTTTAGATTCGGCAGTCTGTCGATGTGGTACCCATCTTGCACAGCCGGCTGCTATGGCCAAGCAGCTCTAGGCGCTTCAGTCCGGAACCACGCGGCTGCTACAGTGACAGGTTAGAATCCTGCCTCGGGTATGGATGTGTGTTATGTCCTTCGGCTAGTTGGGTTTAAGTACTTCTAAGTCTAGGGGACTGATGACCTCAGATGTTAAGTCCCATAGAGCTTAGAGCCATTTGCACCGTCTTGCAGACACTTAAATGAAGTGCAATACATTGTAAAAAATATACTGCACTGAACCAGTACTAATATTCAAAATTACGGCAATTTCCTTAAGAGATACATGTCCTTTCCCCTTCCCAAGCTCCTCCAGTAATGCAATGTTCTCGTCCGCCACTAAGCAGTGAGGCTGCCCTGGTCTTCAGGCACCATCCACAGAAGTTACACTACTTTTCAACTTCCTGCACAACTCGTAAACTTGCTGGAATAACAACCACGATTCTCTGTATTGCACTGTCGTTCTGTGATGGATTTCTGATGGTTTACACCTTGAGTATACAAAAAGCGCATCACAGATGACTGCTCAATCGTAGAGCATGTTGGCAGTGGGGCGGCCATCTTGTTGTGGACGCTGCTGCCTCCTCCTGCGTTATAGCATCACTCTGCCAACTCTCAGCTATTCTTAACCTTAAGGAACATCGCTGCCACCTACCAAGTCTATCACACAACTTTTCGAAATGTTATGGAACTTTTAGGTTTTTTTTATTTGAATCACCTTCATAATATTAGTACGCTTGTAGCATCAGTCTGCCACCTGTCGGTCATTCTCCACTTCAAGGAACATCATTGCCACCTACAGAGTCTGTTACACAACTTTTGGAAATGTTATGGAACTTATAGGGTTTTCATTACAATCACCCTCGTAATGTTAGTATGCATTCCTATTATACAGGGTGCTACAAAAAGGTACGGCGAAACTTTCAGGAAACATTCCTCACACACAAAGAAAGAGAATATGTTATGTGGACATGTGTCCGGAAACGCTTACTTTCCATGTTAGAGCTCATTTTATTACTTCTCTTCAAATCACATTAATCATGGAATGGAAACACACAGCAACAGAACGTACCAGCGTGACTTCAAACACTTTGTTACAGCAAATGTTCAAAATGTCCTCCGTTAGCGAGGATACATGCATCCACCCTCCGTCGCATGGAATCCCTGATGCGCTGATGCAGCCCTGGAGAATGGCGTATTGTATTACAGCCGTCCACAATACGAGCACGAAGAGTCTCTACATTTGGTACCGGGGTTGCGTAGACAAGAGCTTTCAAATGCCCCCATAAATGAAAGTCAAGAGGGTTGAGGTCAGGAGAGCGTGGAGGCCATGGAATTGGTCCGCCTCTACCAATCCATCGGTCACCGAATCTGTGGTTGAGAAGCGTACGAACACTTCGACTGAAATGTGCAGGAGCTCCATCGCGCATGAACTGCATGTTGTGTCGTACTTGTAAAGGCACGTTCTAGCAGCACAGGTAGAGTATCCCGTATGAAACCATGATAACGTGCTCCATTGAGCGTAGGTGGAAGAACATGGGACCCAATCAAGACATCACCAACAATGCCTGCTCAAACGTTCACAGAAAATCTGTGTTGATATCGTGATTGCACAATTGCGTGCAGATTCTCGTCAGCTCACACATGTTGATTGTGAAAATTTACAATTTGATCACGTTGGAATCAAGCCTCATCCGTAAAGAGAACATTTGCACTGAAATGAGGATTGACACATTGATGGATGAACCATTCGCAGAAGTGTACCCGTGGAGGCCAATCAGCTGCTGATAGTGCCTGCACACGCTGTACACGGTGCGGAAACAACTGGTTCTCCCGTTGCACTCTCCATACAGTGACGTGGTCAACGTTACCTTGTACAGCAGCAACTTCTCTGACGCTGACATTAGGGTTATCGTCAACTGCACGAAGAATTGCCTCATCCATTGCAGGTGTCCTCGTCGTTCTAGGTCTTCCCCAGTCGCGAGTCATAGGCTGGAATGTTCCGTGCTCCCTAAGACGCCGATCAATTGCTTCGAACGTCTTCCTGTTGGGACACCTTCGTTCTGGAAATCTGTCTCGATACAAACGTATCGCGCCACGGCTATTGCCCCGTGCTAATCCATACATCAAATGGGCATCTGCGAACACCGCATTTGTAAACACTGTACTGACTGCAAAACCACATTCGTGATGAACACTAACCTGTTGATGCTACGTACTGATGTGCTTGATGCTAGTACTGTAGAGCAATGAGTCGCATGTCAACACAAGCACCGAAGTCAACATTACCTTCCTTCAATTGCGCCAACTGGCGGTGAATCGAGGAAGTACAGTACATACTGACGAAACTAAAATGAGCTCTAACATGGAAATTAAGTGTTTCCGGACACATGTCCACATAATCTTTTTTTTATTTGTGTGTGAGGAATGTTTCCTGAAAGTTTGGCCGTACCTTTTTGTAACACCCTGTATGGCCAGTAGATACTGTAACTGTAAAAGTGTTCGTTTATTGATACAGGTTAGAGCAGTGACAGGTCTGTAGGGCGAGACTCACTTGTGGATGCAGTGTGCGGCGGTGAGCAGCCACAGCGGGTGGATGAGCACGGCCCCACACCAGTGCGCCAGCAGGCCCAGCTGCGGGTGCAACAGCTGCAGGGACGCCTGCCAAACAACAACAGCAAAATACTAATGTCCAAACAACAACAACAACAGGGTGCGACTATGGAATTTCCAGACGCTCCCTGGTGCTCGTTCCATGAAAACCACACATATGACTAAGAGCACAAGCAACTTTCTTTTTTCCTGCTGTAGCATATACCTGTGTCTGAGAAGTCCTTCTACCCCTAGGTCAAAACGGAATAATTTGTATTGGAGTACTTGTAAGGTGTCAGCTTGAATGAATGTTAATTTTGCACCTTACATGAGATTTTATTCGTCGTAACAAGTAGATGGATAACCCGCCAGGTTAGCTGAAAGCGCTAATGGGCTGCTTTCTGGACTCGGGTACGCGCACCGGCCCAGGATCAAATCCGCGCCGGCCGGTGTGGCCGTGCGGTTAAAGACGCTTCAGTCTGGAACCGCGTGACCGCTACGGTCGCAGGTTCGAATCCTGCCTCGGGCATGGATGTGTGTGATGTCCTTAGGTTAGTTAGGTTTAAGTAGTTCTAGGGGACTGATGACCGCAGGTGTTAAGTCCCATAGTGCTCAGAGCCATTTGAACCAGCACTCACAGGGTGTTTTTGCTGATGTCTGACGAATGTGTAAAGGAGTGGAGAGTCAGATAATTACTTTTAAAAGCAACACTTTCGATCGAAAACAATGCCTACACATTGCTGTCTAGTGTCATTGTGTGGATACGATACAGTATGGGAAGGATGTATGCTGAGCAGAGACGAATGGGAAATTGTTCTAGTGACGATGTGGGACACATTGGGAGAAATCCACTGACGTAAGCGACTTCGGCAGATTATGACCTGACACCTGGGAACGAGCATCTCGAAAAAGCAAAGCTAGTCAGCTGTTCGCGTCCAGCTGTCCCGAGGGTCTACGGAAACAGCTGAAGGACGGTGCAGCACGAGTAGGCGACAAGGTGTTGGGTGTTCATTTCGCATCACAGAATGTGCAGGCCGTAGGGCTGTCCAGTCTGTAAAGCAGGACAGGAAGCAATTTGTGGCAAATCTGACACAGGCGACAGCGCTGGTGTGAGCACAAGTGTTTCAAAGAACACTGTTTGGCAGACATTGCTGACCATGCTGCTCCGCAGCATCCCACTCCTACATGTTCCCATGTTAACACAGTGACATCGTCAGTCACTACTGCACTGGGTATGAGATCATTGTCAGCAGAACTTGCATCAGTGGAAACCCCATCACTGGTCAGATTAATTACGTATTTTGTTACATAGTATCAATGGTTGTGTCTATATTCACAGTCATCCAGGGCAAACACCTTCTCAAAAAATGCACCATGCCACCAGTAGCCCTATTCTGTATTGTCCACACCGTTCGGCTCGATACGGTAGCCTTGGTAGTGACGTCATTTTCGGTCTGGTAGTCGCTGTTGCTATTCTGCACGGTACTGAGGCCAGTTACCGATGGGTCCGCCTGCCGATTTTTCGTCTACTGCCATACACTATGTCTCCCCACACTGTGATACCAGGAATAACACTGCTTTGCCTTTCCAAACCTGTGGAAGAGTACCTCTCTTCAGGTGGCCGCCTTACTCACCAGCAATGGTCATCCGATGTAACATAAAACCGCAATTTATCGATGAACATAATACGACGTCATTCATCAGTAGTCCGTGTTTTCTGATCACGGCAGCACTCCAAACGCAACGTCTTTGTGTTGTGGTGTTAATGGCAGTCTACGCATGGACCATAATTCCACAGTCCAACTGCTGCTAGTCTCCAAGCAGTGGTGCAGGATGACGCAGAATGTTGCAGGGAGTCCTCCGCTCTGGGATGCAAGGTGCGGATGCCAAGGGCTTAAGATGTGCTTGACACATAGTATGGCATTGCTTCACTGTGATAGCTGCCCGCACGTTCCCGTGCGATCCAACATTGGGCTACTGTCACATCCAAATGGCGCACAAATGCAGATATTGCAAGATTCGACCAGCCGGCCAAATGAAGACACACACTGAATAACTTTTCAAGCTTTCTTAGGTGCTGATGTGGCTGTCTCAACTACAAATCATCTCTGCGTTCTTCACAGTGAAAATTCATCAACTAACGCTGCTCACACCCCTTATACTAAGCGATGTAGCACGGTGGTTAGAACACCGAACTCCCATTCAGGAGGATGACGGTTCAAACCAACGTCGGGCCATCCTCATTTAGGTTGTCTGTGATTTCCCTAAATCGCTTCAGGCAAATGCCGGGATGGTTCCTTTGAAAGAGCACGGCCGACTTCCTTCCCCATCCTGCGCTAATTTGATGGGACCAATGACCTCAGTGTTCGAACCCCTCCTCCCCTCCAAATCAGCCCACCAACCAATCACACCCCTTACAGACCCTAATGCGCCTGGTATCAACACTAAACAGGAACATCACTAACGCAGTCTCGTGGACGTTGTGCCTGTCACTGACAATTACAACTTTAATCGTTTACATCAGTCGTTTAGTGCACTAAGCACATCATAACCCCTTTACATCAACGCCTAACATACGAAAAAAAGTAATGGACCTTATGAAACATGATGTGTCATCACACACCATTGGTCGGGGAATAGCAGCGGCCTGAATGCGGAATTAATATCCTACGTGCCATTAAAACCACAACACAAAGGGCTGCGTTTGGCGTGGTGCCGTGACCGGAGAATATGGGCTGTTGATGAATGGTTCTGCCCTACCCCAGATGACCCACGTCAGTGAGCGTGGTGGTCACCTCGGGTGAGGTCCCATTACTTCGAGTGTTTTATTGAAATGGTTCAAATGGTTCTGAGCACTATGGTAGTTGTCCTGAGATCATCAGTCCCCTAGAACTTAGAACTACACTACTGGCCATTAAAGTTGCTACACCAAGAAGAAATGCAGATGAGAAACAGGTGTTCATTGGACAAATATATTATACTAAAATTGACATGTGATTACATATTCACGCAATTTGGGTGCATACATCCCGAGAAATCAGTACCAAGAACAACCACCTCTGGCCGTAATAACGGCCTTGATACGCCTGGGCACTAAGTCAAACAGAGCTTGGATTCAGTGTACAGGTAGAGCTGCCCATGAAGCTTCAACACGATACCACAGTTCATCAAGAGTAGTGACTGACGTATTGTGACGAGCCAGGTGCTCGGCCACCATTGACCATACGTTTTCAATTGGTGAGAGATCTGGAGAATGTGCTGGCCAGGGCAGCAGTCGAACATTTCCTGTATCCAGAAAGGCGCCCGTAGAGGACCTGCAACATGCGGTCGTCCATTATCCTGTTGAAGTGTAGGGTTTCGCAGGGATCGAATGAAGGGTAGAGCCACGGGTCGTAACACATTTGAAATGTAACGCCCACTGTTCAAAGTGCCGTCAATGCGAACAAGAAATGACCGAGACGTGTAACCAATGGCACCCCATACCATCACGCCGGGTGATACGCCAGTATGGCGATGACGAATACACGCTTCCAATGTGCATTCACCGCGATGTCGCCAAACACGGATGCGACCATAATGATGCTGTAAACAGAACCTGGATTCATTCGAAAAAATGACGTTTTGCCATTCGTGCATCCAGGTTCGTCGTCGAGTACGCCATCGCAGGCGTTCCTGTCTGTGATGCAGCGTCGAGGGTAACCGCAGCCGTGGTCTCCGAGCTGATGGTCCATGCTGCTGCAAACGTCGTCGAACTGTTCGTGCTGATGGTTGCCGTCTTGCAAACGTCCCCATCTGTTGACTCAGGGATCGAGACGTGGCTGCACGATCCGTTACAGCCGTGCGGATAAGATGCCTGTCATCTCGACTGCTAGTGATACTAGGCCGTTGGGATCCTACACGGCGTTCCGTATTACCCTCCTGAACCCACCGATTACATATTCTGCTAACAGTCATTGGATCTCGACCAACGCGAGCAGCAATGTCGCGATACGATAAACCGCAATCGCAATAGGCTACGATCCGACCTTTATCAAAGTCGGAAACGTGATGGTACGCATTTCTCCTCCTTACACGAGGCATCACAACAACGATTCACCAGGCAACGCCGGTCAACTGCTGTTTGTGTATGAGAAATCGGTTGGAAACGTTCCTCATGTCAGCACGTTGTAGGTGTCGCCACCGGCGCCAACCTTGTGTGAATGCTCTGAGAAGCAAATCATTTGCATATCGCAGCATCTTCTTCCTGTCGGTTAAATTTCGCGTCTGTATTACGTCATTTTCGTGGTGTAGCAATTTTAATGGCCAGTAGTGTACTTAAACCTAACTAATCTAAGGACATCACACACACTCATGCCCGAGGCAGGATTCGAACCTGCGACCGTAGCGGCCGCGCGGTTTCGGACTGTAGCGCCTAGAACAGCTCTGCCACACCGGCCGGCTGTTTTATTGGGGCACCGCGGTATTACTCGTGGTGTCATAGTGTGGGCAGCCATCGGCTATCATTTCAGGTCACAGCTGGAAGTGACTGAGGGACCTCCAATGGCACAATCGTATATCGCAGACATCCTGCATTCTCACGTGTAAATGTTCAAGTGACAGTATCATGTAGCCATTTTTCAACAAAACAACGCTCGTTCACACACGGCACGTTTCTCTATGAACTGTCTGCATTATGTTCAGATAATCCTCTAGCCATTAGAATCCCCAGATCTGTCCCCAATATAACATATATGAGAGCAGCTGGGGTGGAACACTGTCTTGGTGCCACTCTCCAGGATATCAAGGAACAGTCACAATAGCTGTGGACCAGCTTGCCTCAGAATACAACGGCTTTGTGATACAGTTCTCAACCGATTCATTGCGCGCATCCAGGCAGGAAGGAATGTAATGTCATTCTGGCAACTGCGCTCGTACTTCCAAGTCCTTCGTAATTTCAGTCGGTATTATAATCACAGAAATAAAATCACATACTTCATCACCGAAGAAGTTTTATTTCATTTCCTTCTCCCCTTATGGGTGCTTCACTTTTTTCGTCAGACAATGTATATTAAACGTGAGCCGTGGCGAGCTGGCGCCAGTGTTATTTTGTTCATGTATCGTTGAGATCGATTGTGGTTGAGCTAAGCTATCTTTGCTTTTCGCGTGTCTTATCTTGTGGGTTGGCGGGCGAGGTGAGTTTGTTACTAAAGCTTGTTCTCAACAGATAAGTAAGATTCTCAGCCACCTGTGTAATAGCTCTCTGGAACAGGGCATTTTCCCTGATAGGCTGAAATATGCTATTGTTATACCTTTGCATAAAAAGGGGGATAGATCTGATGTCAACAATTACCGTCCAATCTCCCTTCTAACAGCTTTATCCAATATTTTTGAGAAAGTAATGTATTCAAGAGTAGCTTCACATATCCGTAAAAATGAAGTACTAACAAAATGTCAGTTTGGTTTCCAGAAAGGTTTTTCAACAGAAAATGCCATATATGCTTTCACCAATCAAATTTTGAATGATCTGAATAACCGAACGCCACCCATTGGGATTTTTTGTGATCTCTCAGAGGCTTTTGATTGTGTAAATCATGAAATTCTGCTAGACAAGCTCAAGTATTGTGGCATGAGTGGGACAGTGCACAAATGGTTTAATTCGTACCTAACTGGAAGAGTGCAGAAAGTTAAAATAAGTAGTTCTCGTAACATGCAAAGATCAGCACATTCCTCAAACTGGGAACTATCAAGAATGGGGTTCCACAAGGGTCAGTCTTGGGTCCTTTGTTGTTCTTATTATATATTAATGACTTGCCATTCTATATTCATGAAGAGGCAAAGTTAGTTCTCTTCGCTGATAATACAAGTATAGTAATCACACCTGAGAAACAAGAATTAACTGATGAAATTGTCAATACTGTTTTTCAGAAAATTACTAAGTGGTTCCTTGTAAACGGACTCTCACTGAAATTTGATAAGACACAGTACATACAGTTCCGTACAGTGAATGGTATGACGCCATTAATAAATATAGACCTTAATCAGAAGCATATAGCTAAGGTAGAATATTCCAAATTTTTAGGTATGTCCATTGATGAGAGATTAAATTGGAAGAAACACATTGATGATCTGCTGAAACGTTTGAGTTCAGCTACTTATGCAATAAGGGTCATTGCAAATTTTGGTGATAAACATCTTAGTAAATTAGCTTACTACGCCTATTTTCACTCATTGCTTTCATATGGCATCATATTTTGGGGTAATTCATCACTGAGGAATAAAGTATTTATTGCACAAAAGCGTGTAATCAGAATAATAGCTGGAGTCCACTCAAGATCATCCTGCAGACAATTATTTAAGGATCTAGGGATATTCACAGTAGCTTCTCAGTATATATACTCTCTTATGAAATTTGTTATTAACAACCAAACCCAATTCAAAAGTAATAGCAGTGTGCATAACTACAATACTAGGAGAAAGGACGATCTCCACTATTCAAGATTAAATCTAACTTTGGCACAGAAAGGGGTGAATTATACTGGCACTAAAGTCTTTGGTCACTTACCAAATAGTATCAAAAGTCTGACAGATAACCAACAAGTATTTAAGAAGAAATTAAAAGAATTTCTGAATGACAACTCCTTCTACTCCATAGAGGAATTTTTAGATATAAATTAAGAAAAAAATAAATAAAAAGAATAAAGAAAAACAAAAAAACAAAAAAATAAAGTTGTTATATTAACTTAAGTATGTTGTTAAATTAACCTAATTATGTCATGTATTGGAAAATTCGACTCGGTCCACATCATTACGAAATATCGTATTCATGATCCATGAAACTAGTATTAATCTAATCTAATCTAATCTTGTTAGCCTTCGACGGGTGACCCTCGGGATCTCGTGACATTCGCTGGGAGACGAGTGTCAACGGCTGCCGAACAAGCGTGATGACAGTTATATGTTGTGGTGTGAAGTTGGTCGGGCGTTTTGGCGACATGGAGACAGAAGTTCTGTGACTTCGCTGAGAACAATGTTTGAAGTGAAGCAGTGAAGCTGTGGAAACCGCTCCTTCGTAGTCTGTAAGTGATATGAAGTAAGTGGCCGTAATTGTGTTTTGTTGACCGACGCACTCAGAGCCATTTAAACTCCATTATTGTGGTGAGACTTTCATAGTCGAAAGCGTGTGGAAGAGTTCAGTTGGCCTAGTTAAAAGGTGGCCATTATTTGAAAGCTTTCTCAGACGTTTTACTAGTGCACTCTATTAATACAGTTGTCCATGTGTAAAATGCTTAAGGTCAAAGTTGCGAATCTGTCACTAGTGTAATATGCGTCTTTACACATTTACCCATATATCGAGTCAAAGGTTCTGCCGAGTGTTTCTGTGTTTCAGAGTTATTGGAATGTGTGGTGTCACCGCCAGACACCACACTTGCTAGGTGGTAGCCTTTAAATCGGCCGCGGTCCGGTAGCATACGTCGGACCCGCGTGTCGCCACTATCTGTGATTGCAGACCGAGCGCCGCCACACGGCAGGTCTAGAGAGACTTCCTAGCACTCGCCCCAGTTGTACAGCCGACTTTGCTAGCGATGGTTCACTGACAAAATACGCTCTCATTTGGCGAGACGATAGTTAGCATAGCCTTCAGCTACGTCATTTGCTACGACCTAGCAAGGCGCCATTATCAGTTGCTATTGATATTGTAAAGAATGTACAGACAAGAGCTACGTTCAACATTAATGGATTAAAGTTAAGTATTTCCAGCATCTGCGTCCGTTTTTCTAAGTTCTAATTTCCTTGTCCTGTTCCAGACCTCACGCCAGCCTGCGTGAGCTTAAACGCGTGCCTTTCGGCTTCCTCTATTCCTACGGGAGGGCTCTCAAGCCAATCCACAACATAATGTCTTTGTGTTTCGCGCAAAAACCTTTGGTTGTGCCAGCGCCTTGGCGGGGAGTGAAATGTCATCCGAGATCTACGCCTCGTCTGAGCCGTGAACATTTATTTTTAAAGATCAGTGCTTCTGCCGTAGTTTTTCATGTAAGTGGTTCTATCATGTTATGTAATTGGATCTTAGCTTGGCACTAGTGTTCAAGTGTCATTAAGTCACCCTTTACTGGTAATTCTTTTCATTAAACGTACTTTGAGAGAAATTCTATATGGGAGTTTGAATTTCTGAAGTTTGTCAGTAATTATGTTTTCTTAATAAGAGACTGTTTATTTGAGTACCGAGTACGTTGGGTTTCTAATCGTATTTGCAAAGCTTTATCTTGTGCCTCGTCCACAATTTGTAATTGTCAAATTCCTTAAAAGACGTAGTGTCAGTACATTGTCTTAATTATTAGTTGTGACTACCAACCATTATTCCATCCCGCTTCCTCTTTAATGGTATCTAAGATATCGTGTGTAAGTGTGGTACCATTAAGGAAATCACGTATCAAAATGGTTTTAAAATACATTAAAAGACGCTTATGATTGATACATTCAAAGTAACACACACTAAAAGGTGGCTGACAATGATAATGAGTAGTGAGGAAGTTAAAACAAACACTGCATTCGATTACACCTCACGGTCAGTTGATGCATTTTGTATCAGTAGTGGTGAGAGGGAAAATGGATTGGTCGTTCGGGGGTAATGATAGTGTTTATGGCGATACTTGTTTCAGGTGGGATGGGTGGTCAGGTACGTAGTATGGTGGAAGATGATTGGTAGAAAACATGGGCTTCTGGGTAGGAACAGCTAGTCTGGTGGCCGAGACAAGTTCAAAAGGAGGAAGAGAAGGGGGGGGGGGGGTGACAGGGGAGACCTGAAACTGGAAGGGTAGGGAGTAGAAGGTCGAATCTTATAGGAGAGATAAATGTCAGGGCGAATGTAGTTGTCAGGGGGCGGCAGTTTGTTAAAAGTACGTTGGGAGAGGATATGAATAGCGTGCAAGTGTAGAGCGGATGGGCGCCGTACACCACGTTGGTAATTAGGGGCCGGCCGCTGTGGCCGAGCGGTTCTAGGCGCTTCAGTCCGGAACCACGCGGCTCCTACTGTCGCAGGTTCGAATCCTGCCTCGGGCATGGATGTGAGTGATGTCCTTAGGTTAGTTAGGTTTAAGTAGTTCTAAGTTCTAGGGGACTGATGACCACAGCTGTTAAGTCCCATAGTGCTCAGAGCCATTTTAACCATTTGGTAATCAGGGGGGAAACAGTGTGCTTATTGCAGTCGACTTACGGGAAGTGTAAGATACGCAGAGGTGCTCAGTATGGGCGTGGAGGTGAGGAAAAGAAATCACCTGGTAAAGGATTGTTGCAGGGGAGGGTAAGCGGATTCGGAAAGCAAGGTGAAGTGCGTGGCGTTCAAGGATATCAAACACTGATAAAATTTTAGTGGAGCTGATATCCAGGCGACATTTGCTCTGGAGAGGATAAGTCGAATCAAGGTTTAGTAGGAATGGTGCCTGCTTTAGCAACTTTGTTCTGAAAAGCCAGCATTTAAATACACTGCACAACAGAATTTAAAGACGATTATTTCGAAACCTGGTAATTCTCTCCCACTGCGAGCTCTAAGTTTGAAATTTGGCTCAAACGCGCCTACAAGATTCCTCTGTAAACGTGCGAAAAGCTTGGCGCCATGCGACGTCGGTCCGGGCTCGGCGATGCTTCAAACAACAAGCAAGGTGCGGACGTATGAGAAAAACAACGCCAGAACCTGGAAGTTCATGTAAGGTGTAAGCTGGGCAGCAAATTTCACCACAGTTCAGTACAATGTCACTGTGGACATGTCACTCTATGGGAAAGATGTCACATTTTCTCTTACCCACATTTCAACCTTTACTTTGATGTGTGTGGGGTGGAGGTCTGAACCGCGACGTCCAGCGTCGAAACCACGAGGCTTTCTGATGAGTGGCCGAGGAAAACATTTCAGACGCACCACCGCTCAGAATCAACACGAAAAGGCCTCCTGAAATGGCACACAGGGCGTCAAAGAAAGCATCCCTTTCCTCAGAGCGTTGACTGCCACACGTTTAGCGGTCGAGGACGACTGTTTGTAGTGCAATGAGCAACACGACGACGTTCTTGACCAACTTTGACACTGTTGAGGCCACCGGACAGTTGAACCTTTCCCTGAGACGTGGGCCAGCAACTCCACAGAACTTGGTGGCACTCCACTGAAGTGTAGTGTGAGCGCATGTTTTCCTCTGGTGTACAGGATGGAACCACTAGCGACTGTTCAAAACAATTCGACGAAATCTGAAGGCGATCGGAAGCAGCAAACTGTGTTTATGCTTCTTCAGTCCTCCTGGTTCGCCCCCTTCTGTGGTGTGACCACGAGGATTCACATGCGTGAATAAAACGACAAAGGGTTCCTCTAACATCTCCTAGTTCGGCAACAACTCCTTGGTGCCACCTGCCCGACTTCGTTGAGCATTTTAAAAATTTACCTGTACAGAGAAAACCTGTGACGAAGTCTTGAAGACAGGTAACCACTTCGACACTCCTCTATTTCCACATGTCAACTAACTGGCGCAACAGCAGCGGCGCAGACTGCCTGCAGCTGCCTAGGACTCTCGGTACTTGTTTTCTCTGTACAGGAGCATTTTGAAGGTGCTCAACGAAGGCGGATGGGCGGCACTGAGGGTGTTGCCACTGCGAGGTGGGGGTCTCTTGGGGGGACACTTTGCTGTTTTCCTCACGCACGTCTACGTCTGCTGCCTGCTTGGTTGATTCGGGGGCAGGGGACCAAACAGCGAGGTCGAAGGTGCTCAACAAAGGTGGATGGGTGGCACCGAGGGCGTTGCCACTGCGGGGTGGGGGTCTCTTGGCGGGGGGGGACTGCCGTTTTCCTCACGCACATCTACGTCTGCTGCCTGCTTGGTTGATTCGGGGGCAAGGGACCAAACAGCGAGGTCGAAGGTGCTCAACAAAGGTGGATGGGTGGCACCGAGGGTGTTGCCACTGCGAGGTGTGGGTCTCTTGGGGGGACACTTTGCTGTTTTACTCATGCACGTCTACGACGGCTGCCTGCTTGGTTGATTCGGGGGCAGGGGATCAAACAGTGAGGTCACTGGTCCTATCGAATTAGGGATGGGCGTCTGATGTGCCCTTTGAAAGGAACCATCCCAGCACATACCTGAAGCGATTTAAGGAAATCACGGAAAACCTAAATCAGGATGGCTGGACGTGGGTTTGAACTGTCGTCCTAACGAACGCAAGTCCAGTGTGCCAACCACTGTGCCACCTCCTCGGTTGTGTCTGTCACAACACCCTTCCCCTCCTGGATGACGCCACAGGAGGTTGCGAAAAGGGAGTCTTTGTTGCTTCGGATCGAGTTCAGACTTCGTCGAATGGTTTTGAACAGTCCCTAGTGGTTTCACCTTGTACACCAGAGCAAGAATTCGGTCGTGCTACACTACAAAGGCCTGTGATCACATTCAGTAGGGTTAGAGACACACAATATACTTAGAGAAGGGGTCTATTGTCCGTCGGGTGCCAGAAACGTCAAAGTTGGTAAAGAATGTCAACCTATTGCTCATTGAACTGCGAACAGTCTCTTTGGACCTGGAAATGTGTGAGAAGCGATGACCCACGAGAAGGGTTGGTTTCTTTGATGTTCTTCATGGCGCTTCCTGTCGGGCTTTTCCTGTCGATTCCGAGCGGCGATGTGTCTGAAATGTTTCGCTAGGTCTCTTATAAAAAAACAGCGTCATTTAAACGCTGGGTGTCACGGTTACGACGGCCACCACAGAAGCGTCAAAGTAAGGGCTGAAATGTGGACAAGAGAGGGTGTGACGACCTTCCCATCGTGTGATCCGTCCACGGTGGCGTGGCAGAATTTGGTGAAATTTGGTGCCATGGTGACATAGTTAGCCCACCGCACATCTCACATGAACTTCTGAACTACGGCCGTTTTCTTCGCCTGTGTCAACACCTTGCTGTTTGAAGGGTCACCCATCGCGATGCTGACGTTAAAGGGCGCCATGTTTTTGCAGTAATACACAAAAAGGTTGTACGAACCTATGAGCCAAATTTCAAGCTTATGCGTCGCATAGGGAGACGCGAGGTCCGAAAAAGTGATCCTTTAAATATGTTGGGCAGTGTAAAAGCAAATGGACCTCTATATTCGATTGCGTTTCGTGTTTTCGACTTGGTACGAGCGAATGATACTCCTAAAAATGAGACTGAAGTCTCCAGAAGAACACTTGATGAAGTCAGCGAGGTCTACCTGCCAGGGCCACGCCCCCTTGGCGCTCTCGCGCCCGTTGATGATTCTGCCGCTGCCGGTGGCCGACCCACGGCCTTCTGCCAGCGACACCTCGGCTTCCCTCGGCTGTCTCCGCCTTCCTTCGGCGCCGGCCACTCCACAACCTGCAACACATTGCAATCGTACTGAGTAAGAACATCTGTGGAGTGAGTATTTTTAGTGGCCAGGGAAATTACGAAGGCAGTCCTACAGTGTTTAATTTTAGGTCCACTCCTATTCCTTACGTGTATGAATGACCTACCATTTAATATTCATGAGGCAAAATCGGTACTTTTTGCAGTTGATATTAGTGTTACAATTCCAATAAACTGACTTGCACTAAATTTTGACAAGACACTCCGTATTCAGTTCTGTAGAACAAAGTCATACCAGCGAATTCAACAGGCACGTCAAACGCTGTCAGTGCTCAAGAGACCTATAACCCAACATGTCAGATGTGCATATTTTTTAGACAAATGGGGAAAGCAATCACCCCCACTTTTTCATTGCTCAGAATCTCCCTCTGCCTCTGCCAGGCATTTAAGTGTGATTTTTAGAGTATCCATGTAGATAGTAGATGAAGTACAAAAAGATCATGGATATCAAAAATTTGGCAATCCATTAAGATATCGATGATGCAAACGTAATCGACTCCGCTCTAGATGGCCAACAAAAATAACAGCGAGGGTCGCTGTGGAAGACGAGTTCAGTATAACAGACACGACAACAACAAAATAATATGCCATCTGTCACCAAAAAACCACCGCGATTTTAATGCCAAGCGAAACATGGTCAATGCTCAAGAGAATTAGGACCCAAAATGTCAGATGCGCATATTTTTAGATAAATGGGGAAATCAGCCATCCCCACTTTGTAACTCCCGAGAACCACACAAAATCGAACACATCACAGAAGAATACTCCACAAGATCATACGGTGTTAGACCAGGAGACTCCAAAGTCGACTGACTACATAAATAGCCTACATGTTTTGTTACAAGATTTTATACCGCAATTATTATGCTCTACAGTCTTCGCATTTTTAATATGTCAAAAGTCATACGATAGTAAATAAATAAAAACAGAATACTACCAACCACTGATGTAGCACTTGGACAGGAGTCAGTAAACAGGATCAAACGTTACAAATTTTTGGGTGTATGTATTGATCAAAAACTGAACTGGAAGAAGCATCTTTCTGTGCTGCTCAGACAGTTAAGTACAGCTATTTTTGCTCTTCGTGTAATGCAGAAGAAACAGCTTCCTACCAACTTCTGACTATTTCCACCAAATAACGTCTTAGGAAATAATTTTACTGGTAATTCATCACTTACAGAGCAATGATTACACAAAGGAGAGCTGTAATAATAATATCTGATGTTCACACAAACCCATCTCGTTCAACGTTTTGAAGCAGTTACGCATTTGATACGAACCTTCACAGTACATACACTACGTCATTGAAAGTGTCTATACATCTATTAGTGAACATTGATAGGGGTTGTCTCCAGCCGCCGGCCGAAGTGGCCGTGCGGTTCTAGGCGCTGCAGTCTGGAACCGCGAGACCGCTATGGTCACAAGGTTCGAATCCTGCCTCGGGCATGGATGTGTGTGATGTCCTTAGGTTAGTTAGGTTTAAGTAGTTCTAAGTTCTAGGGAACTAATGACCTCAGAAGTTGAGTCCCATAGTGCTCAGAGCCATTTGAACCATTTTGTCCCCAGCCTTCGCCTTTAAGACGGTTTGAAATCTAGAATGAGATTTTCACTCTGCGGCGGAGTGTGCGCTGATATGAAACTTCCTGGCAGATTAAAACTGTGTGCCGGACCGAGACTCGAACTCGGGACCTTTGTCTTTCACGGGGAAGTGACTGAGCTACCCAAGCACGACTCACGACCCGTCCTCACAACTTTAATTCTGCCAGTACCTCGTCTCCTACTTTCCAAACTTCAGAGTTTTAATCTGCCAGGAAGTTTTGACATCTTACTACTGTTAATCCTCGTCAAGCCGAATAACTGCCTGCATAGGACCCACAGGTGGACCAGTGAACCGCCACTGCTGAACTATACTATTGAAGTCAAATTGCTGGAAACAGTTTTTACTGTAAGTTGTCTAGGTACAACTATCTAGAGCGAATTAAGTGGAATGAGCAGATGAAACAAATAGTAGGAAAACGAGACATCAACTGAGATTGATACGAAGCATCTTAAGGAAATGTAACTCAGCTACGGAGAAAGTTGCTTACATGGCGCTTGTTGATCGATTCTTCAGAATTGTTCATTAATCTGGGATCATTACCAGGTAGGACTGATACAAGAACAGAGAGAGAGAGAGAGAGAGAGAGAGAGAGAGAGAGAATATCCAACGAAGAGCGGCGTGTTTCGTCACGGGATCGTTTAGTCGGCGCGAGAGCGTTACAGAGGTGCTCAACAAACTCCAGTAACAGACTTTAAAAGAGAGGCGTCCTTCATCACGGAGAGTTTACTACTGAAATTTTGAGAGAACATTTTCCTGTAAGAATCGCGCAACATATTACTTCCTTTCACATACAGCCCACGAAATGACCACGTCGAGAAAATTCGAGGAATTAGGCTGTTCGTGAGAGGATGTGGATACAACAGGGCGGTGCGCCACCTCACTTCTGTGTGGATGTCCGGAACCATTTCAGTGATGTATTTCCTGCCCACTGGATTGGAAGGGGAGATCCTATTCCATGGCCTGCGGGGTCACCTGACGTCAACCCCCATGATTTTTTCCTATGGGGATATCTAAGTCACTTGTCTATGAGACCCGTCCTAGATGAAATTGTCACAATTGTAGCTGCCTGTGTCTAAGGCGCTGCGGTCATGGACTGTGCGGCTGGTCCCGGTGGAGGTTCGAGTCCTCCGTCGGGCATGGATGGCTGTGTGTGTGTTTGTCCTTAGGATAATTTAGGTTAAGTAGTGTGTAAGCTTAGGGACTGATGACCTTAGCAGTTAAGTCCCATAAGATTTCACACATATCTGAACATTCTTTTGTAGCTGCCTATGATGTAGTTCGAAACACGCAATAGATATTTGTTAGGGTGCGTAAGAAACTTGTTCGCCGATGTCGCGCTTGCAATGAGGTTGATGGATGTCAGTTTCAGTACATTTTGTAAGATACAGCACAAGTGGTATGTCAGTTCTGGCAGTGATGGTATATGCAGTTAACTGTAACTGATGTAATTAAAAAAGTACACTCTAATGTGATTTTATTCCTATTATCTCCTTACGCTGGCTTCTCCGACCCCAGGTTCCCTCCTCAAATTGTTCAGTGGAGCATCCTCGATGTCCTCAAATTTCTGCACGCTGTTACGGGAAGACGCTGCATACCCTCCACTGCTGGTGCTGCCATCTTCGTCTGTGAGCGATTACTGCCGTTGACGTCGAACACAGGCGGTGGTCACATTAACGAGTCTGGAGCGTGTACCTTTCCGGTCCGTGCCCACACCTCCTCATCACTGTACTCCAGTTTGCGGTCGGAGGAAAGTAATACGGAGTCCCTGTGTGGGGCGCTCGGCTGACCTCGGTGTAGGCCGCGAGGAGACCGCAGGGCACTTTCCCCGGCGTTCCTTCGCAGCCGGCCGCAACTCCACCGCGGCG
The DNA here is from genome assembly GCF_021461385.2 of Schistocerca piceifrons. Classification (NCBI taxonomy): domain Eukaryota; kingdom Metazoa; phylum Arthropoda; class Insecta; order Orthoptera; family Acrididae; genus Schistocerca; species Schistocerca piceifrons. The sequence continues at coordinate 95,502,527 of NC_060147.1, read as the reverse complement.
TGACGGCAACCTGTCGCGGTCCGCCACTGTCGCCGCAAACAATGGCCAGTGAAAACAAAAGACAGTCCGGGCGGCGCTGGCGGCTAGCGAGGTCGGCCAGTGAAAACTGCAGACCGCGCGCACCTGTTCTCAGGGACGAGAGGCTCGGTGTCGCGATGTGGTCACTCGGACCGTGCCACTTGCTACATAGTGAACTCTGTTTTTATTTTTTTTTCACTTTGACGTCAAAACGACTATTCGCCAGGGACAGGGAAAAGCCGGCCAGTTAAAACCGATACCGATATTTTGGTTCCGAATAACTGATATCTTTCGGTACCTGTTTCGTCTCGATTACAACAGGTCTTCTTTATTTTTTACTAATAACCGGGTAAAAAACCGAAATATCGAAACTTCCTGGCAGATTAAAAATGTGTGCCGGACCGAGACTCGAAGTCGGGACCTTTGCCTTTCGCGGGCAAGTGCTCTACCAACTGAGCTACCCAAGCGCGACTCACGCCCGGTACTCAAAGCTTTACTTCTGCCAGTACCTCGTCTCCTACCTTCCAAACTTAACAGAAGCTCTCCTGCGAACCTTGCAGAACTAGCACTCCTGAAAGAAAGGATATTGCGGAGACATGGCTTAGCCACAGCCTGGGGGATGTTTCCAGAATGAAATTTTCGCTCTGCAGCGGAGTGTGCGCTGATATGAAACTTCCTGGCAGATTAAAACTGTGTGCCGGAACGAGAATCGAACTCGGGACCTTTGCCTTTCGCGGGCAAGTGCTCTACCAACTGAGCTACCCAAGCACGACTCACGCCCCGTCCTCACAGCTTTACTTCAGCCAGTACCTCGACTCCTACCTTCCAAACTTAACAGAAGCTCTCCTGCGAACCTTGCAGAACTAGCACTCCTGAAAGAAAGGATATTGCGGAGACATGGCTTAGCCACAGCCTGGGGGATGTTTCCAGAATGAAATTTTCACTCTGCAGCGGAGTGTTCGCTGATATGAAACTTCCTCGCAGATTAAAACTGTGTGCCGGACCGAGAATCGAACTCGGGACCTTTGCCTTTCGCGGGCAAGTGCTCTACCAACTGAGCCACACAAGCACGACTCACGCCCCGTCCTCACAGCTTTACTTCAGCCAGTACCTCGACTCCTACCTTCCAAACTTAACAGAAGCTCTCCTGCGAACCTTGCAGAACTAGCACTCCTGAAAGAAAGGATATTGCGGAGACATGGCTTAGCCACAGCCTGGGGGATGTTTCCAGAATGAAATTTTCACTCTGCAGCGGAGTGTTCGCTGATATGAAACTTCCTCGCAGATTAAAACTGTGTGCCGGACCGAGAATCGAACTCGGGACCTTTGCCTTTCGCGGGCAAGTGCTCTACCAACTGAGCCACACAAGCACGACTCACGCCCCGTCCTCACAGCTTTACTTCAGCCAGTACCTCGACTCCTACCTTCCAAACTTAACAGAAGCTCTCCTGCGAACCTTGCAGAACTAGCACTCCTGAAAGAAAGGATATTGCGGAGACATGGCTTAGCCACAGCCTGGGGGATGTTTCCAGAATGAAATTTTCACTCTGCAGCGGAGTGTTCGCTGATATGAAACTTCCTCGCAGATTAAAACTGTGTGCCGGACCGAGAATCGAACTCGGGACCTTTGCCTTTCGCGGGCAAGTGCTCTACCAACTGAGCTACCCAAGCACGACTCACGCCCCGTCCTCACAGCTTTACTTCAGCCAGTACCTCGACTCCTACCTTCCAAACTTAACAGAAGCTCTCCTGCGAACCTTGCAGAACTAGCACTCCTGAAAGAAAGGATATTGCGGAGACATGGCTTAGCCACAGCCTGGGGGATGTTTCCAGAATGAAATTTTCACTCTGCAGCGGAGTGTTCGCTGATATGAAACTTCCTCGCAGATTAAAACTGTGTGCCGGACCGAGAATCGAACTCGGGACCTTTGCCTTTCGCGGGCAAGTGCTCTACCAACTGAGCCACACAAGCACGACTCACGCCCCGTCCTCACAGCTTTACTTCAGCCAGTACCTCGACTCCTACCTTCCAAACTTAACAGAAGCTCTCCTGCGAACCTTGCAGAACTAGCACTCCTGAAAGAAAGGATATTGCGGAGACATGGCTTAGCCACAGCCTGGGGGATGTTTCCAGAATGAAATTTTCACTCTGCAGCGGAGTGTTCGCTGATATGAAACTTCCTCGCAGATTAAAACTGTGTGCCGGACCGAGAATCGAACTCGGGACCTTTGCCTTTCGCGGGCAAGTGCTCTAGGAGAGCTTCTGTGAAGTTTGGAAGGTAGGAGACGAGGTACTGGCAGAAGTACAGCTGTGAGGACGGGGCGTGAGTCGTGCTTGGGTAGCTCAGTTGGTTAGAGCACTTGCCCGCGAAAGGCAAAGGTCCCGAGTTCGAGTCTCGGTCCGGCACACAGTTCTAATCTGCCAGGAAGTCTCATATCAGCGCACACTTCGCTGCAGAGTGATAATCTCATTCTGGAACCGAAATATCAGTTAGTCATAACAGCAACTGTAAAAGTTTTCGTTTTAAAATGAACCTTTTTTAAAGAAGGACTAACTTTTATTCGTTAAATTTGTATTGGTGCCGACCGTGGTGGCCGAGCGGTTCTAGGCGCTACAGTCTGGAACCGTGCGCCCACTACGGTCGCAGGTTCGAATCCTGCCTCGGGCATGGGTGTGTGTGATGACCTTAGGTTAGTTAGGTTTAAGCAGTTCTAAGTTCTAGGGGACTGATGACCTCAGAAGTTAAGTCCCATCGTGCTGAGAGCCATTGGAACTATTTTTTTGTATTGTTTTCAAATTTTGCGTTATTGTAGAAAATGGGAAAAGTGATCCGCGCTATTTCAATGAGAGTGCAGACAGAAACGACCAACAAACTCTTTGTATAAGATATATAATAATTTTTTCGTAATGTGGGGCCACAGTCATAACATATTTCTTACACTTAGCCAACTGTCATTCAGTCAAGATGGTATACTCAGTGAGTAAACAAAGCAGTAGTCTTTTACCAGAAGTACTGACCTTTAGACAATGTGTCTAATACCGTATTTTAAATACGACAGTATGCCATCTTAGGCACTGTATAACATTAAAACACTTGATAATGGCACTTTAAAGCCGAAATCATGATAGTGTAAATGAAACACTGCAAATAAAAAACAGTCTAATGGCGGTACTGACTTTAAAGAAACTTTGTATAAGCATTGGTACACCATTCCTGAGACAATAAGATCGCCGAGCGGTCTAGGGCGCTGCAGTCATGGAATGTGTGGCTGGTCCCGGCGGAGGTTTGAGTCCTCCCTCAGGCATGGGTGTGCGTGTTTGTCCTTAGGATAGTTTAGGTTAAGTTATGTGTAAGCTTAGGGACTGATGATCTTAGCAGTTGAGTCCCATAAGATTTCACACACATTTGAACATTTTTAACCCTCGGGCATGGATGTGTGTGATGTCCTTAGGTAGGTTTAAGTAGTTCTAGGTCTAGGGAACTGATGACCTAAGCGGTTTGGTCGCATAGTTCGGTAGTTTCCGCTGTCGTCGCCACACATTCTTTGTATTGGAAACGCCACTAACCCTAGTCTGGAAATACGAGGGTTGGAACTTAAATAGTGGCAACTATTTATTCACAACCGATACAGAAGAGTTACAGGTTTGCACCAGTTACTGTCCTTCAAAGTAGTCACCAGCGTTGTGTAGAACCAGTTGTCAGCGATGTGGAAGACGTAGTATACCGTTAGCAGAGCCTGTTATGTTGATGGTGCGAATGGAGCGGTCTACTGCTCGTTGAATCTCTGGAACAGTTCTGAAGCGAATGCAACGAAGTGGTTCCTTATCTTCGGGATCAAATTAAAGTCACAAGGACTTAAGTCCCATCGACCGAACACAGCAGCCACAGCTTGCTCTGTATGCGCCCGCGCATTGTCGTGCAAAATGATGGGTGGGTTGCGCAAAAATTGTCGCCGCTTCTTTCGCAAAGCTGGTCGCAGGTGATGGTGACATCGATTTGATTCCGAAGATGAAGGAAGCACTTCGTGGCACTCCCTTCAGAGCTGTTCCAGAGATTCGACAGGCAGTAGACGTTGAGTAAAAGCCTTCAAAGAAGGTCGGCAAACTGAGGCACACATGCGTAGGGCAGGCCGTCCTAGCGTCTCTGAAGAAGAAGTGCATGCTGATGCCGCGTTAGTGGACAGTGATCGACACCATACGATTCGTGAGCTTACCCACGAAATCGGATTAGTGAATACGACTGTGCTTCGCATCCTGAAGGAACGCCTAGGCATGCGAAAAACGAAAAATTGCATCACGATGCAACGTCACTTAACGGAAATGCAGAAATGGATGCGTTACGACGCTGCTCAGACGCACTTGGATCGCTATGAGCGCCAAGGAGAAGCTTTATTACGCCGTATCGTAACACGGGATGAGACATGGGCCACAGCGTACGACCCAAAACTGAAACGCCAATCCAACCAATGGCGTCAGTATGGGTCGCCGCGGAAGTCGAAAGTGCGTCAGAGCCCCAGTATGGTGACAGTTATGGTGATTCTCGTGTACGACTGTGATGGTGTTATCCTAATGCTGCCCGGGGTGGCCGAGCGATTCTTGGCGCTACAGTCTGGAACCTCGCGACCGCTACGGTCGCAGGTTCGAATCCTGCCTCGGGCATGGATGTGTGTGATGTCCTTAGGTTAGTTAGGTTTAAGTAGTTCTAAGTTCTAGGGGACTGGTGACCTCAGAAGTTAAGTCCCATAGTGCTCAGAGCCATTTGAACCATTCTGTTAATCTAATGCATTACGTTGCTTTGCGAAAGAAGCGGCGGCACTTTCTGCGCAACCCACCCATCATTTTGCACGACAATGCGCGGGCGCATACAGCGCAAGCTGTGGCTGCTCTGTTCGGTCGATGGGACTGGGAAGTACTGTACCATCCACCATACTCCCCTGACTTAAGTCCTTGGGACTTTGATTTGATTCCGAAGATGAAGCAACCACTTCGTGGCATTCGCTTCAGAACTGTTCCAGAGATTCGACAGGCAGTAGACTGCTCCATTCGCACTATCAACAGAACAGGCTCTGCTAAAGGTATACTACGCCTTCCACAACGCTGGCAACGAGTTCTACACAACGCTGGTGGCTACTTTGAAGGACAGTAACAGGTGCGAACATGTAACTCTTTTGTATCGGTTGTGAATAAATAGTTGCCACTATTTAAGTTCCTACACTCGTATGACAGCTTCATGATGGCGTGCCCATAGTTATTTTGATATTTTTATTTAAGCAAGAGCCGGCCGCGGTAGTCTCGCGGTTCTAGGCGCGCAGTCCGGAACCGCGCGACTGCTACGGTCGCAGGTTCGAATCCTGCCTCGGGCATGGATGTGTGTGATGTCCTTAGGTTAGTTAGGTTTAAGTAGTTCTAAGTTCTAGGGGACTGATGACCACAGCTGTTAAGTCCCATACTGCTCAGAGCCATTTGAACCATTTAAGCAAGACACTGCGCAAAATTCGAAAAAAAGTTTGCAATGAAAAATAGGAGACGGTATGATTTTGCGTTTGGTGCATACTACGTAAGCGGTTGCTGCATGTGAAATTTAGCTTACATATTGAAGTTTTCCTTAGACTTGCATGTATGCCTCTATTTGTCACCAAATTCGGGAGAATTGATATGAAGTAGCACACTCATTTGCCATCCCGCGCACCATCGATAAATCCCCAACTTTCCTCATATTTCATAAGCGGTTTGAGATATCGAAATGAGATTTTGGCAAATGGTAGCTTACGCAAAACTTCATTATCAGCCGTGTTATTCCACTAACTACAGGCTTTTTCGTTGGATGAATGTCATTTTTAAGGGCCATCGATAGCTGGTGAAACGGGAAATTCTGTGGGCTTTGGAATAACATAAGTGGAGACATTACACGTTTACTTTTGTACCGACGTTGTGCTTTTTCATAAGCTATTGACCTTACGTTTCGTCAGTTCCTGACTTAATGAACAACAACCCGCTGATGACAGAATGAAGGCCTGCACGACCGGAAGACACTGCTGTTGGTGAACCTTTCGGGGTATAAGGTCATGGTTCACGAAACACTTCTGTTCCTAGCATTTCGTCCAGAACTGAGTTGGACATCTTAAGAGGCGTTGCTTTTCGATGCGTCTTACCGACCGTCGGGTCGGACGTCTGAGAGAGATATTACCGTCAAAACTCAATGGTGGAGCAACGCCTCTGGAACAGAAGAGTTTCGGGGACCACGACCTGTTTCAGAATTCTCTCGGAACTGCGTCTGCACAACATGTGAATGAGGTAACATTGAGAAACCTCCGTACCGTTTGAAAAAAAAATGAATAAATAAAATAAAAAATAAAAAAATAAAAAATAAAAACATTGCAAGAAGAAATTGTAGGTTTCACTCAAAATTCGCCACTCATGGCGATTCCCTGGAAGTTACAAAGGGTTAATAAGTCAAGCGAAAATAAATTGCTGCCTTGCTGCATTTTCACCGGAACTCTTTTTATGTACTAATCAAAGCAAAGGAGATAGCAGGTCATTCTGGATTGTCACTATGCAAGTGTGGATGTGGAGGGGCCCCACTTAATATTTACAAAAAAAATGTGAGCATAGGCTTCAGTTTAGAACGGCGCTTCCCCTCCAGCAGTTCTAGGCGCTTCAGTCCGGACCCGCGCTGCTGCTACGGGCATGGATATGTGTGATGTCCTTAGGTTAGTTACGTTTAAGTAGTTAAACGTTCTAGGGGACTGATCACCTCAGATGTTAAGTCCCATAGTGCACAGAGTCATTTTAACCATTTTTCTCCTTTAATTCCTTATCTGTCTTGGTATTCTACGGTTCTGCCATGGGCGCGTGTCACCTTAGTTGTTTTTTGCACCCTAAAACAAAACAAACTCTCAAACAAAAAGGTTCAAATTGCTCTGAGCACTATGGGACTTAACATCTGAGGTCATCAGTCCCCTAGACTTAGAACTACTTAAACCTAACTAACCTAAGGACACCACACACATCCATGCCCGAGGCAGGATTCGAACCTGCGACCGTAGCGGTCACGCGGTTCCAGACTGAAGCGCCTAGAACCGCACGGCCACAGGGAACGCTCATCGTATTTGGGCAGTAAAGTAACTGATGATTTCCGAAGTAGAGAGGATATAAACTGCAGGCTGATAATAGCAAGAAAAGCATTTCTGAAAAGGAGGAATTTGTTGAAGTCGAATATAGATTTAAGTGCAAGGAAGTCTTTTCTGAAGGTATTTGTATGTAGTGTAGCCTTGAACGGAAGTGAAACGTGGACCATAAGCGGTTCACATAAGAAAGTTTCTGTAGTAGAATGTTGAGGATGATATGTGTAAAGCGAATAACTAATGAGGACTTACTGAATCAAATTGGGGGAAAAGAAAGTCATGGCGTAAGTTGACTAAAAGCAGAGATCTGTTGACAAGACTGAGAGAGGTAGCGCAGTAGTCACTACAATGGACTCGCATCGCATTCGGGAGGACGATGGCTCAGACTCTCTTCCGGCCATCCACAATTATGTTTCCCAATATTTCCCTAAATCTCTCCACGCAAATGCCGGGATGGTTCCTTTGAAAGGGCGCGGCCGATTCCCTTTCCCACTCTTGACACAATACGAGCTTGTGGTTCGTCTCTAGCGATATCGACGTCGACGAGATATACCCAAACTTCCTTTCCTTCCTTCATAAAGTGGAGGGTGAAAATTATAGAGGAAGAACAAGGCTTGAATACATTAAGGAGGTTGAAATGGATATAAGTTGCAGTAGTTATTCAGAGATATGAAGAAGCATGCGCAGGATAGACTATAGTGGTGAGGTCCATCAAACCAGTCTTCTGAGTGAATACTACAACCACAACAACAATCACAATTCCATTCAACCTATCCTCCAAGTCCATACCCAATCTTCCTTTCCTTCCCTCATCAAGTGGAGGGTAAAAATTTTAGAGGAAGAACGAGGCTTGAATACATTAAGGAGGTTGAAATGGATGTAGGTTGCAGTAGTTGTTCAGAGATATGAACAGCCTTGCCTAGGATAGACTATAGTGGTGAGGTCCATCAAACCAGTCTTCTGAGTGAATACCACAACAACAACAACCACCATTCCATTCAACCTATCCTCCAAGTCCATACCCAATCTTCCTTTCCTTCCTTCATCAAGTGGAGGGTAAAAATTATACAGGAAGAACAAGGCTCGAATACATTAAGGAGGTTGAAATGGATGTAGGTTGCAGTAGTTGTTCAGAGATATGAAGAGCCTTGCCCAGGATAGACTATCGTGGTGAGGGTGATCAAACCAGTCTTCTGAGTGAATGCCACCACCACCACCACAAAAACAACAACAACCACCACCATTCCATTCAACCTATCCTCCAAGTCCATACCCAATTCCCCTTTCATTCCTTCATCAAGTGGAGGGTGAAAATTATAGAGGAAGAACAAGGCTTGAATACATTAAGGAGGTTGAAATGGATGTAGGTTGCAGTAGTTGTTCAGAGATATGAAGAGCCTTGCCCAGGATAGACTATCGTGGTGAGGGTGATCAAACCAGTCTTCTGAGTGAATGCCACCACCACCACCACAAAAACAACAACAACCACCACCATTCCATTCAACCTATCCTCCAAGTCCATACCCAATCTTCCTTTCCTTCCTTCATCAAGTGGAGGGTGAAAATTATAGAGGAAGAACAAGGCTTGAATACATTAAGGAGGTTGAAAAGGATGTAGGTTGCGGTAGTTATTCAGAGATATGAATAGCCTTGCACAGGATAGACTATCGTGGTGTGGTCCATCAAACCAGTCTTCTGAGTGAATACCACAACAACAACAACAACAACAACCATTCCATTCAACCTATCCTCCAAATCCTCTGACGTCTCTCACAGAATTGCATCAGTAACCAGTAAAGGGTTTATTGCTCCACGCTGAAATGTACAAGACGTACGCTTAGGAATGAGAGAAGGCGTTTCTGCCTCGGGAGACATTTTCAGGAGAAAAGCGACCTTGGACTGGAGAGCCTGGCAGACGCCGCGGTCAGGAGGCCAGAGATGAGAATCTCTCGAGCGGCAGCCGTCTCGCATTGCCAGGACGGAGAGTTGCAGACGTGCGAAGTCAGGCCGCCTGCGAAAACCGCGTCACGGGCTCTGCAGGAGCCAGAGCAGAACTGCAGCGACCTTCTAAAGGAGTGTCCTCAGAAAACAGATGGCAGCTATGAGTCGAGGGGCATGAAAAGGAAGCAGTGGTTGGGAAGGGAGCGAGACAGGTTTGTAGCCTATCACCGATGTTATTCAATCTGTATGTTGAGCAAGCAGTAAAGGAAAGAAAAGAAAAATTCGGAGTAGGAATTAAAATCCATTGTAATTCTGTCAGAGAAAGCAAAGGACCTGGAAGAGCAGTTGAACGGAATGGACAGTGTCTTGAAAGGAGGATATAAGATGAACATCAACAAAAGCAAAGCAAGGATAATGGAATGTAGTCGAATAAAGTCGGGTGATGCTGAGGGAATTAGATTAGGAAATGAGACGCTTAAAGTAGTAAAAGAGTTCTGCTATTTGGAGAGCAAAATAACTGATGATGGTTGAAGTAGAGCGGATGTAATATGTAGACTGGCAATGGCAAGGAAAGCGTTTCTGAAAAAAGAGAAATTTCTTAACATCGGGTATAGATTTAAGTGTCAGGAAGTCGTTCCTGAAAGTATTTGTATGGAGTGTAACCATGTATGGAAGTGAAACGTGGACGATAAATAGTTTGGACAAGAAGAGAATAGAAGCTTTCGAAATGTGGTGTTATAGAAGAATGCTGAAGATTAGATGGGTAGATCACATAACTAATGAGGAGGTATTGAAAAGAATTGGGGAGAAGAGGAGTTTGTGGCACAACTTGACTATAAGGGGAAGTGATCGGTTGGTAGGACACGTTCTGAGGCATCAAGGGATCACCAATTTAGTATTGGAGGGCAGCGTGGAGGGTAAAAATTGTAGAGGGAGAGCAAGGGATGAATACACTAAGCAGATTCAGAAGGATGTAGGTTGCAGTAAGTCTGGGAGATGAAGAAGCTTGCACAGGATAGAGTAGCATGGAGAGCTGCATCAAACCAGTCTCTGGACTGAAGACCACAACAATAACATGTGGGTAATGTCTGAAAAATGTGTTATGAATAGAGTTAGTAGTAAAAAAGTAATAAACTGAATCGTCATACCTGATGCTGAAGTTTTTGCTGCATGAGCAGCGAAAATGTAGCAATCGATAAACTTTTCTTCTTTCATTATGAGGGAGGGTGTCAGCGAGAAAACGTTTCGTAAAGATTTGGAATAAGTTCGTTGCAAGTCAAGAAGTGTTGTTCTCCTGAAATACTGAATGAACATAGTCTGGGTATTTGTCTCAAAACATATGCGCAGATTCTGACTGTAGAAGCTAGTTTTTCACGGATCTGAATGATTCTAACGTCATATCTCCTATAGAATATAATGTGTTATACAATGGCATTATTTTGCAGGTACGTTCAGCATTGTTTGTGGATACCGTATGCAAAGTGTTTTGCGCAAACAATTTGTACTAAAGAAGTAAAAAGTTAAAACGTCGCGCCTGAAGCGGCAGTTTTACTGCAGGAACACCTATAATGTACTAACTGATAAACATTTTCCCTTTCACCATTTTCTGGGTTATGTTGACGAGAACAAATTTCGCAAACGCTTGAAATTATGTGTAAGAGTTGTTGGAAGTCGTTATGTGCTCTCACTCTTATACAGGGTGAGTCACCTAACGTTTCCGCTGGATATATTTCGTAAGCCTCATCAAATACTGACGAACCGATTCCACAGACCGAACGTGAGGAGGGGGGCTAGTGTAATTGGTTAATACAAACCATACAAAAATGCACGGAAGTATGTTTTTTAACACAAACCTACTTTTTTTTAAATGGAACCCCGTTAGTTCTGTTAGCACATCTGAATGTATAAACAAATACGTAATCAGTACCGTTTGTTGCATTGTAAAATGTTAATTACATCCGGAGATATTGTAACCTAAAGTTGACGCTTGAGTACCACTCCTCCGCTGTTCGATCGTGTGTATCGGAGAGCACCGAATCACGCAGGGATCCAAAGGGAACGGTGATGGACCTTAGGTACAGAAGAGACTGGAACAGCACATTACGTCACATGCTAACACCTTTTTATTGGTCTTTTTCACTGACGCACATGTACATTACCATGAGGGGTGAGGTACACGTACACACGTGGTTTCCGTTTTCAATTACAGAGTGGAATAGAGTGTGTCCCGACATGTCAGGCCAATAGATGTTCAATGTGGTGGCCATCATTTACAATCTCTGGCCTAATGAATGTCGTACACGCCGAAGTACATCTGGTGTAATGTCGCCGCAGGCTGCCACAATACGTTGTTTCATATCCTCTGGGGTTGTAGGCACGTCAAGGTACACATCTCTCCTTTAACGTACCCCACAGAAAGAAGTCCAGAGGTGTAAGATCAGGAGAACGGGCTGGCCAATTTATGCGTCCTCCACGTCCTATGAAACGCCCGTCGAACATCCTGTCAAGGGTCAGCCTAGTGTTAATTGCGGAATGTGCAGGTGCACCATCATGCTGATACCACATACGTCGACGCGTTTCCAGTGGGACATTTTCGAGCAACGTTGGCAGATCATTCTGTAGAAACGCGATGTATGTTGCAGTGCTCTCCGATACACACGATCGAACAGCGGAGGAGTGGTCCTCCAGCGTCAACTTTAGGTTACAATATCTCAGGATGTAATTAACATTTTACAATGCAACAAACGGAACTGATTACGTATTTGTTTATATGTTCAGGTGTGCTAACAAAACTAATGGGGTCCATTTAAAAAAACGTAGGTTTGTGTTAAAAAACATACTTCCGTGCACTTTTGTATGGTTTGTATTAACCAGTTACACTAGCCCCTCTCCTCACGTTCGGTCTGTGGAATCGATTCGTCAGTATTTGATGTGGTTTACGAAATATATCCAGCGGCAATGTTAGATGACTCACCCTGTATACTGGGTGAATGAAGTCTGGGTAATTTGCGCGCTGTCAGTTACTCTTCCTCAAGAAAAACTCACAGTTTATAATGTTACTTCTTGTCTTATTGTGTTAAGCATTTAACATAAGATTATAGAGGACGGCAGTTGTTGAACTATGTGAAACAAAATCGTCATAACTTCTGAACGGTTTGCGTTAGGACGTTCAAACTGTACGGTTGGCGGCGGTCCGTGATGGGAATTAGTATGCGCTGTATGGTTTGGTTTAGCGACGAAGTCCACATTCTTTTGGATGGGTTCATCAGTAAGCAAAACGGGCGCATTTTGGAGACTGAGAATCAGCATTGCGCGACTGACAAGTCTCTTCACTCTCAACGGCTGACTGTGGTGTGCAAAGTCCAGTTACAAAGTAATCAGTGCGATATTCCTCGATGGCACAACGACTACCGAACGGTACGTGAAGGTTTTGGAAGATGATTTTACCCGTATTATCCAAAGTGGCCCTGATTTCGACAAGATATGGTTCATGCAAGACGGAGCCCGACCCCATCGAAGCAGGAGTGTGTTTGATGTCCTGGAGGAGCACTTTGGGGACCGCATGCTGGCTCTGGGGTACCCAGAGGCCACTGGCATCGGCCTCAATTGGCCGCCATATTCTCCGGATCTGAACACATGCGACACGTTTTCATGGGGCTGTATTAAAGAAAAGGTATACGGCAATAACCCCTAAACCACTGCTGCGCTGAGAACAGCTATTCAGGAGGTCGTCGACAGCATCGATGTTTCGAGAGTTTCGACACATTCGCTATTCGTTTGTGCCACATCACCGTCAATGATGGCAGGAATATCGAACATGTCACAACCTTAATCCAAATATCTCTAGCGGCGTTTACACGTTGAATAAAATCTGTCCACGCCGTCGTTTGTAACTAATTTACGTTTTTTTGCATATAGTTCGATTATTGTCACGCTGTCCCTCTTAATGAGTAGATTATAACAAAATTTTCTTCTTTGTCTTCTATTTCCGTGGTGTTTCCGTGGCGTTCCGTTCGGGAGTCAAAGGAGTTTAAGAAAACCGTCGTTTATACCTCATCATTGGTCGCCCTATATCCCGTTTTCCAGTCTGGGTGAAATGTAATGCTTGCCACGGCAGGCGCTCAGGAAGCATCCTTTTGATGAGGTGGTACCATACCACATTTGTGGTTGTGCCTAATCTGTTCTGCCAGCGTTGTTTCTACGTCCAGAGCTGTATTTATGTCTTCATTCCGCACTCAGTCTCTTGCGTTAATCCAAGAAATGACGACACAAACCTCATCTCGGCTGCTTCAATACTTCGTTCATCTCCTTTTCTTGGGATCCAGATGTCACTACCAAGCATAAGAGCAGGATTACCCAACACGATATAAAAACACTTGAATTTGTTTTGTATATTGGTCTCTCTGTCCCGAGTTACTTAAACGAATTTATCCGATCCATTATTTTATTATCACTATTTTGGCTCTTCTTTTAGATTTCTCTTCTGTTCCCATTACTTTTGTTTTGTTTACAGATATACCCATTCGATAAGTTAGTGGAAGAGTATTCACTGTAAACACATTTCCTTGTAAATCGCTTTCTCCTGTAAACTAGGAAAACCTGGTTATCCGCAGATAAAATAGTGCTACTAAATATGTTCCTTTCTGCCTTATTTGATCTTAAGTCTACCAAAGCTCTTGTATAAATTCTGATTCGAATACCGGGTCCCCGGGTCTAATGAAGCAGGGGATACAACCCGTCGGCTTTGACCAATGACGTCATACATTAGTCATAGATAGTAATGTCTTCACTTCGAGGCATAGATAATAAATAAAACAGTTCTGTGCTCCGGATAAGCGCTATCATTGTACATTAAAATAATTATTCGTAATGATATTGAGGTAACTTGGAGTGTTAGTTTGTTATTGTAGAACAATGTTTAGTGTCTTCTTTTCATTATAGGAATGGATTTGTCTGTTTGTGGGTCTGTAATTTTCGTTACTGTCTGTCTAGGCGAGCTTCGGTTATTCCTCGATATTTCCGTGTGGTAAGTTCACTTTTCCATTTGCTTCTTTCACTGCATTTCACTGTTTTGACATATTTCACTGTTTTATTCCACCAATATGTGTATTTTCGTGTTGTGAAGAACGTAATAGAAATTTCTCAGCTGTCGATCTTCTTTCGTTTCCCAGCACTAGTATCAGTACGACATTTTCGAATGTGTACTTGCTATATTACAGGCAAAACCCCCGACACAACTAAAATTTGTATCCCGTCCTTCACTTCCCATTTACACTGACGACACAACTAAAATTTGCATCCCGTCCTTCACTCCGCCTTTACACTGACACTATATATGTCAATTGACGAGCAAGATACAAATGTTGCGTATAGCTATATGGCTCAAGTAACGAATGGGATACTACTAGCGTCCAAGGCAACAAGAAAACTGTACCCCACAGTGAAGTACGGGATACAAATTGTACATGTGTCGTTTTCTTGTCTTCGTGTAGTTCAATTGAGGTACAGGTTGCAAATGTAACATACGTCCATTTCCATCTTTTCGTTACCAGTGTACACATGTAGAGGCCAACGGAAGTCTGGTATACATATTACGTATTACATACGTAGGTCCTCCTGTCTCAGTAATACTGATATGTACGTAACAAAAGACTGTTAGTAATAGCGGAGACGAAATAAACAACACATCTACAATTTGTATCCCGTGTTCCATTTAGGGTTTACTGAAGCGGAGGATACATCGTTCAAGTGAAGAACAGGACAGTACTGCTAGTGAAAACGAAGAAATCGACGTACGCTGAACTTGTATCCCGTACTGCACTTAAAGCAATACAGTTCGAAAGAGTTTCGAGATAGAACTGACATACATGTAACGTGATGTATTCTTTGCTAGTAATATATTTCATTCATTTCTTTCCATTGTATTTTGCGGAGAAATACTAAGATACAAACACGCGATATCGTTAACGTGAAAATACTACTGGCCCTTATATATGTGAAGTACAGTTTTTCTCTCTTGCCTTACTTTGTTTCCGAACATTCTTCTCAGCTCTTTCATCTTTGTAATACATGCTCTCTGGCCAGTTCTGACGTCATTGGTCAAAGCCGACGGGTTGTATCCCGCTAAACTAGATCTCTTCTACATCGACTCCTGTTTCTTCTTCTATCACATCAGACAAATTATACTCATGCAGGCTTGGAATGTATTTTTTCCATCTATCCGCTCTCTCGTCTGCATTTGACAGTGGAATTCCCGTTGCACTCTTAATGTTATCACTCTTGCTGTAAATGTCACGGAAGGTTGTTTTGACTTTCCTGTATGCTGAGTCAGTCCTACTGACAATCATTTCGTTTTCGATTTCTTCACATTTTTCATGCAGCCATTTCGTTTTACCTTCCCTGCACTTCCCATTCATTTCATTCCTCAGCGACTTGTATTTCTGTATTCCTGATTTTCCCGGAACATGTTTGTACTTTCTTCTTTCATCGATCAATTGAAGTACATCTTCTGTTACCCATGGTTTTTTCGCAGTTACCTTCTTTGTACCTGTGTTTTCCTTCCCATCTTCTGTTATCGCCAGTTTTGGGGATGTCCATTCTTCTTCAACTGTACTGCCTCCTGAGCTATTCGTTACTGCCATATCTATAGCCTTAGAGAACTTCAATCGTTTCTCGCCATTCCCTAGTACTTCCGTATCCCACTTCTTTGCGTATTGAGTCTTCCTGACTAATGTCTTAAACTTCAGCCTATTCTTCATCACTACTGTCTTGTGATCTGAGTCTATGTTGCTCCTCGGTACGCCTTACAATCCAGTATCTGATTTGGGAATCTCTGTCTGACCATGATATAATCCAACTGAAATCTTCCCGTATCACTCGGCCTTGTCCAAGTATACCACCTCCTCTTGTGATTCCTGAACAGAGTATTCGCTATTACTAGCTGAAGTTTATTACAGAACTCAATGTTTATCCTCTCTCGCACTCATTGTACCAAGCCCATATTCTCCTGTAACCTTTCCTTCTATTCCTTCCCCTACAACTACATTCCAGTCCCCCATGACTATTAGATTTTAATCTCCCGTTAGATACTGTATTACCCTTTCAATATTCTCATACACTTCCTCTATCTCTTGATCTTCAGCTTGCGACGTCGGCATGTATACCTGAACTATCGTTGTCGGTGTTGGTTTACTGTCGATTCTGATAAAGAATAACCCTATCACTGAACTGTTCACAGTGACACACTCTCTGCCATACCTTCCTATTCATAACGAATCCTACTCCCGTCATACCATTTTCTCAAAAATGTTCAAATGTGTAAGAATTACTAAGGGACCACACTGCTAATGTCATCGGTCCCTAGACTTACACAGTACTTAAACCAACTTATGCTAAGAACAACACACAGACAGCCATGCCCGAGGCAGGACTCGAACCTCGGCGGGAGGGGCCGCACAATCTGTGACATTACGCCTCAAACCGCGCGGCCACTCCCCGCGGCTTATACCAATTTCTGGTGCTGTTGATATTACCCTATACTCATCTGGCCAGGAATCCTTCTTTCCATTTCACTTTACTGACCCCTACTATACCTAGATTGAGAGCCTTTGCATTTCCCTTTTCAAATTTTCTAGTTTCCCTACCACGTTCAAGCTTCTTACATTCGAATCTCCGACTAGTAGAATGTTGTTATTTCGTTGATTATTCAGTCTTTTTCTCATGGTAACTTCCCCCTTGGCAGTCGCCTCCCGGAGATCCGAATGGGGGACTATACCGAAATCTTTTGCTAAAGGAGAGATCATCATGACACTTCTTCAATTACAGACCGTCCTGTGAATACACGTTACGTGTCTTTACTGCAGTGGTTTCCATTGCCTTCTGCATTCTCATGCCGTTGATCTTTGTCGATTTCCGCCTTTAGGGGCAGTTACGCACCCAAAGGACAAGGCAGTGCCCTGGACCTCTATCCGCTCCTCCGCCCTCTTTGACAAGGCCGTTGGCAGAATGAGGCTGACTTCTTATGCCGGAAGTCTTCGGCCGCCAATGCTGATTATTTATCAAAGTTTAAGCACCGGCGGGATTCGGACCCGGGACCGAAGACGTTTTGATTCTGAGTCAAAGACGCCACCCCAAGTCCAATACTACGATATGACTGCCCAAATCATCACCGAACCGGCGTCATGTTTCAATCTTGGCACCAGAAATTGGAAACAGTGCGAAACAAGACTCGTCCGACCTAACGACTTTCTTCCATTGTTCTACAGCCCAGGTTTTGTGGCCGCGGCAGCACGTTTTCCTGTTATGGGCATTTGCACCGCTGATGAGTGGTTTTGGAATTGCACTGCAATTTCCTGTTTCCGGAGCTCCCTTCGCTATGTTTTTGTGCTGGCAGGGTCCGCGAGTACGACATTCACTTCTGCAGTCAGTTTTGTAGTTGTCGTCCTCTTATTATTCGTCACAATCCTATTCAATGACTGTCTGGCACGATCAGTGACAACCACTCTCTCGTCCGCGTTGTGATATAGAGAGGATGTGTTTCCGCTTTCCGTGCATACGATATAAAATGGTCCAAATGGCTCTGAGCACTATGCGACTTAACTTCTGAGGTCATCAGTCTCCGAGAACTTAGAACTAATTAAACCTAACTAACCTAAGGACATCACACACATCCATGGCCGAGGCAGGATTCGAACCTGCGACCGCAGCGGTCGCTCGGCTCCAGACTGCAGCGCCTAGAACCGCACGGCCACTCCGGCCGGCCATACGATATAAATCTTCGATACGGTGCCTCTTGGAACACCAATCAGTTCGGATATCTTGGTAACGGAAGCAGCCACCGTACGAACACCGATACTTTGCGAACAGTCGAATGCACACAGCCCCAAAATAGTGCACTCACAGCTACACAGAACACTGTTTTGACCACGTCTGACGCTTGCGACGTATTGAGAACATTGCACAGTTGCTGGTCGTTGTCAAATAGAACAGCGTACCAGGCAGTCTTGGTTAGCATATGCATTTCTCACGTGTTTATTATTTTTATTCAAATCCTGTAGATGTTCCTCGTGGCCTCGTATACCATACTACTGCACAGACCGGTCTCTTGCTTCTTAAGCACATCACGAGACAGTCGACTGTTAGAGCTTTAGATGATTTGAGCATAGAGACGCGATATACCAAACCAGCCGACTGTTTCCACTTACTAGAGGAATACAAGGAAAGAGATGACACTCCAGGGCGCGGACCCAACCGGTTTGCGGGTGAGGGTACAGGTGGAGGAGGGGGCAGATGATCATAAGACCCACGTGTAAACCCACTCTCCCCCCACCCCGAAACATTTCCTAATAGCGTTCCTCATTTTTACATTCATCACGTTGCAACTTTTTTTCGCAGAATAAGGTAACATGAAAACTGTCTCTCCAAGTTGGGAAGGAATTCTACACTACTGGCCATTAAAATTGCTACACCAAGAAGAAAAGCAGATGATAGACGGGTATTTATTGGACAAATACATTATACTAGAGCTAACATGTGATTACATGTTCACGCAATTTGGGTGCATAGATCCTGAGAAATCAGTACCCATAATAACCACCTCTCGCCGTAATAACGGCCTTGATACGCCTGGGCATTGGGTCAAACAGAGCTTGGATGGCGTGTACAGGTACAGCTGCCCGTGCAGCTTCAACAAGATACCACAGTTCAGCAAGAGTACTGACTGGCGTGTTGTGACGAGCCAGTTGCTCGGCTACCATTGACCAGACGTTTTCAATTGGTGAGAGATCTGGAGAATGTGCTGGCCAGGGCAGCAGTCGAACATTTTCTGTATCCAGAAAGGCCCGTAAAGGACCTGCAACATGCGGTCGTGCATTATCCTGCTGAAATGTAGGGTTTCGCAGGAATCGAATGAAGGGTAGAGCCACGGGTCGTAACACATCTGAAATGTAGCGTCCACTCTTCAAAGTGCCGTCAATGCGAACAAGAGGTGACCGAGACGTGTAACCAATGGCATCCCATACCATCACGCCGCGTGATACGCCAGTATGGCGATGACGAATACACGCTTCCAATGTGCGTTCACCGCGATGTCGCCAAACACGGATGCGACAAAATAACGTTTTGCCATTCGTGCACCCAGGTTCGTCGTTGAGTACACCATCGCAGGCGCTCCTGTCTGTGATACAGCGTCAAGGGTAACCGCAGCCACGGTCTCCGAGCTGATAATCCGTGATGCTGCAAACGTCGTCGAACTGTTCGTGCAGATGTTTGTTGTCTTGCAAACGTCCCCATCTGTTGACTCAGGGATCGAGACATGGCTACACGATCCGTTACAGCCATGCGGATAAGATGCCTGTCACCTCGACTGCTAGTGATACGAGGCCGTTGGGATCCAGCACGGCGTTCCGTATTACCCTCCTGAACCCACCGATTCCATATTCTGCTAACAGTCATTGGATCTCGACCAACGCGAGCAGGAATGTCGCGATACGATAAACCGCAATCGCGATAGGCTACAATCCGACCTTTATCAAAGTCGGAAACGTGATGGTACGCATTTCTCCTCCTTACACGGTGCATCACAACAACGTTTCACCAGGCAACGCCGGTCAACTGCTGTTTGTGTATGAGAAATCGGTTGGAAACTTTCCTCATGTCAGCACGTTGTAAGTGTCGCCACCGGCGCCAACCTTGTGTGAATGCTCTGAAAAGCTAATCATTTGCATATCACAGCATCTTCTTCCTGTCGGTTAAATTTCGCGTCTGTAGCACGTCATCCTCGTGGTGTAGCAATTTTAATGGCCAGTAGTGTATCTCAGAAACGAATGTAGGGATTTTGATACGGCTGTCGCCAATCGATAGACCGATTCAGGAGGGAGGTATAATTTACTGTTGCGAAGTGACGATGAGTGTGTAATATACGTTTTGTTACCTGTTGCATATTTAAAAAATTGGTGTTTGGAGTGGCAGTCCTTGGCAATGATGGGAGCTATGAGGAGGTCATCTACACGTCACGCAGCATCTGATGGGAAAAGAAGTAAAGTAAACAGCCTTCGAGAAGCCAGAGAGCGAAGTTCGACAGGAACCTTCTTCGCGACTGGTGGCCTAGCGTAAAAAAAGTGAAGTGCATGGCTGCAGCAGAAAGGTAGAGGGGCCGAATCCCAGTCGAGCTACGGATTTTTTGGATTGCTTTTTAATCAGTCATTCACCTCTCAAGCTGGCTTTAGATCAGGCAAGAATTGCACCTCACAAATCCTTTATGTTTCTTATTTCATAGCGAACTGGTTTTGAACAGAGAAAGATAACAGGTGTATATTAAAAAACTAAAAACCCGCCTCGATTGCGAAAAAAGCGCCTAGTGTTAAGTGTTAATCCAGGTTTCGGCGTAGGTAACTACACCTTCTTCAGAACAATAATAAAACCCACAAGTGCCTAAGAAGACCTTTGTCAATGATTAAAACAACACCATAGCTATACATTTATAAACGAAAAAGAAAAGGAAAACACAAACAGTACATACGTGCAAAGTCAAAACCACTACTTAACTTAATGGTATACGCTCCACCTCACACCGGCCTATGTTCGATAGGCCATGACCCGCCATAAACTGCAGCTACAAACGGTCGCTCACATTAAGTTAAGTAGTGGTTTTGACTTTGTACATATGTACTGTTTGTATTTTCCTTTTCTTTTTCGTTTATAAATGTATAGCTATGGTGTTCTTTTAATCATTGACAAAGGTCTTATTAGGCACTTGTGGTTTTTATTGTTGTTCTGAAGAAGGTGTAGTTACCTACGCCGAAACCTGGGTTAACACTTAATACTAGTTGCTGTTTTCGCAATCGAGGCGGGTTTTTAGTTTTTTAATATATTAACCAACGATTGCTGACGCGCTGCGATGTTGAAGGTTCTTATAACAGCTGTAGCTTTTGTTGATCTTTCGGCGGCCTTTGACACCGTAAACCACAGAGTGTTACTGCACAAAATCTACAACCTGACTAACGACTACGCGCTCACGAGGATAATTGCAACACTCCTACAGAATCGACGTTTTTGTCGTGGACTTCCAAGGAAAACACAACCGATGAAGAATTAGAAAGAACGGTCTCCATCAAGGAAGTGTACTGTCACGTATTTTATTTAATATGTACACTAACGATCAACCACAGCCTCAATGATGCAAAAGCTTCATATACGCTGATGACCTTGCTCTTGCTGCCCAGGGCAGTCAGTTTGAAGATGTAGAGATAATGCTTACACACGGTCTGCAATAGCTTGGTACTTACTATCGCAGTCTGGTCCCTTGAATCCCCCAAACCAACCAACCAACTTACCATGAAAAGAATCAACCCGCACCCAGTCCTAAGGAAACGCAAGCGTGTTCATTCCATCTGAAACATAAACAAGCTGACAGGAAACTTGAAATATTCTGGAATGGAGTTGCACTAGAATATTGTTCCCATCCCAGGTATTTGGGTGTCACTCTCGACCGTACACTCACCTACAAGCAGCATTGTCTGAAGCTGAAGCGGAAAGTACCCTCCAGAAACTGCCTTCTTCGGAAACTGGCGGGATCGAACTGGGGTACACATCCACAAACATTAAGAACAACAGCTCTTGCTTTATGCTATTCTACAGGAGAGTATGCTTGCCCAGTACGGTACAATTCAGTACATGTAAAGCAGGTTGACATAGCCTTAAATGACAGCTGTAGTGTTGTTACGGGCTGACTACGACCAACCGCCATGGACAAAGTTCAATGTCTCGCTGGGGTTGCTCCATGTAACATCAGAAGAGTGGTCGCCCCTAACATCGAGAGGCATAAGTCAAATACAGTGACCTCACTTCCTCTCTTTGGACATCAATCTGCCAAGCCAAGACTGAAGTCCAGGAAGAGTTTCCTAACAACTTCACAGCCCTTAGAAGGATCAGTTGCGGCTACCCGACTCACCAAGTGGAAAGGAAGATGCCAACACCTGTCAAACTGGATGACACCTCAAGAATCCCTGCCGCCTGGACACACAGAGAAGTGGGTCATCTGGAAGTCCTTGAACAGACTATGGACCAAAGTCGCAAGATCGAGGGACAATCTCCATAAATGGAACTTCCAACTGCCAACTGCCAACACAACACTGTGCGAATGCGGCGAATCAACCCGGCATCTCTTAAAATGTGACTCATGCCCAACCAGCTGTAGCATGAAGGACTTAACGTCTGCAGCACCCAGTGCTATCAAAGTTGCCCAATTCTGGGTGAATACTGTATAGTTTTCTTTGTATGTATTGTATATGTGTTCATTTTAGTGTATATCTGACACGAATAAAGAAAGAACCTCTGGATGACGTGGAAATTTGCCAGCAAAGATACAAGGTTCCGATTCTATGTTAAACTGTAGATCCTCTTTCGCCGATTGGATGACGGAAAGGTTAGGAACGCACAAATCGCCGGAGTGATGTCCAACTGAAAAATGTCCTCCAGGCCATTGAGCCACACAAAAATATTTTTACCAGGATCCATACATACACTCCTGGAAACGGAAAAAAGAACACATTGACACCGGTGTGTCAGACCCACCATACTTGCTCCGGACACTGCGAGAGGGCTGTACAAGCAATGATCACACGCACGGCACAGCGGACACACCAGGAACCGCGGTGTTGGCCGTCGAATGGCGCTAGCTGCGCAGCATTTGTGCACCGCCGCCGTCAGTGTCAACCAGTTTGCCGTGGCATACGGAGCTCCATCGCAGTCTTCAACACTGGTGGCATGCCGCGACAGCGTGGACGTGAACCGTATGTGCAGTTGACGGACTTTGAGCGAGGGCGTATAGTGGGCATGCGGGAGGCCAGGTGGACGTACCGCCGAATTGCTCAACACGTGGGGCGTGAGGTCTCCACAGTACATCGATGTTGTCGCCAGTGGTCGACGGAAGGTGCACGTGCCCGTCGACCTGGGACCGGACCGCAGCGACGCACGGATGCACGCCAAGACCGTAGGGTCCTACGCAGTGCCGTAGGGGACCGCACCGCCACTTCCCAGCAAATTAGGGACACTGTTGCTCCTGGGGTATCGGCGAGGACCATTCGCAACCGTCTCCATGAAGCTGGGCTACGGTCCCGCACACCGTTAGGCCGTCTTCCGCTCATGCCCCAACATCGTGCAGCCCGCCTCCAGTGGTGTCGCGACAGGCGTGAATGGAGGGACGAATGGAGACGTGTCATCTTCAGCGATGAGAGTCGCTTCTGCCTTGGTGCCAATGATGGTCGTATGCGTGTTTGGCGCCGTGCAGGTGAGCGCCACAATCAGGACTGCATACGACCGAGGCACACAGGGCCAACACTCGGCATCATGGTGTGGGGAGCGATCTCCTACACTGGCCGTACACCACTGGTGATCGTCGAGGGGACACTGAATAGTGCACGGTACATCGAAACCGTCATCGAACCCATCGTTCTACCATTCCTAGACCGGCAAGGGAACTTGCTGTTCCAACAGGACAATGCACGTCCGCATGTATCCCGTGCCACCCAGCGTGCTCTAGAAGGTGTAAGTCAACTACCCTGGCCAGCAAGATCTCCGGATCTGTCCCCCATTGAGCATGTTTGGGACTGGATGAAGCGTCGTCTCACGCGGTCTGCACGTCCAGCACGAACGCTGGTCCAACTGAGGCGCCAGGTGGAAATGGCATGGCAAGCCGTTCCACAGGACTACATCCAGCATCTCTACGATCGTCTCCATGGGAGAATAGCAGCCTGCATTGCTGCGAAAGGTGGATATACACTGTACTAGTGCCGACATTGTGCATGCTCTGTTGCCTGTGTCTATGTGCCTGTGGTTCTGTCAGTGTGATCATGTGATGTATCTGACCCCAGGAATGTGTCAATAAAGTTTCCCCTTCCTGGGACAATGAATTCACGGTGTTCTTATTTCAATTTCCAGGAGTGTATTTTCCTGTTTTATAAACATCGTAAATTAATGAAACTTCCTGGCAGATTAAAACTGTGTGCCCGACCGAGACTAGAACTCGGGACCTTTGCCTTTCGCGGGCGTGAGTCGTGCTTCGGTAGCTCAGATGGTAGAGCACTTGCCTGCGAAAGGCAAAGGTCCTGAGTTCGAGTCTCGGTCGGGCACACAGTTTTAATCTGCCAGAAGTTTCATATCAGCGCACACTCCGCTGCAGAGTGAAAATCCCATTCAACATAAATTAATGTCCCCTGTCACGTTTTTCTGTCTGTAAGTTCAGTCAAATCTCAGAAATTAGTGAAGGGGTATTTTGATACTGTTATGACTGATCACGAAGGTTTGTTAATACCCACTGCATCACCTAAGAGCCGGCTGTTGTGGCCGAGCGGTTCTAGGCGCTTCAGTCCGGGACCATGTTGCTGCTACGGTTTTAAGTTCGAATCCTGCCTCGGGCATGGATGTGTGTGATGTCCTTAGGTTAGTTAGGTTTAAGTAGTTCTAAGTCTAGGGGACTGATGACCTCAGATGTTAAGTCCCATAGTGCTCAGAGCCATTTGAACCATTTGAACAAGTACGAATTTATGGAAGAGAAAGGAAAGATTCAAGGAGGAGCTTCACAGCTGGACGAACGTGTGCTTTATGCTAAGATATGGGACCATCGACACTGGAAATTAAGCAGCCTGAATGACCAAGCCTGCTCCGTGACGTCAGTGGCACACGGGGCAGAGGGGCTGGCCGCTGGCGACCTCCAGCTACGCCCGCCCGCCGCTGCTGAGCAGATCGGCACATCCGCTACTCCAGAGCAGACCGGAGGCATCCGAAACGCAGCCAGTTCTCCAGGTCAAGTGGACACTTTTGCGACCCGTTTCTCACGCCCGCCGCCGCATCGCCGACCAGTTTCTGCGTCCGCACCCACCAGACGGGCTCAACTGCGTTCCAGCTGGATTTCGTGAAACCCGACGTATTCTCAGAGCGTGACCCACCAGAAGCGAAGGGACCTCCTGCATCGAAACCAGCATCGACGAATCTAAATTCAACGGCGTTCTCACATTTTTCCCCCCTTCAGTCACCTGATATGCGTGAAGCACCCTGCCACAACTTCATCTACATCTACATGATTACTCCTTCTGCATCGAAACCAACATCGACGATTCTAAACTCATCGCGCTCCTACATTTTTTTCCCTTCAGTCTCCTGACATGCGTGAAGCACCCTGCCACAACTTCATCTACATCTAGATGATTACTCTGTAATTCAATATTAAGTGCCTGGCAGAGGTTTCATCGAAACACCTTCAAGTTATTAGGTTGGTCCATAAGTTCGTAGTATGTTGCATGTTGGTATTCCGGTTGCTATTGTTTTATTTCTCCATTGTCATTTTTTACTTGTAGTTCATTGTTGCTATTTGAGTTCACATATTGCCATTTGGAGATAGTGAGAGGAACTGTGGACGCAAGAAAATTTGGTGCCAAGTGGACAAACCGGGAACATTTCCGACATATTCTTCTGTTTGATTTTCAGAGAGGGGTGACAGCAGCGGAGGTAGCCAGAATCATAACATGTAAGCTTTCACGGCCGGCGTCTTCATTAATTAAAACTTCCGGGCTGATTTGCCGTGGTCCATATATAAAACTGCTTCTCCTTCCTGAAGTTTCGTTGCCTCCTGCGGGCAACATCTTCTGAGGTGAGTCGGCGACTGGCTGCTAGGTGCTGGTGGTCCCGCTTATATAGAGCGCTTAGATGGCGCCACCCTTCGTCACGTTCTTTCGACTTCAAAACTATCTCCGGCTAGTGCCATCTCTCTCGATGACAGGTAATCGATTGTCACTTCGTTGGTACAAAGTCGACCGCCATATCTTGTCTAGTTTTAATCCTTCTTCTTTTCTATTAAAATTATTTCCGTGCTTGTAGATCTCTATAGCTTCTCTATACATGCGGGTATAATAATGTGAGGTCCTAGCTATCACGTTTGTCTCACTAAATTTTATTTCGTGGTCACCGTCTTTGAAAACGTGTTCCGTTACAGCTGATTCGTCAATCTGTCCCAATCTACAGCTCCTTTTGTGTTCCGTTAGGCGGGTATTAACACTCCTTTTAGTTGTTCCAATATTAGCTGTAGCCAGAATCATTTGCGCTGTGTATGGGGATGATGCCATTGGACAGAACACGGCAAGAGAATGGTTTTCTCCCTTTAAGGAGGATCGTTTTGACATTAGTAACTCTCTAAGATCAGGAAGACCTTTTGCGTCCACATAATTGTACTCGAAAACTGGCAAATGTGATGAACTGTGATCAATCGACCATTGTGAGACATTTGCGTGCAATGGGGAAGGTTCAAAAATCGGGTTAGTAGGTACCACATGCTTTAATGCAAAACCACAAAAATCAGAGGTGGTCGTATGTGCATATCTGGTGGCTCGCCATAAATTGGCTCGTGAACAACGTGGAACATTCATATCCTGTGTCGTTACTGGTAACGAGAAATGGTATCTTCATGCTGACATGAGACAAACAAGGCAATCGTTGAGCCCAAACAAAGCAGCAGCTCCCCGTACAAAGATTCCCGCCCACCGACAAATCAAAAAATGGTTCAAATGGCTCTGAGCACTATGGGACTTAACATCTGTGGTCATCAGTCCCCTAGAACTTAGAACTACTTAAACCTAACTAACCTAAGGACATCACACACATCCATGCCCGAGACAGGATTCGAACCTCCGACAGTAGCGGTCACGCGGTTCCAAACTGAAGCGCCTAGAGCCGCAACTGGACGTGCACTGAATGGATACAGGGGGCCTTTTCAGATGAATCACGATTTATGCTCCATCATAAATGTTTTTGATGAAAATGACTCTGAGCACTATGGGACTTAATTTCTGAAGTCATCAGTCCCCTAGAACTTAGAACTATTTAAACCTAACTAACCTAAGGACATCACAAACATCCATGCCCGAGGCAGGATTCGAACCTGCGACCGTAGCGGTCGCGCGGTTCCAGATTGTAGCGTCTAGAACCGCTCGGCCACCCCGGCCGGCTAGTTTGTTTTTCCTCGGTGCGATGTCATCTACGAGCAGGACAATGCAACGTGTCAAACGGCTTTTACTGTATGTGCGTATTTGAAAGGGCACTATGATGAGTTTGCCGAACTACTCGTAATAACAGAATTGAAATCAGTGCAGAAAACTATAACAGAGATAGTGTTGTTTTGCTAATCTGTTAACTTAATGCCACATTTTTTATCGTGAACTGTACTACTCATGTCCGCCCTGGTATCTAAGTGGCCAGTTGGCCTTTGGCTGTGCTGCGGTGAGGACGCGCTGTTTGTGTTCCTACCGCGGAGTGAGAGCTCGTGTTGTTTACATCGAACTCGGCCGGTTCGCGCGTGCCGTACTCAGCATATAGATCACTATGGCGCACCAATACAGAAAATCGACGCTCGAATTTACGTTCCGCAACGAATTTGCACGGCCGGAAACACTCGACGTCGAACGATTTCTACGAGAAGTTAAAATCCCGGCGACCGGCATTCTCGGCATTCACTTGTCCATTGTGAGTAGTATCGTGTATGTCATCAACGACGCAACATGTGAACGGATCCTTCGGGACACGAAACAGGGCCTCCGTTTCTGCCATGCTGATGGCAATGTGGGGACTGTGCACGTCGATTATTCTGGCATGGGACTTCGCACGATCAGAATTTTCGATCTTCCTTTCGAACTACCGGCGGAGGACGTCGTGACAGCGCTGCGCCCCTACGGCACGGTCCATGATTATATTGTGGAAAAATGGACGCAATTCCAGACATATCCTGTGCTGAACGAAGTCCGCCAGGTCCGAATAGAACTTAAAAGACATGTACCTTCATATCTGAATATCGGTGGCTGCCGCGCCATCGTCATCTACGATGGGCAACCGAAGACCTGCTCTGGTTGTGGGAAGGAGGGACACCTCAGATCCGAATGTATCCAACGTCGAATCACTCAACTGCCGCCGGCTGACACGGATCCGCCATCGCAGCCGACGCTGCTTCCCGTGACTTATGCAGCCGCCCTCACGACAGCTACCACTTCACCACGACAGCCGACATCCACTGTTGGGTCGCGGCTCCATCCTACAATACAGGGCGATGATAACACACCCGTTCCACAAGCTACGGATTCAACTCCGATGCCGCCGCCCCCGTCGACGGATAAAAACATACATGACAATAGCATGGTCGTAGACTCGCTTATTGTGCCTACGGCTGTCTTTGTGCCGGAAGGTCGTGAATCTTTGCCATCGTCTGACACAGAAGGACACTTCAGGAAGCAACGCTCTCCAAAGCGACGGAAGCGGAGGCGTAGAGCAACTTCCGAACGGGATGCGACGCAGCCTCCAGAGGACGACGACTCCACCTTCAATGACGACGCTACCACAGAGGCAGCCGCCATTTGCTGCAGTGTGACACCACCGAACGGAACTGAGGACAAACCACATATATCTACAGTGGCACAATCGGATGCCGATACGCAGGACAGATGCTGCCCACCACCTTCTGGAGTGCAAGCACCCATGCCGTGTCCTGAGGAAGCTAGGGAGGCCGATCTTACTTTCAGTTCGCCGACGTGGGCGGATGACCACGACGACAACGGAACCATGCAAGTTACGGCAACAGGGCCCACGCCATTGGCGCCGGCTCTCTAGAAAGGACTGCAGGTGAGGTTTGGGGGGGATGTGGAGGTGTCAATACAGTCAGAGGTAATTCCAGTCTTAATGGATAACTTAACACCTGCGGTTCGGCAACAAGCTTATCGTATCGCCACGCTTAACCTCAACACGATACGAACGGCAGTGAAGATCCAGTTGCTGCGTGAGATGCTTCGTTCTTCGGATGTTGGCATTGCCCTGTTGCAAGAAGTGTATATAGCGGCCTTCCCCGTTTTCTACGGTTATGTGACGTATGTGTCACCGGCAGACCGGAATGGCAGCGGTACGGCAATACTAGTGCGCGACGGAATTGCCATCGAAGAAGTGACTTACCTTCCCTCAGGGAGGGGGCTGGCGATCACAGCACTGGGCACGCGCATCATTAACATTTACGCTCCATCAGGAACTGACCAACGCCGCCAACGATCGCTGTTCTACTCGGAGGATATCGCCCCCCCCCTTTATCAGCCGCTTCGATCAATATACACTCCTGGAAATTGAAATAAGAACACCGTGAATTCATTGTCCCAGGAAGGGGAAACTTTATTGACACATTCCTGGGGTCAGATACATCACATGATCACACTGACAGAACCGCAGGCACATAGACACAGGCAACAGAGCATGCACAATGTCGGCACTAGTACAGTGTATATCCACCTTTCGCAGCAATGCAGGCTGCTATTCTCCCATGGAGACGATCGTAGAGATGCTGGATGTAGTCCTGTGGAACGGCTTGCCATGCCATTTCGACCTGGCGCCTCAGTTGGACCAGCGTTCGTGCTGGACGTGCAGACCGCGTGAGACGACGCTTCATCCAGTCCCAAACATGCTCAATGGGGGACAGATCCGGAGATCTTGCTGGCCAGGGTAGTTGACTTACACCTTCTAGAGCACGTTGGGTGGCACGGGATACATGCGGACGTGCATTGTCCCGTTGGAACAGCAAGTTCCCTTGCCGGTCTAGGAATGGTAGAACGATGGGTTCGATGACGGTTTGGATGTACCGTGCACTATTCAATGTCCCCTCGACGATCACCAGTGGTGTACGGCCAGTGTAGGAGATCGCTCCCCACACCATGATGCCGGGTGTTGGCCCTGTGTGCCTCGGTCGTATGCAGTCCTGATTGTGGCGCTCACCTGCACGGCTCCAAACACGCATACGACCATCATTGGCACCAAGGCAGAAGCGACTCTCATCGCTGAAGACGACACGTCTCCATTCGTCCCTCCATTCACGCCTGTCGCGACACCACTGGAGGCGGGCTGCACGATGTTGGGGCGTGAGCGGAAGACGGCCTAACGGTGTGCGGGACCGTAGCCCAGCTTCATGGAGACGGTTGCGAATGGTCCTCGCCGATACCCCAGGAGCAACAGTGTCCCTAATTTGCTGGGAAGTGGCGGTGCGGTCCCCTACGGCACTGCGTAGGATCCTACGGTCTTGGCGTGCATCCGTGCGTCGCTGCGGTCCGGTCCCAGGTCGACGGGCACGTGCACCTTCCGCCGACCACTGGCGACAACATCGATGTACTGTGGAGACCTCACGCCCCACGTGTTGAGCAATTCGGCGGTACGTCCACCCGGCCTCCCGCATGCCCACTATACGCCCTCGCTCAAAGTCCGTCAACTGCACATACGGTTCACGTCCACGCTGTCGCGGCATGCTACCAGTGTTAAAGGTTGCGATGAAGCTCCGTATGCCACGGCAAACTGGCTGACACTGACGGCGGCGGTGCACAAATGCTGCGCAGCTAGCGCCATTCGACGGCCAACACCGCGGTTCCTGGTGTGTCCGCTGTGCCGTGCGTGTGATCATTGCTTGTACAGCCCTCTCGCAGTGTCCGGAGCAAGTATGGTGGGTCTGACACACCGGTGTCAATGTGTTCTTTTTTCCATTTCCAGGAGTGTATCTTCGGCGGCGACTTTAACTGTGTGCTCCACCCCAAATACCAAGTCCCACATTTCTCGACTTGTCAAGAACTTCGGCTCCTGGTTCGAGATCTGCTTCTCACCGACAAGTGGGAGACAGTGCACGGTGACCGTCCCGGGCCGACATACCTTACTAGTCACTCAGCCAGTCGCCTAGACCGCATTTATGTCTCACGAGCTCTAGCGCCGGGAGTATTGGACGCCGAACGTTGGCCGCTTGTCTTCTCCGATCATAGCGCTTTCATATGCACACTCACTCTACAGCAGCAGCGGATATGGCGCAGCAGAGGACCCTGGAAGCTGAATGTGGCACATGTTCAAGCCCCAGAATGCCGTCAGATTATCGCCAATACATGGCTGGATTGCGAACGTCGTCTTCCCCCATACCCTTCGACTCTAGCGTGGTGGGTGGACTGTGCAAAACCAGCGTTTCGGCGTGTGCTAACACAATTCGGAAAAGATATCGCAGCTTGGCATCGTCACACATTGAACTTTTATTACACGATGCTTCGCGAACTCGACAGTCAACCACCATCTCCAAACCGACAAATGGAAAGCCGCCGAATTAAAGGTAAAATATTGTCTCTTACGAGGAAACGTTTGGAGGGGGTCGTAGTGCGATCGCGACCTCAAGACCGAGTGGAAGGAGAAAACCCGTCTATGCATCACATCGTGCTCGACAGCCGCCGACGCCGACAGCAGCTGATCACGGACCTCGTATTGCCAGGTGGTAGGGTCGTAATGACTCAGGCGGCGGTTACAGAAGCCTTTGCAGATCACTATCGCCGGTTTTACGACGAGGTGAATACAGAGGACGAGGAAGCGGACGATCACGACATACTGCAGCACGTGTCGCACACCCTCGACACCGCAGCAGCGGCGACGCTGTTAGCTGGACTTACACTGGACGACATCGAGGACGCGCTTAACAAGGGAGCACTCAACAAATCTCCCGGGCCAGACGGACTGCCGCTCGAGTTTTATCGGACTTCCCGCGATCCAATGATGCCCCGATGGATCATCATGTACCAAGAACTGATGACCCCCGGTTCCCACGTGCCACCGGCATTCGTGGAAGGTCTCCTTATACCGATACACAAGCCTTCCAGAGGTCGGACGGTCGCGGACTACAGGCCAATTACCATGCTCAACTCGGACTATAAAATCTTCGCCCGACTACTCGCCAGCCGCATAAAGAAGGTTCTGCCCCTACTCCTCTCCGTGGAGCAAACGACACAGGGCGGAGTGACCAACATGCAAACGGCAACCAGCGAATGCAGGGATTTAATAGCCATCCTGTCGCCTTCGAGCTGCTCTGATCTCCATTGATTTCGACCACGCCTTCGACAGAGTTCACCACAAGTTCCTTCTGTCCGTTATGGCCCGCATGGGCTTCCCGCCTGACTTTCTCGATATCTTTCAGCGTCTTTTCCGTGGAGCTGCATCCCGTGTACTGGTGAATGGACGGATTGGGGGTCCGTTTCCGATCCGACGGTCAGTTCGCCAAGGATGCCCACTCTCCATGATCCTTTACGCGATCGCACTCGAACCACTTGTCGGAGGGTTGAAACACAGGCTCTCGGGCATGTCATTGAGGGATCACACCTTTCGCTGCAGGATATATGCTGATGACCTTCTATTAGTTGTCCGATCTGGTGACGAGGTACGCTCGGTGATGCAATGGATCAATCGCTATGGATTGGCAGCGGGCAGCCTCATGAATGTGGCCAAGTCGGCAGCGATGCCCATTGGGAGAGGTCTACAGAAGAACGCTTTAGCCCCACTCCCACTAGTTAACAAGATCCGGTTCTTGGGCATAACATTTACACAGGATGTGCACCGCACGGCTGCTATGAACTATGCACGATTACTACAGGCAATACGCACAGTAGTTCGCCGGAACTTATTTCGACGGATGGACCTCCTACAGCGTGTGGAATACCTCAACCTTCACGTGGCGACTAAGATGATCCACATGGCTCAGGTCCTACCGATATCGACAGCGATGGCACACAGACTGCAAGCAGCGTTTGGATATTACCTTACCGCCGGACACCTATTCAAAGTCCGCTACGAAACACTCACCCTCCCTCCGCGTGATGGCGGACTGGGACTTATAAATGTACGAGCGAGAGCTACAGCGTTATACTTGTGCACAATGATGAAATTGTGGACCCACAAAGATGCTTCCCTTACGGGACGTCTGTTAGAGGAATTGCTGCCAGCGTCTCTTCTGCCACCTGTCACGGTTGCGCACATTACACCCTCACTCTCGCACCTCTCTGCATTTATTCTTGAGTATAATTACGTGCACCCAGACCTTCCCAACACTCGCACTCCCAAGGCGAGAGACGTTTACAGACTGCTGCGAAGGTCCATCCCTCGCAATGTGATTGAGAGGAAGAGCCCTACGACCCTATGGCCTGCAGTGTGGAGAGCGGTCCAGAAGCCGTTTCTTCCCACGCGGGTCCGAGCCGCGCGGTACCAGGTGGTGAACGGGAAGGTTGTAACACGACAAAGGCTGTACGCTATTGGGATGACGGATTCCCCCCTTTGCCCACGTTGCCACCTCGTGGATAAAAATGGTTCGAATGGCTCTGAGCACTATGGGACTTAACATCTATGGTCATCTGTCCCCTAGAACTTAGAACTACTTAAACGTAACTAACCTAAGGACATCACACAACACCCAGTCATCACGAGGCAGAGAAAATCCCTGACCTCGCCGGGAATCGAACCCGGGAACCCGGGCGTGGGAAGCGAGAACGCTACCGTACGACCGCGAGCTGCGGACAAGGAGAGGAGGACAGGGCGAGAGGTGAACAGGGAGATAGGGCGAGGGGGGCGGGGAGGGATAGGGGGGGGGGGAGAGACGTATATGACATGCGAGTTGGGATGGTCGTCATTAAAACAGAGAGCCAAAAGGAAAGATTTTAGATAACCTTGAAGATCTGGAGATCTACGCGCGTATACAGCACACCCAGTCTTTTATGAACAGGCTTCTGGTGGGAACAACTGGTTTTTTGGCTTGTTTGAACGGATACTACGAGGCGTGTTTTTTAAGTAAGTACCGTTTTGAAATTTAAAAAAGAAGTGCTAAGATATCTCGATAATTTTATTTTTACATGAAAGTCTGTACCTTAATCTACTTTTCTACATAATTTCCGTCAATATTGAGGCACTTGTCATACCGTTGTACCAGTTTTTGAATACCCTCCTCATAGAAGTCTGCCGCCTGACTTGTTAACCACTGCATCAGCACTGTTTCGACTTCGTCATCGTCTCGAAGACGCTGACCGCCCAGGTGTTTCTTCAAGTGCAGGAACAGATTGTAGTCACTGGGCGCAAGATTGGGGCTGTACGGAGGATGATCTAGAGTTTCCCATCGAAAAGATGTGATGAGTTCTTTGGTGTGATTCGCCACATGCGGACGGGCATTGTCTTGCAGCAAAACGATGCCCTTCTCAACTTCCATGGACTGTTGCTTTGACTCTGGTGTGACGTAGGCCACCCATGTTTCATCGCCCGTAACAGTTTGGCTTAAGAAATCATCATCTTCGTTGTGGTACCGCTCAAGGAAAGTCAATGCACTGTGTAAACGTTTGGTTTTGTGCACACCCGTCAGCATTTTCGGTACCCAACGTGCGCACAATTTTCGGTAATTCGAGTGCTCAGTCACAATGCCATACAAAACACTACGAGAAACATTAGGAAAGTCATCCCGCAAAGAGGAAATCGTAAAGCGTCTGTTTTCTCTCACCTTATTGTCCACTTCCTGCACCAAACTTTCATTAACGACCGAAGGATGCTCACTCCGTTGTTCATCATGCACATCTTTAAATGCTCTCACCCACTTTCTTACCATTCCATCACTCATAATGTTTTCTCCGTAAACTGCACAGAACTCACGATGATTATCGATCGCTTTTAGGCCTTTAGCACTAAGAAATCTTATAACAGCCCATACTTCACAGTCGGTGGGACTCACGATTATCGGAGGCATCTTAAACACTCAGTACACAACGTAAACAAGGAAGAATCAGACTGTAATGGCAGCAGTGCGTAGATTAAGATACAGGCTTTCATGGAAAAATAAAATCATTGAGATGTCTTAGCACGTCTTTTTTTAATTTCAAAACAGTACTTACTTAAAAACACGCCTCATATTTTATTTTTTGTTATGATGAGTGAATAAACAAGCTACTCTACGTGCAATAACGTCAGCTGCCCTCACATGTCTGCCTGTTAGGGCGAGCACAGCTCAAGATGTGCGCCTCACTTCCGCCCTTCCCCCACCCACGCTGTCCCAACGCAAGATGAGTTGGCACGCGCCGCGTAGCTGCCGAGCAGTGCGTACGGAGGGGCATAGGCAGGAACGCACATCTATGCATCGTGCCGTTGAAGTTGCTATACATTATACAGTGTGTACATTATGCAACAAATAGTGTGGAAATATGGCTCAAACACATTGGAGATTGTATAAGCATTGTATTAATTACTTTGAATCGTATCACGTAGCGTGTATCAGCCAATAAAAGCGTTTCATAGAAATGTGATAAAGAACAAAGGTCAATAGGGTAAGCAGCTTTTCCAAAGAGTAAATATTTTCCCTAAATGGCGTAATATTCTTCAAACCAGTCACTATGTTTACATGCGCTGCCAAAACTGGATTTCGTAAACCGATTTACCAATACCGCTTCTGGTTTGTCAAGTAAACACTCCAAAATCGGTTCTAGAAATCCATTTCTAGCTGCCGGTTTCGCACTTCCACAATGGATATTCGCTCCCATTTAAACGCACAACCATTTTTGAAACGCCACGCGGGATTAGCCGAGCGGTCTCAGGCGCTGCAGTCCTGTACTGTGCGGCTGGTCCCGGCGGAAGTTCGAGTCCCTCGGGCATGGGTGTGTGTGTTTGTCCTTAGGATAATTTAGGTTAAGTAGTGTGTAAGCTTAGGGACTGATGACCTTAGCAGTTAAGTCCCATAAGATTTCACACACATTTGAACATATTTTTTGAAACGTGCTTGAGCTGTAAGGTTGCGTTTTGTTTTCAAAATATTCGACTAATACAGATGGAGTGACTTATTGTGCAGTCAAGGAGAAGCAGAAATATTACATTGAGCGTGAAGCTGTCTGCCTCTTAGTATTTAGGTGAAGATGGTTCAAATGGCTCTGAGCATTATGGGACTTAAATTCTGAGGTCATCAGTCCCCTAGAACTTAGAAATACTTAAACCTAACTAACCTAAGGACGTCACACACATCCATGCCCGAGGCAGGATTCGAACCTGCGACCGTCGCGGTCGCGCGGTTCCAGACTGTAGCGCCTAGAACCGCTCGGCCACTTTGGCCGGCGTGAAGAGAGATTGGAACCGTGCTGACTAAATCAGAAACTGCAATACCTGCTTTCCAGACGCCATATTTAACTAGGCTAGCAAATCAGCTTCAGACCTTAACATGTAAAAAGGACAGCGAAAAACGGTTTCCGAAAACCTATTTTCTTCTTTCGGAAGATGTGTGGCATGTAAATGTAGTGAGCAAATATCTTGTACTACACACGTTCTATGGAAGCATATGTTCTTCCCTAGAGTGAAGCTATCTCCATCCCAGATTTCATCGAAATCGCTTCAACGGTTAGCCATGAGAACGTAACGGAGGACCTTCGGATTTGCAATACTTGTATGGATAAAAATTACGATATCGTAATCAGATTTTGATAAAACAAAGCATATACGGTGTCCCAAGCTATACTCAAGATATCTGCCAAAATCCCACGAAAATTGAGAAGCGCCGGAACAAAAACCGATAAATCCGCATTTGGGGTTAATACAGAAAGTAACAAATAGTGATCTCTAATTGGCTCCACAAGCTATAAAAAGAAGAAACACACCATAAAACACTTGATGTCACGTTCTGCTGAAAATTATTTTGTGGCAGCATGTATTATTACTCCCGTATCTCCCCCCTGCAGCTCAAACACGCGAAAACAACTAAAGTGGATATATCGGGTTTTGTTCCGCAGCACCTCAATTCGTCTAGTACACTACTGGCCATTAAAATTGCAACACCACGAATATGACGTACTACAGACGCGAAATTTGTCCGACAGGAAGAAGATGCTGTGATATGCAAATGATTAGCTTTTCAGAGCATTCACACAAGGTTGGCGCCGGTGGCGACACCTACAACGTGCTGACATCAGGAAAGTTTCCAACCGATTTCTCATACACAAACAGCAGTTAACCGGCGTTCCCTGGTGAAACGTTGTTGTGATGCCTCGTGCAAGGAGGAGAAATGCATACCATCACGTTTCCGACTTTGATAAAGGTCGGATTGTAGCGACATTGCTGCTCGCGTTGGTCGAGATCCAATGACTGTTAGCAGAATATGGAATCGGTGGGTTTAGGAGGGTAATACGGAACGCCGTGCTGGATCCCAACGGCTTCGTATCACTAGCAGTCGAGATGACACTCATGTTATTCGCATGGCTGTAACGGATCGTGCAGCCACGATTCGATCCCTGAGTCAACAGATGGGAACGTTTCCAAGACAACAGCCGTCTGCACGAACAGTTCGACGACGTTTGCAGCAGCTCGGAGACCGTGACTGCGGTTACCCTTGACGCTGCATCACAGACAGGAGCGCCAACGATGGTGTACTCAACGACGAACCTGGGTGCACGAAAGGCAAAACGTCATTTTTTCGGATGAATCCAGGT
The DNA here is from genome assembly GCF_021461385.2 of Schistocerca piceifrons. Classification (NCBI taxonomy): domain Eukaryota; kingdom Metazoa; phylum Arthropoda; class Insecta; order Orthoptera; family Acrididae; genus Schistocerca; species Schistocerca piceifrons. The sequence continues at coordinate 95,465,148 of NC_060147.1, read as the reverse complement.
TCTGTTTACAGCATCACGATAGTCGCATCCGTGTTCAGCGACATCACGGTGAACGCACATTGGAAGCGTGTATTCGTCATCGCCATACTGGCGTATCACCCGGCGTGATGGTATGAGGTACCATTGGTTACACGTCTCGGTCACCTCTTGTTCGCAATGACGGCACTTTGAACAGTGGACGTTACATTTCAGATGTGTTACGGCCCGTGGCTCTACCCTTCATTCGATCCCTGCGAAACCCTACATTTCAGCAGGATAATTCACGACCGCATGTTGCAGGTCCTGTATCGGCCTTTCTGGATACAGAAAACGTTCGACTGCTGCCCTGGCCAGCACGTTCTCCAGATCTCTCACCAACTGAAAACGTCTGGTCGATGGTGGCCGAGCAACTGGCTCGTCACAATACGCCCGTCACTACTCTTGATGAACTGTGGTATCGTGTCGAAGCTGCATGGGCAGCTGTACCTGTACACGCCATCTAAGCTCTGTTTGACTCAATGCCCAGGCGTATCAAGGCCGTTATTACGGCCAGAGGTGGTTGTTCTGGGTACTGATTTCTCGGGATCTATGCACCCAAATAGCGTGAAAATGTAATTACTTGTCAGTTCTAGAATAATATATTTGTCCAATGAATAACCGTTTATCATCTGCATTTCTTCTTGGTGTAGCAATTTTACTGGCCAGTATTGTAGTTTTGGAGATTAGCGTGTTCAAACAGACAAACATACAGACACGATGTTTTACAGATTTATTATTAGTGTGTATTTTCCTGATTAGATGTAACACTAGGAATATGTATTTTGGTTCGTTTCGTCTGTTTCACGTTCATCGCGGAAAGTGAGGGATGAGTAGCGACAAATTCTCGTGTCGAGTGGCTGGACGCCCGTGTTAACGAGTTGACAGCCGTCAGTGACAGGAGGTGGTCCGATGCAGCGAACAGGGAAGGCAGAGGACAAAATATTGTAAAAAAATGAAATTGTGAATTCTGAAATTATGTTCTGTATCCATGACTTGTCTAGCCACGCTTGATTACAAATCAGTGCAAATTAACGTCGCTATACGTGGCAGTAATGAGTACACTGATTATACGCAATGAATATTTGTCAACTATTGAACGTTATTCAGTGGATATTTTGATTTATAAATGAAGATATATTTACCTCAAGAATTGATATTTACCTTATAAGAACAGATTTCCTGAAGCAACTAACTGAAATTAAAGCTGGGGAAAAAAACCGAAGGAATAAAAGCTGCTGTATTTCATTTATGGTTTTGGCGATTTTACGCTGAAACGTGCTGTGAGAATGACTTCACAATAGACACGACGTTTTCATGTCGTTGTTGTTGTTGTGGTCTTCAGTCCTGAGACTGGTTTGATGCAGCTCTCCATGCTACTCTATCCTGTGCAAGCCTCTTCATCTCCCAGTACCTACTGCAACCTACATCCTTCTGAATCTGTTTAGTGTATTCATCTCTTGGGCTCCCTCTACGATTTTTACCCTCCACGTGCCCTCCAATACTAAATTGGTGATCCCTTGATGCCTCAGAACGTGTCCTACCAACTGATCCCTTCTTCTAGTCAAGTTATGCCCAATCCTATTCAATACCTCCTCATTAGTTATGTGATCTACCCATCTAATCTTCAGCATTCTTCTGTAACACCACATTTCGAAAGCTTCTATTCTCTTCTTGTCCAAAACTATTTATCGTCCATGTTTCACTTCCATACTTGGCTACACTCCATACAAATACTTTCAGAAACGACTTCCTGACACTTAAATCTATACTCGATGTTAACGAATTTCTCTTCTTCAGAAACTCTTTCCTTGCCATTGCCAGTCAACATTTTATATCCTCTCTACTTCGACCATTATCAGTTATTTTGCTCCCCAAATAGCAAAACTCATTTACTACTTTGCTAATCTAATTCCCTCAGCATCACCCGATTTAATTCGACTACATTCCATTATCCTAGTTTTGCTTTTGTTGATGGTCATCTTATATCCTCCTTTCAAGACACTGTCCATTCCGTTCAACTGCTCTTCCAAGTCCTTTGCTGTCTCTGACAGAATTACAATGTCATCGGCGAACCTCAAAGTTTTTATTTCTTCTCCATGGATTTTAATAACTACTCCGAATTTTACTTTTGTTTCCTTTACTGCTTGCTCAATACACAGATTGAAATAAATCAGGGAGAGGCTACAAGCCTGTCTCACTCCCTTCCCAACCACTGCTTCCCTTTCATACCCCTCGACTCTTATAACTGCCATCGGTCATAAACGTGTGGAGAAGAACAGCGCTAATAAGAACTAGGAATACTGATTAAATTGGAAATAACGATTTACTGTGCCAGAGATCATTGCTAGTACCGACTTAGCCATGGAAGTACACTTTTTTAGCTATCGTAATTTTATAATTTATTCGCTTTTTACACCAAACAATACAGCTATTACAAATGCTTAAGTTAGTGACTAAAACTAAGTGCACAGCTGACCTGGCAAGAACAAAGACACAACTCAAAAATGCAATACTTCTACATTTACATCTACATGGATACTCTGCAAATCACATTTAAGTGCCTGGCAGAGGTTTCATCGAACCACCTTCACAATTCTCTATTATTCCAATCTCGTATAGCGCGCGGAAAGAATGAACACCTCTATGATTCCGTATGAGCTCTGATTTCCCTTATTTCATCCTGGAGATCATTCCGTCCTATGTAGGTCGGTGTCAACAAAATATTTTTGCATTCGGAGGAGAAAGTGGGTGATCGGAATTTCGTGAGAAGATTCCGTCGCAACGAAAAACGCCTTTCTTTTAATGATGTCCAGCCCAAATCCTGTATCATTTCTGTGACACCCTCTCCCATATTTGCCGATAATACAAAACGTGCTGCCTTTTTTTGAACTTTTTCGAAGTACTCCGTCAGTCGTACCTGGTAATGACCCACACCGCGCAGCAGTATTCTAAAAGAGGATGGACAAGCGTAGTGTAGGCAGTCTCCTTAATAGGTCTGTTACATTTCCAAAGTATCCTGCTAATAACACGCAGCCTTTGGTTAGCCTTCCCCACAAAATTTTCTATGTGTTCTTTCCAGTTTAAGTTGTTCGTAATTGTAATACCTAGGTATTTAGTTGAATTTACGGCTTTTAGATTAGACTGATTTATCGTGTAATCGAAGTTTAACGAGTTCTTTTTAGTACTCATGTGGATGACCTCACACTTTTCGTTATTTAGGGTCAACTGCCACTTTTCGCACCATTCAGATATTTTTTCTAAATCCTTTCGCAGTTTGTTTTGATCTTCTGATGTCTTTATTAGTCGATAAACGACAGCGTCATCTGCAAACAACCGAAGACGGCTGCTCAGATTGTCTCCCAAATCGTTTACATAGATAAGGAACAGCAAAGCCCTATAACACTACCTTGGGGAACGCCTGAAATCACTTCTGTTTTACTCGATGACTTTCCGTCAGTTACTACGAACTGTTACCTCTCTGACAGGGAATCGCAAATCCAGTCACATAACTGAGACGATATTCCATAAGCACGCAATTTTGCTACGAGCCGCTTGTATGGTACAGTGTCAAAAGCCTTCCGGAAATCCAGTAATACGGAATCGATCTGAAATCCCTTGTCAATAGCACTCAGCATTTCATGTGAATAAAGAGCTAGTTGTGTTTCACAGGAACAATGTTTTCCAAACCCATGTTGACTGTGTGTCAATAGACCGTTTCCTTCGAGGTAATTGATAATGTCTGAACACAATATATGTTCTAAAACCCTGCTGCATATCGATGTTAACGATGTGAGCCTGTAATTTAGTGGATTACTCCTACTACCTTTCTTGAATATTGGTGTGAGCTGTGCAACTGTCCAGTCTTTGGGTACGGATCTTTCGTCGAGCGAACGGTTGTATATGATTGTTAAGTATGGAGCTAATGCATCAGCATATTCTGAAACGAACCTAGTTGGTATACCGTCTGTACCAGAAGACTTGCTTTTATTAAGTGATTTGAATTGGTTCACTGCTCCGAGAATATTTACTTCTACGTTACTCTTGTTGGCAGCTGTTCTCGATTCGAATTCTGGAATATTTACTTCGTCTTTTTTTGTGAAGGCATTTCGGAAGGCTGTGTTTAGTAAATCTGCTTTGGCAGCATTGTCTTCGATAGTATCTCCATTCTTATGGCGCAGAGAAGGGATTGATTGTTTCTTACCGCTAACATACTTCACATACGACCAGAATCTCTTTGGATTTTATGCCAGGTTTCGAGACAAAGTTTCGTTGTGGAAACTGTTATAGGCGCCTCGCATCGAACTTTGCGCTAATGTTCGAGCTTCTGTACAGGATCGCCAATCTTGGGGATTTTGCGTCTGTTTACATTTGGCATGTTTGTTTCGTTGTTTCTGCAACAGTGCTCTAACCCGTTTTGTGTACCAAGGAGGATCAGCTCCGTCGTTTGTTATTCATTTAGTATAAAACTCTCAATTGCTGCCGATACTATTTCTTTGAATTTAAGCCACATCTGGTTTACACTTATATTATTAATTTGGATTGAGTGGAGATAGTCCCTCAGGAAGGCGAATACTTGAGAAGACAACACTTCAAGAATTCATTCTATTAAACTTATATTGGAATAGTATAAGCTTCCTTTAAATTTTACGTAAGTATTGTTGGCAGTAAATTCCATTATATTTTTCGTGCACGTTGGGGCATTTCGCACGTATTTTTCGGTGACATGAAACAAAACCGTCGGTTCTCGCCTTGTATCACTTTCCTTCTCGGGTTGCGACGTATAAAATTATAAATTCAGTACGTATTTGATATGTCAGAACATTACATCTGCTTCTTGTACGTAACGTACTATTAAACCGTTAATTTTAACGGTGTTCTCACTCAATGTTTTAATGTTTGTTGGCAAAGGAATCTAAATTTTTGCGAGGTTTTCCCACAGTTTATTTTGATGTGAAGTGTCTTTGGAACATCCCAAAGTGATATGACCAAGATCTCCGTCGCCTTCTGGGTGTTCGCTGCATGTAGGAGAATCTGTCACTCCAATGCTGTAAGAATGTGCAGGGAAACACGCTGCGCTGTAAGGAGATGAGACAGAGGTGATGTTTGCTCTGCGAAGATGCGCGCAGATTGCTCTGTCGATCGCCAGGAGAGGAGAGGAGACACAGTTGAGCTTTGGTGTTACGTATAAACAGCTGAGTTTTGGTTTGCTTAATAGCAGTAAGCAACAAACAATGAAGATTTTTGGGAACTATATTATGGATTAATTGAAGAAAAAAAAAGAAATTAATTTTTACATTGGTACGATTATACTCTTTGTGAAGAACGTATTACAGATTAGTTTCTTTTATTTGCAGCAGCGGTTTGATAATGCAGCATTCTTGGTCCGCGAGACATCCAGATCAGGAATACATTTGTTTTTCATTATTTCGTTAGGATTTATCGAACATTGTGAGAGAAATGGGTTTATGAATTAGACTGTGGAATTTTGTTTAAGGGAAGATTATACATGTGAAGTTTAATTTGTGTATTTCTTGAGGTATAGATACGTGATTCCAGAGAACGTTTAACTGTTACTGATGTTTCATTGTTGTTGTTGTGGTCTTCAATCCTGAGACTGGTTTGATGCAGCTCTCCATGCTACTCTATCGTGTGCAAGCTCCTTCATCTCCTAGTACCTACTGCAACCTACATCCTTCTGAATCTGCTTAGTGTATTCATCTCTTGGTCTCCCTCTACGATTTTTACCCTCCACGCTGCCCTCCAATAGTAAATTGGTGATCCCTTGATGCCTCAGACGCCGGCCGCGGTGGTCTCGTGGTTCTAGGCGCTCAGTCCGGAACCGCGCGACTGCTACGGTCGCAGGTTCGAATCCTGCGTCGGGCATGGATGTGTGTGATGTCCCTAGGTTAGTTAGGTTTAAGTAGTTCTAAGTTCTAGCGGACTGATGACCAGAGATGTTAAGTCCCATAGTGCTCAGAACCATTTGAAGCATTTGATGCCTCAGAATATGTCCTACCAACCAATCCCTTCTTCTAGTCAAATTGTAGCACAAACTTCTCTTCTCCCCAATCCTATTCAATACCTCCTCATTAGTTATGTGATCTACCCATTTAATCTTCAGCATTCTTCTGTAGCAACACAGTTCGAAAGCTTCTATTCTCTTCTTGTCAAAACTATTTATCGTCCGTTTTCACTTCCATACATTGCTACGCTGAATACAAATACTTTCAGAAACGACTTCCTGACACTTAAATCTATACTCGATGTTAACAAATTTCTCTTCTTCAGAAACGCTTACCTCCCCATTGCAAGTCTACATTTTATATCCTCTCTACTTCGACCATCATCAGTTATTTTGCTCCCCAAATAGCAAAACTGATTTACTACTTTAAGCCTCTCATTTACTAATCTAATTCCCTCAGCATCACCCGACTTAATTCGACTACATTCCATTATCCTCATTTTGTGTTTGTTGATGTTCATCTTGTACCCTCCTTTCAAGACACTGTCCATTCCGTTCAACTGCTCTTCCAGATCCTTTGCTGTCTCTGACAGAATTACAATGTCATCGGCGAACCTTAAAATTTTTATTTCTTCTCCATGGATTTTAATACCCACTCCGAATTTTTCTTTTGTTTCCTTTACTGCTTGCTCAATATACAGACTGAATAACATCGAGGAGAGGCTACAACCCTGTCTCACTCCCTTCCCAACCACTGTTTCCTTTCCATACCCCTCGACTCGTATGACTGCCATCTGGTTTCTGTACAAATTGTAAATAGCCTTTCGCACCTTGTATTTTACCCCTGCCACCTTTAGAATTTCAAAGACAGTATTCCAACATTTCTACGGTATCCAAACTGATCTTCCCCGAGGTCGGCTTCTACCAGTTTTTCCATTCGTCTGTAAAGAATTCGTGTTAGTATTTTGGAGCCGTGGCTTACTAAAATGACAGTTTGGTAATTTTCACATCTGTCAACACCTGCTTTCTTTTGGATTGGAATTATTATATTCTTCTTGAAGTCTGAGGGTATTTCGCCTGTTGCATACATGTTGCTCACTAGATGGTAGAGTTTTGTTAGGTCTGGCTCACTCAATGCTGTCAGTGGTTATAATGGAATGTTGTCTACTCCCGGGGCCTTGTTTCGACTTAGGTTTTTAAGTGTTCTGTCAAACTCTTCACGCAGTGTCATAGCTCCTATTTCATCTTCATCTACATTCTCTTACATTTCTATAATATTGTCCTCAAGAACATCGCCCTTGTATATACCCTTTATATACTCCTTCCACCTTTCTGCTTTCCCTTCTTTGCTTAGAACTGGGTTTCCATCTGAGCTCTTGATATTCATGCAAGTGGTCTCTTTTCTCCAAAGGTCTCTTTAATTTTCCTGTAGGCAGTATCTATCTTACCCCTAGTGATAGGCGCCTCTACATCCTTACATTTGTCTTCTAGCCATCCATGCTAAGCCATTTTGCACTTCCTGTCAAACTCATTTTTGAGACGTTTGTACTACTTTTTGCCTGCTTCATTTACTGCATTTTTGTATTTTCTCCTTTCATCAATTAAATTCAGTATCTCTTCTGTTACCGAAGGATGTCTATTAGGCCTCCTCTTTTTACCTACTTGATGCTCTGCTGCCTTCACTATTTCATCTCTCAAAACTACCCATTCTTCTTCTACTGTATTTCTTTCCCCTATTCCTGTCAATCGTTCTCTATTGCTCTCCCTGAAACTCTTTACAACCTCTGGTTCTGTCAGTTTATCCAGGACCCATCTCCTTAAATTCCCACCTTTTTGCAGTTTATTTAGTTTTTATCTACAGTTCATAACCAATAGATTGTGGCCAGAGTCCACATCTGCCCCTGGAAATGTCTTATAGTTTAAAACCTGGTTCCTAAATCTCTGACTTACCATTATATAATCTATCTGAAATCTGTCAGTATCTCTAGGCATCTTCCATGTATACAACCTTCTATTATGGTTCTCGAACCAAGTGTTAGCTATGATTAAGTTATGCTCTGTGCAAAATTCTACCAGGCGGCTTCCTCTTTCATTCCTTAATCCCATTCCATATTCACCTACTACGTTTCCTTCTCTTCCTTTTCCTATTACCGAATTCCAGTCACCCATGACTATTAAATTTTCGTCTCCCTTCACTATCTGAATAATTTCTTTTATTTCATCATAAATGTTTCAATTTCTTCGTCATCTGCAGAGCTAGTTGGCATATAAACTTGTACTTCTGTGGTAGGCGTGGGCTTCGTATCTATTTTGGCAACAATAATGCGTTCACTATGCTGCTTGTAGTAGCTTACAAGTTTCAAACGTTAGTAAGTCAAGTTCATTTAAGTTCATTTAACGCGGGGTCATTGACTTTTGGTATGTGGAAAATTAATTTCCAATTTATTTAAAACCATTATCAAAAATGTTAAACCAACAATGATACCAATATTTTTAGAGAACACATTGCACCGTTGCGTATTTCAGTAGTTAGGTATTGCAGCTCTGTTATCCAGACGCGCTGAAATGAAATGAAATCACTGTATGGCATTTACTGGCCAGGATATCCCCTTCGGGATTCGGGCGCCGTATTGCAATACCTTTTAGTTACGCCGCTTCGGCGACTTACGTGTCAGTGATGATGAAAATCATGAAGGACCCACAACACCCAGTCCCCTGCCGGGATGCGAACCCGGGCCCCCTTGCGTGGTAAGCGGTAACGCTAGCGCTGCGCTACGGAGGCGGACATCGAGACGCGCTCTAGCTACGAGAGCAGTTTGCACGGTGTTACTCAGTGCGACCGAGGTAAGCCAAATTGTGTAGAAAACATTATTTCCTTAGTTATATGGTTCAAATGGCTCTGAGCACTATGGGACTTAACATCTGACGTCATCAGTCGCCTAGAACTTAGAACTACTTAAACCTAACTAACCTAAGGCCACCACACACATCCATGCCCGACGCAGGATTCGAACCTGCGACCGTAGCAGTCGCGCGGTTCCAGACTGGCGCGCCTAGAACCACTCGGCCACACCGGCCGGCACTTAGTTATAATTCACATGGGCCAACCTCAGTGTCAAAGTAGTCAGTTTATTGCCCGCCCGGCTAGCCGTTCGGTCTAACGCACGGCTTTCCGGAGCGGGAAGGAGCGCCTGGTCCCCGGCACGAATCCGCCCAGCGGACTAGTGTCGAGGTCCGGTGAGCCGGCCAGTCTGTGAATGGTTTTTAGGCGGTTTTCCATCTGAATCGGCGAAAGCGGGCTGGTTCCGCCTCAGTTACACAATGTCGGCGATTGCTGCGCAAACAAGTTCTCCACGTACGCATACACCACCATCATTCTCCCACGCAAACATAGGGGTTACACTCGTGTTGTGAGACGCGTTCCCTGGGCGGGGGGGGGGGGGGTGGGGTGGGGGGGGGGGCGTCCAGGGGGGGGGGGGCAAACCGCACAATAACCCTGGGCTCGGTGTGAGGCGGCGGAGGGGTGAAGTGGACTGCGGTAGCCGTAGTGGGGTTGTGGACCACTGCGGCTGCGGCGGGGACGGAGCCTCTCTGTCGTTTCTAGGTCCCTGGTTAACATACAGTACAATACAATCAGTTTTTCATCAAAGTTCATAGTCAGATTTTGTGGTAACAGCAAGTTTCAGACAGGTAAACATTTTCTTAGAATTCTCGCAGTTAAGATTTCTCACTGCATTCTCGCAGTAGAATTTTGTTACCAACAGTTACAGCATATTTAAGAGCTGGTATACGCTCCATTCAAAGTAAGAACGTCAAAGTTTAGCATCTTAACAGAAAAGTTAACATTGCAATACAATCAACATTACAGATTCACTTTCACAAAAATAAATCTAAACAATTTAACGTTCAAGCTGTGCGTATCAAACCAACGCCTCCGGGACAAGGAGGTGTGCCGGCCCCTTTTCGAATCTGTCAGCAGTATTAAAGACGAAGGTCGGTGTACCGGCCGGCCTGTGTGTTGTTTTTAGGCGGTTTTCCATATCCCTCTAGATGAATACCAGGATGGTGCTCAGGTCACCGTACTTCAGTTACATGATTCGAAAACATTTAAATTTTCGCACACTTCCACACGAATGCCGACAGGTGGCGTGCTCATATCCTGTCCCGGGGATAACGGAGTAGCGACAGGAAGGGCATCTGCCCCCCTCCCCCTCCCCTAAACTAACAGTGCCAAAACCGCTAATAACCATACAGATGCAACGCCGATGCGGGAAAAAGGCACAACAAAAAGTAGGTGATCAGCTTTCCACTTTCAATGCTCTGATTGATTCAGAATACTTCTAAGAGTCAGTCAGGAATAGCGTTTTGTTACCTTTTTCACTTCCAAACTGCTCCTTTAATTACAGTTACTTAATGCAATGTAAGTGCTACATGCTGGTGGTAATAAAAACTTTTTAGCTACCTGCAACCTAAGGAAATAATATGCGCAACCAACTCCCTCATGTGCTTTCGATCCGTCAGTATTTATGTGCAGAAAATCTCGCCATTTGCTTTCCAGGTAATATACCATGCCACTAAAACCACAGTCTTAACATATACAGTCACGAAACTCCTGTCCATTTTTTTCGTACACTGAGACAGAAACGGCCGAACCAGATAGAAAGCTACAGTTTTGAATACGGTATCATAGAGATAGTCAACCTTTCTCTCAACAGCCCACTTTGGTGTTTTCGTCAGTAGTAAGATTTTTTATCCTACCTCCAGTTATACAGTAATGTGACTTATGAAGTAGGAAAGTAACTTTATGTTATAATATTTATAAAGTAGAGTCGCAGCAAGCTAAACCACATAATAAAAATCACTTACCAAATACATTGTCAAAATTTTATGATAACCTAACGAAAATATTTTAACCGCCTACTGCCCACCATGTAAGCTTGAACGCCCATAATCGTCCGGGTCCGGGTTGACTACCACTGCTGTATCGCCTCAGTGTGAAAAATATCGTTGACCGGCCAGTGTACCTCGCTCAAAGGTTCGGAGGTCAATACGTCCATGCAAAACTACGCCTCCGTACATCATAACACCAAGACCAAAGACCACCAAAACGATCATGTCGACGATTGCTGGGGGGGGCGGACAACTGGGGACCGAACCGTACAATAACCCTGGGTTCGGTGTGAGGTGAGTGGAACACTGAAGGCTAAGGCCGGGACGGAGCCTCTTCGTCTTTGCTAGGTCCCCAAAATAATACAAGGTATATTTTGTCAGTTCTACAGTTCTAAATTTTAGATTTTTTCTTTCATTGTTAATTAATCGCTTATGCGTCATTATTAACATATGACGAGCAAATAAAATCCGTTTTTTACTATACGTCGTCTTAAAGACACTGTAGTGTAGCTGCCTTAAACGAACAGATACAGATTTCGTTTTACTTGCGATTTCTTTAGAAAGTTTATAAATCTATAATTTATATACTACATTTACGCATTTAACTTGTTTTGGTCCGATGCGCGTTTGATTGTTGAAAGCGATGATAATACGATAGTCCGCAGCTCGTGGTCGTGTGGTAGCGTTCTCGCTTCCCGCGCCAGGGTTCCCGGGTTCGATTCCCGGCGGGGTCAGGGATTTTCTCTGCCTCGTGATGACTGGGTGTTGTGTGATGTCCATAGGTGAGTTAGGTTTAAGTGGTTCTAAGTTCTAGGGGACTGATGACCATAGATGTTAAGTCCCATAGTGCTCAGACCCATTTGAACCATTTGATAATACGATAACACTTGCCTTTCTACGGATATCATGGGAAAATTATGGAAGAAGTAGATGTTTTCAGATATCTAGGAAGTAAGTCAACCAGGAAAGGAAATATACAGGAAGAAATTTCGGAGAGGACAGAAAATTCCTCAAAATATTATTACTGTGTCTCATATTTAACTCTAGTTATTATTATTGAGTAGTTGTTGTGGTCTTCAGTACGAAAACTGCTCTGATGCAGCTCTCCACACTACTTTATCCTGTGCGAGCCACTTCACCTCCGAATAACTACTGCAACCTATATCCTTCTGAATCTGCTCACTGTAACCATCTCTCTGCCTCCCTCTATGATTTTTACCACCTACACTTTCCTACAGTACTAAATTGGTGATCCCTTTATGTCTCAGAATGTGTCGTATCAATCGATTGCTTCTTTTAATCAAGTTGTGCAACAAATTTCTTATCTCCCCAGTTTTATTCAGCACCTCCTCATTAGTTACGAGATCCTAACCTTCGGCATTGTCTTGCAGCACCACATTTCAAAAGCTTGTATTCTCTAGTTGTCTAAAATCTACGGTCCATCCCGCTCAACTGCTATTCCAATCCATTTGCTGTCTCTGAGAGAATTGCAATGTCATCGACAAACCTCAAAATTTTATATTGCTTCTCCCCGAACTTTAATTCCTAGTCCGAATTTATCTTTGATGTCCTTTAGGAACTGGAAAATACCTGCCATAGCAAAGATCATGATGTACAAATAATATTATCTATGAACTTTGACCTATGGATCAGAATATTGGAGTTACACAAAGAAAGATCGCAGTGGAATACAAACGACAGAGATTCGCGTCTCCTGGTCACTACTCGCCTATGTGAAGAAAGGTTACGAACATCTGTAACGAGGGAAAAGCTATCTGAATTCGAAAGTTGAACAGTAAGACGCCTCAGCCTCAATACCTTTAATACAAGTTTCCTTAACACATGTCCACTGCTTTCGCCTCGCAGGTTCCACTGCAGCGGTGTGGCGAATCACACTCTCCAGCCGTCAACTGAATGCGGGGACGCCTTCTACAAACGACAGTTATTTCCGCTCCAGCTCTCGCTGCTGGAAGAAAGCGTGCCGCGCACTTTGATGGGGCTATTGTCCAGCGCGTCCTTGACATGCGGGCACTGCTAAACACTTTATGCAGCAGAAGGAAAGTCCGGAGCTCCCAGTATCCAAGCTGGTGGCTGTTTAGCTGGCTGCTATGACTCCCGGCGTCGTACTACTGCCGATAAAATCCTTGCGACTACACACACTGAGGCATTAGCTCAGGTTGACACAAATATTCTCCTTCCGTCACTCCAGGGTTAGGCCTATAGTCTGTTCCGGCCTCACCATCTCTTTCTCGTTCTTCCGCAATAGACCGCGCGGCTACCCCGCGCTGTCCTGGGGGCCCTCTCACGGTTTGCGCGACTCCCCCCGTCGGAGGTCCGAGCCCTCCCTCGGGCGTGTGTGTGTGTTTTGTCCTTAGCGTAAGTTAGTTTAATTAGTGTGTAACCCTAGGGACCTATGACCTCAGCAGCTTGGTCCCATAGAACCTTAACACAAATTTCCAAAATTTTGTTTCTCGCCACGCGGTTTATAATCCATTGCTAGTTTAGGAAGTCTTTGTACCTGCATACGAAGAACATCTACATTTACATCCGTACTCCGCAAGCCACCCGATGGTGTGTGGCGGAGAGTACCTTGAGTACCTCTAATCTCTCTGATTTTATCCTCATGGTCTCTTCGCGAGATATACGTAGGAGGGAGCAATATACTGCTTGACTCCTTGGTGAGGGTATGTTATCGAAACTTCAACAAAAGCCCGTACCGAGCTACTGAGCGTCTCTCCCGTAGAGTCTTCCACTGGAGTTTATCTATCATGTCCGTAACGCTTTCGCGATTACTAAATGATTCTGTAACGAAGCGTGCTGGTCTCCGTTGGGTCTTCTCTATCTCTACTATCAATCCTATCTGGTACGGATCCCACACCGGTGAGCAGTATTCAAGCAGTGGGCGAACAAGTGTACTGTAACCTACTTCCTTTGTTTTCGGACTGCATTCTCTTAGGATTCTTCCAATGAATCTCAGTCTAGCATCTGCTTTATCGACGATTAATTTTATATGGTCATTCCATTGTAAATCACTCCTAATGCCTACTCCCATTCTTCTTTGGGTCTTTAGTTGCATTTCTAATTCCTCCCTTACTACTGAATATCTAAGTAGGCGTGCTGAAAAGTAATGCTTCAGAATTGTTTATGTGAAAACTCTTAGTGCTACACAAATAAATCTAATGTTATTAACATTCAACACCGAAGAGCCAAAGAAACTGGTACAGCTCCCAAATATCGTGTAGAGCCCTCGCGAGCACGCAGAAGTACAGCAACACGACGTGGCATGGACTCGACCAATGTCTGAAGTAGTGCTAGCGGGAAATGACACCATGAATCCTGCAGTGCTGAATAATGTTCATGTCTGGGGAGTTTGGTGGCCAGCGGAAATGTTTAAACTCAGAAGAGTATTCCTGGAGCCATTCTGTCGGGTGTCGCATTGTACTGCTGCAATTGCCCAAGTGCGTCGGAGTGCATAAAGGACATGAATGGATGCAGGTGATCAGATAGGATGCTTACGTATGTGTCACCAGTCAGAGTCGTATCTAGACGTATCAGTGGTCCTATGTCTCTCAACTGCATACGCCCCACACCATTACAGAGCTTCCACCAGCTTGAACAGTCCCCTGCTGACATGCACGGTCCATGGATTCATGAGGTTGTTTCCATACCCGTACACGTCTATTCCCTCGATACAGTTTGAAACGACGCCGGCCGGAGTGGCCGAGCGGTTCTAGGCGCTACAGTCTGGAACCGCGCGACCGCTATGGTCGCAGGTTCGAATCCTGCCTCGGGCATGCATGTGTGTGATGTCCTTAGGTTAGTTAGGTTTAAGTAGTTCTAAGTTCTGGGGGACTGATGACCGTAGAAGTTAAGTCCCATAGTTCTCAGAGCCGTTTGAACCATTTTGAACCAGTTTGAAACGAGACTCGTCCGACCAGGCAACGTCTTGACGGGCGCAGGCGAGGCGTAAAGCTTCGTGTCGTGCAGTCATCAAGGGTACACGAGTGGGCCTTCGGCTCCGAAAGCCCATGCCTATGATGTTTCGTTGAATGGTTCGCACGCCGACTCTTGTTGATGGCCCAGCATTGAAATCTGCAGCAATTTGCGGAAGAGTTGCACTACTGTTACGTTGAACCATTCTCTTCAGTCGTCGTTGGTCCCGTTCTTCCAGGGTCTTTTTCCGGCCGCAGCGTGTCAGAGATTTAATGTTTTGCCGGATTCCTGATATTCACGGTACACTCGTGAAATGGGCGTACGGGAAAATCCCCACTTCATCGCAACCTTGGAGATGCTGCGTCCCATCGCTCGTGCGCAGACTATAACACTACGTTCAAACACACTTCAATCTTGATAACCTGCCATTGTAGCAGCAGTAATCGATCTAACAACTGCGCCAGACACTTGTTCAAATGGTTCAAATGGCTCTGAGCACTATGGGACTTAACATCTATGGTCATCAGTCCCCTAGAACTTAGAACTACTTAAACCTAACTAACCTAAGGACATCACACAACACCCAGTCATCACGCAAACACTTGTTGTCTTATATAGGCGTTGCCGACCGCAGCTCCGTATTCTGCCTGTTTACATATCTCTGTATCTGAATACGCATGCCTATGCAAGTTTCTTTGGCGCTTCAGTGTACATCTTTATCCTTCATGTCTAGATATTTGCAGCCCTCTACCTCTAGAGGTCTCCGAATTGTAGCGTGTAACATGGCGGTGTGTAACGTAACTACGCCGGTGCGTGAGAAACAGCATGCTGTAATCGAGTTTCGAATTCAAAGAGTCTGTCATGTAAGCAGGAGATCCCGGGTTCGAGTCCCGGTCGGGGCACACACATTATCACCTCTCCCCGTTGATATATATTAACGCCCGTTAGCCGCTGAAGGTATTAATATAATTCTAATTTCGAGAAAATTCTGGTTATATGTAAAATCATTAAGTGGGTCTGTCAGTCGCTCGTTGACCTGCCTGGTGTGGCAGTAAAAGACAGCAAAAATCTCAGTTTTAAATTTCGTGTTTAGGAAATCGTCCATACAGAGGATTGTCCAAACAAACAGTCCTGTGATCAATGGACAGACTCCCGTACGGAAGACTACAAAAGCACAGCCGTTTGATCATCGCAAAGACCCCCGTATGGACGACGTAGTAACAATCATTCCTGGCGTAGAGAAACAAACAACTGACAAGTGGTTTTATTTTTTTTTCGAGTCGTCAGTTTTCTGACTGGTTTGATGTATCCCGTTACGATTTGCTCTCCTGTGCCAACCTCTCCATCTCCGAGCAGCACTTGCAACCTACCTCCTCAATTATTTGCTGGATGTATTCCAATCTCTGTCTTCCTCTACAGTATATGCCCTCTACAGCTCCCTCTGATACCGTGGAAGTTATTCCTTGATGTCATAACACATGTCCCTTCTTCTTGTTACTGTTTCCAACAACTTTCTTTCTTCGCCGATCTAGCGGAAAATCTCATCATTCTCTACCTTATTAGTCCAATTATTTTTCAAAATTCATCGGTAGCGCCACGTCTCAAATTCTTCGATTCTCTTCTTTCCCGGTTTTCCCACAGTTCATGTGTCACTACCATACATTGCTGTGCTCCAAATGTACATTCTCAGAAATTTCTTCCTCAAATTAAGGCCGATATTTGATACTAGTACACTTCTGTTGGCTAATGCTAGTCTGCTTTCTATCTCCTCCTTGCTCCGTCCGTCATGGGTTACTCGTATTTTGCTGTATAGGTAGCGGAATTCCTTCACTTCATCTACTTCGTGACCACCAATCCTGATGTTAAGTTTCTCGCTGTTCTCATTTCTGCTACTTCTCCTTGCTTTCGCCTCTCTTCAATTTACTCTCAGTCAAAATTCTGTGTGCCGGCCGGAATGGCCGTGCGGTTCTAGGCGCTGCAGTCTGGAACCGCGAGACCGCTCCGGTCGCAGGTTCGAATCCTGCCTCGGGCATGGATGTGTGTGATGTCCTTAGGTTAGTTAGGTTTAACTAGTTCTAAGTTCTAGGGGACTAATGACCTCAGAAGTTGAGTCCCATAGTGCTCAGAGCCATCAAAATTCTGTACTCATTAGACTGTTCATTTCATTCAGCAGATCCTGTAATTGTTCTTAAATTTCACTGAGGATAACGATATCATCAGCAAATCTTATCATTGATATCCTTTCACCTTGAATTTTAATTCCACTCTTGAACATTTCTTTTACATCTGCGGTTGCTTGTTCGGTGTACAGATTGAACAGTAGGGGCGAAAGAATATATCCCTGTCTTACATACTTTTTAATTCTAGGTATTCCAGTCGTATTGTTCCCTCTTGGTTCTTGTACATATTGTATATTACTCGCCTATCCCTATAGCTTACCCCTATTTTTCTCAGAATTTCCAACATCTTACAACATTTTACATTGTCGAACGCTTTCTCCAGGTCGACAAATCCTATGAATGTGCCTCAGTTTTTTTTAGTGTTGCTTCCCTTATCAACCGCAACGTCATCAGACTTGCCTCCTGGTGCCTTTACCTTTACAGCGGCCATACTGATCGTCATCTAACGTTTTCTCTTTCCATTCTTCTATAAATTATTCTTGTCAACAACTTGGATGCCTGAACTGTTAAGCTGATTGTGAGATAATTCTCGCACCTGTCGACCTTTGCAATTTTCCGAATTGTGTGGATGATGTTTTTCCAAAATTCAGAGGGTATATCGCCAGACTCATGCATTCTACACACCAACGCGAATAGTCGTTCTGTTGCCACTTCCCCCAATGATTTTAGAAATATGATGGAAAGTTATCTATCCCTTCGGCTTCATTCGACGTTAAGTTTTGCAAAGCTCTTTTAAAATCTGTTTCTAATACTGGATCCCCTATCTCTTCTACACTAACTTCTGTTTCTTATTCTATAACGTCATCAGACAAGTACTCCCCATCATAGAGGCTTTCAATGTACTTTTTCCACCTATTCGCTCTCTCCTCTGCATTTAACAGCGGAATTCCCGTTGCACTTTTAATGTTACCATTATTGCTTTTAATTTCACCGATAGCTGTTTTTACTTCTATCTATGCTAAAAAAATTTCTTTTTCAATTTCTTCACATGTTTCATGCAGCTATTTCGCCTTTGCTTCACTGCAATTCCTATTTATTTCTTTCCTAAGTGACTTACATTTCTGCATTCCTGAATTTCCCAGAATGTTTTTGTACTTCTTTCTTTCGTTGATCAACTGAAGTACTTCTGTTAGCCATGGTTCCTTCACAGTTACCTTCTTTCTATCAATAGTTTTTTTCCAACTTCCGTGATTGCCGATTCTTCTTCAACTGAAGTGCCTACTGAGCTATTCCTTATCGCAGTATATATAGCCTCAGAGAACTTCAAGCGCATGTCTTCATTCCTTAGTCCTTCCGTATCTCACATCTTTGCGCATTGATTTTTCCTGACTAGTCTCTTCAGCCTACTCTTCATCACTGCTACATTGTGATCTGAGTTTAAATCTGCTCCTGGGCCTTACAATCCAGTATTTGATTTCGAAATCGCTGTCTGATCATGATGTAATCTAACTGAAATCTTCCCGTATCACCCGGTTTTTTTCAAGTATACCACCTCCTCTTGTGGTTCTTAAACAGAGAATTCGCTATTACTAGCTGAAATTTATTGCAGAACTCAGTCTTTCTCCTCTATCATTCCTTGTCCCAAGCACATATTCTCCTGTAACCCATTCTCCTACTCCTTCCCCTAAAACTGCATTCCGGACCCCATGACTATTACATTTTCAACTCCCTCTATGTAAAGCATTACCCTTTCAATATCCTCACATACTTTCTCTATCTCTTCGTCTTCGCCGGGTCGGTAGCCGAGCGGTTCTAGGCGCTACAGTCTGGAACCGCGCGACTGCTACGCTCGCAGGTTCGAATCCTGCCTCGGGCGTGGATGTGTGTGATGTCCTTAGGTTAGTTAGGTTTAAGTAGTTCTAAGTTCCAGGGGACTGATGGCCTCAGATGTTAAGTCCCGTAGTGCTCAGAGCCGTTTGAACCATTTAGTATTGTGCACGACATGACAAGAAATAAGGCCTCTTAAGCACAAGGGCATAAGAGAATAGTAATACATCGCAGTAGAGCTCCACAAAATAACGTAATACGTATGCAGAAATGCTTTCTGGTCCCGAGCGCTGGGCAATTCAATCCCGTAGTCCATCAGATGACTGTCGCCTGTTAACAATGCACTTCATTTCCGTTGTTCTATCTCTACTGATAGCGAGCAATGCAGTTACTGCACACTGTAGGTGCAGGGAAAGTTTTTCATATTCAGGCAGCTGTTATTAAATGCAACGCCATCAAACTTTTGTTGGAAGAGGCAAACGAGAAAGCAAAACGCTCATTGAAAAGTGTTGCTATCGTGAAGTCACAACTATCAGCTAGCAATTTCCCTCGGAAAAACTGGACGCTGTTGCTGCGGACGCATAGCGCACCCACATGGATAAACTGTCGCTGGTGTCGTTGTAATAACAAGGCTGCGCTTGTACACAATAAGTTGACGATTTTACTGGAGTTGCCATAAGCGGGGAAAATCGGCACTAGGTCAAAGATATCCACACCTCCTGCATTTCCCGATAGCCACCGCGCGAATCTTCAACTTGTCGTGCAAAAACCTTTTACACTGTCTGGTAGTGAGAATCCGTCATTCATACAGCATTTCTGACAACAACCATTTCTCTCTATGCTCGAGCCAGAATTAGGGTAAAAGTTACGTATTGAATCCCTCGCATTTTTTTCAATACGGCGCGGACGTAAACATTAGGCGCCACTGCCGCTCAATTTTTTACCACAATCAGATTTTTTGCTTTCAGATTCGTTGGCTTCGCCAACTCGCAACCGAATTGTCACCTTCCAGCCTAACCTAGAACTTGGGCTGCGCTACAAATCAGTGTGTCATCACAACCACGATTTCAGGAAGAGGGGTTTCAAATGCTTCAAATGGCTCTGAGCACAATGGGACTTAACACCTGAGGTCATCAGTCCCCTAGAGCTGAGAACTACTTAAACCTAATTAACCTAAGGACATCACACACATCCATGCCCGAGGCAGGATTCGAACCGGCGACCGTAGCGGTTGCGCAGTTCCAGACTGAAGCGCCTAGAAACGCTCGGCCACCCCGGCCGGCGAAAAGGGGTTTCGATTACCACACTTCCGAATTAGCGTTAACATACGTTTTCAAATTAACCCAAATAGTCATTCAACATCATCCTGTCAATATTCTACATTTCCTAAACAACGAAGTACCACCATCTAAACACACTTTATCAAATTTTAGTAAGGTAGCAGACTGTCATTCCATGAAATGAACATTAAATGTTACGTAGCATGTCACTTGTTTTGCAGCTCTATATGCAGCCGTGCCTGCAGGCTATATTATGAAAATGCTGGTCCGCATATTATGCAAACAACTCATTTTAATGCCCATACGTTATTGTACAGCTTGACACATATTCTTTTGTGGTGAATGTCCCATCTGCATGTTTATTTGTTGCAGAAATACACGCAGACAAATTTTAATGAATGATATTTGCAATCTACAACTTCACAATCCACGATGTTTATGTTGCTTATTGTGTGGTTGCTCACGACTCGCTATTGCGGTTCATTAGAAACGTTTCCCGCGTTTCAGCACGTATTTATACAATTTATGAGCATTTACACGAGGACACATACCACAAAATAAATGTGACAAGCCATGTAACAATTTAGAGAAGATCGTGCAGACCTTAACATTACTGATGGCGGTACAAATGCGCTGAAAAATCCTTAGACACTAAAAAGAATCATTATTTGCATACTATATGAATTTTCATTATTTATACATTATATATTTTGTTTTTATTTCGTGTTATTCAAGAGCATGTCATTACTATGGGCCTACGAAACAAATAATGTGTACATGATCTACAAATGCTGTAAATGATTTCCCAAAAAATTGAATTTTTTTTACCTGGAACACCGTATGCAGCATGGAGGAGGCAGACAACAACCAGTATCACCAACAACGTGTTGCCAGCTTCAAATTGTAACGAGGTATAACGGCGCATCACTCAATGTTAACAATGTCATTATTCTCCTCACTCTTCAATGAAATTAGCTGTAAACAGCGTTTGTCGGATATATGTCTGCGTATAAACACTGTAATATTGGGCGCTGATCCAATACACTATGCATATGCAGCCTGTGCAACGTTTTACAAGTCCTCGCCTGTCCACGCTAAGTCGAAGCCAGCCGCGTAAACATTTGACAATCGGATAATGCAACCGTCAGTTGTCGGCCTGGGGATCAAGACTGCGCGTGCGCGGGCATGTCCACTGTTTTAAACGTCTTGGCGAGGGCGCGCAGTCTTCTAGCTGACGATAAGCGCGGGAACATTTGACGATCGCAGACGGCGACTGTCACTTGTCAGCGCGCTATTGAAGACTGCGCGTGCGCAGGTTTGTGACGCAAGGACCGCGCCGAGTCCGAAGGAGGGGGGAAGGCAGCATCTGAGCGAGCGAAAGTGCATCCTTCGCTTTGCGACAAATTTTTCCTCCTTTCCAGCTGGCGTTTTATGGATCAGTAGGCCAGTGGCGGCCATAGACGCCGCGCGTCCGTCTGTGGGGCATGTCGGCGTGCTCACTGAATTGTCGCGCACTTTGTTCGCCCCGCAAGAAAGGGAACGCCGCACGGGCAGATGTACGTGACGGCGGTACTCAGCCGCTTTCCATTGCGGCAGCGACTTGTTTCTCCCTTTCTATTTTCTTTCCGTCCCGCTTCTTTTATTCTCGGACACTTTTCCCTTGGCTCATTACAGGTAACCCTGCACAAAAGGCCAGTTTTTTGCCCGCACTTTCCGACGCGCTGAATGTCAACGACTGTGCATGTAACTGGATACTGCTCTGGTATACGTGTGCTATTGTCTTGTAAGGAGCGCCACACATTCCATGGAAACACCGATAGATTACGTCGCCTAACTCGACATGGACACAATTTAATAGCCTATTTTTCATTTTTTATTTTATTCGCTTTCAGGTAGAGCTCATTTAACCAGATACAGTTGCTCCACATATACAATCGAGGCAGCGATCTAATTTCATCTGTATTACTCTATAAAGATGAGACATTGTCACACGTAGTCCCCAAAATTCTCGAAAAGATCTTAACTGACTTGCTTCAAATTCTTACACCTTACTCTAACAAACATTCGAAAGGACATAAGCTGCATATTTTGTAACATACGTACATGCTAACAAAAATCTTGAAAAGATCTTGATTGATTTTCTTCAAATTTTTGCATGATGCTGTAATAAACATTTGGGTATATATATATATATATATATATATATATATATATATATATATATATATATATATATGTATACATAAAGAGAAAGAATGTATTTAGGAGCTGTGTTGTGATGTATGAAAATGTGTTCTTAACATACACTATTAAACAAAAATTTTATAAATAAACAGAAAAAAACTGTGTATATAAAGAGAAATAATCTATTTAGGAGTTGTGCTGTGATATATATAAATATATATTAAGAACACATTTTCATACATCACAGCACAACTACTAAATACATTGTTTCTCTTTATATATACAGTTTTTTCTCTTTGTTTATAAAATTTTTGTTTAATAGTGTATGTTATCTCGAACAAAAATTGTATGCACAATACGCTGTTTTGGTTTCTTCTACACCATCGGTGTTAACAGAAAATAAGGAAGTTGTATTTATACCCGAGTCAAACAGTGATTTCCCTGCGGTAAGATTTTGGAAGTTTCTATGTTTTTTGGTGGATGCTGAATAGGAATTTCATGTTTGCTGAATGTAGGAGGTCGTTTCTCAACGAAAAGCGCAAAAAAAAAAGAATTTTTGCACTTTTTTCAGTTTTTCGGCGGTGTCTAGAAAACTGTGCGTTTTTCGAATGTGACAACTGTATACAAAATTTGAGAAAAAAATTTCCTACAAAATGCAGTAGCCAGATTCGATTTTCTGATGAGCGCTATCGGCGCCAGAGCGCGCTGAAATGGAACGATGTTTTGGGCCTTCCACGAGAGCGTCAAAAACGCCCACTCCCACCCTTTACAGCAGGAAAAGTGTACATGTTATTAACAAAGACCGCTACACCACGCGAAGGTACAAGAACGTCTGTAACATTCAATTTACTCACAAGCGGGGAGGGAACAGAGCGAAAATTACAAAATCTTTCTGTCCTTTGCCAGCCACTGTGGCCGAGCGGTTCTAGGCGCTTCAGCCCGGAACCGCGCTGCTGCTTCGGTCGCAGGTTCGAATTCTGTCTCGGCCATGGATGTGTGTGATGTCCTTAGGTTAGTTAGGTTTAAGTAGTTCTAAGTCTAGGGGTTTGATGACCTCAGATGTTAAGTCCCATAGTGCTTAGAGCCATTTCAACCGTTCTTTTCTGTCCTCACAGCTAAAAGTTGTTTTGAATGAACTAATGGGAAATCATGTCTGACGAATACATTATAAAATTATATTTAGCACATGTTAGGCACATGGTACGGAATAGAAGGATGAATATGCAGTATGTCGTGAAATGAGTGAATGTCAAACCCAGAACTGGGTCATCACTTCGGGCGTGTTGTTCATCCGGAAAAGAAAGGAGCTATTTAGTAATAGAATATGGGTACAACATTCAGGTAAGTTGTATAGTTAACTGTCGCTGTATGAAGAAATAACTGTAGTGACGTCACGTGCGCAGCTTTTTCTTTTTTTTTTTTACCGATGTACGTGTGGCTGTTGGTGGCCTAGACCATATTTTTTGGGCACCAGAAGGTTAGGTGAAAGGTCGTTAGCGATAGTAGATCCAAGCAAAGTGTCAGGGGTTGCGGAAGGTCCTGACTGAACAGTGAGTTGTGTCGTTCTTCACCTCAAAAACCCGCAACTTGAATAGTTAATATCTCAACAGAGAAAGATTGATAAGCAAAGATGCATAATGCTGCCAAATATTACACGAAATGGTACTGAGCCGTGGCGAGCTGGCGCCAGTGTTATTTTGTTCATGTATCGTTGAGATCTATTGTGGTTGAGCTAAGCTATCTTTGCTTTTCGCGTGTCTTATCTTCCGGGTTGGCGGGCGAAGCGAGTTGGTTGTTAGCCTTCGACAGGTAATCCTCGAGATTTCGTGACATTCGCTGGAAGACGAGCGTCGATGGCTGCCGAACGAGCGTGATGGCCGTTATATGTTGTGGTGTGAAGTTGGTCGGGCGTTTTGGCGACATGGGCAGTTTGGAGATACGAGTTCTGTGACTTCGCTGGGAACAAAATTTGAAGTGAAGCGCTGAAGCCGTGGAACCCGCTCCTTCGCATTGTGTACGGGATATGAAGTAAGTGGTCGTAATTTTGTTTTGTTGACCGACGCACTCGGAGGCATTTAAAATTTTATTATTATGGTGAGACTTTCATAGTCGAACTTTGAGATGGTGGAAGAGTTCAGTTGGCCAAGTTAAATGCAGGCCGTTATCTGAAAGCTTTCTCAGAAGTTTTACTAGTGCTCTGTGTTTCTCGTAATCAAATGATATGTTGGCGTTCTCAAAGCCTACACTCTATTAATACAGTTGCTCATGAGTAAAATGATAAAGGTCAAAGTTCCGAATTTGTCCGTAGTGTAACGTGTTCCTGCCGAGTGTTTCTATGTTTGAGTTATTGGAATGTCTTTGATTGTGCCAGCGCCTTGGCGGGGAGTGTAATGTCTAGGTCTGGCAGTGTTTAAGAACCTGGCCACTACCGGAAACTGTTCACATACCGCCTTCCAAAGTTTAGTATTTATTCTCTTTCCGCCAAGGCAGGTTAAGCTGGTAGATATATAAGTATATATTGTATGTAACCAGTTCTTATACGAACCTGTTTCCTTAAATATTAGTGACTGGCAACTGGCTAAACTTTAAATTGCATAGCATCTGCTGAGTTCCTTGCGCAGCTGTTTCTAGTAGTCTTTTATTAACTTGTCCGAGCACGTGAACATTCATTTTTAAAGATCAGTGTTTCTGTTGTAGTTTTTTTATGGAAGTGGTTCTATCATGGTATGTAATTGGATCTTAGCTTGGCACTAGTGTTGAAATGTTATTAAGTCACCCTTTATTGGTAACTGTTTTCATTGTATGTATTTTGAGGGAAATATGGGAGTTTGAATTTTTGAAGTTTGTCAGTAATTCTGTTTTCTTAATAAGGGAAAATAAAGCGAGGGGTATTAGTTCCCAGCAACGTTGAGTTTGTAATTGACCTTTTAACAAGTGCTTCTTTAACAGATTGAAATAGTAAGTTTATGAGGGTACTTTGGCGAAGAATGTTTTAAGTGTGGCCATCTTAATGTAATAACTGGTTTTAAGGACTTTGAGGAAGTGGCTATGTGAAGTAAATGATAATTGCTATACTTAAGGTTTCTTTAAATGCCTGGCACATTAAGTTTTTTATAACTTTCGCTTAAGGGACTTATTCGAGTACTGAGTACGTTGGGTTTCTAACTGTATTTGCAAAGCTTTGTCTAGTGGTTCGTCCACAATTTGTAATTGTCAAATTCCTTAAAAGGCGTAATGTCAATAAACTGTCTTAATTACAAATTGTGACTACCAAGCATAATTGCATCCTGCTTCCTCTTTTATGGTATCTAAGATATGGTGGATAAGTGTGGTACGAATAAGGGAATCCACGTACCAGATACTTTCTGTCGCCTCAGCTGCTTCAGACAGAGGTACTGCAAGGGGTTTCTCCTGATCGTCTTCGTATTCTACATCAAATTTGTCGACGCTGTTGGAGCACGACCATTAAAATTGCTGGAACAGTTTCGTGCAGAACAGTCGTGCTGGTCTATACCCACACCAACCCCGGCAAACTGTTTTGCATTGGCAAGATATAAACTGAAAATCCTCTGGGAGCTGCGGATTGCAGAGTGGTAATGGCGGCCTAGCCTATTTTTTGTCAATTTCCACAGCTACTGCTCTGGGTCCAAGTAGTGAAGTATATGCAATTGATGGGGCTTATTGTTGCACAGACTCGTGTGGTAGAGTGGGCATATCTTCGAACAAATTTGCGACTCACGGTATAACGATTATGTATGAAGTACAATCAAAGTGTGATAGTTTAGGAATGAGGCATTAAAAGTAATAGATCAATTTTCCTATCTGATACACAAATCTCCAGATTTCAGACACTCGGAACGATACTACACGTTGTATGTCGAGAGAGTATAAACGAAAACAAATATTTAATTTGTGCTATGTACTGTCATCCAATAGAACATACGTAAACGGTAATAAAAAGTGATACCAGAACTACGCAGCACAGGATTGTTATGTAGATGTCGCGTGGGTGATGTTTAGGTACATGGTGAAAGACCCCCCAGCTATGGTAAAGTTAAAATCTGTTAAAAAAATGAAACAGCGATAATGGCAGAAGTAAGGATCGACCATAAGCGTCGGCAAAGACATTAATTATGAATGCGCAATAAGGCGCAGACAAATGAACAAAAAACATCATTCACTTTTCTTTGTACATGATTTTGTTTCATTCTCTCGTATGTAGAAGGTTGGTTAAGATGTACTGCTCGAAGTATGACGTGCTGCGAGTGTTATGTATTATATGTGATTCTGAATAAGAGAAGACTTAACAACAGTATTAAGAATTTTTATTGAAGTGAAGTGGGGCCAAGTTGGGAGGATTTCCTTCATCTTGAGAGGCACTGGTGTCCTTGGAGTCGGCTGTCTGCATCTACAATTGAAATGTAGGAGACTAAGTCCGTGGTCCTATTTCGCCGGCCGCGGTGGTCTAGGCGCTCAGTCCGGAACCGCGCGACTGCTACGGTCGCAGGTTCGAATCCTGCCTCGGGCATGGATGTGTGTGATGTCCTTAGGTTAGTTAGGTTTAAGTAGTTCTAAGTTCTAGGGGACTGATGACCACACATGTTAAGTCCCATAGTGCTCAGAGCCATTTGAACCATTTGGTCCTATTTCGTAAGATTAACAGAAGTGTAAGAGCTTTCAGAAGGCGACATATATATATATATATATATAGTGATGGACGTACACACAAAGAAAAAAAAGAAGCGATGCAAGGCAAAGTGAATGAAGAATACCACAATTTCGTACACGCAGAACATTTACTAACACTGCAATTCAACTATCCTTTAATTTTTTCCATTTTAATTATGTCACTTTTTTATTACGAGGGTGAGTCATATGAAAACTTTAAATTTGTAATAACAAATCGAAATTTCGCGCCGTTATCCTGTAAGCTGGTAAGCGTGCTACAAACAGCGTGCAGAATGGCCTGTAGGTGGCAGCATAGTGCAGATGCACACATACCGTCGCAGTATCAGCATAAAGATGGCCGCCCCACTTGCGACTTGCACCAGGGAAGAACAGCGCTCTGTTATTCGGTTTTTTCGTAGTGGAGGTGTGGAAACTATTGAAATTCATCGACGAATGAAAGTTCAGTACGGCGATGCATGTTTGTCACAGTAGCAAGTCTACGAATGGAGTAGGAAGTTCGCAAATGGTGTGACTTCAGTGGAAGATCCTCCTCGCCCAGGTCAGGCACAAGGAGTTATGACTCCACAGAACATTGCAGCAGTTGAAGCCATAGCGAAGGAAAACCTCCGAGTGACACTGAATGATACTGCAGGATGTTTACACATTAGTCATGGATCAGCACACCACATTGTGCATTATGTGCTCCAGTTTCACAAAGTGTCTGCAAGATGGGTGCCACGGCAGCTGATTCCTGAAATGAGAGAACGACGTGTTGATGCTTGTGAAGAACTTCCTCGGCGCTTTGAACGAGAAGGTGATGGCTTCCTTGCAAGAATCGTTACTGGGGACGAAACCTGGGTTCACTTTCACCAACCGGAAACCAAGAGTGCGAGCAAGGAATGGCGCCATTCCTCATCACCAAAACCAAAGAAGTTTCGAACAGAACCATCAGCAGGGAAGGTTAGGCTGACTCTCTTGTGGGAGGAAAGAGGAGTCATTTTGGAGCATTACATGGCTAGAGGGACCACTGTCACCAGTGCATCATAACAGATCTCCTAAAAAATCATCTGCGGCCTGAAATCAAATCAAAGCGACGTGGATTGCTGTCAGCAGATGTCCTTTTGCAACATGACAATGCAAGGCCCCACACTGCCCGTACAACAGTTGCAACAATCACAGACCTGCATTTTGAGTGTCTTCCTCATCCACCATACTCACCAGACCCTGCACCAAGTGATTTCAATATGTTTGAACCACACAAAGACGCAATGGGAGGAAAGAAGTTCCGTTCTGATGAAGAGGTACGCCACGCGGTGCATGAGTGGTTGCGCGGACTACCGAAAGAATTTTTTTTCTAATGGAATTTATGCACTTTGTAAGCGCTGGAGGGCTGGCTCTGAGCACTATGGGACTTAACATCTGTGGTCATCAGTCCCCTAGAACTTAGAACTACTTAAACCTAACTAACCTAAGGACATCACACACATCCATGCCCGAGGCAGGATTCGAACCTGCGACCGTAGCAGTCCCGCGGGTAAGCGCTGGAGGACTTGCACTGAGCGTCGGGGAGATTATGTTGAAAAGTGATACAGCTTTGTACCACTTCCGCACAGAAAAAAATATTTAAAAAAATATTTAAAGTTTTCATTTGACTCACCCTCGTATTATTATAATACAGTGGATTGGTAGACGGTGTGCTCCTCATACCTACGACACCGCGTACAAATCTCACTGATGACAATTTTTTTTATACTGTTTACTCGCGAAACTGTTATACGGGAGAACATTTTCCTGGCATGTAAAGCGACTTTTCGTGGATTGTAGCAGTATTCTTTAGGCAGTCTGCTTTCGCTCCGTTAGATGAAAGCGACAAACCTATAGAGTAGGTACATTTGTATAGATAGATACGGTGTTCTATTGCACATGTGCCACATAACAGACACCACTTGTGATGAAGCAGCTAGCGCACATATAGTTTCATAGAATAAACATGTACAGTGGGAACTGTAGAATAAAGAAACAGCTACATCACACTTCCGCACGCGTGATGCAATTGCTTATTTATTCTTCTGTTCTGACTGTATATTCCGTGAAACTACAAATGTACTCTGTAGGTTTGCGACTTTCAGAGAAACGAAAAAAAAAAAAAGTGTGTATATTTCTAAGGCACCAAGCTGCTGAGGTCATCGGTCCCTAGACTTACACACTACTTAAACTACCGTAAACTAAATTACTCTAGGACAACACACACACGCCCCCATGCCTGAAGGAGGACTGGAACCTCCGGCGGAAGAGGCCGTGCAATTCGTGACACGGCGCCTCAAACCGCGCTGCTACTCCAGCTCAAAATGGTTCAAATGGCTCTAAGCACTATGGGACTTAACATCTGAGGTCATCAGTCCCCTCGACTTAGAACTATTTAAACCTAACTAACCTAAGGACATCTCACACATCCATGCCCGAGTCAGGATTCGAACCTGCGAGCGTAGGACAGCTGCCGGCGCGCGCGTCAGCAGAACGAAGCGAAAGCAGACTGTCAAGAGAACATTGCTGAGTTATCCAAACAGCCCTTTTATATGTCATAAACATGTTGTCCCATGTATCTGTTTCATGCATAGTACAATAAGAAAAAGTTGTCATCACTGGGCCGGCCTGGGTGGCCGAGCGGTTCTACGCGCTACAGTCTGGAACCGCGCGACCGCTACGGTCGCAGGATCGAATCCTGCCTCGGGTATGGGTGTGTGTGATGTCCTTAGGTTAGTTAGGTTTAAGTAGTTCTAAGTTCTAGGAGACTGATGACCTGAGAAGTTAAGTCCCATAGTGCTCAGAGCCATTTGAACAAATTTTTATCGTCACTGAAACACCGAACAGCCCTTTTATATGCCATAAACATTTTATCCCATGTAACACTTTCACGAATAGTACAGTTATAAAAAGTTGTCATCATTGAAGATTTTTTTTCCCTCATTTTGTTCTTGACTGGTCGTTGTATTAGTTCGGGACGGACGACCCATGACGCTTATTCAAGTTCATCGTCGATCCATTAACTCAGTTTTTTTTTATTACAGAGGGCAGCTAACCATCTGATCGAAGACGCTGAGCTACGGCGCCGGCAGTTTTGAACCCAGCACACTTTGTACGCTGATCTAACGATCCACCAACTTCCCCAGAGAAGCTCGATGTAGCAGATAGAGCTATTCTTTTCCTGTGCTCCATAGTCCTGGTGTTACTTTTAGCTAGCGTTTACGCCCGTTCTGCCCGCCGACAGCACATAGGACGAATTAAATCGGAGCTTTGGTTCATACACTAACGACATACAGTGTTCAGTATCGACCCGAGTGTCTGAAATCTGGAGGTTTGGGTGTCAGCAGCAAAATAACTGATGAAGACCGAGCTAAAGAGGAAACAAATGAACAACGGCTATTGCAAGAAAAGCATTTCTGAAAAAGAGGAATTTGTTAACTTCTAAATTATAAATTTAAGTATTAGAAAGTCTTTCCTCAACGGGTTTCTATAGCCTTGTAAGAGGCAAAACATGGAAAATAAGAAGAGAATAGAAGGTTTGGAAAATTGGTGTTACAGAAGAATGCAAAAGACGAATTCCGAAAATGAGATGGATGGATTGAATAACTAATGAGATGGCAGTGAACTGAACTGTCGAAGAAAGAAAGTTTTGGCTCAACTGGACTATAGGAAAGATTCGGTTGACAGGACACATTCTTGAACCTCAAGAAAACCTCAGTTTGGTACAGGAGGGAATTGTGGCGGGAGGCTAAACACTGTAGTATTCCAGGGGTTGAATACAATAAACAGACTTAAGTGGGTGCAGGCTGCAGTATAAAACCAGTCTTCGAACAGATGACAACAACAACAACAACAAGAAGAAGACTGGTTTAGAAAGTCGTACTAACAAAACCATTCTGCTGATCACACCGAAACTTGACATGTTACTGCGCGTCCTACAACAACATAATTGAAGCAATACGACCTTCATATAAAGCCGGTACAGCTCCAAACCGAAAGTCTTTCGTTACTGTGGCCTCGCATTTCGTTTAAACCCCATACGTTTTGTAATGCGCCAAACACCCTCAGCTCGAAAAAGTGCATCACTTCTTAGTATCGCCTCAACTTACTATCGACTTTAATGTTTTGAGTTAATGAAGAGTTTGTCAAGAGGTTTATAAAGTATTCTTATATTTTTTGTGTCAAAATTTCGTAGATGTGTGACACCCAATGTTCGAGAAAATCTGCGTCCTGTCACGTCAGCGAGTTTGCAACGCCCAGCTGCTCGAGCAGTATGGAGCGGTGGGCGGGTAGTGTCATCAACCTACGAGAGACCCGATGTATGGAAGCGGGCAGAGGGCTGCCACCAGAGACAGCAGTGCCCATCACCAAGGTCCCCACACTCAAGTGTTTGGGAGTGGTATCCCATGGAAACATACGACGTACAGCGGCCGATAATTATCGACGGCTACGGCGACAGATTCGCGCATTTGCACGACAACATGCACTGCGCGCCATAGATATGTTCCAGCAGGCGCATTATGTCAGCGTCTACTTGGCACCGAAAAAAAAATCTCTTGGCACACACACTGCCGTTGCCCACCACGATCGCATCAAGACTACAGTCGGCCTTCAGGCATTTCGTAAGTGCTGACCTGCCCTTCAAAATCCGCTACGATAACTTGACCCTGCCACAGAGAGGAGGAGGCATCGGACTCGTAAACGTGAAGGACAGGGCGCGTGCGCTATTTCTTAGTACGATGCAACGCTATTGGAGAACCGAGCACGTCACCTTAAAGGGCGCTGTGATCAACCAAGTGGCTCTATATGGAAGACTTCTTCAGCAACAATCTCGCTATGTGGCCGAACAGAAGTATCCGGTGATACACTGGCAGAGAATATGGAGAGTGGTCCATCTCCCCTCTCTCCCTACAGAGGTACGCGCATTGTGATGTGAAGTGGTGAACGGCAAATTCCCGAACCGTCGCCGGCCGCTGTGGCCGAACGATTCTAGGCGCTTCAGTCCGGGACCGCGCGACTGCTATGGTCGCAGGTTCGAATCCTGCCTCGGGCGTGGATGTGTGTGATGTCCGTAGGTTAAGTTAGGTTTAAGTAGTTCTAAGTCTAGGGGACTGATGACCCCAGATGTTGAGTCCCATAGTGCTCAGAGCCGTTTTGAACCCGAACCGTCAACGACTGCACTCTATTCATCTGGTCGACAAGCCGATATGCCCGCACTGCGCGGTCGTCGACTCCGACGAGCACCGTTTGGTTCGTCGCACGGCCATCGACTGTTGGCTTCTAACGAGGAAAATGCTGGCCCTTTTACTGCGTACGGTGCACACGGCGATCAAAGCTGACGACCTACTTTTCCCGGACAAAGTATACTCTCCCAGCGCCAGGACAAACGCCGTAAACTGGATAAAGGCGATGGCGACGTATTATTTGTATCGCACCAATGACAAGAACGTCATATTCTTCTGGTACGTACTGCAAGAGCAACATGATATCTTGCGGCGACACGTGAAATACAGAACACGTTTTGCCAATTATTTGGGTTCGTTATTTACGGACCCTCCGGCTAGCTGGGGTGTTCCGGGTATGAGAAGTGAAATGAGGAGGTAGCTCAACGTTCAGGAACTAACGTTCAAGCCTGATGTATTCAGGGGACTATGCAGAGTATTTATACTAACGAGAAGCCGACCTGGATACACGCCAATAGGGCCGTTGCAGGGTCCCGTTTTCTTTTCTTTCTTTTTCTAGTGAACTCTTTAAATCTAAACTGCGTTAGGAGCCGTTTTTACTTTTGGATGCGTTGAATGGCACCTTCAGTTTCTGCATGTTGTGTTTAGCACCAATGAAAGACAATAAAAATCAATAGACACGAAAAACACCGCAAATAAAAATTAAATATATATGTACCGGGTGATCAAAGAGTCAGTATAAATTTGAAAACTTAATAAACCACGGAATAATGTAGATAGAGAGGTACAAATTGACACACACGCTTGGAATGACATAGGGTTTTATTCAAACAAAAAAAAAAAAAGGTTCACAAAATGTCCGACAGATGGCGCTGGACAGCAAAACGCCAGTGACTGCGCATGACAATCGTGTATAAAAGGAGCTCTAATGAGAGAGAGAATCTCCCACCCCCCGCCCACTGCCGCGCCTGTTTTCCCACGTCCCACCTGGTCTCCATCTCTCCACCCTCCTTACCCTCTCCCAAGGTGGCTTCCGCCAGCTCCCCCTCCCTGATGATGTCCTCCTCCCCTCCGTCTACCCTTCCTATCAACTTTGATCCTCCTCCTCCACTTCCTGTGTCCTTTCCTTTAGGCACCCTCCCTCCCTTCTCTTCCCTTCCCTACTTTTTTCTTTTCCCCCATCCCCTCCCTCCTCCCCTCTTCCCCGGGCTTCCTCTCCCCCTTCCTCCCTTCCCCCTATCTCCCCTGCCCTTGGCATCTTCTCTCCCCTCTCCCTCTCCCACCCCCTCCTCCTCTCTTGGCAGGTCCCCAGACTCGTACACGGTTAGTGAACATTCGCACGCCAGAGATCAACGCCTCGTGTCCTGTGTGTGTCGTCGTTTTGTGCTTCAGTGGTTCAGTATTATTCGTTTTTGTGCACCTAGGTTCACGTGTGACAATATTCGTCTCTGTCCAAGTGTCTGAACAAATTTTATCTTGGACTCTACACCCGCGAACAGTTCCATGTACGAGGCCTGTTCAGAAAGTAAGCTCCGATTGATTGCCAAATTGAAACCACAGTGAACATCAGAAATGTTTTACTTGTAACAATTAGCTACACCTTTCAGCTACTTCTCTACGTAGTCGCCCTGACTTAGACTTTTGTCATAGCGTTTTACCAACTTTTCAATAGCCTCATCATAGAAGGCAGCCGCCAGTGCTTTCCGCCAATTCTCCACGCTGGCCTACACCTCGTTGTCTGTGTCAAAATGTTGTCTTCAAAGACAGTGGTTCATGTGACCAGAGATGAAACTCAGGGGGAGACAATTGCGGGCTGTATTGTGGGTAATCTCACATTTCCATTTGAAAACGATGCAGGAGCATCTTCATTGCCCCTGCAGAATGCGGCTGAGAATTGTCTTGAAGAAGAAACAGCACGACAGTTATGTAATGTTAGCAGCATAGCTTCAGGCGAAATTTCTCACCAGGCCCTCGTACTTGGCGGCAGACACTATTTTCTAGACATCTTTACGCACTCACTGCGAGCTCAGAAATGAGAAGAGCGACGTGATACTAACTGGGGTTATACTAGAGACACTACCCAACACATCGTGCAAAGCTTTATCGGATTTTCATAGTCGTTTCCATTTCGCGACCGATCGGAGCTTACTTTCTGAACGCCCCTCGTATTTTAAAAAGTGTTTGTCTCCGTTTCTATGTTCACCATGTTTTTTTTTTTTCTCTTGATGTCTTCATTTGTATCTTGTGTGTTCTCTGAGGCCAAAGAGCGGCGTAGCATGCTGCTGCTGGCCTGCCTGTTAACAGGTTTGGAAATAACGATAAAGAAAGAAAAGCTATATTATCAGAATGGGGAATGTGCTAGTTCAGCGTTACGATCCTATCGCCATAGGAAGGGTATTCGAACGGGTAAGGGTCCGTTGACAAATGCAGCTGTGGCGAGAATGATTTCGAAGTTCGAAGCCACGGGTTGCTTAGACGATAGATCCTCGTAGTGGCCGACGGAGCACAAGGCGTAATGCTGCTGAGACAGTTCAGGAAGAAGTGGAGACTGTAGCGGGTTCGTCTATGTACCGGGAAGTCAGTGCTCGTGCAGCCGCACGTCGCACCGGCATTCCATACACTACTGTTTGGATGGCACTTAGGCGTAACCTCCGATGCTATCCGTACAAAATCCATCGGCATCATGAACTGTTACCTGGCGATTTAGTGAAGCGGAGGGCATTTGCGGTGTGGGCGTTTCAAAAGATGGCGAAAGATGACGATTGGTTGAGTAACGTGTTGTGGACTGACGAAGCTCATTTCACGCTCCGAGGGTCTGTCAACGCCCACAACTGCAGAATTTGGGTTACCGAAAATCCTAGAACTGTTGTGGAAACTCCATTGCACGACGAGAAAGTCACGGTATGGGTTGGATTTACCACATTTGCAGTTATCGGGCCTTTTTTCTTCGAGGAAATGCGTGATTCCGTTTTTTTAACAACTACTGTGACGGGTGAGAGGTACGCCGATATGTTACAGAATCGCATCATCCCCAGCCTGGCTGATAAACACCTGCTGGAACGTACGATGTTTATGCAGGATGGTGCTCCACCCCATATTGCTAAACGCGTGAAAGATCTCTTGCGCGCATCGTTTGGTGATGATCGTGTGCTCAGCTGCCACTTTCGTCGTGCTTGGCCTCCCAGGTCGCCAGACCTCAGTCCGTGCAATTATTGGCTTTGGGGTTACCTGGAGTCGCAAGTGTGTTGTGATCGATCGACACCTCTAGGGATGCTGAAAGACAACATCCGACGCCAATGCCTCACCATAACTCCGGACTGCTGTACAGTGCTGTTCACAACATTATTCCTCGACTACAGCTATTATTGTGGAATGGTGTACATATTGAGCATTTCCTGTAAAGAACATCATCTTTGCTTTGTCTTACTTTGTTATGCTAATTAAACCTATTCTGATCAGATGAAGCGCCATCTGTCGGACATTTTTTTAACTTTTGTATTCCAAGCATGTGTGTCAATTTGTACCTCTCCATCTACATTATTCCGTGATTTATTCAGTTTTCAAATTTATTCTGACTTTTTGATTACCCGTTGTACAAATACCTTTCATACCTTGGTCCACATTCCCAGGAAAAGGAGGTGCAGACATGGTGGCCAGGCCTCGGAATGCGACCCCTGCCTCCGCCAGCCCGTAACCTGTTCCCTCCGACACACACACACACACACAAAAAAAAAAAAGCTGATTCGCGGCGTGCGGCAAACATGACAACTGCGGAGAAGCTGGCCACTAGAAACCTTTTTCCGGCGACTGTTAAGAAGGAACACTTATTGTTAAAGAGAGAATTAGCGTGATATATTTGTTCGCAGAGGATGTTTCTTGGCTTATCCTTTTAGAATTCCGACTATTGTTCGAGTTGTGAGCCTCGAGGGAGAGAATCTCAGCAGTGTGATGCGATCGGCACACTCTTACGATACGTGAATTAGTCTGCAACGGATACAGAACTCAAGTGTGTTCAAAGCAGGTGTAAGTCGAGTAGAAAGATAATTTCGAAAGATTCGTAGTAATTGACGGTTAGTCATCGAGTAAAACAGAAGTGATTTCTGGCGTTCCCCAAGGTAGTGATAAAGGCCCTTTGCTGTTCCTTATCTATATAATCGATTTTGGAGTCAATCTGAGCAGCCGTCTTCCGTTGTTTGCAGATGACACTGTCGTTTATCGACTAATGAAGTCATCAGAAGAACAAAACAAACTGCAAAACGATTTAGAAAAGATATCTGAATGGTGCGATAGTTGGCAGTTGACACTAAATAAGGAAAAGTGTGATATAATGCACATGAGTACTCAAAGGAATCCGTTTAAGCTCGGTTACCCGATAAATCAGTCAAATCTAAAGGCCGTAAATTCAACTGAATACCTAGGAATTACAATTACTAGCAACTTAAATTGGAAGGAACACGTAGAAAATTTGGTGGGGAAGGCTAACCAAAGACTGCGTTTTGTTGTCAGGACACTTAGAAAATGTAACAGACCTGCTAAGGAGACTGCCCACACTACGCTCGTCCGTCCTCTTTTAGAATACTGCTGCGCGGTGTGGGATCCTTACCAGGTAGGACTGACGGAGTACATCGAAAAAGTTCAAAGAAAGGCAGCACGTTTTGTATTATCGCCAAATATGGGAAAGAGTGTCACAGAAATGATACACGATTTGGGCTGGACATCATTAAAAGAAAGGCGTTTTGGGTTGCGACGGAATCTTCTCACGAAATTCCAATCAACAACTTTCTCCTCCGAATGCGAAAATATTTTGTTGACACCGACCTAAATAGGGCGGAACGATCACCACGATAAAATAAGGGAAATCAGAGCTTTTACAGAAAGATTGGAATCATGGAGAATTGTGAAGGTGATTTGCAGAGTTCCATGTAGATGCTGATTGTGTAGAAAGTGATTATTTCGCCGATTTTGGTAGAGTGCAGACTCACCATGTATGGGAAAACCTCTGATTTATTGAAGCGTAAGATTAATTTCTTCTATTTGTGATCAATGGTGTGTTAATAGCTACGCGTTTGTAGGCGCGCCGTGTTTCAATATTTTAGGGAGATTTTCCGTTGAATGGTGTATGTGAAGAGACAAGTTCGCCCGAAGTCTTTTAGGTACATTGTGGTTGAGGATTAAAGCACGCAGGAAGGGGTAGCAGCGTTGCATTGCATTATTCTGGTCGTATAGAAGTACGCAAGCATCGAGGAATAGTCACATTGGTCAGGATTTATTGTGTGACTTCGTCGAGAGCGTAGTAATAAAGTAAATTCGTGTAATCTCGTTGGGTGCGCTGAACGTGCCGTCGGTCCTACGTAATAATTTATTGAGAAAGAATAGGAAGTTTACTGAGAGTTTGAAATCTTTTCCCTTGTCCCTCAACGACAAATTAAGAACCATTTATTAGAAAACAAGTTAATTCTCTCTAATAAAGATCATCGTGTGCTGTGTTTTGAGTTTTAAATAATAGTGCATAGTGGAAGTCAACGCCTGAAGCAGTTGAGGCTTGTTTGATTATTTAAAGTACATATAGTTGAAAAGTGGCGGTGACCGTTTTCTTTAATTGCATTTCCGCCTAGTGAGTTTTTGAATAGAGAACCAAGACTCGTAAGGTAATACGCTGACTTGTATCTGTAAACCACTTAATGGCAGGACATAAACAGTTAACTGTTTTGAGCTGAAAAAGTCAGTACACGACCTGTCCTTTATCCCTACGGTATTACAGGAAAAATATTCAAAAGTTTATTTCAAAGCAGAGTAATATATCTTTTCGTATCAAATTAAATCCAAAGGCCAATAAAGTATAAGACTGGTATAAGCAAAGTTCAAAGAAATTAAAACCCTAAAGAGGAGGAATAGTATTTTTCAGTTAATAACTTGGAACGAAAAGAAAGATAATTAATCTTTATTTACGAGGGTAATCCCAAAAGTAAAATCTCCTATTTTTTTATTAGTACATAGACCTGTTTATTTCTACAATGGTTTACATCAGGTTACAGCTTGAACATTTAGCTGTTTTTCGACATAATCACCATTTCTGTCCATGCATTTTTGTAGACGCTGTGGCAGTTTTTGTATGCCCATGTCGTACCAGCTCGCCGCCATGCCGTTCAGAAAGTTATGAACCTCTTCTTTCACCTCGTCGTTGGAGCTGAATCGCTGGGACCACAATTAACGCTGACAGGTACTGTCAGACTCTGAAAAAACTCGAACGGGCAATTCAGAACTGGAGAAGAGGAATGTTGAGCAAGGGCATACCATACACATTCTCCATGACAACGCTCGCCCACACATCACCTTAAAAGCGATTTAGCTCCGACTGACAACGAAAGATAAACAATTTTAAATTACATCTTTATCTTCTCCAGTTTACGTAAAATTTATAACGGTCACACTGATTGCTTGCATGTACAATTATTCGTTGAAGTTTTAACAACTAAAACAGGCAACGGATCTGTATGACGTATTCATCAGTTATACACGAATGCTGTCGTTTCTGGTGCCTACGTTGGTAAGAAAGGGTTTAGCTGTGTTGTCAGAGCACACACAGTAAGCTTCGCTGTAGGTTGCTGTTATTGGTACAGTAAATATATCATTCCTACTCCCTGAAGAGTTTCGCATTTAGTATATTGCTGGTGATTGATACTAGCTTTGGTGGTGATTTATCTTTCGAACCTTGTGAACCCTGATAGATACGTTGTTGTAATTAATATCCAGATGGCTACGATTGACCCCATTTTACAACGAAAAGTGTTATTGTTCAAATGGCTCTGAGCACTATAGGACTTAACATATGAGGTCATCAGTCCCCTAGAACTTAGAACTACTTAAACCTAACTAACCTAAGGACATCACACACATCCATGCTGGAGTCAGGATTCGAACCTGCGACCGCTGCGGTCACGCGGTTCCAGATTTAATGCGATTCTGTCTGTTTTAATTATTCGGGAGTTGACCGTCTGGTTTTAAACTTTTTTTGCTTTTTGCGTTTAATTTGATTGGGAAACCGTTGAGATTGAACTTAACATATACATGGATGGGCATGAGAAATGAAAGGTTACAATAAATTTTCCATCTGTGATTATTACTTTACGTATGAAATATTCTGTTGCAGATTAATAAAAGTGAATTTCTTTGAATATTCCAAAATAATGATTCAAGTTTTACTTTTATTCAAGTAGTAAAGCTGTTTGTGCAAGAATGAAAATATTATTGGTCATCGAACTTAGCAAACATTTTCACGTTGCAGTGGATTTTTGTTTAACTGGATATACCCTACCTAGCTTTGAAGCATAAGACTATCTTTACTATATGAAAATGTTTTCTTTTATATTGATAAGCTCTCCTGAAAAATTATCTACTTTTAAATACACTGTACGATATGTTCATAATTTATCACTTTTTGAATCAAAATTTACAAAAGCTGCAGCTTGTATCCACCCGTAAATGCATAAGATAAAATCTACTATCTCCTTTTATTCTTGGTCTGGAATGCTGTGGAAAGAAACACTTTATTATTTTCGTTCACCTTTACCTGTACTCTTTTTAGGATGTGGTCGTTATTATTTTCGTTCACCTTTACCTGTACCCTTTTTAGGATGTGGATGTTATTGCGATCGTATATTTAAATCTGCCGCTGCCCCAGACTGCTCGCTCGCGGCGCAGTTCCGCACCGCCAGCGATATCCAATAAAATGTTGAAATTTCTTAAATAAAATGGGTAATGTTCGGTGCGAACTTTGCAGCAATTTTGTGACAAACAGATTTTACTAGATAAATATATTTTGACAGAAACAATTAGAATCTTTACACACCTTTTACAATCCCAGCTACAAATGGCGTCGATCATCGACTTATGACAAATGAAGACTACGTAAGAGCCTAATACAACGTCACGGGTTCCTCTCTCATTCAGTCCGTGCAGAAGACAAGCGATTGTATTACAATATACTGCCTATTTATATCTTAACTAATTCTTCTACAGCCTTTGTCATTTCTCATTACATATCATTTCTTCTGTGGCGGTTTTCACATCCTCCGCCACAGATAGTATTTCACACTCTTTGAATAATCATATATAATAGCAAAATTCCTAATTATATTTTCCTCACAAAATTAAGTGTCCTTTTGAAATTCGATTAACAGAAATACATTTGTTACAGTAAGCATTATACATCGAAATGTTCTTTTAACTTTCGCTGTGGATGCGTGCTGCCAGAGGACGTTATACAGACTCAGGCGCCTAGAACCGTTCGGCCACTGCGGCCGGATGAGTGTTACTGTGTTTATCCTTTTGTACAAAGTGATATTGTAGTGAGCTGTAGTGTGATTTATAGCATAGGACACTGACTATCAAATCTTACGCGATGTCATTGTGTTAGTACAGACTATTATTTCACGTCAAACAGTTTACGTCGTTGAGCTTGGGCAAGGTCTTGTCAGTACAACTTACTACAGTATTACGAGCCACGCGGGGTAGCCGTGCGGTCTGAGGCGTCTTGTTACGATTCGCACGGCTCCCCCGTCGGGCATGGGAGTGTGTGTTGTCCTTAGCGTAAGTTAGTTTAAGTAAGCCAAGGGACCGATGACCCCCAGCAGTGTGGCCTCACAGTAAAAAAAAAAAAGAGAGAAAGAGAGCTTTTCACCTACGTATTGCAGTGCTGTCAGAGCCTGTTCATACAGTATATCTCCTACGAGTTAGTGGTATCTACAGGGTGGCGCAATACCGTTTCCTGTTTGACGTTTGCTCTTTATAGAATGACCAAGGACATTGACTGAGTCACCAGAGGTCAAGACTGTTTTGGATCCGGGTGACTGCCAGCAGCGCCAGCCGGCAGGTACAGAAACACTTCTGCTCTTCGTCCCCTGACGCCAGTTAGCAGAAAGTGCCGAAGAGCTAAGCCGTGAAGCAACCACGGAATGTGCTAAGCTGACCAGGTGGCCTGTGTCCGCAGCCGTCGTTTGTTTCTACAGCGGGCTCCTGTTTGGTCTGCGCCGATATAACCACAGCCGCGATGCGTATATCTGGCCGGTCCTCACACAGAGAAAACACGCCCAGGCAACTGCACTGCGGCACTCCGAGTCACAGAGTTAATCTCGGAAAACATGGGAACCGAACGCGAATTGTAAATGATAATCATCACGGAGGATATACATAAACACAATTACAGGGCTATTACAAATGATTGAAGCGATTTCATAAATTCGCTGTAGCTCCATTCATTGACGTATGGTCACGACACACTACAGATACTTGGAAAGCTCATAAAGTTTTGTTCGGGTGAAGCCGCACTTCAGGTTTTTGCCGCCAGAGCGCTCGAGAGCGCAGTGAGACAAAATGGCGACAGGAGCCGAGAAAGCGTATGTCGTGCTTGAAATGCACTCACATCAGTCAGTCACAACAGTGCAACGACACTTCAGGACGAAGTTCTACAAAGATCCACCAACTGCTGACTCCATTCGGCGATGGTATGCGCAGTTTAAGGCTTCTGGATGCCTCACGGTTTAAAGCTTACGGCCACTTTTTCTTTTGCGAAAAAAACGTTACAGGACACGTGTATCTGGACATGCTGGAAAATTGGCGCATTCCACAACTGGAGACCGACAGCGCTGACTTCATCTTTCAACAGGATGGTGCCCCACCGCACTTCCATCATGGTGTTCGGCATTTCTTAAACAGGAGATTGGAAAACCGATGGATCGGTTGTGGTGGAGATCATGATCAGCAATTCGAGTCATGGCCTCCACGCTCTCCCGACTTAACCCCATGCGATTTTTTTTTGTGGGGTTATGTGAAAGATTCAGTAAACCTCCTCTACCAAGAAACGTGCCAGAACTGCGAGCTCGCATCAACGATGCTTTCGAACTCATTGATGGAGACATGCTGCGCCGAGTGTGGGAGGAACTTGATTATCGGCTTGATGTCTGCCGAATCACTAAAGGGGCACATATCGAACATTTGTGAATGCCTAAAAAAACTTTTTGAGTTTTTGTATGTGTGTGCAAAGCATTGTGAAAATATCTCAAATGATAAAGTTATTGTAGAGCTGTGAATTCGC
This sequence comes from Schistocerca piceifrons, assembly GCF_021461385.2. Classification (NCBI taxonomy): domain Eukaryota; kingdom Metazoa; phylum Arthropoda; class Insecta; order Orthoptera; family Acrididae; genus Schistocerca; species Schistocerca piceifrons. The sequence goes on along the minus strand of NC_060147.1, from coordinate 95,422,966 downwards.
TTCAATCATTTGTAATAACCCTGTATAATCGTTGGTGACTTTAACCTACCCTCGATATGCTGGAAAAATTATACGTTTAAAGCCGGCGGCAGGCATAAAACGTCATCCGAAATTGGACTGAATGATATCTAAGAAAATTATTTTGAAAAATTAGTTCACGAGCCCACTCGACGCGCAAATGGTTGCGAAGGCATACTTGACCTGAAACTTCCTGGAAGATTAAAACTGTGTGCCGGACCGAAACTCGGTTTCTTTGCCTTTCGCGGGGAAGTGCTCTACAAACTGAGCTATCCAAGCACGACTCACGCCCCGTCCTCACAGCTTTACTTCCGCCAGTACCTCGTAGGCGTAAAGCTGTTAGGACGGGGCGTAAGTCGTGCTTGGATAGCTCAGATGGTAGAGCACTTGCCCGCGAAAGGCCAAGGTCCCGAGTTCGAGTCTCGGTCCGGCACACAGTTTTAATCTGCCTGGAAGTTTCATATCAGCGCACACTCCGCTGCAGAGTCAAAATCTCATTCTGCGTACTTTACCTCTTAGCAACAAATAATCTGGGACAAATATTGAGTATCGTGTCGAATACAGGGATTAGAGACCACAAGGCAGTTGCTGCTAGGCTGAATATCGTAACTCCTATTACAATCAAAAAGAAACGCAAAGTATATCTATTTAAAAAAGCTGATAAAAATGCTCTTAACGCCTTTTTAACAGACAGTCTGCACTCCTTCCGATCTGATCATGTAAACGTAGAGAAGATGTGGAATTATTTCAAAGAGATAGTATCGACAGCAATTGAGAGATATATACCACATAAATTGATAAGTTATGGTACTGATTCCCCATGGTACAGAAAACGGGTCAGATGCCAAATTTAAAAAAAATGCAAAATCCCCAAGACTGGCAAAGTTTTGTAGTAGTTCGAAATATAGCGCGTACTTCAATGCGAGATGCTTTCAATAAATTCCACAACGAAACTCTGTCTCGGAACCTGGCAGAAAACACAAAGAGATTCTGGTCGTACACAAAGCACACCAATGGCAAGACACAATCAATACCTTCACTGCGCGTTAACAATGGTGAAGTCATTGAAGACAGTGCCACAAAAGCAGAGTTATTAAACACGGTATTCCGAAACTCCTTCACCAAAGAAGACTAAGTAAATATTCGTGAATTCCAATCAAGAACAACTGCCAATAAGAGAAATATAGACGTAGATATTCTCGGTGTAGCAAAGCAGCTTAAATCACTTAAGGGGCTCCGGAACGCCCTATACTTGCAATGTTAAAATAACGCTTATAAATTACATCTTTCCTCACAAAGTATTTGAGATAGGAAGTTGAACTTTTTACAGATTATTTATTGGAATATGGGCTACAACTTAACACAGGGATTTTACAAAATTTTGGTTCAGTTATTAAAGATGATTTTTTTTCAATTGTAATGAAAATTCACAACATTTTTTTGCAATTTTTTATTTATATATTCAAAAATATACACTTTTTGGAAAAAGGCTGTGTTAAATTATGCAGAAGGTACTGTGTAACATTTACTGAAAGTTTGAAACAAATATGTTTGGAAGATCCTTAGAAAACATGTAATTAGTATGAGAAAATAAAAGTTTTGGGAATCGAGCGACAAAGATTGGATTAACTTTTTAGTGCATTGCAGGTCCATAGGATGGATTATCTTCATCCTCTGCAAACTCCTCCTCCAGCTTCCTCTTGTTCCTCCTCCTGTTTACTCTTGCTTGTATTTCTAAACTCTTTAAAGCCCTGTCTGCAGCCCGAAGGCGTTCCTTGTCTAAAGCAAGCATCGCTCGTTGTTGTGTTCGTAGATTTTGCTACCATTTTCTTCAGTTGCAGATACTGCAACACTGTTCCAAAAGGTGGTCATGTATGAACACTTATCACATTTCAGTTGTATTTCACTAGCAAGTCCTACGTGCTTTGTTATGGAGAGTTCCAGACCAACATCACTACAATGAAAACATCTTACACAGTTTGAAAAAATTCCTTTGAGAACCGACATATCAAATATTTCATTCACATCCGATTCGCCCATAAAACATTCATAGTTTTCACTCATTGAACCAAGCTTCCCCTGTGAAGTATTTTCTTTCCCACTTTGACTGCTATGGGCAGGTGTACTTCAGAGGTTAGGTTCACTCACTTGGTTATCGTCTTTATTGTTTACAGTGATAACACATACCTTTGGCTTTCCAACATTTCTCCTTTTCTTAAAAGCCTTCAGAGGATTTCTAATAACTTTAGTTTTACTCATTATTATACTTCAACAAAACAGAGACTCAAGAAACAGAATTAATTACGAATATTTTCGAAATAACGACAGAGTAAATAAACATGAAACAATCGACAATCACACCAGCGATATATATTGAACCATCACAGGTTAGCCACAACACATACTTTATCTCACATCACTAAAATGTACCTGATGAACACGGACGTTAATAATAACACCAGTTGACAGCAGTTTAACAGCGCCACAGTGGGTCACGCCCATGTAGAACACATTTCAAAAAAATTTAAAAATAGTTGTAGTCTTCGGAATTGAATAAATTATATATCTATTAAAAGGTAATAGTCTGCAGATTCAGAAAACGCAAAAAAGTAAAAATTGAACTTTTCATGATTTTGAGCCTTTCCGGAGCCCCTTAATAAAGGAGAGGCCTCCGGTCCACGTTGTATTACCAGTCAGGTTCCTCTCAGAGTATGCTGATACAGTAGCGCCATATTTAGCAATTATATACAACCGATCGCTCACAGAAATATCCGTACCTAAAGACTGGAAAATTGATCAAACCACACCAATACCCAAAAAGGGGAGTAGGAGTAATTCGTTGAATTACAGGCCCATATCACTAACGTCGATTTGCAGTAGGCTTTTGGAACATATACTGTATTCGAACATTATGAATTACCTCGAAGAAAATGATTTACTGGCACGTAGTCAGCACGGATTCAGAAAATATAGTTCTTGCGAAACACAACTAGCTATTTATATTCATGAAGTAACGAGTAGTATCGACAAGGGATGTCAAATTGATTCCATATTTTTAGATTTCCAGAAGGCTTTCGACACCGTTCCTCACAAGCGTCTTCTAACCAAACTACGTGCCTATGGAATATCGCATCAGTTGTGCGACTGGATTCGTGATTTCCTGTCAGAAAGATCACAGTTCGTAGTAACAGACGGAAAGTCATCGAGTAAAACAGAAATAATATCCGGCGTTCCCCTAGGAAGTGTTATAGGCCCTGATTTATATTAACGACATAGGAGACAATAGCAGTAGCCGTCATAGATTGCTTGCAGCTGATGCTGCAATTTACCGTCTTGTAAAGTCATCAGACGACCAAAACGAATTGCAAAATGATTTAGGTACGATATCCGTATGGTGAGAAAAGTGGCAGTTGACCCTGAGTAAAGAAAAGTGTGAAATTATTCACATGAGTACTAAAAGAAATCCGCTAAATTTAGAGTATGCGATAAGTCACACAAATATGAAGGCTGTAAATTCTACTAAATACTTAGGGATTACAACTACAAATAACCAAAATTGGAACGATCACATAGATTATGTTGTGGATAGAGCCAATCAAAGACTGCGATTCATTGGCAGAACACATGGAAGGTGCAACAGGTCTACCAAAGAGACTGATTACATCACGCTTGTCCGCCCTATTCTGGAGTACTGCTATGCGGTGTGGGATCCGCATCAGGTGGGACTGACGGATGACATCGAAAAACTTGAAAGAAGGGCAGCTCGTTTTGTATTATCGCGGTATAGGGCAGATAGTGCCACAGACATGAAACGTGAATTGGAGTGGCAATCATTATTACAAAGGCGTTTTTCGTTGCGACGGGATCTTCTCATGAAATTTCAATCACCAGTTTTCTCCTCAGATCGCGAAAACATTCTGTTGGCACCCACCTACATAGGGAGAAATGATCATCACGACAAAATAAGAGAAATCAGGGCTCGAACAGCCGTTCGAGAGTGGAACGGTAGAGAGACAGCTTGTAGGTGGTACATTGAACCCTCTGCCGATCACTTTATTGAGAATAGCAGAGTAATCACGTAGATGTAGATGTAGATTAGCTGTGACGCCTGCTCCGTCTTCGTGTTTCCGTGTTAATCATGCCACCTTCTCTACGGTTTTGCAAGACTTCATTCTCCATCTGGTACATACGTTGTCTGATCGATACCAACCGGACACCTACTAGAGAATGTTTATATGAGTCTTGTCCACCCTTCGGCTTTCTGACTCTGGGGACGCTCTCAATGTGTCGGAATGTCTGTGGAATCCGTTCTGCTTCAAGAGCCGAAACCGGTGGCGTTGGATGTTGGACTCCCGCTTTCCATTCGATTTCAGGTCAGCATTCTGGGCAGCGTACTCCATTTAAGGAGTAATCGTCTTGTGGTACTCCTTTTTTCTGAGACGGCTAAGAAAAAGTGCCTTCGCCCAAACACGTTTCAACACTTTCTGTGCTATCTGCAATGGGTTACTTGTTTACTTTATTTCTCGTATGAGGCATAGCTTGATGTGACGAAGAAAATAAATAAATAAACCCACTGAAAATAGAACAAAAAGTGCTGAAACATGTGTGGCTGAAGACGATTGTAAAACAGTGTCTTACATAAGGCGGGCTTTCTCTCTCCGTTTTAAGTTTTAGGTATTTTACTGTCCACAAACCATTTTCTTTGGACACTTTAATTTTTAAAACTAGCTATACGCCAGTACTTCGCAATGGAAGTTAAAGTAGGACCCCTGCATTCCGTCGCTGTTTAACTTTCCTTACCTCAGTCGATAACAGGGTTCACTTCATCAGTAACTTCGTTTCTCCTAGCCAAGAAGTCAAATACAAATAAAATTTATCGGGAGAAGCAGAGGAGCTTCGTTAAGTTTTTAATGCACAGAGGGAAATGAGTAAATTCATATATTCTAGCCAAGTAAATTAAATGTTAGTTTGTTTTCGCAGACGTAATACTGCGGCGCTTCATTCTGTCACTGACGCAAAGTTTCGAAAATACTTCTGCCATAGACGTAAAATAAAAAAAGAAAAAAAAACGAACAGCGGCATGCACTTGATCTTTGGTGTACTGCGCCATTACTAATCTAAACACAAACAATTTTTTGATTAGTATTACTACAAATATATATGGCGAAACATAAATATAAATGACATTTTATTTTTAAGTGTTTTATTAAACCAGGAATTAACGAGTTACTGAGATATTGGTGCTGGTTATTTCAAACAAACTTTTTTTTATGGAATTATGAAGCAGTTCTCAGAGCGTTTTGAGTGCTACGTCCATCACCTCACTAAGGAAAGCTAGCTGTTCATATTGACTCTTGTTACAAAACATGCTTCCTCTGCACGACTCCTGTCCCTAGAGCCAAGCGCTCCACCCACTACAGACACCCCCGTTTAATTCGTCAGAATAATTTTGTTCCGTCGTCACAACTACAAGAAAACATGTGTTTTTCTCATCAGAGGCGTTTCGCTTTATTGAAATAAAGCATCAGCAATGGTTTGTAATTAAAGATATTTACAATTTGATTGGTTTTCTAAGATTGGAAAACAGCTCGTTAAAAATTTGTTGGTTTTTACTTACGGTAACTCCTGCTTGTTATTTCGCCTAGATCAGGAAATGTCGTCTGCTAGTACGTCCTTGGTTTCTTTCTTCTTTAGACACTTCTACATGTGGCCTGGTTTTTCAATTTTTTGCACCTACATATTTTTTTACGTTTTACACAGCACTTTTTCGTACTCCAGTTAATCCCCCCTCCCCCCCCCCCCTCCCCCTCAATTTCATTTCACCTCTTGCTCCACACCTTTCCCTTCAGCTCACTCTCCACCACACTACCATGCATTTATGTCCACTAATCTTTGCTCTTCCCTCCCCCACCAATTCACGATACAAAGGAACTCCGTCAGTATCCATTCATTACTCTTACACAGTATATAAATACACAACAACATAATTAAATAGAGTAACACACATGTAATTAACTACAGAGAAAAAGAAAGAAAAGAAAAAAAAAAGTTATGGGTCAAAGGTAGTGGCGATGCTGGCAATAAACACTGATAGTGGTGTGCGAGAAAGGGTGTAAAACGTAAAAAATACATAGTTCTGCAAAGCAGCGAAAATGAGACCACAATTATCAGTGTCTAATGAAGGAAGGAACCAAGGATGTAGCAGATGGCATTTCCTGATGTAGGCGAAACCCCAAGCAGGAATTATTGTGAATGAAAACCGACAAATACCATAGTTAATGAACTGATTTTCGAACTTAAAATCAAATTGCAGATATGTTTAATTAAAGACCCCTGATGATCGTTTGTATTGCATTGTGTACTGAAACCGGAAACATAGAAACGGAAGAGAGCCTTCGTCCCGCCTTAGCCCTCAGTGGTCCACAACCCCACAACAGGCCACAGCAGTCCATCCACCCCACCGCCACCCCACACTGAACCCAGGGTTATTGTGCTGTTCCGCCCCCGGTGGATCCCCCTTCCCCCCCCCCCCCCCCGAACGTCTCATACCAGACGAGTGTAACCCCAAATGCGTGGTAGAGTAATTATGGTGTATGTGTACGTGGAGATAGTGTTTGCACAGCAATCGCTGACATAGTGTAACTGAGGCGGAGTAAGGGGAACCAGCCCGCATTCGCCGAGGTAGATGAAAAACCGCCTTAAAAACCATCCACAGGCTGGCCGGCACACCGGACCTGAACACTAATCTACGGGGCGGATTCGTGCCGGGGACCGGCACGCCTTCCCGCTCGGGAAGCAGCACGTTAGACCGCGCGGCTAGCCGGGAGGGCTGATGATGGTTTACTTCAATAAAGCGAAACGCGTCTGGTGGGAAAAACAAGCATTTTCTTGTAGCGCTGGAACGAAAATAACCTCAGCGATTGTAAAGTAAGTATGTGCAATATGGCCACATAAATGAAGACCCCCCATTTCAAATCATCCAAGTTAAAATGTGTGCGCTATACTTATTGCTTGTAAATCATATGATTACTGAACTCTTTGCTCCTGAACTGGCAGAAACAAAGACTTCAGGCTGCTAATATTTTGTGTCTGATCACTCCCATTAAAGATAATAATAATAATAAGAATAATGCTGTGTAAGCCCCCCACAGCAATGTAGTAGCCATTCCATAGTTACTGTTAAGCTGTGGTGTCGACTAGATGGTTTTTCTGTTGTGAAATGCATGATAAAGCAATTTCTTCTCCATTGTGGAAACTACCTATAAATCAGAGATATTTAAGCATACGTGACCTTTATTTCTCAATTATTGCTATCATAGAAACATCGTAAAAAGTACAAAGTGCGAAGTACAGTACAACATCGTAAAAAGTACAAAGTGCGAAGTACAGTACGTGTCTAGTGGACAGGCCCAGTTAGAGAACATGTTTCCACACAAGGGACTTCAATTGATCCCCTTCCCATATATCCCATTTCTGTCGTACTGTTTTGCCTGAGTCAGTTTCGGCTATTACTTGTGATACACGCTGTATACAAATCTTGCACTCCTGGTAGAGTCTACGCAGAATAAATTGGCCATTGTGCTGTGGTCAATTTCCGTCCAAGTACTGGGCTAGTTCATTCATTTGTTCGGAGGGGGAGGCCGACATTGTTTGCCCCCTTTCGACCGGTCGGCGACAACAGAATGAAGGCGCACGCCCTGCCATATTTCTCAAATGATTTTACAGAAACATTTCTCAAAAAAAAAAAGAAAAAAAAAAAATTCATTTTTACGTTACTTAAAGCTTTACATGTCAGCTTCGTGATGATGTGCCCATCGCTTAGTTAACGGTCGTAATTATTTTGATATTTACATGGAAGTAACACAATGAGCGAAATTCGAAAAATCTTTGCAATGAAAAATGGGGGTCGCTATGATTTGAGTTTGATGCAAATTACATAATAAGTTGCTGGGTATAAAATTTACGTAACATACTGAAATTTTATTTAGACTTGGGTTGAGGTCTCTATTAGTTACGTCTTGAGAAAATTGATCTGACGTAGCACACTCATTGGCGATCGCGCCGCACCAGCGATAAAGCCAGAAGAAATGTCCACAGCATTCCTCACATTTCATAAACGATTTGAGATATCCAAATAAGTATTTGGCAAATGATAGCAGGCAAAGAGGAGAGTATTTTACCATATGATTATTATGCAAAACTTCAGACCGAGTGAGGTGGCGCAGTGGCTTGCGTTCGGGAGGACGACGGTTCAATCCCATCCCGCGTCCGGCCATCCAGATTTAGGTTTGCCGTGATTTCCCTAAATCACTCCAGGCAGATGCCGGGATGGTTCCTTTGAAAGGGCACGGCCGACTTCCTTCCCCGTCCTTACCTAATCCGATGAGATCGCTGTCTGGTCTCCTGCGACAAAGAACACCAACCCAAAACTTCAGTATCTACCATGTTATTCCACTAACTACAAACTTTTTCGGCGAAAGAATGTACTTTTCATGGCCCATTGATAGCTAGTGTAACGAGAAACGCTATCGGTTTTAGAACAATATAAGTGAAGACATAAAACGCTTATTTTGTACACTGGATGTGCTTTTTTAATAAGCTACTGACCTTACTTTTTCTCAGTTCCTCACTTAACAAACTTAATAAAGCACAGTTTCAGAATTCGCTCTCAATTGTGCGTACACAACATGTCAGAGAGGTGACACTATCTAAACACCGCCGGGTTTGAGCAAAAGAATAAATTTTAACATAGAAACAAGAGAAATGTGTAGGTTTTACTCAAAATTCGCCACACTAGACGCTTCTCTGAAAGTTACAAATGCATAACAAACCAGGTGGAAATAAATCGCGGCATTTTCATCTGAATTCTCTTTAGATACTAATCAAAGCAGAGGTGAAAGATCTTTTTGAATGGTCACCACGCACGTGTGGCTGTGAAGGGGCTCAACTTGGTAATTTCAAAAAATTTTGAAGTGGCACTTCCCCTAGATTGCTCGGCATTTCCCCTGCAGCTCCTGATCATACGTCCCACAACTACCCCCCCCCCCCCCCCCCCTCCCGCCCCACCATGCGTGCCCTGCCAGCTGCGGGTCTATCGGTCACAGTATTCTGTGCGGATTCAACCCCAAGCAGCGGCTTATGTCGCTTGTGCCTTAAAGAGTTCCTGGTAGTTAATATCTTCATTTCACAAGCTGTACACTCAGTCACACTGTGTCATGCGTGAATCCTAGTACCGGAAAAAATATACTTATTGGTAACTTTTGCAACGAGCATTACACTCTTATAAAATAGTGATTAACACAAGGGGCGACCAAAATGTTTCCGTTTAAGGGTGTAGTTGCAGCTTATATGCAACGTAGCGCGACCCTGATAAGGGTATATAAGCATCAGCATGAAACTAGGGGATTAGTTGTCTTTACGACATGCATGCGGTAAATGAGGAAATGTGAACTACGAGGGTTATTCAGAAAGTAGGGAACGTTTCCGTCTGACGCCGCTAGGCGCGCGCCGATCGCATATACACTCCTGGAAATTGAAATAAGAACACCGTGAATTCATTGTCCCAGGAAGGGGAAACTTTATTGACACATTCCTGGGGTCAGATACATCACATGATCACACTGACAGTACCACAGGCACATAGACACAGGCAACAGAGTATGCACAATGTCGGCACTAGTACAGTGTATATCCACCTTTCGCAGCAATGCAGGCTGCTATTCTCCCATGGAGACGATCGTAGAGATGCTGGATGTAGTCCTGTGGAACGGCTTGCCATGCCATTTCCACCTGGCGCCTCAGTTGGACCAGCGTTCGTGCTGGACGTGCAGACCGCGTGAGACGACGCTTCATCCAGTCCCAAACATGCTCAATGGGGGACAGATACGGAGATCTTGCTGGCCAGGGTAGTTGACTTACACCTTCTAGAGCACGTTGGGTGGCACGGGATACATGCGGACGTGCATTGTCCTATTGGAACAGCAAGTTCCCTTGCCGGTCTAGGAATGGTAGAACGATGGGTTCAATGATGGTTTGGATGTACCGTGCACTATTCAGTGTCCCCTCGACGATCACCAGTGGTGTACGGCCAGTGTAGGAGATCGCTCCCCACACCATGATGCCGGGTGTTGGTCCTGTGTGCCTCGGTCGTATGCAGTCCTGATTGTGGCGCTCACTTGCACGGCGCCAAACACGCATACGACCATCATTGGCACCAAGGCAGAAGCGACTCTCATCGCTGAAGACGACACGTCTCCATTCGTCCCTCCATTCACGCCTGTCGCGACACCACTGGAGGCGGGCTGCACGATGTTGGGGCGTGAGCGGAAGACGGCCTAACGGTGTGCGGGACCGTAGCCCAGCTTCATGGAGACGGTTGCGAATGGTCCTCGCCGATACCCCAGGAGCAACAGTGTCCCTAATTTGCTGGGAAGTGGCGGTGCGGTCCCCTACGGCACTGCGTAGGATCCTACGGTCTTGGCGTGCATCCGTGCGTCGCTGCGGTCCGGTCCCAGGTCGACGGGCACGTGCACCTTCCGCCGACCACTGGCGACAACATCGATGTACTGTGGAGACCTCACGCCCCACGTGTTGAGCAATTCGGCGGTACGTCCACCCGGCCTCCCGCATGCCCACTATACGCCCTCGCTCAAAGTCCGTCAACTGCACATACGGTTCACGTCCACGCTGTCGCGGCATGCTACCAGTGTTAAAGGCTGCGATGGAGCTCCGTATGCCACGGCAAACTGGCTGACACTGACGGCGGCGGTGCACAAATGCTGCGCAGCTAGCGCCATTCGACGGCCAACACCGCGGTTCCTGGTGTGTCCGCTGTGCCGTGCGTGTGATCATTGCTTGTACAGCCCTCTCGCAGTGTCCGGAGCAAGTATGGTGGGTCTGACACACCGGTGTCAATGTGTTCTTTTTTCCATTTCCAGGAGTGTACTTTTGTGTGTGCGTGCTCGGCAGCTCAGTCGGCATCCATCCGTGACAGCGGGAACGTCTCTGCGCGTCTGGGTTTTTCAATATTTGAATTTGAAATGTGTGCTGCAATCGAAAATCCCGCCAGTTGTGAGGTGCGGCCTGTGATACGGTTCTTGTTGGCAAAAAACCTAAAACCTATGGAAATTTATCGTAAACTGTGCGAAGTGTACGGAAGCAACGTAGTGAGTGAATGTTCCGTCCGGAAATGGTGCATTCGGTTTAAAAATGGCCGAACCAACGTTCATGACGAACAGAAGAGTGGACGCAAGGGCATTGTGACTGACGATCTTGTCGCTAAAGTTGATGAAACGATTCGTGAAAACCGTCGCTTCACAAAAACAGAGCTTTCGATTTCCTTTCCAAAAGTTTCACGGACTTCGTTGTTTGAAATTGTCACTCAAAAGTTAGGCTACCACAAATATTGTGCACGATGGGTGTCCACAATGCTTACAAAGCACCATAAAGAATAGCGAATGGGGGCAACATTGACATTTCTGGAGGCCTACCACGAACATTGTGATTCATTACTGGATCGAATCGTAACCGGTGACGAGACTTGGGTGAAACACGTCAACTGCGAGATAAAATTACAGTCCATGGAGTGGGGCCTCATAAGGTCCCTCCCAAAAACCAAGAAAATGTTTGCAAACCTTTTCAGCAAGGAAGTTGATGGCGACAGTGTTTTGGGATAGGCAAGGTGTGCTTCTTATTGGTTTTCTCGAACATGGAGAAACCATAAATTCAGCCCGGTACTGTCAAACTTTGCACGACTTGGAAGAGCAGTTCAAAACAAACGCCGAGGAAAGCTGACGTCCAAAATTTTGTTTTTGCACGACAATGCCCGATTTCACACGGCAAACCGCACTAAAGAACTCCTTAATTCATTCAAATGGGAAATTTTACCTCGTCTGCCCTACAGCCGCGATGTTGTTCCAAGCGACTTCCAGTTCTTTCCCAACATGGAGAACTGGCTTGCAACGCAGCGCTTTGATGACGACGCGGAACTCCAGGCGGGCGTGACTTACTGGCTGAAGTCTCAGGAGGCAGAATTTTACGACGCAGGTCTTTCAAAGCTTGTCCACCGATATGATAAGTGCCTCAATGTGTTTGGTGACTATGTGGGAAAGTAGTACGTCAGTCGCACTTTCAGATTGTAAGTAGGCTGTTTAGGTTTTTATGTTCGTAACGCCACGTAGCGCTCTGTATGTGCTGTGTGCAGTCTGTGGCTGGTTGGCATTGTTGGAATATTCGCCATTGTAGTGTTGGGCAGTTGGATGTGAACAGCGCGTAGCGTTGCGCAGTTGGACGTGAGCCGCCAGCAGTGGTGGATGTGGGGAGAGAGATGGCGGAGTTCTGAGAGCGGACGATCTGGACGTGTGTCCATCAGAAAGAGTAAATTTGTAATACTGGATATCATGAACTGATATATATATATATATATATATATATATATATATATATATATATATATATATATATGATGACTTTTGAACATTATTAAGGTAAATACATTGATTGTTCTCTATCAAAATCTTTCATTTGCTAACTATGCCTATCAATAGTTAGTGCCTTCAGTAGTTAGAATCTTTTATTTAGCTGACAGTAGTGGCGCTCGCTGTATTGCAGTAGTTCGAGTAACGAAGATTTTTGTGAGGTAAGTGATTCATGAAAGGTATATGTTATTGTTAGTCTGGGCCATTCTTTTGTAGGCATTATTGAAACTCAGATTGCGTTGCGCTAAAAATGTTGTGTGTCAGTTTAGTATTGATCAGAATAAGTAAAGAGAGTAATGTCTGAGTACGTTCAGTTTTGCTCAGCTGTTTGAAAAGCAAATAACGTAAGAGGTTTTCCATCACAGTAATTCATTAATTTTTCAAAGGGGATGTTTCAAGATGTATATAATAAAATCTATTTTTTGTAATGCCGAGACGTTCCTTACTTTCTGAATAGCCCTTGTATTGCGACTGTTTTCATATGGGGTCCAAACATGATAAATGTGCTGTCTTTCTTTTCTTGGCTACCGAAGACATCCATCTACTGGTAGACATCCATCAGAGAGTGAAGAATGTCTGTGGGGTAGCATGTCAGTTAAAATGACCGTTATGAAGGGGTGCAACAAGTTCTGTGGTGGTCACGATTCGACACAGGAGGCCAGTCGGATTGGGAGACGTCAGACGTTACGCCAAATGAAGTGGGAGACACTCCAGCGTCCGCCCTATAGTCCTGATCTCGACCCGTACAGTTATCATGTCTTCGATCCCTTAAAAAGGGCCTTGAAGGGTCGGCGATTCCTGTCGGAAGAGGACGTGCAGAAAGCAATTACGGACTTCTTTACGCAGCAGGACACGGTGATTTAGAAACGTATTTCTTGAACGTGGTGCGTCACTGCGATGGTTGCCTCAGTGCTCACTGCGATTTTGCCCAATTGGCGTAAGGATCCTGGACTGTAAGGCCTTCGAATGTCCTTTATACCATCATGCTCATAAATGAAGGGTAATGCTGATACATGATGAAACAACGCTCTGGTGGGCGGTTTGTGGGGTTAAATCACCTCGGGGTGTGAGTATGCGGTGCATTTGACCTGCGGTCGTCGCACGGTGGCGCTGGCAGCAGTCCACATAGGCAGAAGTGTGTTGGTGCATGTAAGAGTACGGTGCGGCGAATAAGTGTGCAGACGTTTTAAGACGTGCTAATGGTGACTGTGCGTTGGAAATGGCTCAAAGAACACATATTGATGACGTTATGAGGGGTAGAATACTAGGGCGACTGGAGGCTGGTCAAACACAGCAGGTCGTAACAAATGGTGCAAATGGCTCTGAGCACTATGCGACTTAACTTCTGAGGTCATCAGTCGCCTAGAACTTACAACTACTTAAACCTAACTAACCTAAGGACATCACACACATCCATGCCCGAGGCAGGATTCGAACCTGCGACCGTAGCGGTCTCGCGGTTCCAGACTGAAGCGCCTAGAACCAAGGTCGTAACACGGGCCCTCCGTGTGCCACAAAGTGTGATCTCAAGATTATGTCAACGATTCCAGCAGACAGGAAATGTGTCCAGGCGCTACAGTACGGGACGTCCACAGTGTACAACATCAAAAGAAGACCGACATCTCACCATCAGTGCCAGCAGACGGCCACGGAGTACTGCACGTAGCCTCGCTCGGGACCTTACCGCAGCTACTGGAACAGGTGTCTCCAGACACACAGTGTACAGAGGACTGAACAGACACGGTTTATTCGCCCAGAGACCTGCAAGGTGCATTCCACTGACGCTGGTCACAGGAGAGCCCGTAAAGCCTAGTGTCAAGAACACAGTACATGGTTATTGTAACAGTGGTCCCAGGTTATGTTCACGGACGAGTCCAGGTATAGTCTGAACAGTGATTCTCGCCAGGTTTTCATCTGGCGTGAACCAGGAACCAGATACCAACCCCTTAATATCCTTGAAGGACCTGTTTAGTGGTCGTGGTTTGATGGTCTGGGGTGGGATTATGATTGGTGCACGTACACCTCTGCATGTCTTTGACAGAGGAACTGTGACAGATCAGGTGTATCGGGACGTCATTTTGCACCAGTATGTCCGCCTTTTTAGGGGTGGATGATAACGCACGGCCCCACCGAGCTACCTTCGTCGAGGAGTACCTTGAAACAGAAGATATCGGGTGAATGGAGTGGCTTGCCTGTTCTCCAGACCTAAACCCCATCGAGCAAGTCTGGGATGCTCTCGGTCGACGTAACGCTGCACGTCTTCAAACCCCTACGACACTTCAGGAGCTCCGACGGGCACTGGTGCAAGAATGGGAGGCTATACCCCAGCAGCTGCTCGACCACCTGATCCAGAGTATGCCAACCCGTTGTGCGGCCTGTGTACGTGTGCATGGTGATGATATCCCATATTGATGTCGGGGTACATGCACAGAAAACAGTGGCGTTTTGTACCACATGTGTTTCGGGACGGTTTTCTCAAGTTATCACCAATATTGTGGACGTACAGAGCTGTGTCGTGAGTGTTCGCTATGTGCCTATGGTATTAGCGCCAGTTTTGTATAGTGTTACCTTTTGTGGTACCACATTCTGCAATTATCCTCAATTCATGAGCATGAGTGTAGTAATTGTCTTTTAAAAATAAATTTAATTTCGTGAGCGAAACACAATTGAACAATATTCAACCAAACACGACAATTTGAACACCATCTCTGAACATCGCTAGCTTCAAACCTTCATGGACTCCCAAAGATGAATAAAAGTCTTTCTTTTTGTTTCTTATAGAGACTGTAAAATTTTGTATGCGTAGTTTTTTTCGATCGTGCTCGCATGACGCACAGTCCCCTTTCTACTCACGGGCGAGACAATGGGAGCGGCGCCGTGTTTCGTCAGCTGCAGGGCAGCGAGGGGGAAAATAGCGCGGCGCTGCACCATCAGGGAATCAAAAGAGGAAAAAGAAAGTTTCGACGAATGTTCTGCGCGTCGCAGAAGGGGCGCATCCATTCCCTCCGAAGCTTCTCCCAGGAAGGGAGGTATGCGGTAAGGACTGCCTGTACTGGGGAAACCTGTGATGTCGTACAATCGAATACGTGCCGTATGTTTTCATTCAGAACGTAAAAACAGGTTTTTTGACACAGAGAGATAATTTTATATTCCTAGATACTGCGGTCGACATTTAAATTTCTTCAATGGAGTATAACATGACCTTATTCAAATGCGACATACTATCTATCTAAAATTTACTATTTGTTATTGTACAGTATGTCATAGATAACGTTATGTGCTTCGTGCATTCCGGACTAGTTGCTGTGCTGAAGTTGGGGTATGACGCCCAGGCCGTGCGTAGTAAATCTCTGACTGCACTCAGTTGTGCAAGATTCAGATTAAGAAGGACGTAAGGTACGTCTACGTCTACGTGATTACTCTTCTATTCACAATAAAGTGCCTGGCAGAGGGTTCAATGAACCACCTCCAAGCTGTCTCTCTACGGTTCCACTCTCGAACGGCACGCGCTAAAAATGAGCACTTAAATTTTTCTGTGCGAGCCCTGAGTTCTCTTTTATCAAAAATGGTTCAAATGGCTCTGAGCACTATGGGACTGAGATCATCAGTCCCCTAGAGCTTAGAACTACTTAAACTGAACTAACATAAGGACATCACACACATCCATGCCCGAGGCAGGATTCGAACCTGCGACTGTAGCAGTCGCGCGGTTCCGGTCTGAAGTACCTAGAACCGCTCGGCCACCGCGACCGGCTTCTTATTTTATCGTGACGATCATTTCTCCCTATGTAGGTGGGTGCCAACAAAATGTTTTCCCAATCGGAGGAGAAAACTGGTGATTGAAATTTCATGAGAAAATCCCGTCGTAACGAAAAACTCCTTTGTTTTAATGATTGCCACTCCAATTCACGTTTCATGACTGTTGCACTATCTCCCCTGTTTCGCGATAATACAAAACGAGCTGCCCTTCTTTGTACTTTTGCGATGTCATTCGTCAGTCCCACCTGATGCGGATCGCACACTGCAAAGCAGTACCCCAGAATAGGGCGGACAAGCGTGGTGTAAGCAGTCTCTTTAGTAGACCTGTTGCACCTTCTAAGTGTCCTGCCAATGAATCGCAGTCTTTGGTTTGCTCTACCTAGAACACAGTCAATGTGATCGGTCCAATTTTGGTTTTTTGTAATTGTAATCCCTAAGTATTTAGATGAATTTACAGCCTTCAGGTTTGTGTGACTTATCGCGTAATTGAAATGTAGCGGATTTCTTTTAGTACTCATGTGAATAATTTCACACTTTTCTTTATTCAGGGTCAATTGCCACTTTTCGCACCATACAGATATGGTATCTAAATCATTTGCAATTCGTTTTCGTCATTGCAGACTTTACAAGACGGTAAATGACAGTATCATCAGCAAACACTGTAAGACGGCTACTGAGATTGTCTCCTATGTCGTTAATATAGATCAGGAACAATAGATGGCCTATAACAAAAAATGGCTCTGAGCACTATGGGACTCAACTGCTGAGGTCATTAGTCCCCTAGAACTTAGAACCAGTTAAACCTAACTAACCTAAGGACATCACAAACATCCATGCCCGAGGCAGGATTCGAACCTGCGACCGTAGCGGTCTTGCGGTTCCAGACTGCAGCGCCTTTAACCGCACGGCCACTTCGGCCGGCTGGCCTACAACACTTCCTTGGGGAACGCAGGATATTATTTCTGTTTCACTCGATGACTTTCCGTCTATTACTAAGAACTTTCATCTTTCTGACAGGAAATCACGAATCCAGCAGGACAACTCAGACGATATTCCATAGGCACCCAGTTAGGTTAGAAGACACTTGTGAGGAACCGGGTCGAAAGGCTTCTGGAAATCGAAAAATATAGAATCACCTTTACATCCCATGCCGATAGCATTCATTACTTCATAAGTATAAAGAGCTAGTTGTGTTTCAAGGGAACGCTATTTTCTGAATCCGTGCTGACTATGTGTCAATAAATTGTATTTTACGAAGTAGTTCATGATTTCGGAATATGTTTCAAAACCCTACTGCAAATCTATGTTACTGATATTGGCGTTTAATTCAGTGGCCTACTCCTATTTTCCTTTTTGGGTGTTGGTGTGACTTGATCAATTTTCGAGTCTTTAGGTGCGGGTCTTTCTGTGAGCGAGCGGTTGTATACAATTGCTAAATATGGAGCTATTGTATCAGCATACTCTGAAAGGAACCTGACTGGTGTACAAGCTGGACCGGAGGACTTGCTTTTAATAAGTGATTTCAGCTGCTTTGCCACACAGAGAATATTTCGTTCTATGTTTCTCATCTTGGCAGTTGTTCTTCATAGGAATTCAGGAATATTTACTTCGTCTTCTTCTGTGAAGGACTTTCGGAAAACCGTGTTTAATAACTCTGCTTTGGTGGCACTGTCATCAGTGACTTCACTTTTGTTATCGCGCAGTGAAGGTATTGATTGCGTCTTGCCACTGGTATGCTTTATGTATGGCCAGAATCTCTTTGGGTTTTCTGTCAGATTTCGAGACAGAGTTTCTTTGTGGGTCTTATTGAAAGAATCTCGCATTGAAATACGCGCTATATTTCGAACTTCTGTAAAACTTTGCCAATCTTTGGGATTTTGCGTTCTTTTAAATTTGGCGTGCTTTTTTCGTTCTGCAACTGCGATCTGACCCGTTTTGTGTACCATGGGGGATCAGTACCTTCACTTATTAATTTATGTGGTATATATCTCTTAACTGCTGTCGAGACTATCTCTTTGAAATCATTTCACAACTTTTCTACGCTTACATGATCAGATCAGAAGGAGTTGAAACTGTCTCTTAAAAAGGCGTCAAGAGAATTTTTATTACCTTTTTTAAATAGATACACTTTCCGTTTCTTTTTGATGGTTGTAGGTGTTATGGTATTCAGCCTAGCAGCAACTGGCTTGTGGTCGCTAATCCCTGTAGACGTCACGATACCCACTATTTGTGCAGGATTATTTGTTGCTAAAAGGTCGAGTATGCTTTCGCAACCATTTACCCTTCGAGTGGGCTCATGAATTAATTGTTCAAAATAATTTTCTGAGAAAGCATTCAGCCCAATTTCGGATGACGTTTTATGCCTGGCGCCGGCTTGAAACGTATAATTTTTTCAGCATATCGAGGGTAGATTAGTCACCATCGACTATAATTGTCTGAATTTGAAATAAGACTCATCTTTGAACTGTTCAGCAACTATGTCTTCTGAGTTTCTGATCACTGTGCTCTCAGGATGTCTAATGACTACTGAGGTCGCTGATGTGGAATACACGGCAGTAGGTGGCAGCACAATTCATCTAATATGAAAAACGTATGTTTTTGGGGGTGTCCGGATATTTTTGATCAGATTATATACAATAATTAATAATGAATTATTATAACTGTTAAAAGTATGAGAAGTTCACTGCGCGTTCAAATAAACGAAATCTCTCGTGGATATTTACATTGCACGAGTTTGTACGATTTTCGTGAAGCGTAACTCAACGACAATGCTTGGAGTCGATTCTTTGAACTTTTCGCAAACAACGAACTTGAGAAACGACTGTTTCGTTGTTGCTCTTCTTCAGTCACCTATCAATTTTGTGGAGGTCGACCTAATTCCTAAATCGCTTGATTCATTGTATCCACTGCAGATCTCGAACTGCAATTGTGTGCAAGCCTGCTAAAATATTCATTATGGGAATGAATCCGTCTTGGATTGCACCAGACAGTGCAATTTCGTATCGCTTCTTGGTACGCCTCCTAAATACTTACACGACGTGATATGCTCAAAATACTTACTACTGATTTGTAATCTGACATTACTAAGTTCTTTGTCTCTGTTGTACGCCTTGCATTTACCCACATCTAGAGAGAGCTGCTGCTCGTTGCGCCGAGTAGAATTTTTGTTCAAGTTTTTCTACGTTTCCTTACCATCTATTGTACATCTACATACATACTCCGCAATCCACCATACGGTGCGTGGCGGAGGGTACCTTTTACCACAACTAGCATCTTCTCTCCCTGTTCCACTCCCAAACAGAATGAGGGAAAAATGACTGCCTATATGCCTCTGTACGAGCCCTAATCTCTCTTATCTTATCTTTGTGGTCTTTCCGCGAAATGTAAGTTGGCGGCAGTAAAACTGTACTGCAGTCAGACTCAAATGCTGGTTCTCTAAATTTCTACAGAAGCGATTCACGAAAAGAACGCCTCCTTTCCTCCAGAGACTCCCACCCGAGTTCCTGAAGCATTTCCGTAACGCTCGCGTGATACGGACAATACAATCGTTAGCAAACAGCCTTACGGTCCTACCTGATAAATCGTTTATGCACGCTACCGAAAAAATGCAACTGCAGGGTATAACGAAGACATCAAAAAAACGTTTCACCCCGGTTCTCAGAACTCTTGAAGATAGACGTTGACTGCGGATTTTGTATCACAGACACAGTCCCTTTCACTGTTCAGAGATGTCACTAAACCCGTCCAAAATTGTAAAGAACCATGCATGAGCAGCGTCTATTAGACGGAGGGGGCCCGACAGCCGATCAGTTCCAGTCATTCCACCAGGAAGGAGGTACACGGTTCGTCGATCTGAATGCGCATACAGCGAATGTATTCGGTGTAGCCGTGTACATGTGTGTTATTGTGTCTGTGTGTGGACACGTGTCACATACGCGGAATGCCACGGCACACACGCCACGCCCCAGCTGCGCTGGCCGAACGCAAGCACGCAGCACCACACACTGCTAACAATACCTGCACAATGCAGGCCGCGCGTTCACGCAACTACTAACCGGCTCGGTTCTCTGACAAGGGAACCTCCCCATCGCACCCACCTCAGATTTAATTATAAGTTGACACAGTGGATAGCCTTGAAAAACTGAACACAGATCAATCGAGAAAACAGGAAGAAGTTGTGTGGAACTATGAAGAAAATAAGCAAAATATACAAACTGAGTAGTCCGTGAGTAAGATAGGCAACATCAAGGACAGTGAGAGATCAGGAGCGCCGTGGTCCCGTGGTTAGCGTGAGCAGCTGTGACAGCAGAGGTCCTTGGTTCAAGTATTCCCTCGAGTGAAAAGTTTAATTTCTTATTTTCAGACAGTTATCAAAGTTCAGGCACTCACACATAATCAACTTCGCTCTCCAAAATTCTAGGACATGTTCAGATTTGCTTGGATATATGCACGATTTGACGGTCTACACACGGAAAAATTTGAAAACGTTAAAAACAAATGTTTTGACAGACCACAGGGAAAACTGTGCGACTGTGAAACTGTTGCATTCATTTGTTGCAGTTTATGTGACAAAGTCTTATGTTTTCATCACTTTTTTGGGAGTGATTATCACATTCACAAGAAAACCTAAATCGGGCAACGTAGAAGAATCTTTTTACCCATTCGCCAAGTGTACAAGTTAGGTGGGTCGACAACATATTCCCGTCATGTGACGCACATGCCGTCACCAGTGTCGTATAGAATATATCAGACGTGTTTTCCTGTGGAGGAATCGGTTGACCTATGACCTTGCGACCAAATGTTTTCGGTTCCCATTGGAGAGGCACGTCCTTTCGTCTACTGATCGCACGGTTTTGCGGTGCGGTCGCAAAACACAGACACTAAACTTATTTCAGTGAACAGAGACGTCAATGAACGAACGGACAGTTCATAACTTTGCGAAAATAAAGAAAGAAAACTTTGCACTCGAGGAAAGACTTGACCCAAGGACCTCTCGTTCCGAAGCTGCTCACGCTAACCACGAGACCACGGCCCTCCTAAACTCACACTATCCGTGATGTTGCCTATGTTGCACATGGGCTACTCAGTTTGTATATTTTGCTTCTTTTTTTCATAGTTCCACACAACTTCTTCCTGTCTTCTCGTTTGATCTGTGTTCAGTTTTTCAAGGCCTATCCACTGTGCCAACTTATAACTAAATCTGAGGGGGGGTGCGATGGGGAGGTTCCCTTATGAGAATGTGGACGCGGACCGTTATATTGGTCAACTGCAGGCAGGGTGCGAAATACGTGCATGCATTACTAACATTTCTTGATTCATTGTACTGTTGTTAACTGGAACATCAGTTGTTTATAGTCGAACGCAGTCGCAGCTGTACAAAAT
Source organism: Schistocerca piceifrons (assembly GCF_021461385.2). Taxonomy (NCBI): domain Eukaryota; kingdom Metazoa; phylum Arthropoda; class Insecta; order Orthoptera; family Acrididae; genus Schistocerca; species Schistocerca piceifrons. Next base: position 95,401,331 of record NC_060147.1, on the reverse strand, counting down.
CTTTAATGCGACTGCAGTTTCGACTTTTTTTTTCAAAAATAGTGGTATATTGAACTCTGCTAGGGTACATGTTGGTAGTTTGTCTGCAATGAGAGACTTTTGTAATTATTCGAGTCTTCTTATGTTGTGCAGTATTTTTGTCAATAATCACAATTTCCCAAATCGATTTTCTTAAAAGTAAACCCACCTCCATCATTCATAGGAAAGTTTTAAACATTTCGTCGTGTCTTACGCCACAAGCAGAAACGGATTGTTTCTGACAAATATATATATATACACACATTTCCCAGAACTCCTGAAGATAGACGTTGACTGTGGATATTGTATCACAGACCCAGTCCCTTTGACTGTTCAGAGAGGTCACTAAACCCGTCTGAATATGTGAACAGCCATGCATGAGAAGTGCCTGTTAGATGGAAGAGGTTCGACAGTGGATCACTTCCAGTCTTTCCACCAGGAAGGAGGTACACGGCTCGTGTTCTCTGTAGTTCAACCATGCCTAGACGGTCAATACAACGGTTCGACAGGAACTGTCGATGACATGCCTCGCTCAGGCCGCCGAAGGGCTACTGCTGCAGTGGATGACCGCTACCTACGGATTACGGCTCGGAGGGAACCTGACAGCAACGCCACCATGTTGAATAATGCTTTTCGTGCAGCCACAGGACGTCGTGTTACGACTCAAACTGTGCGCAATAGGCTGCATGATGCGCGATCTCACTCCCGACGTCCATGGCGAGGTCCATCTCTGCAACCACGTCACCGTGCAGCGCTGTACAGATGGGCCCAACAACATGCCGAATGGACCGCTCAGGATTGCCATCACGTTCTCTCCAGCGATGAGTGTCGCATATGCCTTCAGGCAATCGTCGGAGATATGTTTGGAGGCAATCCGGTCAGACTGAACTCCTTACACACACTGTCAAGCGAGTGCAGCAAGGTGGAGGATCCCTGCTGTTTTGGGGTGGCAATATGTGGGGCCGACGTACGCCGCTGGTGGTCATGGAAGGCGCCGTAACGGCTGTAAAATACGTGAATGCCATCCACCGACCGATAGTGCAACGATATAGGCAGCATATTGGCGAGGCATTCGTCTTCATGGACGACAATTCGCAGCCTCATGGTGCACATCTTGTGAATGACTTCCTTCAGGATAACAACATTGCTCGACCAGAGTGGCCATCATGTTCTCCAGACAAGAACCCTATCGACCGTGCCTAGGATAGATTGAAAACGACTGTTTATAGACGACGTGATCCACTAACCTCTCTGAGGGATCTACAATCCGACCCACAGCGCCTTGATGAACTTGTGGATAGTATACCACGACGAATACAGGCATGCATGAATGCAAGAGGACGTGCTACTGGGTATTAGAGGTACCGGTGTGTACAGCAATCTGGACCACCACCTCTGAAGGTCTCGCTGTATGGTGGTACATCATGCACTGTGTGGTTTTCATGAGCAATAAAAAGGGCGGAAATGATGTTTATGTTGATCTCTGTTCCAATTTTCTGTACAGATTCCGGAACGTTCGGAAACGAGGTCATGCAAAACTTTTTTTGATGTGTGTATATGCATACGAGGGTGAAGCATTACATGGGCAGACCCACGTAATTTTTTGTGAATGTATCTTTACGAAAACGACAGAAAGCACAAAAATGTGCAATAATCTCTTCTTTTACTGTAAATAACTTCACATCTAGATAAGACATGTACATTAATTTTGTGAAATGTAATTATAATTTCACAAATAACATTTCGAATATACAGCTGCACTCAGTTTGTCGCCGATTGCGATCGATCATAATACTTTTTTTTTCTTTTGGACAGTGAGTGAAGAGCGTTCCTGTTCGCATCTCCCTCTCTTATCTATTGCCTTTTATACTGATAGGACGCACTGTAGATGCATTTATTGGGTATCAGTAACTAATCTTTCTTTTGTATAGACAGATCTGATGTGTCATGTAGTACCTTTAGAACTATTTGCACTAAAATAAATGTACTTTAGTTAATTCGCATGAGTTCTAATTTTAATAGTTCACCTAATAGGTGAAAGATACATGAAATGTTTTATTGTTGCAACGAACGACCAACACGAGCTTAACGGTTCGTGGCGTGGAGACGCAGAGGCCGAATACAATTAGCGTTCTGCTATTTATTCACTTGCGACTTGCTACCGATTAACTGCCGGCCATCACGAAGCGTTTAACAATGCAAGCGCAGAGCGTTAAATGACCTGGCAACAGTCACCAAGCTATGATTCCATTTCGCCCGTAAAAAACAGACACCGGCTCCGCAAAATTGACGGTGGTATTAAAAGATGTAATCTTCTCTCAGTTTTACAGCACTTTTGTTGAAGTCAATTTGGGCACTAACAAAAATTCACCAACCATCAACAATGACTGTCTTTTAGAAAGATTTCTTGAAGTCTTCAGCTGCCATTCTCTTTATTTCCTGTACAACTGTACAATTTCGACCTTAGGCCATTTTCAATGATCTTAAACGGAAGTATCGTACATTGGATACATTAGTGACACTTGTGCTTTTGATCTAGGAACAAGTCATATTTGTAGATATACCAAGCGCATTATAACTTACTTTAGGGATGATTTTTTAGTAGTACGTTATGTCATGTACGTCGTTGCTCCTATGACATCATGTTATGCTCATGAAATAAATCCGAGAGGTTCACGCTATTTTAGGAGCACGTTACTTTCGAGTAATTGTTGCAGAGCTCTTATATATGAGGCCCATGGTTTAACGTAATTAACACTAGGAAGATTATAATTATTTTACAGAAATTTGTTACTTAACCTGCATATACTTCTGTTTTCAGTTATATTTCATTATCGTTCGTCTTTGGTGTAACCATGACTGTATGTAATTTCTTTAAAATAAATTGTAAATGTTTGTTCTGCTATTGTGGGAGCACCCCCCTTTTTTGAATAATTGGTACAAAGACCTTAGATATGGAATCTATGACAGTACTCTAATGAAACAGTACTGAGAACTACGAGAGTCGAGTAAAAACTGCTTTATGGTTGCGTGAGGTTTCGGATTACAGTCATAGTTATTAATGAGTGTAGCGATAATTTTACATTCTATGGTTCTGTAATGCTTCGCCGTAGAAGTGGTAGAAAGTTGTCAAGTAATTTCCCATTACGCAGGTATTATTGCTCATTTAAAATTCTGGCTGATCTTTCAATTTCTTCCATTACATCCATTATTTTCCCTTTCTGTAACGCATGTAATAGTTGTAGTGATTCATCTATATTAGGCATTTGTGGTTGGTGTCTTTTAAGTGTGAAGCAAATGTGGATGGGTTATTGTCACTTATTGTCATGTGTTCTTATTCTATGACAGGGCACAACGATGTTTCGCTGTACACATACTGTTTCTAATGCAGGATTATTGTCAAAGAAATACACGAATTTACATAGGTTGTAACTTGACAAGGTTGGGTCAGTTGTCAAGATAATGCATTTCGTCCGGTTTAATCGAAATAAGTCTGAACACAACAATTTAAAATTTTAACCAGAAGGTTCTCTACAAAATTATTCTTAGTAATAAATCGTGAAGTTGACCAATATTACGACAAATCATCCGATTCTGGTCCTAAGTTCAGTACTATTTAGGATGACAAGTCTACGTAGAATGGTTAGTTTTTGTGAGAACTGAGCAAAGATTACTCAAGGTTGTTTGAGTTCACAGTGGACGCAAGCTGATGACAAGTCTACGTAGAATGGCTAGTTTTTGTGAGAACTGAGCAAAGATTACTCAAGGTTGTTTGAATTCACAGTGGACGCAAGCTGGTGAACCAACACGTTTACACCTCTGCTCGCGGTATTTACCTTTAGCTGCGATGAGCTGTTGGCTGCATGGCTGCTCTCGTCCTCTGAAAGTCCTATAAAAGCTAATCAAAATCTTTGCGGATTCTATCTGCGGAAACTGTCCTATGTTTCTCGTTAGGCGAGAAACCACGCTCTCATCCCTAGTCTTGAAATATGGCCATATGAATGCGCAAGCGAGCGATGGACGTACAGGTGTATGGCTCAGACCTGCTGACCGGCCAGTTCCGTAGTGGTTTCGCTCATGATAAACATACCCCATCTACGCTTCATTGTGTAGGCCATCAGCTAGAACACTCCGTCACATCTGGTGTTTCTGCAGGGTAAAGTAACCGGTATCCCCCGACTACTATTTATTCGACAGAAAGGTGAAGTGATTTTTCAGCAGGACAATGCACGTCTGCATGCGGCTACGCAACTACCTGTCCGTGGAGTACAGTAACTGCTGTGATGAGCAAGATCACCAGATCTCTCGCCAATCTGAGCTCGTGTGTGACACGAGAATCAAGGCCGAATTGCAACAAAATGCTGAAGAAGCTTGGGACAGTCTGTAGCAGGATGTTATACGGTACCTTTGTGATCACTGATCATACAATATGCATGCGAGAAGAGACGCCTACGTTGCTACCACAGGGAGGGACGCTGCGTAATAATGCGTTGACAGGAAGCCATTTACTGTGATATATGTGTTTCATTTGGTCTGAATGTGTTATCGTATACTCTCAAAATGTCGGATCACCAGCCACCTCACTTGTCAATAAAATGATCTTCTCTTTGAGGAGTGTATGCTAATAACATTATCCGTCCTGTTGCACTTTCTTGGGGCTTCACATCATACCCTCATGCAATTTGTGACGCTATTTGTGGCTGTAAAGTCGTTTACAATGAGACTGGCGTAAACTTGGAATGGTAGAGAAGTAGTATGAAAATGGTTCGATAAACCCTCTGCTAGGCACTTAAATATGAATTGCAGAGTAACCATGTAGATGTAGATGTAGACCACCCCGATAAACATGCAAACGTTGTTCCGAACAGTTTTTGCATTTTTTTTCCATACGTAATCATATTGGGAAGAAGATGCGCATTTGCCAAGAAGAGTGTGGAAAATTGGCCTAAAAGCCTACTTACCAGACTGTGTGAAGTCAAACTTAGAAATTGTTATTATAGTCTTACTGCACTCTGATGCTTTTGTTCTGGGTTGTATTTAATTATCGTTCGTAATTTGTGTAAAAATGACTGTATTTAATTTCTTTAAAATAAGTTGTAAATATTTGTTCTGTTACTGTGGGAGCACGCCGTTTTTGAATAGTTGGTACAAAGATCTTATATATGGAATCTATGACAGTACCCTAATGAAACAGTATTGCGAACTACGAGAGTCGAGTAAAAACTGCTTTTTGGTTGCGTGAGGTTTCGGATTACAGTCTTAGCTATTAATGAGTGTAGCGATAATTTTACGTTCTGTGGTTTTGTAATGCTTTGCTGTAGAACTGGTAGAAAGTTGTCTAGGAATTTCCCATTCTGCAGGTACTTTTGTTCATTTAAAACTCTGTCTGACTCATCTTTTAGGTGGACGTAAATTTCAACTTCTTCCGTTACATCTATGATTTTTCCTTTCTGTAACTCATGTAATATTTGAATTGATACATCTATTTTAGGTGTTTCGTGGTTGGTGTCTTTTAAGTGTGTAGCAGATGTGGATGGGTTATTGTCACTTATTGTCGTGTGTTCTTTAAATCGTGTACTAACTTTTCTTCCCGTTTCTCCAATATAAAATTTTGGGCATTCTTCGCAGTTAATTTTGTAGATTCCTGATTACGAAAACGGTTCTTATTTACTTGATATGTGTCTCAGTAATCGTTGTAGATGTTTGTGGTTCTATAAGTGGTGTATAATTTTGTATTCTTGAAACATCGAGTAATTTTGTCGGAAGTAATACCTAGATATAGCCATACAACTGAGAACAAAAGCATATGCAGGTTAAGTAGCAAATTTCAGTAGAACAATTATAATTTTCCTAGTGTTAATTACGTTAAAACATAGGGCTTATATATAAGAGCTGTGGAATAACTACTCGACAGCAATATGCTCCTAAAATAGCGTGAATATCTCGGATTTATTTTATGAGCATAGCATGATGTCATAGGAGCAACGACATACATGACATAATCTACTACTAAGAATCATCCATAAAGTAAGTTACGTAGTATATCTACAAATATAACTTGTTCCTACATCAAAATCACAGGTGTTACTAAAGTATGATACTTCCGTTTTAGAGACTTGAAAATGGCCTAAGGCGGAATCTGTACCATCATACATAAAATAAAAACAATGGCAGCTGAAGGCAAGAAAATGCTCAAGATGTTTGGGATAGTCTGTAGCAGGATGTCATTTGGCACCTTTGTGATCACTGATCATACGTCCGTCCCCGGTAGCTGAGTGGTCAGCGTGACAGAATGTCCATCCTAAGGGCCCGGTTTCGATTCCCAGCTGCGTCGGTGATTTTCTCCACTTAGGGACTGGGTGTTGTGTTGTCCTAATCATCATTTCATCCCCATCGACGCGCAAGTCGCCGAAGTGGCGGCAAATTGAAAGACTTACACCCGGCGAACGGTGTACCCGACGGGAGGCCCTAGTCACACGACATTCATTCACTGATCATACAATATGTATGCGAGAAGAGACGCCTACGTTGCCACCACAGGGAGGTACGCTGTGTATTGATGCGTTATTAGGACGCCATTTACTGCGATGTATGTGTTTCATTTGGTCTGAATTTGTCGTCATATACTCTTAAAATGCCGAATCACCTGTCACCTCACTTGTGAGTAAAATGATCTTGTCATTGAGGATGTAGCATTCGCTTTCAGCAGTGTGTGCTGATAACATTAGCGGCCCTGTTGCACTTTCTTGGGGCTTCACATCATACACTCATACAGTTTGTGACACAATTTGTGGCTGTAGTCGTTTACTGAGAGACTGGCGTAAACTTGCGCGTCACCAGCCCGATAAACGTGCAGACGATGTTCCGAACAGTTTTTGTATTTATTTTTTTTTTTTTTTTGTCGTGCGTAATCATATTGGGAAGAAGACGCGCATATGCCAAAGAGAGTGTGGAAAATTGCCTAAAAGCCTACTCACCAGACTGTAAAGTCCCACTTGGAAATTTTTATTATAGTGTAATTGCACTCTGATGTTACATACTAGTTTCGCAATATATGTTGTGTTGTTCTAGGGAAAGACATTACACAGGGTATCCCACAAAAAACCGGTACGCTTCACGGCCGAAATTCAAGTAAGAATGAACTAACCAAAAAATAATAGATAATAGTAATGTTAAAAACATGAGATTATGTGATTACCTTATTGGATATAAGTTCCGCCTTTTACGCAAAAACACTGTTTTTTATTGTTACTTAGACATGTTTTGGCACGTTCAAATAGCTTACGTGTTTGCTGCCGGGTGACGTCGTCGACCACCGCCGATATTTCGACAGGAGCACACCCTGCCATTCTCAAGGCACAACTGCAAGTAGGAAGCAATGTGCAAGGGAATTTAATACCTCGGTTCACAGAGGAGAAACAAGGAAGATACCACACACAGAACAAGTAACCGCAGAGTCAACACACAAACAAAGATAACCAACATCAGAAATATCGATATTGACTATTAATCAACAGGTCAGGTAGCACTAATTCTGTCCCCCTGTTTTTTGATGAGAGACAGAGCCGGATTCCAAGCAGCATTGAAACAAAATCCACCATCTCTGTTTATAAGGTTGCTTGATAGTTTGATTTCAACAGCTTCCTTAATAACACTATCCTAATAGCTGGACGTGCAAGCCAGAATTTCCGTGTTGTTGTATTCCATCATATGGAACCTTATACCTTATAGGCCTGATCTCTCTGTTAGGAAATGATGTTAACAGCCACTTACAGCAATGAAATTTTTCCTGATCGTCAAATTTCAACTCTTGTACCTTACTCAATCTATTGGCTTTTAATTTCGTATCTTTTAGTACACGATCTACATGATACATCAGTCTGCTGCTGTAACCTCATTACTAACTTGTGAGGAATTATCGTAGTGTCGATGCGAATTCTGTCTATAGTTTCGTTGTTCACCACTTTCGGTCGCCATTCCTTTGCACACACTGAACGGATCCTCCATTTCTTGTATAGATCTTGAATAGTGCTGGTCCAGGGAGTTCCCTAACAGGGTACTTCACCTGAAACATTCATTTACGGTCCTTGATGGAGCCCTTCTTTACGTAACATTCCAAAATATCAATTCGCTGTTGTAATACAAACTGCCCCAGTTCTGTAGCAAATCAACAACATGAGCTTCTCACAACTGACGCACGAACACACAGCTGCACTCAACTTTCCGATCAAATGCAGTGTAGCCAACTTTGGAGCAGGGTTGCCACTTCACGAGCGGTTCGGCTGGAGATAATTAACCGGAACGTGAGGCCTGCCGGTTCTGTGTGAGACATCTTGTATAGCTATTACATAACTTGAATTTGGCGTCAGTGTCCAATAGTAGCTTGCATTGCATAACCTTAATTAAATTACATACAGTGCCGCGTGTTTTCTCTGATAGAACTGAAGCTTAATGCCATATTCTTGGTATCAATGTTTTTTATTTTTAGTTCCTTCGTCACAGATTTCACAAAGCATATTTTAACAGAACTCAGAAGCATTTTCGTACGTACTACATCGTAATGTTCGAACAAAGACAAACTGCACAGTATCTCATTTTCTAAGTGAACACAAAGGAGGGAATGTCCCGAAGTGTCAAAGTGAACTACCGCGAATTTCATCGTAAATATACGAGGGTCACTCCAAAAGAAATGCACACTATTTTGTTTTTTGAAATCCATCTTTTATTCTACATGTTTGAAAGTTTTACAGTGTGTCGATACAACATTCAGGAACAATATTTTCATTTCTCCACATAATTTCCATCCCTCTCAAGTGCCTTACGCAATCTTGGAACCAGCGACTGTATACCCGCACGGAAAAATCCTGGACAAACCTGTTGGAGCCACTGTTTGGCAGCGTGCACAAGGGAGTCATCATCTTCAAACCTTGTTCCACAAAGAGAGTCCTTTAGTTTCCCAAAGAGATGATAGTCACATGGAGCCAGGTCAGGACTGCAAGGCGGGTGTTTCAATGTTGTCCATCCGAGTTTTGTGATCGCTTCCATGGTTTTTTGACTGACATGTGGCCGCGCATTGTTGTGCAACAGCAAAGCATCCTGCTTTTGCCAATGTGGTTGAACACGACTCAGCCGAGCTTGAAGTTTCTTAAGTGTTGTCACATATGCATCAGAAATTATGGTGGTTTCACTTGGCATGATGTCCACAAGCAAGAGTCCTTCGGAATCGAAAAACACCGTAGCCATAACTTTTCCAGCAGAAGGTGTGGTTTTGAATTTTTTTTCTTGGGTGAATTTGCATGATTCCACTCCATTGATTGCCTCTTCGTCTCTGGTGAAAAATGATTGAACCATGTTTCATCACCTGTCACAATTATTCCAAGAAATTCATCTCCACCATTCTCATACTGTTCCAAAAGTCCGCTGCATACCGTTTTTCTTGTTTCTTTGTGAGCCACTGTCAACATCCTGGGAACCTACCTGGCACAAACCTTTTTTAACACCAACACTTTCAGTATTCTGCAAACACTTCCTTCCCCTATCCCAACATAGCGTGACAACTGGTTCACTGTAATGCGTCTGTCAGCAGTCACCAATTCGTTAACTCTGTGCACATTGTCTGGAGTGTGTGCAGTACGAGGCCTGCCGCTGCGAGGACAATCCTCAATATTGCCGAGCTCGCTTTCATCACGTAACCTGCTTGCCCACCGACTAACTGTACTGCGATCGACAGCAGCATCTCCACACACCTTTTTCAACCTCTTGTGAATGTTTCCCACTGTCTCGTCTTCACAGCACAGGAATTCTATGACAGCACGTTGCTTCTGACGAACGCCAAGTATAGCAGCCATCTCGAAGACATGGTGTGACGGCGCCACTCACGGGATAAGGTTGAACTAAGTGTGAAAACAAGCGGGAAGCACGTACTACACATTGTAAAACTTTCACACATGCAGAATGAAAACTGTATTTTTACAAAGATAGTGTGCGTTCATTTTGGAGTAACCCTCGTACAATACAGTTCCTTCTAAAACTTTCGGTAATGCCATGATAATCAAATTAACTACAACGCCTTTTCCGATTTTAGGAATAAAGACAGATTAAAATCAACTTATACTTTTTGTAAATTAAATACCTTTAGAAGTATAATAGAAACGCAAGATGTTAATGTGATTATGAAAAAAAGTAACAATTTTTCCAAAATATGCCTCGTTACAAGCTTCCCACAAATCTGGTTTGTAAATTAATCGTATATAAGTAATATTTCTTATGAATGATATTCCATCAATTTTATGACGCAGAAATAAAAACAAGATTGTATATTGTACTTCATCGTCAAACTTTGTAGAAAAATTAACATTCGTAGCATGACACAGAAACATATAAAATTATCATTAAGTAATGGACCATATTTGAACAACTTCACCAGAGTAATACTACACTGCGTAAACAATAAAAAAGTGGTATTACAGGTTTTCGTAGTGTCAACAAGTTACCATAAAACCTGGTTTGTTTCAACTGGCAGTTCTACCAAAGCGATGATCGCAAATTCACCGCACAGATTCTGTCCTAAAACGACTCACCTTCATGTATAAGGGTTGAGTGCAACGCGTGTTAAGTTCAATACGGCCAACACCCGTTGATTCTAAATGGCAGCAGCAAGGTAGCAACGGCGTCGTATTCAGCCTAACAGCAGGCGGAAATTAATTTACTGCGTCGAGAACGCTTCGAAGAGGTGCTACGATGGAACGGTAACGCTGGCAAGTTTTAGATACTGGTTTAGTCTGAGGTTATACTGTCTCACTGTAGAACGGCTAAATATTAAAAAGAACCGGAGTAAGCGCTTTGTAATCATTTACGTATATAGTCAGTAATACAGTGTCTAACACGAACAGTCAGACAATCCTACTTGTCTTTATTATAACCTGTAATAGCAGTGCTCCAAGTGGACAGAAAGCTGCACTTCTGCATACGATATCGGATGTGCGCGAACACTATGGTTTACAAAGACGGACATAATGTCTGCGGGATAAACGCAATGACTGGTTTTTCCAATGTTATTTATAATCCGTCTTGATTGAAAAAATGTTTATTCACATGACCGATTTCGGTTCCTATAGCACCATATTCAGATCTGTAACGATAATGATACTAATTTACTATTTCACAAATGCAAACCTTTTTTATCCTATCCAATCAACATCAAATTTACCAGAACGTACCTTCAATTTCGGTTACAGGAGTAACCCCTCCACACTCAGCAACCTTCACATGTTGCGTTACATAAAAGTGGTTGGCAGAAAGGACGTCATTTATATTAATTATAAAACTATTACCTTCAGGTGGCGTCTGGTACATTTGTTACATTACATATGCACATACTGTATTAAGTACACCACTGGCCATTAAATTTGATACACCACGAAGATGACGTGCTACAGACGCGAAATTTAACCGACAGGAAGAAGATGCTGTGATATGCAAATGATTAGCTTTTCAGAGCATTCAGACAAGGTTGGCGCCGGTGCCGACACCTACAACGTGCTGACATGAGGAAAGTTTCCAACCGATTTCTCATACACAAACAGCAGTTGACAGTTGTTGCCCAGTGAAACGTTGTTGTGGTGCCTCGTGTAAGGAGGAGAAATACGTACCATCACGTTTCCGACTTTTATAAAGGTCGGATTGTAGCTTATCGCGATTGCGGTTTATCGTATCGTGACATAGCTGCTCGCGTTGGTCGAGATCCAGTGACTGTTAGCAGAATATGGAATCGGTGGGTTCAGGAGGGTAATATGGAACGCCGTGCTGGATCCCAACGGCCTGGTATCACTAGCAGTCGAGATGACAGGCATCTTATCTGCAGGGCTGTAACGGATCGTGCAGCCACGTCTCGATCCCTGAGTCAACATATGGGGACGTTTGCAAGACAACAACCATCTGCACGAACAGTTCGACGGCTTTTGCAGCAGCATGGATTATCAGCTCGGAGACCATGGCTGCGGTTACCATTGACGCTGCATCACAGACAGGAGCGTCTGCGACGGGGTACTCAACGACGAACCTGGGTGCACGAATGGCAAAACGTCATATTTCCGGATGAATCCAGGTTCTGTTTACAGGATCATGATGGTTGCATTCGTGTTTGGCGACATCGCGGTGAACGAACATTGGAAGCATGTATTCGTCATCGCCATACTGGCGTCTCGCTTACCTCTTGTTCGCATTGACGGCACTTTGAACAGTGGACGTTACATATCAGATGTGTTACGACCCGTGGCTCTACCCTTCATTCAATCCCTGCGAAACCGTACATTTCAGCAGGATAATGCGCGACCGCATATTGCAGGTCCTGTACGGGCCTTTCTGGATACAGAAAATATTCGACTGCTGCGATGGGCAGCACATTCTCCAGATCTCTCACCAACTGAAAACGTCTGGTCAATGGTGGCCGAAAAACTGGCTCGTCACAATACGCCAGTCACTACTCATGATGAACTGTGGTATCGTGTTGAAGCTGCAAGGGGAGCTGTACCTGTACATGCCATCCAACCTCTGTTTGACTCAGTGCCCAGGCATATCAAGGCCGTTGTTACGGCCAGAGGTGGTTGTTCTGGGTACTGATTTCTCAAGATGTATGCACCCAAATTGCGTGAAAATGTACTAACATGTCAGTTCTAGTATAATATATTTGTCAAATGAATACCCGTTTATCATCTGCATTTCTTCTTGGTGTAGCAATTTTAATGGGCAGTAGTGTAGATTAAGTAGATTTTTGTAATTTACTTGTATCTCTAAAAATAATTACAATCTGCAGATATCAAGGTTAATATCTGTGCTTGTCAATATTTATCTAAAAACAAATTGCGATTTCTATATCCATGGAGCTGGTGTAGACTTGTTTTCCTCCACGGTCTGGTTGCGTGGCTGCCGCCATTTCGGTATTGTGCTGCGATCCGTTCAGTCGTCTGACGTCCATCGCCGTGGGTATGAGGGCCGTGCAGGAGGGCCCCGTCAACGACGCCAGGCGCTGCACGCATCTTCTAGCTTCTCCATCACGCACCACCATCTCTCATCCCTCGGCCTGGATCTGCACGCGCAACAGTTGTCATCTCAGTAAGTCGTCATAAATACTAAAATAGGCGTTATGATTGAACTCGCATGGCTCGTTGAGGATTAAATCCGGATCTTTCTTTTTGTGGATGTATATTTCAATTTCTTCCAAAATGTTAAGAAACCGTCCCGTATGAGCTCTATGCAGGATGTCTAAATTTTGTTAAATGTTCTTGGCTGAGTGCTCTGAGGCAGCAATATTCTTCCCAAACTCTGTTTTGTTTTGAGAGTAGGTGTGCTCCCTGAAATTGGTCTCAAAGTTCCTACCAGTCTGCCCTATATATTGTTTACAGCAGTCATCATAATTGATATTATATACACCTGAATCCTGAAATTTATTGCTACTATTATATATTTTGTGTCGGACCTTCAATTTTAGAGTGTTATTTGTTCGGAACCCTATTTTAACGTCGGGTTTACGAAAGTATTTTTCAACCTTCACTGTAAACTTCCACTTTGAGAGCCACGTATTTTTTCTTGTTGTTCCTCTTAACTGCAACTCGACTTCCTTCTATTTGTTTCATTTGCCTCTTCTTTATCTTCCTATAAATATTCATCACCTGCTTACACGTATATCCGTTCGCTACGGCCACTTGTTTTAAAATACTTAGCTCCTTTTCTACTTCCTGTTGGCTTAGTGACAATTTTAGTACCCTGTATACAATCGAAGTAAAATATGCCCATTTGTATCGCAGTGGGTGACAAGAGAGCTCATTGATAACTAAATCTGTACTCGTATGTTTTCTGAATATCCTAAATTCATGCTTCCCATGTTAATTTATTAGTGTAAAATCTAAGTAATCTATACGGTTGTCTTCTTCAAAATCCACAGTGAATCCAATTTTCGGGTGTTGAGAGCTCATTTTCGATATAATTTTTATCTCCTATGTACAATAAAACAGAGTCGTCAACACATCTCCTGTAATATACAATTTTCTCAGCGATATCAGGATTTTCAACAAAGAATTCGTTTTCCAAGTGATTCACAAAAATATCAGCCAGCTACGAATTTGCCGAAGAATTAAAGTAGTTATACCTCAGGATGCGTCACTAGCTTCATTGGATATCACCAATCTGTACACAAACATTCCCGTAAAAGAAACGATTGATATCATTAAGAACAATGTCCGCCCCCGGTAGCTGGGTGGTCAGCGCGACAGACTGCCAATCCAAAGGGCCCGGGTTCGATTCCCGGCTGGGTCGGAGATTTTCTCCGCTCAGGGACTGGGTGTCGTGTTGTCCTAATCATCATCATTTCATCCCCATCGACGCGCAGGTCGCCGAAGTGGCGTCAAATCAAAAGACTTGCACCAGGCGAACGGTCTACCCGACGGGAGGCCCTCGTCACACGACATTTCATTTCATTTCATTAAGAACAATCTTCTCACTCGTGGTAAACTGGTATTGGGGGAAGTGATTGAACTGGTGGAGATGTTGGAACAAGTCTTGTCGTTCAATTACTTTACTTTCAATGGTAAAATTTATCAACAGAAAGACGGATTGGCAGTGGGGGTTTAGCTGGGACGCTTTCAGCAATACCTGTAGACCGGCTTCTGGCTTCTGCATGATACAGATGCACGAGAAGATCGACACATCGTGCGAGCATTATAGTTACAGATCTGAAGATGGTTCTAGAGGAACCGAAACCGGTCTACATCTACATCTACATTTATACTCCGCAATCCACCATACGGTGTGTGGCGGAGGGTACCTCGTACGACAACTAGCATCTTCTCTCCCTGTTCCACTCCCTAACAGAACGAGGGAAAATGACTGCCTACATGCATCTGTACGAGCCCTAATCTCTCTTATCTTATCTTTGGGGACTTTCCGCGAAATGTAAGTTGGCGGCAGTAAAATTGTACTGCAGTCAGCCTCAAATGCAGGTTCACTAAATTTCCTCAGTAGCGATTCACGAAAAGAACGCCTCCTTTCCTCCAGAGACTCCCACCCGAGTTCCTGAAGCATTTCCGTAACACTCGCTTGATGATCAAACCTACCAGTAACAAATCTAGCAGCCCGCCTCTGAATTGCTCCTATGTCTTCCCTCTATCCGACCTGATAGGAATCCCAATCGCTCGACCAGTACTCAAGAATAGGTCGTATTAGTGTTTTATAAGCGGTCTCCTTTACAGATGAAACACATCTTCTCAAAATTCTACCAATGAACCGAAGACGACTATCCGCCTTCCCCACAACTGCCGTTACATGCTTGTCCCACTTCATATCGCTCTGCAATGTTGTTGTTGTTGTGGTCTTCAGTCCTGAGACTGGTTTGATACAGCTGTCCATGCTACCCTATCCTGTGCAAGCTTCTTCATCTCCCAGTGCTTACTGCAACCCACGTCCTTCTGAATCTGCTTAGTGTATTCATCTCTTGGTCTCCCTCTACGATTTTTACCCTCCACGCTGCCCTGTAACGCTAAATTTGTGATCTCTTGATGCCTCCGAACATGTCCTGCTAACCGGTCCCTTCTTTTTTTCAAGTTGTGCCACATACTCCTCTTCTCCCCAATTCTATTCAATACTTCATCATTAGTTATGTGATCTACCCATCTAATCTTCAGCATTCTTCTGTAGCACCACATTTCGAAAGCTTCTATTCTCTTCTTGTCCAAACTATTTATTGTCCACGTTTCACTTCCATACATGGCTACACTCCATACAAATACTTTCAGAAACGACTTCCTGACACTTAAATTTATACTCGATGTTAACAAATTTCTCTTCTTCAGAAACGCTTTCCTTGCTATTGACAGTCTACATTTTATATCTCCTCTACTTCGACCATCATGAGTTATTTTGCTCTCCAAATAGCAAAACTCCTTTACTACTTTAAGTGTCTCATTTCCTAATCTAATTCCCTCAGCATCACCCGACAATTCGACTACATTCCATTATCCTCGTTTTGCTTTTGTTGATGTTCATCTTATATCCTCCTTTCAAGACACTGTCCATTCCGTTCAACTGCTCTTCCAAGTCCTTTTCTGTCCCTGATAGAATTACAATGTCATTGGCGAACCTATGCCCAAATATTTAACCGACGTGACTGTGTCAAGCGCTACACTACTAATGGAGTATTCAAACATTAAAGGATTCTTTTTCCTATTCATGTGCATTAATTTACATTTATCTATACTTAGAGTTAGCTGCCATTCTTTACATCAATCGCAAATTCTGTCCAAGTCATCTTGTATACATTCAGTCAACGACGACACCTTCCCGTACACCACAGCGTCTTCCGCAAACAGCCGCCCATTGCTATCCACCCTATCCAAAAGATCATTTATGTAGATAGAAAAACATTTTTTGCAATCGAGACAGATTATAAATAACACTATGGTTTACATTGACTTGTAACATACGAGGCCTGTTCAGAAAGTAAGCTCCGATTGATTGCCAAATTGAAACCACAGTGAACATCAGAAATGTTTTACTTGTAACAATTAGCTACACCTTTCAGCTACTTCTCTACGTAGTCGCCGTTCTGACTTAGACTTTTGTCATAGCGTTGTACCAACTTGTCAATAGCCTCATCATAGAAGGCAGCCGCCAGTGCTTTCCGCCAATTCTCCACGCTGGCCTACACCTCGTTGTCTGTGTCAAAATGTTGTCTTCAAAGACATCGGTTCATGTGACCAGAGATGAAACTCAGGGGGAGACAATTGCGGACTGTATTGTGGGTAATCTCACATTTCCATTTGAAATCGATGCAGGAGCATCTTCATTGCCCCTGCAGAATGCGGCTGAGAATTGTCTTGAAGAAGAAACAGCTCGACAGTTATGTAATGTTAGCTGCATAGCTTCAGGCGAAATTTCTCACCAGGCCCTCGTACTTGGCGGCAGACACTATTTTCTAGACATCTTTACGCACTCACTGCGAGCTCAGAAATGAGAAGAGCGACGTGATGCTAACTGGGGTTATACTAGAGACACTACCCAACACATCTGTGCAAAGCTTTATCGGATTTTCATAGTCGTTTCCATTTCGCGACCGATCGGAGCTTACTTTCTGAACGCCCCTCGTAGTTTTTACACTGAAAAGCGCGTGTACTGCCATAAAAACCGACGCTAGTTAAAAAATGTCTGTGTATTTGTGTTTCTTTGGTTTCTTAAACAACCTGAGAGGTATGAAACGTAGCTTGGAAAGCGGAATGGTAGTTGGAGCTAGAAGCATGACACATTCCATTTCGGAAATCGTTACGGAATTAAGTATTCCGAGATCCACAGTGTCAAGAGTGTGCCGGTATACCAAAATTTCGGGCATTACCTCTCACCACGGGCAACACAGTGGCCTACTGCCTTCACTTAACGACCGAGAGCAGAAGCGTTTGCGTGGAGTTGTCAGTGCTAACAGACAAGCAACACTGCGTGAAATGACCGCAGAAATCAATGTGGGACGAACGACGAACGTATCCGTTAGGACGGTGCGGGTAAATTTGGCGTTAATGGGTTATGGCAGCAGATGACCGGCACACGAGTTCCTTTGCTAACACCACGACATCGCCTGCAGCGCGTCTCCTGGGCTCGTGACAGTATCGGTCGGATCCTATATGAATGGAAAACCGTGGCCTGGTCAGATGAATCCCGATTTTAGTTGGTAGGAGTTGACGGTAGGGTTCGATTGTGAGCCGGCCGCGGTGGCTGTGCGGGTCAAGGCGCTTCAGTGCGGAACCACGCGGCCGCTACGGTCGCAGGTTCGAATCCTGCCTCGGGCATGGATGTGTGCGATGTCCTTAGGTTAGTTAGGTTTAAGTAGTTCTAAGTTCTAGGGGACTGATGACCTCAGCTGTTGAGTCCCATAGTGCTCAGGACCATATGAACCATTTGTTCGATTGTGGCAGCGGCCCCGCGAAGCTATGCACCCAAATTATGAATAAGGCAATCTGCAAGCCGGTGGTGGTGGCTCCATAATGGTGTGGGGTGTGTTAACCTGGATCATGACTGAAAATGGTTGTGCACGGCTAGTTAGAGACCATTTGCAGCTATTCATGGACTTCATGTTCGCTAACAAGGATGGAATCTTTGTGGATGACAGTCTGCCATGTCACCGGGACACAATAGTGGGCGATTGGTTTGGAGAACCTTCTGGACAATTCGAGCGAATGATTTGGCCACCCACATCGCACGACATGAATCCCATAGAGCATTTATTGGACGTTATCGAGAGGTCAGTTCGTGCACAAATTTCGGCACTGGCAACACTTTCGCAAATATGGAAGGCTCAATATTTCTGCAGGGGACTTCCGAGGACTTGTTGAGTCCATGCCACGTCGAACTACTGCACTACGCCGGCAAAAGGAGGTTTAATGTCCCCCCCCCCCCCCACCTCCTTCCTTCTACCATCTATTGCCCACATTAAACAATGCGCAGACCAAGTAATTAATATGCAAAGTACGCTACTGGCCATTAAAATTGATACACCACGAAGATGACGTGCTACAGACGCGAAATTGAACCGACAGGAAGAAGATGCTGTGATATGCAAATGATTAGCTTTTCAGAGCATTCAAACAACGTTGGCGCCGGTGGCGACACCTACAACGTGCTGACATGAGGAAAGTTTCCAGCTGATTTCTCGTACACAAACAGCAGTTGACCGGCGTTGCTTGGTGAAACGTTGTTGTGATGCTTCGTGTAAAGAGGAGAAATGCGTACCATCACGTTTCCGACTTTGTTAAAGGTCGGATTGTAGCCTATCGCGATTGCGGATTATCGTATCGCGACATTGCTGCTCGCGTTGGTAGAGATCCAATGACTGTTAGCAGAATATGGAATCAGAGGCTTCAAGAGGGTAATACGGAGCGCCCTGCTGGATCCCAACGGCCTCGTATCACTAGCAGTCGAGATGACAGGCATCTTATCCGAATGGCAGTAACGGATCCTGCAGCCACGTCTCTATCCCTGAGTCAACAGATGGGGACCTTTGCAAGACAACAACCGTCTGCACGAACAGTTCGACTACGTTTGCAGCAGCACGGACTATCAGCTCGGATACCGTGGCTGTGGTTACCTTGGCACTGCATCACAGACAGGGGCGCCTGCGATGGTGTACTCAACGACGAACCTGGGTGCACGAATGGCAAAACGTCATTTATTCGGATGAATCCAGGTTCTGTTTCCAGAATCATGACGGTCGCATCCGTGTTCGGTGACATCGCTGTGAACGCACATTGGAAGCATGTATTCGTCATCGCCATACTGGCGTATCACCCGGCGTGATGGTATGGTGTGCCATCAGTTACACGTCTCGATCACCTCTTGTTCGCATTGACGCCACTTTGAACAGTGGACGTTGCATTTCAGATGTGTTACGTCCCGTGGGTCTACCCTTCATTCGATCCCTGCGAAACCGTACATTTCAGCAGGATAATGCACGACCGCATGTTGTAGGTCCTGTACGGGCCTTTCTGGATACAGAAAATGTTCTACTGCTGCCCTGGCCAGCACATTCTCCAAATGTCTCACCAATTGAAAACGTCTGGTCAATGGCGGTCGAGCAACTGGCTCTTCACAATACGCCAGTCACTATTCTTGATCAAATGTGATATGGTGTTGAAGCTGCATGGGCAGCTGTACCTGCACACGCCATCCAAGCTCTGTTTAGCTCGATGCCCAGGCGTATCAAGGCCGTTATTACGGCCAGAGTTTTTCCCAACAGAGAAGAAGCCAGTTCCACAGTTGTTGCTCCATCTGATCCGTAAACGCCAATAATCTTAGGCCATTTGGTTTTGATGCAAATGGAATTACATTTACAAAAATATTCGTGTATTAGAAAGTCATGTGCAGTGCAAGTATGTGGGTATCATCAGACTCTATCCAAAGTTATTACGTGTCAAGGAAAGTCGCTGTCATTATAAGAACAGACAGCAACAGAAATGTAGGCTTCTCATGCATGAAATTTGTGTTTGTATTCTGTTACATTCAGCGGAATATGCTGCAATTATACACACTTTCGAAAGTACTTTTTCATGAATAATTTG
Organism: Schistocerca piceifrons; assembly: GCF_021461385.2. Lineage (NCBI taxonomy): Eukaryota > Metazoa > Arthropoda > Insecta > Orthoptera > Acrididae > Schistocerca > Schistocerca piceifrons. The sequence continues at coordinate 95,381,220 of NC_060147.1, read as the reverse complement.
TAGCTTATGCCAGTGAATCAGTGAGATTCGGCAGTTGTTACATTCATTTCGCGACTATTCATGCCTCTTGATAATTTACTGATGTTTCGAATATTTCATTAATGAACTAGAAAAATAGTTAGAAACAAGCATTAGTCTTGTGTTTGGCTTTCTCGGCGCTAGGGGCGCTAGTGTCGTTCCAACTGTCAGAGCGTATCAAATCTCGCAGCAGTGAGTGACGCGACTGTATATGTTAGACTGTGGTTATTGTTGCAACTAACAATTCGAAAGTTTTTACAACACAACTTTTATTTAGGTGAGTCTACATGCAAATGAATGAATAACAACGAAAGTCACAATAACAAAGCCAGTAATAATTTCCTGCTAGAGGCAAAAAAAGGTAACTTCTAAGTTTCCCACAAGAGTCCGTGGTCACACACTTAATTCCAAGTCCTATTCCGATTGGGAAGATGTAGTCTTCAGTGGAGACGTCCTTGAGGTCAGTATTCGGCGTGAACTGACGTCCGGAGTTTCTTTTTTTTTTTTTTTTTCTTTATTGTATTTCAATTCCCCATTGGGGCGGGCTGGCAGCAGCATAGGCGCTGCTCTTCAGCCGAAACACATAGAACAAAACAATAGAAGACATTTAAAAACAGCAAAGGAGAGAATAAGGTGAACATAGATATATAAAAGGGGGAACATCATGGAAGGCAATAGACATAAAACGGGGTGACTGTAAAATGGAGATAAAAAACTGTTTAAAAGTAGCACACACAAAAAGCCACACACTGCGACGGTTAAAAGAACACAAGGCACAGTACGTCAGGAGCATAAAGGTAGCGACGGATGGCAGAGCACATAACGTAACACTGACGGCGAACCTCAAGGCAGTACACAATTAAAATCACACCTCTTGACGCACATGAGAAACAGCAGTAAACACAACACAGATGTGGCACACTGATGATGATCAATACAGAGGATCTGCCAGGCGCTAGGAGATGAGGGAGACCTGAAGAAGGGAGGGAGGGGAAGAGATGGGGGAGGTGGGCGGGGGGCGCGCAGAAGAGGGCCAGGTAGGGAGGGATGTGGGAAGGAGAGAGGCAAGTATGGGGTGCAGGGTCTCAGGGGTGGGGGGGACGGAGGAAAATCCGCTCTGGGAGAAGGAGGAAAGAGGAAAAGGGGGCCCTGGGGAGGGGGGGGGGATCAAGGCCAGGTTATAGTTGGAAGGAAGGGTAGATGTCATGGCGAAGTTCGTCATCCGGGAGGGGGAGGCGTTGGAAATTGCCCTGATGAAGGAGATGGGGGGTGTGGAGGTGGAGAGAGGGAGGGATACAGCGATAGAGGCGCGGCAACAGGAGGGGGGTGGAGAGGAAGGAGGAAACCAGAGGGTGGGGGGGATCAAGCCTGCGAACAATGTAAAGGATGCGGAGATGTTGGAGGGACAGGAGGAGGTGGGGAAGGGGATCAGTTCATACAGGAGCCGTGTGGGGGAAGGAAGGCGGATACGGAAGGCAAGGCAGAGCGCATGGCGTTCAAGGATTTGGAGGGCCTTGTAAAAGCGGGTGGGGGCGGAGATCCAGGCGACGCTGGCATAACAGAGGATAGGACAGATGAGGGATTTGTAGGTGTGGAGGATGGTAGAAGGATGCAATCCCCATGTCCGGCCAGACAGGAGTTTCAGCAGGCGGAGGCGGGAATGGGCTTTCTGCTGGATGGTCAGGAGATGAGGGGTCCAGGTGAGGTGTTGGTCAAGGGTGAGGCCAAGGTATTTCAGGGTGGGGGTGAGTTAGATAGGACGACCATAAAGGGTGAGGTAGAAATCATGGAGGCGAAAGGAGCGAGTGGTGCGGCCTATGATGATTGCCTGGGTTTTGGAGGGGTTGAGATGGAGGAACCACTGGTTACACCAAGTGGTGAACTGGTTAAGGTGGGTTTGGAGGGTACGTTGAGACCGTTGAAGGGTAGGATAGAGAGCCAGGAAGGCGGTGTCATCAGCATATTGGAGAAGGTGGACTGGTGGGGGTGGCTTGGGCATATCAGCCATATACAAGAGATAAAGGAGAGGGGAGAGGACAGAACCCTAAAGGGACGCCAGCCGTGGGATAAGAGATACGGGAGTTGGTGTTGTGGAACGTCCGGAGCAGGTTTTAGCCTTTAAATTGTGTTGGCCGGCCAATCAGATGTTGGTGTAGTAATACTTCCTGCAGGCCATCTCCAACTCCCTCTGCAGGAAGCAGTACGCGGAATGTCTGTTTCCATAACAGTCAGTGTTTACCATCGCTTACGCCTTGGCCATAGACAACCTTGGTCCTGTGTGGTGTTAGATGTGTTGCCGGTTCGCAGGGGCTACCTTGGCGACGACGTAACAGTTATTCACCGATCGAGGAGGGAGGGGGCTCTTCAAATCAGCATTATCGGTACTGAGTCCTATTCCGATGGCTCATTCACTGACAGGAAAAGACTGACCGTCTACATCGCTCCGTAGGCACCTTTACCTCGTTCACCTTAGTTTCGTAATCCTTACCGGAGGTAGTGCGAATGAGTACAGGAACGGTCCCGCAGCCTTCTTTGAATGCCGTTTCTCTAAACGTAATTAAACTTTCAAAGCTCCTACTTCTGTTTTTTGAACTAAATTGGGTATATAAAGAAGTTATGAATTACCTCGAAGAGAACGGTCTACTGACACACAGTCATTACGAATTTAGAAAACATCGTTCTTGTGATACGCAACTAGCTCAAAATGGCTCAAATGGCTCTGAGCACTATGGGACTTAACATCTGAGGTCATCAGTCCCCTAGAACTTGGAACTACTTAAACCTAACTAACCTAAGGACATCACACACATCCATGCCCGAGGCAGGATTCTAACCTGCAACCGTAGCAGTCGCGCGGTTCCGGACTGAAGCGCCTAGAACCGCTCGGCCACCGCGGCCGGCTGAGACGCAACTATCTCTTTACTCACACGAAATGTTGAGTGTTATTGACACGGGTATCAAATTGATTCGATATTTCTAGTTTTCCAGAAGGCTTTTGACTCTGTACCGCAGAAGCGGTTTGTAGTGAAATTTTGTGGTCATGTGAATGGATTCGTGATTTCCTGTTAGAGACGTCACAGATCTTAGTAACCGACGGAAAGTCATCGAGGAAGTGATTTCTGGCGTTCTCTAAGGTAGTGTTATAGGCCCTCAGCTGTTCCTTACCTAGACGTACAGAAGATTTAGGAGGCACCCGTCTTAAGTTGTTTGCAGATGATGCGGTCGTTTATCTTCTCGTCAAATCATCAGAAGATCAAAACAAATTGCAAAACTATTTAGAATAGATATCTGTATGGTGCGAATATTGACAATTGACCCTAAACAATGAAAAGTGTGAGGTCACCCATATCAGTGCTAAAAGGAATCTGTTAACCATCCTAGGCCCGAAGTCCGGAACCGCGCGACTGCTACGGTCGCAGGTTCGAATCCTGCCTCGGGCATGGATGTGTGTGATGTCCTTAGATTAGTTAGGTTTAAGTAGTTCTAAGTTCTAGGGGACTGATGACCTAAGATGTTAAGTCCCATAGTGCTCAGAGCCATCTGAACCATTTTTTTGTTAACCATCGGTTACACGATAAGTCAGGTAAATGTAAAACCGCCATAAATTCAACTAAGTACCTAGGAAACACAGTTACTAACAACTTAAATTGGAAAGAACACATGGAAAATGTTGTGGAGAAGGCTAACCAAAGACTGCCTTTTACTGGCAGAACACTTAGAAAGTGTAGCAGATCTATTAAAGAGACTGCCTACGCTACGCTTGTCCGTCCTCTTTTGTAGTACTGCTGCGCGGTGTGGGATCCTTACCAGGCGGGATTAACGGAGTACATCGAGAAAGCCCAAAGAAAAGCAGCACGTTTCGTACTATCGAGAAATAGGGGAGGGTGTGTCACGGACATGATACAGGATTTGAAGTGGACATAATTAAAACAAAGGCGTTTTCCATTGCTGCAGAACCTTTTTAAGAAATTTCAATCACCGAATTTTTCTTTCGAATGCGAAAATATTTTATTGACACCGACCTACATAGGAAGAAACTATCATCATAATAAAATAAGGGAAATCAGAGCTCCCACGAAAAGGTATTGGTATTCGTTTTTTCCGCGCGCTGTCCGAGATTGGAATAACAGAGAATTATTGTGAAGGTGTTTCGATGAACCCTCTGCCAGGCATTTAAGGTGATTTGCTGAGTATATATGTAAATGTAGAATGAAATTTTCACTCTACAGCGGAAGCCAGGAAGTTTCATATGTAAATGTAGTTCAAGTGATTTCAGTGAAACTCTTGAAAACATTCCTCTTTTATGCAAGATTTTTTTTTCAATTTGTTAACATTCTGGACGTGCCCTTACAGCCATCTCAACTGTGGAATGTGAGATGTGACGATGTGATCTTGAGGGCAACACAGTACTCAGTCCCCGAGCGGAGAAAATCTCCGACACGCCCAGGAGTGGAACCCGTGCCCCTTCGGTTAGCAATCGTCCTCTCTGCTACCGAGGCAGACTACGTAAGGTTATTTTGACCAAAGAATAAACATTAGCGCTGTCTGATCTGAATTGAAATATTAAGAAGTAACAAAATCTTTGAGGTGCTCTCTCTTGTCTCAAACTGAGAGTTAAATAAAGTTAAAGACTTTTCAAAGGTGCGGCATGTATTTGACAATTTAGAAATACTGCAGTTTCAAACAACAGAACAGCTTCGACAGGGGGCAACCCCCACTGAGGATGGATTAATTTTACTAAGAAGCGCACAATCTAGTGTGTCATATGAAAGTTCCCTTCGTCTTTACAACAATTTACATTATAGAAGTCTACTCTCGTGTGAGCACCTGTGAAAAGTGACTGAAGGATGGTGAAATAACAGGTAGGCCGTATAGTTTTGGACGTCCACGTCTCATCCAAAAACGTAGCAATCGGAGTTTCGATGGCTATGTAATCCAGGCTAGGCAGCTTTCCTGTCAGAAAGGTCACAGTTCGTAGTAATAGACGGAAAGTCATTGAGTAAAACAGAAGTAATATCCGGCGTTCCCCAAGGAAGTGTTATAGGCCCTCTCTTGTTCCTGATCTGTATTAACGATATAGGAGACAATCTGAGGAGCCGTCTTAGATTGTATGCAGATAATGCTGTCATTTACCTTCTTGTAAAGTCATCAGATGATCAAAACGACTTGCAAAATGATTTAGATAAGATATCTGCATGGTGCGAAAAGCGGCAATTGACCCTGAATAAAGAAAAGTGTGAAGTTACTCATATGAGTACTAAAAGAAATCCGCTAAATTTTGATTACGCCATAAGTCACACAAATCTGAGGTCTGTAAATTCAACTACGAGTAAATACTTAGGGATTACAATTACAAATAACCTAAATTGATCACATAGGTAATATTGTGGGTAGAGCAAACCAAAGACTGCGATTCATTGGCAAAACACTAAGAAGGTGCAACAGGTCTATCATAGAGACTGCCTACACTACGCTTTTCCGCCCTATTCTGGAGGACTACTATGCGGTGTGGGATCCGCATCAGGTGGGACTGACGGATGACATCGAAAAAGTACAAAGAAGGGCAGCTCGTTTTGTATTATCGCGAAAGAATGGAGATAGTGTCACAGACATGATACGTGAATTGTAGTGGCAATCATTAAAACAAAGGCGATTTTCGTTGCGACGGGAACTTCTCATGAAATTTCAATCACCAGTTTTCTCCTCCGATTGCGAAAACATTCTGTTGACACCCAACTACATAGGGAGAAATGATCATCACGATAAAATAAGAGGAATCGGGGCTCGCACGGAAAAATTTGAGCGCTCGTTTTTCCCGTTCGAGAGTGGAACGGTAGAGAGACAGTTTGAAGGTGGTTCATTGAAGCCTCTGCCAGGCACTTTGTTCTGCATAGCAGAGTAATCACGTAGATGTAGATCTGTGGCAGATATGACGACTGAGCACAATGCTGGTGTAGGCAAAACTGTTTGGAGTGCACCATCCAAAGGTCATTGTTGAACATGGAGCTCCAGAGCACACGAACCCAACGTGTGCCCGTGTTGACCCAATAACATCGTCAATTACGATTGCAGAGACCACAGAGTCACTGATCGTACACCGTGGATGATAGAAACGTGTCGCCTGGTCGAATGAAACGCATTTCTTGCTACAAAAGGTCGACGCTTGTGTCCATACAGGCCGCCATCCAGGCTAATGCCTGCTTGTAGAATACACCGCGCCACAGATGCAGGCTGGTGAGGGCAGAATAACGCTAAGGGATACACTGAGTTGGGATTCCATACGATCTGTGATGGTAATCGAAGGCATCTTGACAGCAGTGAAATACATTGAGGACCACCTAAATCGCTTCACGCTGGAAGTCTTCCCCCTACGGCGATGGCATCTTCCAACAGGATAATGCCCGTGTTCCGAGATACGCACTACAGTGCTTTGAGGGGCGTAATAGTCAATTCGCGTTAATACACTACTGGAAATTAAAATTGCTACACCACGAAGATGACGTGCTACAGACGCGAAATATAACCGACAGGAAGAAGATGCTGTGATATGCAAATGATTAGCTTTTCCGAGCATTCACACAACGTTGGCGCCGGTGGCGACACCTACAACGTGCTGACATGACGAATGTTTCCAACCGATTTCTCATACACAAACAGCAGTTGACCGGCGTTGCCTGCTGAAACGTTGTTGTGATGCCTCGTGTAAGGAGGCGAAACGCCTACCATCACGTTTCCGACTTTGGTAAAGGTCGGATTGTAGCGTATCGCGATAGCGGTTTATCGAATCGCGACATTGCTGCTCGCGTTGGTCAAGATCTAGTGACTGTGAGCAGAATATGGAATCGGTGGGTTCAGGAGGGTAATACGGAACGTCGTGCTGGATCCCAACGGCCTCGTATCACTAGCAGTCGAGATGACTGGCATCTTATCCGCATGGTTGTAACGGATCGTGCAACCACGTCTCGATTACTGAGTCAACAGATGGCGACGTTTGCAAGACAACAACCATCTGCACGAACAGTTAGACGACGTTTGCAGCAGCAGGGACTATCAGCTCGGAGACCGTGGCTGCAGTTACCTTTGACGCAGCATCAAAGACAGGAGCGCCTGCGATGGTGTACTCGACGACGAACCTGGGTGCACGAATGGCAAATCGTCATTTATTCGGATGAATCCAGGTTCTTTTTACAGCATCGTGATGGTCGCATCCGTGTTTGGCGACATCGCGGTGAACGCACATTGGAAGCGTGTATTCGTCATCGTCATACTGGCGTATCACCCAGCGTGATGGTTTGGGGTGTCATTGGTTACACGTCTCGGTCACCTTTGTTCGCATTGATGGCAATTTGAACAGTGATCGTTACATTTCAGATGTGTTACGACCCGTGGCTCTACCCTTAATTCGATCCCTGCGAAACCCTAATGCTCGACCACATGTCCGCAGATCCTCTACGGGCTTTCTGGCTCGTCACAATACGCCAGTCACTACTCTTTACGACCTGCATGGGCAGCTGTAACTGTACACGCCATCCAAACTCTGTTTGACTCAATGCCTAGGGGTATCAAGGCCGTTATTACGGGCCAGAGGTGGTTGTTCTGGGTACTGATTTCTCAGGATCTATGCTCCCAAATTGCGTGAAAATGTAATCACATATCAGTTCTAGTATAATACATTTGTCCAATGAATACCCGTTTATCATCTGCATTTCTTCTTGGTGCAGCAATTTTATTGGCCAGTGGTGTATCTTGGTGAATGAATTTGCCTGACCTGTACCCGCTGAACACATATCGGGCACCAGCTGCGTGCCCACAAACCAATGTCTGTAATTTGCGGGAGATGCGTGACCTATGCCACATACTTCTGGAAACCTATCAAAGACTTGTACAATCTATGGTAAGCAGAACTGCTGCTGTAATATGTTTGAAAGTGGACCAGCACGCTGTTAAACAGCTGATGATAATGTTTTGTCTCAGCAGTGGAAATAGCTGTATCTGTTGATTGCATTGACTTAGAAGCTGGCATTTATTATACCACCAAGGAATGATACCGCTTAGTATGTGACATAAATTTCAACTTGATACGTATATCTGTTCCCGAGGAAAAGGCGTCTCAACAGGCGTATGAGCAGACAGACAGTCTGAAAAAGGACAAAAAAATTTCTTTTGTGCGCTATAATTACAAATTAAAATTTTCTCTTTTTCTTTTATTCCCTTTGGTTACACTGTGAAACCTCGCTTCTTAGCAAATTTAATGATTCCAGGTCAACGGGAAGTACCCTGTAAGTTTTTATGAGAGAGTTTGCGACTATCAAAATATGTGACATGAATGGTCATATCTTTTGGTCGCATTGACTTAGAAGCTTACTTTTATTATACTGGCGAATGACTATAGACCTTGTATGTATGTATTAGACTGGTGACCTAGAAACGATGGAGAGGTTCACAACCGCACAACAGGCTACAGCAGTCCACCCACCCCACCGCCGCCCCACACTGAACCCAGGGTTATTGCGCGGTTCTGCCCCCAGTGGACACCCTCCCCCCCCCCCCTCCCCCCAGCAACGTCTCACACCAGACGAGTGTCACCCAAACGCTTGCGTGCTAGGGTTATGATGGATGGTGTACGTGTGCATGGAAACGGTGTTTGCACACCAATCGCCGACATAGTGTAACTGAGGCAGGATAAGCGGAACCAGCCCGCATTCACCGAGGTAAGTGGAAAACCTCCTCTAAAACCATCCACAGGCTGGCGGCTCGCCGGACCTCGACACTAATCCGCCGGGCTGATTCGTGCTGGGGATCGGCACCCCTTCCCGCTCGGGAAGCAGCGTGTTAGACCGCGCGGCTAGCCGGGAGGGCACTATAGACCTTACTATCTGGTATAAATTTCAGCTTGATATGTCTACTCGTTCTTGACAAAAAGTGTGTTTTGTACTGTCGGGCAGACAGTTAGACGGACGGCAAAGTGCTCCTATAAGGGTTCCATATTTACCGTTCGAGTACAGGTAACCCTAAAAAACTGTTACAAGAAACATAATAATGCTGGTTAATGTTCCTCTGGTGCATAAACAACATCTGGATGATCGATTTTTTTCAAGCTTTACTGCTGGACAAAACGTTAACCGGAGTGCTCACGATAAATGGCACATCTTGTATATATCAACTTTGTGTATGGCTAACGTGTTACCACTAATATAGGGTAGACTGCAGCTACAAACTTTGGCCACGCGCTCGCAGTAAGGAAGCAGAAAATAGCGAGAAATCCCGGTAAGCCCGCCGTAAGCATAAACAATTGCCAAGCCGCTCGGCAGTCCACAGCGGTCCCGCAGAGAGTGCGGCGGCAGGAATAGAGGTGCTACGTGTCCAGAATTCAGACTCGGAAGGCGGGGCCCCTGTCGCCGTGCTCGTATCGAGTAGCACGAACTTGGGCAGAACTCCCTCGTGGCACGTACAAAGTTGGAGCGACTTTGAAATTCTCGAGTTCCCTCACTGGAAGCACAATTTCTTTGACTATTGAAGCCCCTTATCACTTCGCCTTTAAGCAAACCCCTAGACTTTAAACGTGTCTTACCAGGGGAGCATACAAACTTCTCGACGAGAATATTTTGTCGTATGGTCTTCAGTGCGAAGACTAATTTGATGCAGCTCTCCATCTAGTCTATTCTGTGCAAGTCTCTTCATCTCTACGTAACCATTATAACCTACTGTAGTATCCATCCCCATTTTACCACTTTTTTATTAGGTTGATTTCTTGCCTGACTATTCGGCACAAATATTGCAATTGAGATTTGAAACTAACTTCCTGATGAGCTAGAGAATTGAAAATTTAGTACTTTCAACATTGCAGCCCAGTCAGCAATTGTGATAACCTAATATATACTAAACTATCAGCCTCGATTGCGGTAATGAAACTAACCTTTACCTGGGTTTCAGCCCAAGTAATTGAGCCTTCTTCAGAAGATATACCTGATTCTATAATATGTCTATGAGGGCATGAACTAGACATAAAGGCTGTTTTAGTTTTATTTCTAAACCATGCCCTCATAGACATATTATAGAATCAGGTATATCTTCTGAAGAAGGCTCAATTACTTGGGCTGAAACCCAGGTAAAGGTTGGTTTCATTACCACAATCGAGTCTGAGAGTTTCTTATATGATTGAAATTTTACTTATAACTCTTAAATGGATGACAACACAATATTAACCCGCTTTCTCGTCTGTCTGATCTGTATAGGTGGAAGTGGGGCCGGAAAGGGTTGGTAATGCCTGACATCTCGGCTGCCCTGCGAGACGACGTGTTGTGTTGGTAGTATGGGAATGTGTTGCAGGCGGTGTACTAGTAGAGAGGTATCGCTGAGCAGGAGAGGGCGGTGAAGAGAAGACGGGTATCGCTTTCTGATATAAATTTTTGCAGTTAATTTTGAACTAAGTTCCCAACAAACGAGAGGCATGGAATTGTAAACATAGCTCAAAACTCTACCACAGTGGAATATTAACTTGCGTTCTTGTATGGTGTGTGTAGGCGGCTGCTTTTTTCATGAAAATGTTTCAAATTGATCAAAAAATGTGCAAGACTACGAGGGTCCCTCCAAAACAAATGCACACTATTTTTGTAAAAATACATTTTTCATTCTGCATGTGTGAGAGTTTTACAGTGTGTAGATACATCCTTCCCGCTTGTTTTCAAACTTAGTTCAACCTGTTCCCGTGAGTGGCGCCGTCACAGCATGTCTTCAAGATGGCTGCTACACTTGACGTTCGTCAGAAGCAACGTGCTGTCATAGGATTCCTGTGCTGTGAAAACGAGACAGTGGGAAACATTCACAAGAGATTGAAAAAGGTGTATGGAGATGCTGCTGTCGATCGCAGTACAGTTAGTTACGTGACGAAAGCGGACACGGCAATATTGAGGATTGTCCTCACAGCGGCAGGCCTCGTACTGCACACACTCGAGACAATGTGCAGAGAGTTAACGAATTGGTGACTGCTGACAGACGCACCACAATGAACGAATTGTCACGCTACGTTGTGATAGGGTAAGGAAGTGTTTGCAGAATACTGAAAGTGTTGGCGTTAAAAAAGGTTTGTGCCAGGTGGATTCCCAGGATGTTGACAGTGCCTCACAAAGAAACAAGAAAAACGGTATGCAGCGAACTTTTGGAACAGAACGAGAATGGTGGAAATGAATTTCTTAGAAGAATTGTGACAGGTGATGAAACATGGCTCCATCATTTTTCACCAGAGACGAAGAGGCAACAATGGAGTGGTATCATGCAAATTCACCCAAGGAAAAAAAAAACATTCGAAACCACACCTTCTGCTGGAAAAGTTATGGCTACGGTTTTTTTTCGATTCCGAAGGACTCTTGCTTGTGGACATCATGCCAAGTGGAACCACCATAAATTCTGATGCATATGTGACGACACTGAAGAAACATCAAACTCGACTGAGTCGTGTTCGACCACATCGGCAAAAGCAGGATGTTTTGCTGTTGCACGACAATGCACGGCCACATGTCAGTCAAAAAACCATGGAAGCGATCACAAAACTCTCATGGACAACACTGAAACACCCACCTTACAGTCCTGAGCTGGCTCCATGTGACTGTCATCTCTTTGGGAAACTGAAAGACACTCTTCGTGGAACAAGGTTTGAAGATGATGACTGCCTTGTGCACGCTGCCAAACAGTGGCTTCAACAGGTTGGTCCAGAATTTTACCTTACGGGTAAACAGGCGCTGGTTCCAAGATGGCGTAAGGCAGTTGAGAGGGATGGAAATTATGTGGAGAAATGAAAGTATTGTTCCTAAAGGATGTATCTACACACTGTAAAACTTTCAAACATTTAGAAGAAAAGATGGATTTAAAAAAATAGTGCATTTATTTTGGAGTGACTCTCGTAAAAAGCAGAAAATAATTATTAAAATAAAAATGAATATTTAATACACCACGTTTTTAAATCAGACTGGAAGGTGTAAAGTAATTTCTCCTAGTCCAATGGAGATTCCTAACCCATACAGATAGTTCTGAAAAGTTGCGATTGTGACTTTTTTTGTAGCTATGAAAATACTTGTAAGATTCAAAACAAGGAAGACAGGGCATGCAGTACGTAACTGATGCATCAGCAGCTCACCTCCTTACTGTTACACTACCTGGTAATTCAATCACGAATAGTTCCCTTCCTTACTATTATTTAACGTATGTGGTCCACATGTTTCGTTTTAAATCTTACAAATATTTTCATAGCTATTTCACGTTCACAATCCCAAAATTTCAGGAGTATCTGCATAGGGTTAGGAGTATATATCGGGCTAGAAATAATTATTTTATACTTTTTAGTCTGATTTACAACGTGATATATTAAAAATTCATTTTCACTGAAATAATTAAATGTGAATATATGTAATTTTTGCTCAGTAAATTACTCGCTATCAAAAGCTAACAATGTAAATATTGTATCTCTGATGCAAGTTCATCGTGTAGCGTTTGTCTTTAACGATGCAAGACTTTTTCGTATTCAGTATTCATGTTTCTTGTTTGAGACGTCATACGAACAGGACGAAAATTTCTACAGCTCTCATAATAGTGGATCTAAAGTTACAAATATAGATACCCCATTGTGCTGAGGGATTGAGTCTGGATCGAATCATTCCTGCTTCATTGTTACTCTTGAGAAGATCAACTAAACTAGATAAGTCTCATTGTTTCGCACGTTCATTAATAGTAGAATGCCTTTGTCGACTCTTTGTTTCTAATTATCGGACTGTTGACTGTGGACAGTAATTATCTAAACAGCTATCCATAGGAAGCGGCTCAAATTCTGACTGTATGCTCTTTAGATATTTATCTAGAAACAGCATTTTCCCATTTTAGAAAATCTTTGTCAGTTATTAAAACAGACCCGAAAAGCCATGATTTTCTGGTACCAAAAGTACCAATTGTGGGGATGGCCACGTTTATAATTTCTATTTATGGCACATCGTCGAATTAACATATGTCCTTGAGGTGATGTTCTCTGTAAATCTTGAAACTTTTTTTCAGTACCATCATCCGTTACCGAGATCCAAAGCTACAAAGTTACCGTACTTGTGTAGGCAAAAAACGCACGTAATATGAGCTCTGAGGCGTCAATGTAGTTTTAACTGACGTAGTGGACACGTGGTCAGTGTTCTGGAATCATCGAAAGGGTCCTCAGGGCACCAAAATGTTTTCAGTCACAATTATTTCGCTAATAAGACGTTATGACTCACTATCTCTGTATAAGTGGCACTTCACCCCTGTATGACTTGTCTTGACTTGGAAATTTTTCGATGGTGCACCTAACAAAAAATTATTCTCACGCGCAATACTTCGTGCTTGCAAATCAAACACGGTCCATTTTGGTGTACTGGAGATGTATTCCAAAAATGTTATTCCTTTTTATGTAAAGTAGTGTGCAGTAAACTTGCATTGGATGGGAGTCCTGCATTCACTTTAAATTAGAGGAAGCATCTGTGGTGTGATTACCTTAGACCGTAAATTTTCAGTATCGCTTTAAAAACTTTTGCATTCATTCCCCAGACGTCGATTTCATTTTCTTTTTTAAATTTAACGTAGGACTTTTACTGTCCTATAGAATTATTCTTACGTAGACAGTAGCCTATACCGTGTTGTAGCAGGGAAAAGGAGACCAGCGGAAAAATGTCTGTCGGAGCACAAAAAAGGCGAATATGTTCGTCTTTAAAAGTCTCTGACAAAAAATTGGGGAAGCAGCTAGCCCAGTCATCATTCTGCCTTATTCACAAAACATTTTGTCAAACGAAAATATTTGTACTCTATTAACACAGAATACTCTCAAACCTTTTACTGAGGCCCTCTTTGTACCCGTAGTTAAGCCTTCATACTCAGCATCTCTATCTCTCTCTCTCACTGCCACTGTCTGTATATGTCACTCTGCCACTGTCCCGTTTTTCTGCCATTGCCACTGCTGTCTATCTTCAGCCACCATTCTTTCCCATCCACATATGTCCTTGGGGATGGTTTGCTTGGGGTTTTGACACCAAAACTAGGAAACTTTAACAGGTGGGTATAGGGGATGAACGAAATTGGGCAAATTTTTTAACACATGGGTGTAGGGCGATGGGAGAAAATAGACAAAAGTTGACCCTTCCTACCCCTCCCTCCCTACCTCCCTGACTAATGGCGGACACGTAGTGTCTTTCTTCTCTTTCGCTGCTACTGTCCAAACTTGTTTCTTTCTCTCCCATTGACGCTCTCTCCGATCTCTCACTCACAATCTCTGCTATATACCCCACAGAAATGTCTCCCATCTCACTTAAATTCTCTCCCGTCTTTCGCACTGCCACTGTCTTACCATACCTCTCCTGCTCAAAAATCCTGGGGTCGAAGCTATTGTTCCCTTATACCCTTGTGTTTAAAATTTCGGTACAAAATGCACCCTGCCCGGTACCTCCCCGGTCTGGGAGGGTCCAGACAACCCCCACCCAAGCCTATACATCGTCCTCACTCATCTCTCTTTTACTTCTACTGCTACTATTGTCAGCCATGTTTCTGTTTTGCTGCCACAGTCTCCCCTCTTCGGCTTCCACTGCTGTTGTCTTCACCCACTTCTCTTCCATTGACGCTTTCTCTCTCCCAAAAACTGATGAGAGTCGAACAGCGGGCCTATGTTCTTCTCGCAAATGAGTCCCGATTTGGTCTGGAGAGCGATTCTCGACGGATTTGCATCTGGAGGGAATGTGGAACACTATTTCGAAATCCAAACATTGTGGAAAGGGACCGATATCGAGGATAATCCTTAATGGTGTAGACAGGGGTTATGTTAAGCACTCGAACACTCTTCGTGAAATTGTACATCGGCAATGTTTAGCTGCTGTCCGGTACCGTGAGGAGATCTTGGGACCTCACGTGCTTTTGTTGTGGGGTGGTAGTGATGGACGATAATGCTCGACCTCATAGAGCTCGGGTGGTTGACGTTTTCGTAGAAACGGAAGATACTGAATGCATGGCGTGGCCTGCTCGCTCTCACGATTTGAATCCCATAGAGCACGCGTAGGTTGTGCTAGGGCGACAGTTTGGGTCACGTCAGCAACCACCAACCACTCTGCAAAACTTCCGAGCAGCTCTGCAGGGAGAATGGGCGGAACTGCCTCAAAATGAGACTGATGACATCATTCACAGCATGCTCCGTCGTTCTAAGGCCTGTATTGCTGCCAGACGTGGCAACACCCCATACTGAGCACATTACCCGGTTGTTGGAACGTGTGAGCAAATCCGATAAGTTGTAAAAAAAAACAAGAACATTTTTTGTAGTAACCACACCCAACAGCGGTAACGCCTTGGACTGCGGATCGGAGCCGCCAGGCGGAGAAGCTGCCGGCGGTGGAGCACGCACCACCGGGTAAATACAGGACCAGTCGGACGACAGACCAACGTCCTATCAGCGACACAACGAGGAAGAGATAAACAGCGGAGGCCTGTGGAAACCACAACACCAAACACCAAACGTAAATCCACTCAGAACCAGAGCCAGGCAAATGTCAACAATGAGCAACGACCAGAACGCAGTACCGCCGAGATATAAACGAAATCCAGAGCGAGTACCAGACTGGCTGGACTAGGGTTTTTTTTTTCTTTATTGAGTTTCAATTCCCCCCGAAGGGGGCGGGCTGGCAGCAGCTTACTACGCTGCTCTACAGCCTACAGACTTAATTTTAAATAAAGGAAGAAGAAAGAAACAAGGAAAAACAGGCGATAAAATGGTGATTTAAAGTGTAAAATGGCGTAAAATTGTGGAAAGTTAAAACAGAAAGCAAAAGGGGTGGGCAATGTAGATAAAAGACACAGGAATCAGACAAGTAACATAGTAGACACACAATTAAAAAACATGGTGACAGTCTGGTTTCTGTTCGCAAGAGATAAAAGGCACACCCAGCGACAGTATGATGACCGTTCGCAACAAGTCCCAAAAAACACAACACGGAACACTCACTGTAAAACACGCACTGTAGAACACTCACTGTAGAACACTGCACGAAAGTGGCAGCACAAAGACGACACTCCCGAGCCAATGGCAGATTGGGGGGGGGGGGGGGGGACCTGCAGGAGGGGGAAAAACAAGGAGGGAGGAGAGGAAAAAAACGAAAAGGGGGGAACCAAGGAGGGAGAGGACTAATAAAGGGGGAGAAGGGTGGACTAGGGCAGAGCGGGTCCCTATATACGAAACCGGAGGGAGCGGCTATTGGCCGCTGTCTGCACGTGGCTTAGCAGTGGCGCCCTCGCCGCGCGACAGCCGCTGCGCGGAATAGCCGCAGAGGCGGAGCCCTCTATGGGCCGACCACGTCCATTTGTTCCGCCGCGTGTTCGACTTCCGCGGCAGAAGGTACTAGAATTTTGTCTACCGCTATGCATGCTGCAGTTGTTTACGTTTCATGTTCTTTACATAGTCTCTACTTTAATACCACCTGTTTACACTGTTCTGTGGCAAAATAAATGCAACCTTGCATAATTTCAGTTGTTGCTTTACTTATAAGACATCAGTGTAGTTCTTCCAGTCTCCTATTAGTCGATCTGCTCCACCTGCTCTCTCTGTCCAACTCCTCGTCCCCCCCCCCCCCCCCACCGCACACACACACATACTCTGTCCACTTCTCCTTGCCCACATCTGGGTGTCCATCTCCCCACTTCCCTTCCCTCTCCATACTATCACGCATCACGCTCACTCCAGTAGAAGACTGGTGGTTATTACTACCTCCCCCCCCCCCTCGCAGTATTTTATTCAAGATAGATTCCAATGTGTGAGACAGATATGGTTAAAAAAATATCTGAATGGTGCGAAAAGTGGCAGTTGACCCCAAATAACGAAAAGTGTGAGGTCATCCACATGCTAAAAGGAACCCGTTAAACTTCGGTTACACGATAAATCAGTCTAATCTAAAAGCCACAAATTCAACTAAATACCTAGGTATTACAATTACGAACTACTTAAATTGGAAAGAACACATAGAAAATGTTGTGGGGAAAGCTAACCAAAGGCTTCGTTTTATTGGCAGGAAATTAGAAAATGTAACAGACCTACTAAGGAGACTGCCTACACTACGCTTGTCTGTCCTCTTTTAGAATACTGCTGCGCGGTGTGGGATCCTTACCAGATAGGACTGACGGAGTTCATTGAAAAAGTTCAAAGAAACGCAGCACGTTTTGTATTATCGCGAAATATGGGAGAGAGTGTCACAGAAATGATACAGGATTTGGGATGGAAATCATTAAAAGAAAGGTGTTCTTCGTTGCGACGGAATCTTCTCACGAAATTCCAATCACCAACTTTCTCCTCCGAATGCGAAAATATTGTGTTGACACCGACCTACATAGGGAGGAACGATCACCACGATAAAATAAGGGAAATCAGAGCTCGTACGGAAAGATATAGGTGTTCATTCTTTCCGCTCGCTATACGAGATTGGAATAATAGAGAATTGTGAAGGTGGTCCGATGAACCCTCCGCCAGGCACTTAAATGCGATTTGCATTGTATCGATGTAGATGTAGAAATCGTTGTACGGGTTTACGATGAACTTTTCGGCCATGGCTTTGTCCACGTAAGCACATGCCAAATACATTTCGCGTATTTTAACATATTTCACACGTATCTACACACATTTTTCAACTGTACCTCTATGAATTTCACCCTGGAGTTTCAAGCAGTTCAATGATTACAATGTCGTGTCTCCCGTACTATGGGTCATACATCGATATAATTTTTGACGCTCATCCAATACTAAATTTGGCCACTGACTACGGAATGTATGTAGAGTTGGTGCTAAAGAAGTAGTAAATTAAATCTTCATGCTCCATGCGGTAGTTTTACTCCATGAATACCGAAAATGTAGTAATCGATAATTTTTATTCCTTCATTTTGTGGGAGGTGTCAGCAAGGAAAAGTTTTGTAAGGGTTTGGAATTGTGTGCTGAGGTCGTTGCAAGTCACTAAACGCTCTCATTTTCAAATACTGGTTGAATAAAGTATGGATTTTTGCGCGTCGCGGGCTACATTGCTTTTCCATACCCACCCACATCCATTTCACGGGTAGATGATTCTTACTCCCATAACGACTATTTCCAGACTGTAAGCGATACGTGTACCAAGTTTGGTTGAAATCAGTCCAGTGGTTTAGGAAGAGATGTGCAAAGTCCATGCGTACATAGATCTATTTTTCTTATATGTGTATACAGTATTTTACGGATCGTAAGACCCACATTAGTTTTTAAGCATTTTTTACCGTTTTTATTATTAGACTGCAAAGCCAGGCTAAAAAAATTCTTAGTTTGTAAAAGCGAACTGACCTTTAAAATCCCTGAAAATCGTCATCTGAACTTTCTTCTTCTTCTTCCTCTCCTCTTCGTTGCCATCGTTGTCCTTTATATATAAGGTGATCTTCACTGCGTTATTTATGCTGCACTTTTTGAAACATTTAGCAGTAAAGTTTTCTCTCACTCTAAACCCACGACTGTTTTATCCACTGACACACTTGTTTGATTGTAGATTGTTTTAGACCTCCGTCCAGCAGGAATTCATGTTGGATTTCATCCACATTTGTTTGTTCCATTCCTCTCTCATATAATAAATGGTTTATTTATCGAGACATCAAGAGGTTGCAATTGTAAAGTATTGTATTGTATGTTAACCGGGGACCTAGAAACGACGGAGCGGCTCCGTCCCCGCCGCAGCCGCAGTGGTCCACAACCCCACGACGACTACCGCAGTCCACTTCACCCCTCCGCCGCCCCCACAGCGAACCTCTCTTTCAGGGTTATTGTGCGGTTCGGCCCCCGGTGGACCCCCCCCCCCCCCCTCCCAGGGAATGTCTCACACCAGACGAGTGTAACCCCTATCTTTGCGTGGTAGAGTAATGGTGGTGTACGCGCACGTGGAGAACTTGTTTGCGCAGCAATCGCCGACATAGTGTAACTGAGGCGGAATAAGGGGAACCAGCCCGCATTCCCCGAGGCAGATGGAAAACCGCCTAAAAACCATCCACAGACTGGCCGGCTCACCGGACCTCGACACAAATCCGCCGGGCGGATTCGTGCCGGGGACCAGGGGCTCCTTCCCAGTCCGGAAAGCCGTGCGTTAGCCTGCACGGCCAACCGGGTGGGATTGTAAAGTAAGTCCTTCCTGAATAACAGCATATCTGTATTTTCCAGTCCTAATACCTCTTTCACAGAATTTTTTAAGTGACTGTCAAACTCATCTAGCACAGGAAGTGAACTCTTCTTCAATAAAGCACCTACTCTCTCTCCGACACTCTGTTAATCCATAATTTCATATCACCCTCATCCATCCAAACCATGTCATATTCCAGATGGTTTTGGCATTGTTTTGCACTTGAGAATGATCATAGGATTAATTGCATTTTTCCGCGTCCACTTGTTTTTATAGCTACAGTTTAACTCCTTTCATGGCAATAGTTCTATTACCCGGCACATCAAATGTCAGAGGAGTTTCGTCCATATTCGCTTAGTTCCCTATTGTTTTTATTTCGATGTTGCGCAATAAAGCGATGGAAAGATAATATTGTCTCTTCATACTCTTGTGGCGTTTTCTGAGATATTTTGGTTTTTTTGCGCATGCTAAGTCTATGACGCTTCACAAACCTGTAGGAACCACCAAGTCGACTCTTTGAATCCCTTAAGTTCCACTGTAGAGCTAGCTTACGGGCCAGTATTTGAATCCATGGAATCCATGGAATTTTGACGGCGTCCTTGAATCGATTTCGATACGTCCTCTTCTAATTATGGCCATTTTGCTTTCAGTACTCTATTTGCACATGTAGTCTTCGTCATTTCTTTCGGTTCTGCTTTGTTAGCCCGCCAATCACGAATGTTTTTTCTGTTGGCGGAGGGCGAAATGCCGCTCAGCTGCTGTGTTTCCATGTTTTTCTGCATATGCTGTTACTCTTATTTTTTTACATTACGAAATTAGCTACTAACAAAACTTTTGTCCTGTTACCGATAACACAAATCACTTTCAATCGAATTTCGCTGGCACAGTAGACTGCAGCGACGCATCATAGGCCAGACATTGTTCTGGGTCTGTGATGGCGGGGCGGGAGGAAGACAATGTTAGCGAGCTTGTAAACTCCAGCAACTTCGTTTTCGTCGCATCGGTGCACTGCTGCTGCCAGTAGACTCCAGTGTTGTCAGATAGAAGTAGGTTTCCCGCGCCATCGAATATATGGGTATTTTGAAGACTACCGGAAATTTTAAATCAAACACTGGACATTTTATATTAATTTCCAGTACAAGACGTATCTGAATTTTGGAGGCAATTTTTCGAAGAAAAACGTGCCTCTTAGAGTCTGCAAAATACATATATATATATATACTACTGGCCATTAAAATTGCTACACCAAGAAGAAATGCAGATAATAAAAGCGTATTCATTCGACAAATATACTAGAACTGACATGTTATTACATTTTCACGCAATTTTGGTGCATAGATCCTGAAAAATCAGTACCGACAACAACCACCTCTGGCCGTAATAACGGCCTTGATACGCCTGGGCATTATGTCAAACAGAGCTTCGATGGCGTGTACAGTACAACTGCCCATGCAGCTTCAACACGATACCACAGTTCATCAAGAGTAGTGACTGGCGTATTGTGACGAGCCAATTGCTCGGCCACCATTGACCAGACGTTTTCAATTGGTGAGAGATCTGGAGAATGTGCTGGCCAGGGCAGCAGTCGAACATTTTCTGTATCCAGAAAGGCCCGTACAGGACCTGCAACATGCGGTCGTGCATTATCCTGCTCAAATGTAGGGTTTCGCAGGGATCGAATGAAGGGTAGAGCCACGGGTCGTATCACATCTGAAATGTAACGCCCACTGTTAAAAGTGCCGTCAATGCGAACAAGAGGTGACCGAGACGTGTAACCAGTGGCACCTGATACCATCACGCCGGGTGATACGCCAGTATGGCGATGACGAATACACGCTTCCAATGTGCGTTACCACGATGTTGCCAAACACGGATGCGACCATCATGATGCTGTAAACAGAACCTGGATTCATCCGAAAAAATGACGTTTTGCCATTCGTGCACCCAGGTTCGTCGTTGAGTACACCATCGCAGGCGCTCCTGCCTGTGATGCAGCGTCAAGGGTAACCGCAGCCGCGGTCTCCGAGCTGATAGTCCATGCTGCTGCAAACGTCGTCGAACTGTTCGTGCAGATGCTTTTTGTATTGCAAACGTCCCCATGTGCTGACTCAGAGATCGAGACGAGGGTGCACGATCCGTTACAGCCATGCGGATAAGATTCCTGTCATCTCGACTGCTAGTGATACGAGGCCGTTGGTATCCAGCACGGCGTTCCGTATTACCCTCCTGAACCCACCGATTGCATATTCGGCTAACAGTCATTGGATCCCGACCAATGCGAACAGCAATGCCGCGATACGATAAACCGCAATCGCGATAGGCTACAATCCGACCTTTATCACAGTCGGAAACGTGATGGTATGGATTTCTCCTCCTTACACGAGGCATCACAACAATGTTTCACCAGGCAACGCCGGTCAACTGCTGTTTGTGTATGAGAAATCGGTTGGAAACTTTCCTCATGTGAGCACCTTATAGGTGTCGCCACCGGCGCCAACCTTGTGTGAATGGTCTGAAAAGCTAATCATTTGCATATCGCAGCATCTTCTTCCCGTCGGTTAAATTTAGCTTCTGTAACACGTCATCTTCGTGGTGTAGCAATTTTAATAACCAGTAGTGTCAGTTCCGATCAGTCGTGAAATGAAAACCACTGTGAAAATCCGGTAAAGCTTTGCACAGATGTATTGAGCACTGTCTCTAGTACGCCCGTCGATCGTGTCGTGTCGCTCTTTTCAAATTTGAGTGAACAGTGAGCGCACAAAGATGCGTAGGGAATAGCGTCTCCCGCCAAGTATGAGGGCCTGGTTAGAGATCCCGGCTGTGTCATGCAGCCCACATAACACAACTGTCGAGCAGTTCCTTCTTCATGCCAGTTCTCGGCCGCACACTGCAGGGGCAATGAAGACGCTCCTGCAGTGGTTCCATGAGAAGTGTTTGATCACCCACAGTACAGTCCGTAATTGGCTCCCCCTGAGTCTCATCTCTGCTCACAAGAACCTCTGGCTATGAAAACAAAATTTTTCCGCAGACAACGAGCTGCAGACCAGCGCAGATAACTGGCCGAAAGCACAGGCGGCTGCTTTCTATGACTAGGATATTGGAAAGTTGATACAACACTACGACATAACTCGAAGTTGGAGCGGCGACTATGTAGAGACGTATGTGGAAGGTCAACCTAACTGTTGCAAATAAAACGTTTCTGGTTTTCACTGTGGTTTCCATTTCGCGACCGATCGGAACTTACTTTCTGGACAACCCTCGTATATCCCTTTCGTCAGTTTTTGGAGGGACTGGGTGGGGGGGGGGGGAGGGGGCGGGCTAGAATCGAATATACAGGGTGGTCCATTGATCGTGACCGGGCCAAATATCTCACGAAATAATCATCAAACGAAAAAACCACAATGAACGCAACTCGTCTAGCTTGAAGGGGGAAAGCAGATGGCACTATGGTTGGCCCGGTAGATGGCGCTGCCGTAGGTCAAACGGATATCAACTGCGTTTTTTCTTTAATAGGAACCCCCATGTTTTATTACATATTCGTGTAGTACGTAAAGAAATATGAATATTTTAGTTGGACCACTTTTTCGCTTTGTGATAGATGGCGCTGTAATAGTCACAAACATATGGCTCACAAGTTTAGACGAACATTTGGTAACGGGTAGGCTTTTTTAATTAAAATGCAGAACGTAGGTACGTTTGAAGATTTTATTTCGGTTGTTCCAATGTGATACATGTACCTTTGTGAACTTATCATTTCTGAGAACGCATGCTGTTACAGCGTGATTACCTGTAAATACCACATTAATGCAATAAATGCTCAAAATGATGTCCGTCAATGTCAACGCATTTGGCAATACGTGTAACGACATTCCTCTCAACAGCGAGTAGTTCGACTTCCGTAATGTTTGCTACAAGTCACCAACAAAATCGAATCGAAGACTTATAATAATTATAAGTTATTTGTTATTTGTTCCGCTACACTATATCCATTTGAACCTTCTTGCTGTCGAGCGAGGTGGCGCAGTGGTTAGACACTGGACTCGCATTCGGGAGGACGACGGTTCAATCCCGCGTCCGGCCATCCTGATTTAGGTTTTCCGTGATTTCCCTAAATCGCTCCAGGCAAATGCCGGGATGGTTCCTCTGAAAGGGCACGGCCGACTTCCTTCCACATCCTTCCCTAAACCGATGAGACCGATGACCACGCAGTCTGGTCTCCTTGCCCAAACAACCAACCAACCTTCTTGCTGTATTCATTGCTTTTCAATGTCACCACGAATCGTCTTGAGCATGTAATACAACGTTTCTATCTTCATTTTATATGTTCGTCAAACTAGTCTGCTTATTCGAATAACTCAGGAAAGAGTTATTGTCACCAATTTCTTTTCGATTCTAGCCACCACGATCCCTCCAAAAACTGGCGAAGGGGATCGGACGACTGTGAGCCAGCTGTCGGCCGATGTTATCGGCCGATCTCTGGCGATGGCGTGTGGCGACCACGGCCAAATGCCCGTACATCTAAAATCATCAACGATGTTTCCTGAACGTAGAACCCTACTGACAATCTCTCTGCTAAGTCACTCATTGTCGTAAAAAAAGTTTGGAAGAGAAAGAGAAACGCCATCACCAATCTTTTTGGCCCCCGCTGGATTTTTTCGAGGTGACGGCTAAAACTTTATAACTAACAATGACACCCCCTCCCCCCCCACTCCTCCCTCCCCCCCCCCCCCGCCCCCCCGCCGGCTCCCGTAATGAGATAGCGTCCTTGGAGCCCACTCAATTAAAATAAGGCCCGTGATATGAAGATGGGCGCAGGTGACGTGTGCCCGTGGAGGTTAATTAGCGGGAGTGCCCCGTATGGCGTGTCGCAACGACCAGCTGGCAGCGCACGCCACGTCACGCCTGCGCTCTCTATATATGTCTATATACGTGCGCCAAACTGGGCGTCCGAGCCCATTGTCTGGCAGACAAAGGCCCCGCCAGATATGGAGAACTGGTCCTATTCACGCCCCCATCATAATACAGTTCAGCGCCTGTAATGTCGAAGCGATTCGACTAATCGCAGACTGTGTACTGTAAACTCCAACTCCGCATATAATTTGCAATGTATTGTCCATTTAATTTAGACAGATAAATCCCAGACTCTTTTAAAGTATCGAAATCCCATGTATAAGACAGCTTCAAACGTCTAATTAATTTACAAATGAGTTGTTGTTGCTTACTGTGTTCATCTCTTGGTTGGGGTCCCGGGTTCGATTCCGGGCGGAGTCAGCTATTTTCACCTGCCTCGAAATGACTGGGTGTATTGTCCTCATCATTTCATCTTCATCCATGAAAGTGGCGAGTTTGGACTGAGCAAAGGTTGGGAATTTGTACGGGCGCTGGTAACTGCGCAGTTGAGCGCCCCACAAACCAAACATCATCATCATCATCATCATCATCATCATCTCTCGGTCTCCCTCTACGATTTTTACCCCACACGGTTCCCTCCGGTACTAAACTGGTGACCCCTTGATGTCTCAGAATGTGGTTTATCAAACGATCCCTTCTTGTGGTCAGGTTGTATCACAATTTTCTCTTCCCCCCTCCCGTCCATTCCATTCAGTACCTCCTCAGTAGTTACCCATCTAATATTCAGCTTTCTTCTGTAGCACCACATTTCGATAGCTTCTGTTCTGTCCTTGTCTAGTCCCGGGTTCGATTCCAGGCGGGGTTAGGGATTTTCTCTGCCTCGTGATGACTGGGTGTTGTGTTGTCCTTAGGTTAGTTAGGTTTAAGTAGTTCTAAAGTTCTAGGGACTGATGACCATAGCTGTTAAGTCCCATAGTGCTCAGAGCCATTTGAACCATTGTCCTTGTCTAGGCTGTTTATCGTCTATATTTCACTTCCATACATGGCTACACTCCATACAAAAACTCTGAGAAAAGATTTCCCATACACTTCCTCCAGAAACGCTTTCCTTGCCACAGCCAGTCTACATTTTATATCCTCCCTACTTCGACAGTCAGTTATTTTGCTTCCCAAACAGCAAAACTCATTTACTACTTTAAGTGTCTCATTTTCTAATCTAATTCCCTCACAATCACCCGATTTAATTCGACTACATTCCTTTATCCTCGTCTTGCTTTTGTTGATGTTCATCTTATACCCTCCTTTCAAGACACTGTCCATTCCGTTCAACTGCTCTTCCAAGTCCTTTGCTGTCTCTGACATAATTACAATGTCATCGGCGAACGTCAAAGTTTTTATTTCTTCTCCATGGATTTTAATATCCACTTCAAATTTTTCTTTTGTTTCCATTACTGCTTGCTCAATATACAGATTGAATAACATCGGGGAGAGGCTACAACCCTCTGTCAGCCCATGCTTTCTATGGAACTGAGATTATTATATTATATTATATTATTATAATATAATATTCAAATGAGTTAACGTGTTAAATATTTGACGTTGAGCATCTAAGAAAAAAGCTTAGAAAACGTTTGAAAATAAGCCTAAAGTTTGTTGGAAGTCACGAAGTGCTCTCGTTACCTAACACTGGATGAGTATAGTCCCGGTCTCCGTTTTAAGCGAAAGCTAATTTCTCATGCATCTCAAAGGTATTGATGTCATGTCTTATAAAATCTGTGTCTTAGAATCATCTAATTTTGCGGGTATATGTGGATACTGTGTCGACGACGTGTTACGAATACAATTAGTCATGGAGAAGTAATAAATTGAAACGTAGTGCCTGATGTTCAACTTTTACCCCGAGCCATACTATGGAAAAGCTAGTTGGTCTACATCTGCATAGATGCTGCGCAGGGCACCGTACAGTGCGTGGTAGAGCTTACTCTGTATCACTACTTGTCATTTCCGTTACTCTTGCACTCGCAAATAGAGTGAGGGAAACGACTGTCTGTACGCCTCCATATGAACCCTAATTTCTCGTCTCTTATCTTCATGGTCCTTACGTGATATGTATATTGGCTGCAGTAGGATCATTCCGTAGTCGGCTTCAAATGTCGGTTCTCTAAACTTCGAAAAGAATGTCTTCTTCCCCCCCCCCCTTCCCTCCCCCCCCCCCCCCCCCCCCCATCCAGGGATTCCCACTTGAGCTCCCGAGACATACCCGTAACACTTACTTATTGTTCGAACCTGTCGGTAACAAATGTAGCATCCCGCCTCTGAATTGCTTTGATGTCTTCCTTCAATCCGACCTGATACAGATCCCAAACATCCGAACAGTACTCAAGAACTGGTCGCACCAACGTCCCATATACGATCTTCTTTACAGGCGAACCACTCTTTTCTAAAATTCTCCCAATAAACCGAAATCAACCATTCGCCTTCCCTACCACAGTTCTCAAGTGCTCGTTCCATTCCATATGGCTTTGCAACGCTACATACAGATATTTAAACGACTTGACTGTGTCAAGCAGGGCACCAGTAATACCGTATGTGAACATTGCAGGTTTACTCTTTCTACTCATCCACATTAACCTCCATTTTTCCACAATTAGAGGCAGCTGACAAACATCTCACCAACCAGAAATTTAGTCTGTCACGTATTTAAATATCTGTAACGCCGTGTCTCCTCAACTATGTGTTGTACAGTAATAGAGTACTGCAGGTACACGCAGTGGTATATGTGGATACTGTCTGCAAGTCGTGTTGCGAATAAAGTTTGTAGAAAAGAAGTAATGAATTACAACGTTATGTCCGATGCTGAAGTTCTACTGCGTAAAAGAAAAAAAAAATATAGTAAGCAATAAAGATTTTTTCATCATTTTCCGGGGTTTGGAAGCGACATAAAGTCAAGTAAACGTTTTAAATCATGTGTAAAATGTGGTGTCACCGCGAGACACCACATCTGCTAGGTGGTAGCCTTTAAATCGGCCGCGGTCCGTTAGTATACGTCGGACCCGCGTGTCGCCACTATCAGTGATCGCAGACCGAGCACCGCCACACGGCAGGTCTAGTCTAGAGAGACTCCCTAGCACATGCCCCAGTTGTACAGCCGACTTTGCTAGCGATGGTTCACTGACTACATACGCTCTCATTTGCAGAGACGACAGTTTAGCATAGCCTTCAGCTGCGTCATTTTCTACGACCTAGCAAGACGCCATATTCAGTTACTATAAGTACTATCTTCAAGAATGTATTCTGAACAGATAATATTGTGACTCATGTACCGTCAAGAGCGACGTTCATCATTAATGGATTAAAGTTAAATATCAAACTAATTATGTCCGCATTCTGAATTCTTATTCCTTGTCATGTTCCATATCTCATGTCTGTATAGTTCTTCCCTCTTCACGCCAGCCTGCGTGAGCTAAAACGCGTGCATTTCGGCCTCCACTCGTAACACGGTGTTCGCTCTTCTGCTAACACAAAATAAAATTTGCTGGAAGCTGCTAAGTACTGAATGAATAAAGTCCGGGTATTTGCACGCCGTCATTTGCGCTGACAGGAGACAAACACACTGTGTATAGCTGTAATAACTGTCTAATTGTAACAAGCTTTTAACATAACAGTATACGTCTTAATTAGTAGCTTACGAATGCATTTTCATTTTTTAAATTCCGTCAACAGTTATGCGAAATATTGAAAATGAAATTTTTGTTGCCGCTGGAAGCCCTTAGACAACCTGCAAAATGTATCTTGTTCCGCACTGCGTGATAATCTCTTACATGGTTTAAAGGCACCTCTGCGGGAAGAGCGAATTTGAAACGTAATAAATAAATGCTAGGTCTACAACTTCGCTTCCGCCGTTTCTTCCCGGTGTTCGGGGCTCTATTGTGAAAAACTTACAAAAAATTATGATTCATAGTTTTGCCCATCGCTGGCCACTATATTCTCCCATCTTTCGGGTAGCATACGAATCTCGTGGCTAAAGAACTGGGCGTCTTTTGTTGGGATCCATGAATCGTTTCAATTTTGCTCTTGTTCATGTGATCGGAGGTGTTGGTCAGGCACACTGTATGCCACTGATCGAAAAAGGTGGTAGTCAGAGACAGCAAAGTGTGGAAATAGGACTCCCCATTTCAACGTTTCCATGTATATTTTGACGGTTTTTGCGACATGGGGTCGAGCACTAAGCAAAATTACCTTCACGTGCCTATCGCTGTATTGCGGCCGTTTGTGTTTCAGTGCTGGGCTGTAACGCATCAGTTGCTTTCGATAACGATGTCCTGTGACTGTCTTCGTCTGTTTCAGTAGCTACGAAAAGGTTCTGTCTTCCACCGCCATGGGTGGCCGGTGTGGCCGAGCGGTTCTAGGTGTTTCAGTGTGGAACCGCGCGACCACTCCGGTCGCAGGTTCGAATCCTGCCTCGGGCACGGATGTGTGTGATGTCCTTAGGTTAGTTAGGTCTAAGTAGTTCTAAGTTCTAGGGGACTGATGACCTCAGATGTCTCATAGTGCTCAGAGCCATTTGAATCATAAAAAAAAAATTTTTCCCACTACCATGCCGGTCTTAGACATCAAAATCACCGTTCCTAAGGCGTTGAAAACATTCTCTGCACCTTCTGCCACTAATAGTTGCCTCACCATTGGTCTTACCCAGCATTTTAAGAGCCACAGCGGCAGATTTCTTCATGTTAAAGCAGAAAATTAAAACTTCCCGCAAATGGCGAGAAATGGGTACGTAAGTTGAAGTACTTATTAGAAAATAACCTTATGATGCAATCAAAAATCGACTAATATTTTTATGGCATTATGTTTACAGATACCTTAGCTTATTGTATTACACGTATGACCAACCACCCGAACCCCACTTGCCGCTATTGCGGTCTATTGCAAAATGGCGGAAGCAAAGATTTAGACCCAATAAATAACGTATCAATTATAAATTAAGTACTACTAATGGCTGTCTCGACTGTAGGATACAGTCGCAGGAACAAATGTAGACTTCGCCCCTCAGTTGTTTTTGTGAAGCGGACTGCACCTCTTTGTTTTAGAATCGAGCCAAGACATATGCTTTTCTGCGATTACGGCAGATTTATACGACACACCTCCATTATTTCATTTTTTGTAGAGGTGCAATCATTCTAACGGCACTCGCATATTGTTGCATATAGCACCTGATTTAATGTAAGTCTTGTTGTGGACTGACAAGACAGCCAGTCCACAGTGACGGGTAACCGAAAGGCACACGCTTAAACTCACGCAGGCTGGCGTGAGGTCTGAAACAGGACACGTAATGAATGCTATAAAGAAAAGTACGTAGCTGCTTGAATACTTAACTTTAATCTACAATTGGTGAACATTGGTCTTGTTACTGTACATGCTTCATTAGATACATAGCAAAGGATAAATGGCCTTGCTAGGTCGTAGCAATTGACTTAGCTGAAGGCTATGCTAACTATCGTCTCGGCAAATGAGAGCGTAATTCTCAGTGAACCTTTCCTAGCAAAGTCGGCTGTACAACTGGGGCGAGTGCCAGTACATCTCTCTAGACCTGCCGTGTGGCGGCGCTCGGTCTGCAATCACTGATAGTGGCGACACGCGGGCCCGACGTATACTAGCGGACCGCGGCCGATTTAAAAGCTACCACCTAGCAAGTGTGGTGTCTGGCGGTGACACCACAAGTCTCATTGTAAATTTATTGTTTACTTGTGACAATTCAATATAGTGATATTACTTTATATTTGTTTCATTTTATGTTAATAATCATCCTCAGCTATACTGCGTCTTGACATGGCAAAAAGTTCCTTCATTAAATGCACATAAATAGTCCAGTATGAACCATTTCTTCGGTGCATATATGCTTTCGAAGTCTGGTAAAAGAAGTGTTCATTTGAATAGATATCCGCGGTCGAATAAAGACCCAGAACGTACGTTACACACAAAGACATTGTCAAGAGCGCCAAACAAGAAAAATGAAATAACAGAAATTATTTATTTAAGAAATTACTTAATTATTTTAATAAGTGTTGCTCACTCCCTAGCATTTATTCAAGCGCATACCCGTCACAATTAATAATAATAAGAGAAAATTTAAAACTGATACAGCGCATACTCGCCACCACCGATTTCGTCCAGAATTATCGTGTGTGCAGAGCTTAGCCAGAAGTGGAAGTGACAGAAGTAGCCGAGCGTTTTGGGAAAATAGCATTTTTGGCGCAGGTTGTGCTAATTATGAGGCATTTATAATATAGTGGGTTACACGCAGCAGAAAGAGTGCGGAACGGTAATCCGTGGCTCATAGTGTTGAATTTCTAGGCGGACTCTTTCCAGCTTTTTTATTTTCAATTTCTACGTTACTTACACTGCAGATAAACTGAAATAACGTTCAATATATTGTGTTCAGCAATATTTTCATAAAAGGCAAGAAAAGGTAAGGGCCGGCCGGAGTGGCCGAGCGCTTCTAGGCGCTACAGTCTGGAACCGCGCGACCGCTCCGGTCGTAGGTTCGAATCCTGCCTCGGGCATGGATGTGGAATGTCCTTAGGTTAGTTAGGTTTAAGTAGTTCTAAGTTCTAGGGGACTGATGACCTCAGATGTTAAGTCCCATAGTGCTCAGAGTCATTTGAACCATTTTTGAAAAAGTAAGGAAAAGGCAAATTTGCGACAGGAAATAAATTTGCAGAGGGACGTTATAGGGTACACGTGGTAACCTACGTAGTATATAAAATAGGGTGCTTTTTTTATTCTGTTGTTGATATATTTATCGTAAGGACAGTGGAAACAATAATTTTCCTAACATCTCTCACACATAATGAAAGCTGCATGTTTACAATTACATGAGTGTTTTAAAATTTCTGCAAAACAACGATCATGATTTGTATTCATGAACGGTTCTCTCTTATCGCACAGACTGGCAGAAAAATACGCCCGATTCGCAAAATATTGGCGAGGAAACCTGGTGATGTGCAATGGAACGTATTTTGATGCAGTCTTCTCGGGATGCTATTTCTTGGAATATTCTATGGAATCCAAAAATTTACTTTGTTTTTCTATTGCATGTCTTTTACGAAAATAGTAATAAATGCAGTATACTGAGTATCATTTCACTTTATTTGAAGTGTGAGTAACTTAAAAATAAAAAATAAAAAAATGTTTTCGACTATGACCTCAACCCTACGACCCTAAATTAGCGTTCTTCGCTCTTTCGACTGCGCCAGCCATTCCTGGAAACTACGCTTACATAAATGGCTCATGATTCTTCCTACCCGCGCCAATTGTGCTAATTTCTATAAACGCTTGGCCATCCCGAGCTTCCACTTCTTTCACTGTCATTTCTGTCCAAGGGTTGCATATTCCACCAATTTGGACGAAATGGGTGATGACAAACGTGCGCCGTTCCCTTGTTAAATAATATGGAGTTAGTTATTGCCGTAGCTGGCCATCTGCTAAGACATCGAGGTGATAGGAACTGAAAAACTTAGCGTCATGATCAAGACACACAGTTACACATACGCAAAATTTTACTTTTTGTCTAGAAGTATGGACAACTTAGTCACGGAAATGAATTAAAATCATTCCAATTCCCTGCTTCCGACTGCGGTGTTCTACAGTGTTTCCTCTGTTACCAGGTGAATACCGAAACCTTAAACTCAGTCCTGAGTACGAGTTATTTTCGATAAACAACAGGAGTTTTTGTTTTTGCAGAA
This sequence comes from Schistocerca piceifrons, assembly GCF_021461385.2. Lineage (NCBI taxonomy): Eukaryota > Metazoa > Arthropoda > Insecta > Orthoptera > Acrididae > Schistocerca > Schistocerca piceifrons. Next base: position 95,349,446 of record NC_060147.1, on the reverse strand, counting down.
GAATTTTATTTGTTCGTCTGCATCAGTCTAATCACATTCATAATAGTCCCCATTATATAGGATGAAGTGGAACTCCGGCGACAAAATTCTGCTCTTTGTTCAGGGATATTATCTGAAAAGTTTGATATAAACTGATCAGCCATAACATAATGTCCACCGACCTACTATGGATACTGTTATACCGGATCGAAGGTAGCCCCTGATTACCGGCAACCCATATAACACCACAGAGGACTAGGTTGTCTATGCCCAAGGCGTATCCAAAAGTACCATGATACACACCGACTATTTACAAACAAGATAATGGAAACAGACATTCCGAGTGCTGCTTCCTGCAGGGGGAGCTCGAGCCACGACTTGCAGGAAGAAATGTTCAAATGTGTGTGAAATTTTGTGGGACTTAACTGCTAAGGTCATCAGTCCCTAAGCTTACATACTACTTAATCTAACTTAAACTTACGCTAGGGATAACACCCACATCCATGCCCGAGGGAGGACTCGAACCTCCGACGGGGGGAGCCGCACGGACCGTGACAAGGCGCCTCGGTTTGGACGGCTACCTTGCGCGGCTGATGGCGAGGAACGACCGTTACTCAGCCACACGCACGGTGCAAGTGGTATCAGTGAGTGTGCTGTCCGTGTGTAGAATAGGGAAGGTGCGCAATCTATCTGAATTTGACCGAGGGCAGGACATGATGGCCTGGAGGCTAAGCACAAGCATTTTTCGGAAACTGCACGACTTGTCGGATGTTCGAGGAGTGCTATGGTGAGTGGAAAAGAAAATTGAGAATGCGCTAGGTGATGATCAGTTTGGCTTTAGGAAAAGTAAAGGGACGAGAGAGGCAATTCTGACGTTACGGCTAATAATGGAAGCAAGGCTAAAGAAAACTCAAGACACTTTCATAGGATTTGTCGACCTGGAAAAAGCGTTCGACAATATAAAATGGTGCAAGCTGTTAGAGATTCTGAAAAAAGTAGGGTAAGCTATAGGGAGAGACGGGTCATATACAATATGTACAACAACCAAGAGGGAATAATAAGAGTGGACGATCAAGAACGAAGTGCACGTATTAAGAAGGGTGTAAGACAAGGCTGTAGCCTTTCGCCCCTACTCTTCAATCTGCACATCGAGGAAGCAATGATGGAAATAAAAGAAAGATTCAGGAGTGGAATTAAAATACAAGGTGAAAGGATATCAAAACATTTGCAAAACAGTGCACATGTCGACGGCATGCGCGGTGCGTGTTATTAGAGAAAGCCTTATGAACCTTGTTTTGCTCAGTTATAGTCGTTTGTGTCCACTTTCCTCCTCGCCCTCGAACTGCATCCAGTACAGCTCGGTTACCTCTTGCGTTAGCTTTTAAGACAGTGTTAGTTGCACGTTAAAAGTGATACGCAACATCAGGGATAGATTTACTGTTGAAGAGTCGGCCGATGTGGACTTCGCGTATTTCACCGAATGCATTGGAAGAGCGGCACAGGCTCTGTTTCTGCAAATACGGTAAACACGTTACAATAGTGTAGCCTGAGTACAAAGGCCATTGTTATTCAAACAAAAAGAGACCCTGAAGAAGGTTACTTGCAACAGTAACCGAAACGTCAGTAGTTTTACATATTGACAATGCGATCACAAACCCAGAAAATTTTTACTGACAATGTAGAACAAGTTTATTAATAAGTCCGTATCAAAAGCTGCTTCTTGGAGTAACTTATTGGGTTGGATTATTTGGGGGAAGAGATCAAACAGTGAGGTCATCGGTCTCATCGGATTAGGGAAGGACAGGGAAGGGAGTCGGCCGTGCCCTTTCAAAGAAACCATCCCGGCACCTACCTGGAACAGTTTAGGGAAATCACGGAAAAAACCTAAATCAGGATGGACGGACGGGGGTTGAACCATCGTTCTGCCGAAGGCTCGGTATAGGTTATTGACAAACGTAAATTTGGTTGGTACTCGGCGTTCATTTGGAATATTCTGAAGTTAATAACGCAATCGGTACTTAGCTGACGTAAGGTTAAAGTCTGAAGAGGTATAGTCACTGCCCTAAATTCCATAGAGAGTAGAAGTTAGACACTGCTCGGAGATTGTTGGTTGATGCTCCCTGGCGAAAGCTCTGATTGACAGGTTACAGACGCAGCTGGCAGCCACCTGCCCCAGAGATGTCGAAACAATGACGGGTTCAATAGCTCAAGCGGAACTGCCGATCCGTGTTTTCTTCTGTATTGTTTTTTGATACTCTCTCCCCATATGGACGAGGAGTAGGTTGTCACCCAAGGGCTTTTTAAAAATAAATCGTGTGGTATCGGTAGCTACGATGCCACGGCGTAGGTGCAAGTTCGTAGGTTGGCACTACGACAGACGCCGACGACAGCGCCCTCTAGCCGGCGCTGTGCAGCTCTACGAGCACCGCTCCGGATTCAGCCCATTTGATTCCGAGCAGACGACCAAGCAACATTGTTTCTATTTCATAGTGGGCGGCGAGCCACTACAGATTTTGCTACTTCGGTTACTTCAATGATAGTTTGTTCTACTACAAGTAGCTGTTAGCGTTGATACCTGAATGGCTTCGCATCTACGTGCTCAACTGTTCGCAAAGTTAAGTAATACCAGCTGTATATGTTCATACACCAGTAAAAGAGTTTTCCCTATAGGCAGCTGTATATGTTCATACACCAGTAAAAGAGTTTTCCCTATAGGCAGTATTGAAGCATTTCACCTTTTCCTGCTCCTTCTCACTTCCTACATTCGGCCTACCCTTCAATTTGCAGGAGCAAAGCCAAGCGCCGCCTACCAGGCGGGCTACAAAATATCGATAATGAGAAAAAATATAAGGGCTATTTATCTGCTTTAAATTAAAAATAAAAGACGTGAACCGTGAATTTACTTTCAAAACTTTTTCTTGAAAATTTACTTTATTTACTAACGATTCATCAAGAACATTAACACATTTAATCACACTATGTCAGCGTGGAAGTAGTTGCCAGGAAGTAACTGATGAAATGAAAATGAAATTGCTTTTAATAAATGGGAATTTTATTCCTAAAAGCCTTTTTTTTAAGAAATAGATTTAAAATTGTAAGCAGAAAGCACCCTTTAAATATCAAGTTACAATTTATTCAGAGGCAGAAAGAAACAAATTTTTGAGTGCATGAGCTTTCGGGCTGAGAACATTGCCGCTCCCTTTTGACACGGTCGTAGTTACGACCGCTCACAGCAACCTCTGAGAGACTACACTGGTGCAAATCTGCAACACACCAGATTACCTTAAAGCAAAAGTTTTAACAATTCACACAAGCACACAAACTATGCACCCCGTAGGAGGGATGGAAATGGTACAAAACACTAAAATTAAAAGATTAACTTGCCACCGAAGCTGCAACTTGATTTTAAATTGTAAGAAAAATCTTACGGTGGAACGGTTGCAAATTTATATACTAAAATGACCATTTAAATAAAAGCCCATGAAATGTAATCTTACATAAAATTATACAAAGTTGGCCAAACATGCTCTACAGTACACATATACCGCCTCTCAAGATGATAGGCAAGATAAAAACACATTTCAGGAATTAGGCCGTTACACTTCAAGCAATAAATTCGTTAACACACAGAATCCGGCAAACATGACAGAGGCAGTTATTAACTTACGGCAGATTGATAGGGAGATTACCGAACAACCTGAACCACAGGTTGCTCTAACCTGCCCCTACCCCACAAGGGAAAAAACGGACCACCCAATTCATAAATATCCACCTTCCAGTGGGTGGGCAAACGGAGAAGAATGAATGGTGGAACGACCCCAAAACAAAGCTGTTGGTGACCTCACCAAGCAAGCAAGTAGAATTTAACAAGTAAATGAAACAACGTATCACCAATCACTTAACTTCTAATAAACTGCGATTTCTGGCGAAGACCTGGCGCAGCACCCCCAAAACGCTCTTCCGAACCGTCCGCTGCCAGCCGCTTCAACGGACGCAGGAAGGCGCGCCGATCTCCCGTCTCACGGCGTCGCAGCTCGCACCGGCCAGACCGATGTCGTGGGTTGACTCCTGTTGCTCTCGTGTCGGCCGCGAAGCCACTACCCCTCGCTATACGGCGCGGCACACTGGACTCACGTGGCGACCTCACATGCGCCGACGCTCAAAGTGGACAAGTCACCTTGTGTCTCAGTGCGCGACCGACCAACCGATCGATCCAACCGCCAATGACCATTGCCTGAGCAAACTCGAGCAGACTGGCGGCCTAACGCGCAGACTCAGATGCAGGAACTAAGCGCCCGACCGGGCGACCACTCGTTGAGTTCTCTCACTGCGCCACAAATTCGGACGAGAGACAGACTAACAACCTGAGGACGAGAGACTGACCCCAGACTGACCCCAGACTGACCCCAGACTGACCCCAGATTCACCCAGACTGACCAACTGGCGAGCTCATAGCGCTCTTTAAATGTACGTGAACAGGTAACCGTTCCTCTTTACCACCAGAGGGAGACACCAAAGCTGCGACTGCCACAGCGGCGCCACCGCCAGAAACGGAGGGCGTTTGCTTCACACTACTCGCTGCGACACGCTCTTCAAAACAGCAATTTTTAGCACGGCGCAGTACGAAAATATATACACTTCAAAAATACAATGCAGAAGGAGTAAATTCTTCGCAGAAAATACACTAAAGCGCTGGACTTTCACTTAAAATCTCTAAAGGATCTGCAGTGGGTGTGGCGACAGGAACGACATCCGGTCACCCATTAAATTAACCATGCCAGATCAGATAGTAACCATGCCGACGCCACTCAGATGTCGGGCAGAAGCGAAATAAAACGAAGAAGCAGAAGCATTTCCACGGGGCAAGAAGTACGAGGTGCATTCGAGTTCTAAGGCCTCTGATTTTTTTTTTCTCCGGACTGGAAAGAGATAGAAACATGCGCATTGTTTTAAAATGAGGCCGCGTTCATTGTCAATACATCCCAGAGATGGCAGCACCGTACGGCAGATGGAATTTTACCGCCAGCGTCGAGAATGAGAACTGTTTTAAATACTTAAATTGGCGACTTTTTCCTTACTTCAACAGCTTGCAATCATTCGTTTTCTGAATTTGCGTGGTGTGAAACCAATTGAAATTAATCGACAGTTGAAGGAGACATGTGGTGATGGAGTTATGGATGTGTCGAAAGTGCGTTCGTGGGTGCGACAGTTTAATGAAGGGAGAACATCGTGTGACAACAAACCGAAACAACCTCGGGCTCGTACAAGCCGGTCTGACGACATGATCGAGAAAGTGGAGAGAATTGTTTTGGGGGATCGCCGAATGACTGTTGAACAGATCGCCTCCAGAGGTGGCATTTCTGTGGGTTCTGTGCACACAATCCTGCATGACGACCTGAAAATGCGAAAAGTGTCATCGAGCTGGGTGCCACGAATGCTGACGGACGACCACATGGCTGCCCGTGTGGCATGTTGCCGAGCAATGTTGACGCGCAACGACAGCACAAATGGGACTTTCTTTTCGTTGGTTGTGACTATGGATGAGACGTGGATGCCATTTTTCAATCCAGAAACAAAGCGCCAGTCAGCTCAAGGGAAGCACACAGATTCACCGCCACCAAAAATATTTCGGGTAACTGCCAGTGCTGAAAAAATGATGGTGTCCACGTTCTGGGACAGCGAGGGCGTAATCCTTACCCATTGCGTTCCAAAGGGCACTACGGTAACAGGTGCATCCTACGAAAATGTTTTGAAGAACAAATTTCTTCCTGCACTGCAACAAAAACGTGCGGGAAGGGCTGCGCGTGTGCTGTTTCACCGAGACAACGCACCCGCACATCGAGCTAACGTTACGCAACAGTTTCTTCGTGATAACAACTTTGAAGTGATTCCTCATGCTCCCTACTCACCTGACCTGGCTCCTAGTGACTTTTGGCTTTTTCCAAGAATGAAAGACACTCTCCGTGGCCGCACATTCACCAGCCGTACTGCTATTGCTTCAGTGATTTTCCAGTGGTCAAAACAGACTCCTAAAGAAGCCTTCGCCGCTGCCATGGAATCATGGCGTTAGCGTTGTGAAAAATGTGTACGTCTGCAGGGCGATCACGTCGAGAAGTAACGCCAGTTTCATCGATTTCGGGTGAGTAGTTAATTAGAAAAAAAATCGGAGGCCTTAGAACGTGAATGCACCTCGTATTTCTGGAGGAAGGAGAGTGTTCAATAGAGATGAGGGGTGTGATTGGAAAATCTAGAGGTGAATAAAGGAGTTAGGTAGGAAAACTATGGAGGTGAAGGTACGTGTGTGTGTGTAGTTCGGGGTGTGGGCCGGGGGGGGGGGGGGGGGATAGTGTGCGTATGAAAGGAGGAAAAGTCAGACGGCGAGGTTGAGTCTGGTACGTGGGGAGGGTAGTGATAACAGGTGAAAAGGGACAGGGATTGATGGAAAAGGAAAATGAGAGAGGAGCCGTGGTTTGGCCGGTGATAGATTGGCAACAGTTAAAGTTGGCAGGAGGGATGAATATCGGGGCGCATCTAATTTTCTGGGGCAGGGACTTGGTTGGAGTTGGGTTGGCATAGAATGTGGATTGTGTGTAGGTGGAGGGGCTGAGGGATGTTTGGTGAAAAGAGGGGAGAGAATGCGGTTATTGGAATGTGATTTGCGGTTAGTGCAGGCGATGCGGAGGTGTTTCTATGTGGGTGGGGAGGGATGTGAATTTGAGGAGACGGTAAAGGATCCATGTGGGAGAAGGTAGCAGTCCGTGGTTGGGCACCGACCTAAATACTGTCGCGGTGCAAGACATGGCGTGAGTCGCTGGCCGGCACGCAACATGGAGTAGGAAAATAGTGCCTGCTTTCGCAGTCCGTGTTCTTGGAAGCGCGCTCTTGTGGCAGCGGACTGGGCGACTCTCGTGGCATCTGTTCTGTATGTATGTAAACGATATGCCCTCCGGTATTACGGGTAACTCTAAAATATTTGTTTGCTGATGACAGTGCCTTGGTAGTAAAAGATGTTGTGTGCAATATTGGCTCGGATTCAAATAGTGCAGTTAGTGACATAAGTTCATGACTTGTAGGAAATAGCCGGCCGTTGTGGCCGAGCGATTCTAGGCGCTTCAGTCCGGAACCGCGCGGCTGCTACGGTCGCAGTTTCGAATCCCACCTCGGGCATGAACGTGTGTGCTGTCCTTAGGTCAGTTAGGTTTAAGTAGTTCTTAGTCTAGGGGACTGATGACCTTAGATGTTAAGTCACGGCCGTGCGGTAGCGTTCTCGCTTCCCACGCCCGGGTTCCCGGGTTCGATTCCCGGCGGGGTCAGGGATTTTCTCTGCCTCGTGATGACTGGGTGTTGTTGATGTCCTTAGGTTAGTTAGGTTTAAGTATTTTTAAGTTCTAGGGGACTGATGATCATAGATGTTAAGTCTCATAGTGCTCAGGGCCATTTGAGCCATTTGTTAACTCCCATAGTTCTTAGAGCCATTTGAACCATTTGTAGAAAATAAACTAACGCTAAATCACAGTAAGACTCAGTTTTTACAGTTTCTAACACACAATTAAACAAAACCTGACGTTTAAATTTCACAGAATGGACATATGATTAGTGAAACTGAAGAGTTCAAATTTCTAGATGTTCAAAAAAATGGCTCTGAGCACTATGGGACTCAACTGCTGAGGTCATTAGTCCCCTAGAACTTAGAACTAGTTAAACCTAACTAACCTAAGGACATCACACACATCCATGCCCGAGGGAGGATTCGAACCTGCGACCGTAGCGGCCGCGCGGTTCCAGACTGTAGCGCCTACAACCGCTCGGCCACTTCGGTCGGCTCTCAATATATACCGGGTGATCAAAAAGTCAGTATAAATTTGAAAACTGAATAAATCACGGAATAATATAGATAGAGAGGTACAAAGTGACACACATTCTTAGAATGACATGGTGTTTTATAAGAACCAAAAATATACAAAAGATCAAAAATGTCCGACAGATGGCGCTTCATCTGATCAGAATAGCAATAATTAGCATAACAAAGTAAGACAAAGCAAAGATGACATTCTTTACAGGAAATGCTCAATATGTCCACCATCATTCCTCAACAATAGCTGTAGTCGAGGAATAATGTTGTGAACAGCACTGTAAAGCATGCCTGGAGTTATGGTGAGGCATTGGCGTCGGATGTTGTCTTTCAGCATCCCTAGAGATGTCGGTCGATCACGATACACTTGCGACTACAGGTAAACCCAAAGCCAATAATCGCACAGACTGAGGTCTGGGGACCTGGGAGGCCAAGCATGACGAAAGTGGTGGCTGAGCACACGATCATCGCGAAACGACGTGCGCGAGAGATCTTTTACGCGTCTAGCAATATGGGGTGGAGCGCCATCCTGCATAAACATCGTACGTTCAAGCAGGTGTTTATCAGCCAGGCTGGGGATGATGCGATTCTGTAACATATCGGCGTACCTCTCACCGGTCACGGTAGCAGTTACAAAACCAGAATCACGCATTTCCTCGAAGAAAAAAAGGCCCGACAACGGTAGATGTGTTGAATCGAACTCATACCGTGACTTTCTCGTCGTGCAATGGAGTTTCCACGACAGTTCTAGGATTTTCGGTAGCCCAAATTCTGCAGTTGTGGGCGTTGTCAGACCCTCGGAGTGTGAAATGAGCTTCGTCGGTCCACAACACGTTACTCAACCAATCGTCATCTTCCGCCATCTTTTGAAACGCCCACACCGCAAATGCCCTCAGCTTCACTAAATCACCAGGTAACAGTTCATGATGCAGATGGATTTTGTACGGATAGCGTCGGACGGTACGCCTCAGTACCAACCAAACAGTAGTGTATGGAATGCCGGTGCGACGTGCGACTGCAAGAGCGCTGACTTTCCCGTGCGTAGACGAACCCGCTACAGTGTCCATTTCTTCCTGAACTGTCTCAGCAGCATTACGCCTTGCGCTCGGTCGGCTACTACGGGGTCTATCGTCTAAACAACACGTGGCTTCGAACTTCGAAATCATTCTCGCCACAGCTGCATTTTTCAACGGACTTTTACCTGTTCCAATCCCCTTCCTATGGCGATAAGATCGTAACGCTGAACTAGCACATTCCGCATTCTGATAATATGGCTTCACTAAAAGCGCCTTTTCAGGTAACGTCAACATGCTGCGACTGCTGGCGCATCTGATTCTCTCTCTCTTTTTTTTTTTTCGTTATTGTTATTTTGAAACCTGTATTACAGGCAGGCTATGCAGCAGCAGACGACGCCGCTCTTTAGCCGCAGAGAACACAAATATACAAATGAAGACATCTAAAGAAAAAACATGGTGGACATATAAACGGAGACAACACTGATTAAAATACAAGGTGCTGTTCACGGGTGTAGAGTCCTAGATAAAATTGTGCAGACACTTCGAGACAGACAGAGACTAAAATTGTCACACGTGAACGTAGGGGCACAAAACGAATAACACTGAATCACTTTAGCACAAAACGACGGCGCACACAGGCGTTAATCTCCGGCGCGCGAATGTTCACTATCCGTGTACGAGTCCGGGCACCTGCCAAGAGAGGAGGAGGGGGGGGGGTGGGAGAGGGGAGACCAGATGCCATGGGCTGGGGAGATAGGGGGAAGGGAGGAAGGGGGAGGGGAAGCCCGGGGGAAGAGGGAGGGAGGGAGGGGATGGGGAAAAGGAAAGAGAAGGGAGGGAGGGTGCCTAATGGAAAAGACACAGGATGTGGGGGGGGGGGGAGGATCAAAGTGGATAGGAGGGGTAGATGGAGGGGAGGAGGACATCATCAGGGAGGGGGAGCTGGCGGAAGCCACCTTGGGAGAGGGTGAGGAGGGTGGAGAGATGGAGACCGGGTGGGATGTGGGAATACAGGCACGGCAGCGGGCGGGGGTGGGAGAGGATGGGTGAGACAAGCGGATGAGGAGGATCGAGTTTGTGGGAGGTGTACAGGATCCTTATCCTTTCAAGGAAAAGGAGGAAGTGGGGGAAGGGGATGAGATCATACAGGATCCGCATGGGGGAGGGGAAACAGATGCGATAGGTGAGGCGGAGAGCATGGCGTTCAAGGATTTGGAGGGATTTATAAAAGTTAGGGGGGGTGGAGATCCAGGCCAGATGGGCGTAACAAAGGATAGAGCGGAGGAGGGATTTATAGGTGTGGAGGATGGTGGAGGGGTCCAGACCCCACGTACGGCCGGAAAGGAGCTTGAGGAAACGGAGTCGGGAGTGTGCCTTGGCTTGGATTGTCCGGAGATGGGGAGTCCTGGAGAGGCGACGGTCGAGGGTGACGCCAAGATACTTAAGGGTGGGAGTGAGGGCGATAGGACGGCCATAGATGGTGAGATAGAAATCAAGGAGGCGGAAGGAAGGGGTGGTTTTGCCTACAATGATCGCCTGGGTTTTGGAGGGATTGACCTTGAGCAACCACTGGTTACACCAAGCGGTGAACCGGTCAAGATGGGATTGGAGAAGGTGTTGGGAGCGCTGCAGGGTGGGGGCAAGGGCAAGGAAGGCGGTGTCTTCGGCAAACTGGAGAAGGTGGACGGGGGGGTGACGGCGGCGGTATGTCCGCCGTGTACAAAAGGTACAGAAGGGGGTAGAGGACGGAGCCTTGGGCACACCGGCGGAGGGGAAAAAGGTGTAGGAATCTGTGATTCTCTCTCTCAGCTCCTTTTATACACGATTGTCATGCGCAGGCACTGACGTTTTGCTGTCCAGCTCCATCTGTTGGACATTTTGTGAACTTTGTTTGTTTTGTGGCTCTAATAAAACCCCATGTCATTCCAAGCATGTGTGTCAATTTTTACCTCTCTATCTACATTATTCCGTGGTTTATTAAGTTTTAAAATTTATACTGACTTTTTGATCACACGGTACATTCGTTACTGTCATTCCTTGTTAACAATATTAGCTTATTCCCAAGAATAAGCAGTTTTAACTCAGTTAATACTATGCAGAAATCCAACCTGCATTTGGATCGGACATCCTTAACTCTTGTGCAGAAAAGCGTGCAGTATACTGCTGCATCAATTTTCAGTAAGGTACCACAACAATTCAAAAATCTTAGCAGCAATCCACGCGCTTTCAAATCTAAGCTGAAGAGTTTCCTCATGGGTCACTCCTTCTATTCTGTTGAGGAGTTCCTCGAAAAATTGAGCTTATTCTTATGTTATATTGTTGACTGCGTTTACTGAAACATATGGCAGGACTTTATTGGGTGCATAAACATTTTATTTTTATCTGTTATGAGTTTTATGTTGTAATTTCATGTACTGACATGTTCTAACACCTTCGAGATTTGCTCCTCAGTTTCGACCTACGTAACTTGAAGTGTAAATGAATAAATAAAGCTCCGAGGGCAACACATCGGCGTGATGCTGTCTTTGTTGTTGTTGTTGTTGTTGTTGTTGTGTGGAACATTTACCAACATACGCTACGAGCGCGAATGAGTGTTTAGCTTGCAGGCGCTTGTGCCTGATGCGGCACCCTACGCCTGAAGCAGGGCCACCCGCGCGACGTGAGTGTGCTGCTGCTTGCTGTCTTGTAGGAGGGGCAGCAAGGCGCCAACGAGAAATCGAGCCCCTCTGTTTTAGAATGGAAGATACTGACCGAATATTGTAGGTCTTCTCACTGTTGTAAAGGCATTTTCACACAAAAAAGGTATTTCCAATAACAAAGCGGATAAACTATAGTTATTACTCATCAATGAGCAACCCGATACCACACGTCCTTCACACCAAAATACGGTACCCAGAAAATATCCCTGAACGTTCGACAAAACTCGCTCCTGGACTCCTGGTTCAACCTGTATTGTTACACACATAAGCCAGGGCGTTTTCCAATCCCTGAAACACTACCCTTATGCGATCTTCGGGATAGCTTTTAACTCCCTAACGATGCATTTTCAATTTCATCAACGCTTGTAAAAAACAGTGATTTAAGGTTTTTATTATTATTGACAACAAAAAAACCCACATGGAATCATGTCTGGAAAATATGGTCACTGGCACCTCCATTTAATATTGCTTTTGGGCAAGAATTCAAGAACAAGCAACGAAGTGTGAGCAAGTACATTATTGTGATGCAAAAGCTATGAATTATTTCGTCAGAAATCGAGGCCTTTGTTTTTTTCGAATTGCTTCAGGCAAACGGCATTGCATCTTACAGCTTAATTAATCATTACTGAGCGTTCTACATTGTGTCCAGAACTGATCGTGCACTATGCCTTTAAAAGCGAAGAACATAATGAGCGCAACCTTCAAATTTGACCACACCCGTTGAGCATTTTTCGAACTTTAATATCCAGAATGCTTTCAGCTGGACGACTGAGTCTTAGTTTCAATTTAATATCCGTTTACACGTTTCAGTAGTTCTGCACCGTATACGAGTACTTCGTGTCCTGTCAAGACACGTTTAAGTAGTTCTGTATCGTTGTTGACTCTAAATGGTTCAAATGACTCTGAGCGCAATGAGACTTAACTCAGAACTGGTTCAAATGGTTCTGAGCACTATGGGACTTAAGTTCTGAGGTCATCAGGCTCCTAGAACTTAGAACTACTTAAACCTAACTAACCTAAGGACATCACACACATCCATGCCCGAGGCAGGATTCGAACCTGCGACCGTAGCGGTCGCGCGGCTCCAGACTGTAACGCCTAGAGCCGCTCGGCCACTTCGGCCGGCGGGACTTAACTTCTGAGGTCATCAGTCGCCTAGAACTTAGAACTACTTAAACCTAACTAACCTAAGGACATGACACACACCCATGCCCGAGGCAGGATTCGAACCTGCGACCGTAGCGGTCGCGCGGTTCCAGACTGTAGTACCTAGAACCGCTCGGCAACACCGGCCGGCCATCGTTGTTGATTTCATCTTGTTGGCTCATGAGCAACTTGCGTTTGCCGGAGTCTCTGTTCGAAGTACACTAGCTTTCGAACAAATTTCGCTCTCACGCGTTTCGTTCCAAAACATCTTAAATAATTTCATGGCATGAGCTACTCGGTATGCCAACATCGTCGGCGATTCCTCTGATTCTGATTCGGAAACCGTTCATAATCATTTCTTTCACTGTCTCCACAATTGCATGGGTGTATGATGTCCTGGGCGTTTGGGGCGCTTGTTGTCTTCAACGTCATCAAGGTCTACTTAGAAACACTTATACGACTCATAAAGCATTGTTTTACTCTTACTCTTTGCCTTACTTTATTCCGTTCTTATAGTAAAATGTAAACAGTGTAAAAATGCTCCAATCGGAGCGCAAAAAAAGTTGAATACGCTTGAGCCGCGTCGGCTCGATATTCGGCTGTCTCGTTATCTTTGACTGCTCCCCCCTGGCGGGTTTTCCTGGTGAACGTGTGACGAGAGAGTCTACGGTCGGCGTTCAACGAGCCAACTTGTGTTGGAAACAAGTCGGCGTCCCTAACCGTGGTGCATGGGCCTCGCCGTGCTCGCCGCCCTTGTCTTTTGTAGCGCCGGATGTACGGTGCCGATCACTGGGCGCCTTGACGTGCAGAACTGTGGTGGGTTCGTCGTCTCACGCTCGTAATTTGCGAGCTCCAACTTAGGTATGACTTTTATTCTGTGTTTAACTAGGAAGATTGTTGAAACTTATTATGGCATGGGTAGCTGCCGGAGATGGTTCTGAACTTGGTTCCACAGTGGCTGTTTTAAGGAGGCTGATGCTCCTCAGTTCGTTTCTCATCGTCTGTGGAGTGTGTGTTTTATGTGGTTTTCATGCAAATTTTAACTTGTTTTAGGAAATATTGACCGCTTTGGGAGTGGTTGCGGTTGTGTACGCGCCCGGCAGTCGTAGAGTTAATCGTTTAATCATTTGTCACGGCAGGATTTGGTATGTTTATTTAATGTTGAAAGTGCCTTAAGGCAACTGGAAGTGATGTCTAAGTTTCCTGCTAATTTACTGGGAGACGGGTAATGTTAGAGTATTGCTCCATAAGAATTTGGGTGCATGCTTATTATATACTCCAGTGTGGCTGTGATTTGACCTTGTTTTCATTGCATTCTATTTGTGCTGCAGGCCGCTTGTTAAGACTGCTCGTTTCCTGGCGTCGGTGCGGTTATGGATTCCTGTCAGGACCGCTCATTGTGAGGCCGGTCGGACTATATATATAAATATATACCGGCTGCTAGTGAGCCTGTGCAAAAGCCGTGGGGAGAGAACGCTCGTATTGCCTGCCGGCCGTAGCGTTATTGCTTCGGGACCGATGACCGTCGCAGTCTGGTCCCTTTCATCCCACAAACCAACCAACCGTTATTACTTCCAAACACTGCTGCGGGCCTTAAAGTTGTTCTCTAAATTTAAGTGCAATTTGGGAATCATTCTGAGTCATTATGTCCGTTAATTAAGTGAGGCCACTTTGTTAATATTAGCGTTTCTGTAAGTGATTTTTCTGGTTGAGTTATTACTAGCCGTTATTTAACACTTATGTTAATCATTTGTGTATCTTTAAGGGGGTGTAGGACGTCAAACGGGCCGACTTGAAGCAGGAGAGGCACCACAGGACATTTTAATTTCCACTGTCTATACTTTTACAAATAAATTCATAACACTTTAACAGCATGACGAGAAAGGATTCAGGATTCATACTCATAGCAGTGGAAGCTCAAAAACGTAACAAAACACATTTTTTTTACATGTGAAATTTCATCATTTTTTTCAATTACTAATGGCTGCATTTGTTGCTATAGGTACACTTTTCTTCCTAAGTAAGAGAGATTCTTCGATGACTTTTGCACAGCATACAAACTATAGTTACAGGTGTATGAAACTCTAGAAGTTATTTAATTTATGAAAAAATGAATGAACTGTTACATTTTAAACTTCATGTTTAGAAAAAACTCAAGTTTTATAGTTAATTATCTCAATTTCGCCACAGTTTTTTAATAGATTTGAAAATTTCTAGAGTCCCATACACCTGTAACTACTGTTTGTATGCTATGAAAAATTCATCGAAGAATCTCTCTTACTTAGGAAGAAAAGTGTACCTATAGCAACAAATGCAACCAGTAATAAGTGAAAAAATGATGAAATTTAACACGTAAAAAAAAAGGTATTTTCCTATGTCTTTGAACTTCCACTGCGATGAATGTGAGTCCTCAATCCTTCCTGGTCATAGTGACAAAGTTTTATGAATTTATTTGTAAAAGTGTAGGCAGTAGAAATTAAAATGTCCTGTGCTGACTCTCCTGCTTCAAGTCGGCCCGTTTGACCTCCTACCCCCCCCCCCCCCCATAATAAATGTGCAACTTGTTATTTTTCCTGTGTTGGTTGGCCCACTTTACATTTTGAGTATAAACATGTTTCACTGTGGACCTTTAGGTGGGCAGTTCAGTTTTATTAAGCTTTAAGATCGTTGTTTTTTTAATGAAGTTGTGGAATTATGTGGCTGTGTGAGTTGGAAGTGTATAGTGTTACTAGTCTTTTGAGATGGTTAAAAAAGAACGATTGTTTATGATTGATTACTTTACAGTGCCTACTGTCTATGATTTTGGTTGCGGACGCCAAATATGATTCTTATTCATGTTTATGTAATTCAATTAAAGTGAAGATTTGTATATTGCATCTGTAAGAGGGAAAATATCCGAATTGAAGTTTATAATAAAGTCTGTTTTGAGTCAAATTAAAATTGTAAAAAAATCACAAGCTTGTACAATCACTAGTGATTCCGGGCTTCCTATATGCTTTAAATAACTGTGGTGATATTGTACTTTTTTATTTTCTAAAGAATTGAGTAGCACCACAGTTCAATGCTCCTGTTTAAATGCCTCTGACTGAAAAGTGGAGTACCAGCTACCTCAGAACCTTTTAAAATTTACTTGAAAATTCCAGGATGCGAAAGTATTCGCATGCAACGCACCTCAGAATTCTACAAGCTCCCCTAACTGTAACCAGCTAACACCCACTAGTCCATCGCTGTCAGTCGCTCATGTCTATCCACTCCCACTTGCTCATTCTCATCACTTGTCTGTCCTGCTACTACTACTACTACTACTACTACTACAACAATTACTACTGTCTCCTTCTGTCTGCCAGTGTCTCGCTCTTGCTCGTCCATTCCTTCCCACTGCTGCTCTCTTCTCACTGTCACTATCTCTCTCTTCCTCGTCCTTGTCCTAGACTCTGCCTCTCATTATCACTGACCCTCATGCAGTTACACTTTGTCCTTTTTTTATTCCTGTCTCACTGGCACTGTATCATTCAACTTTTTCCTAGTACAGATCCGTAACTGTCAACTACGTTCTACTGCCACTGCGACCCTGTCTCACACTGCGATTGTCTTCTTCGCTCTTTCAATATCACTAGCACCGTCTATTATCTTCCCGTATTTATTACTTTTCCGTCTCTTTTCTACTACCACTATCTCCGCCTGTCTCCACATAAAAAAGCTCGAATAAGCTCGTATACCAAAACTTTAGGGGAAATTTTGTAAAAAGATACTGAGAAAGGCAGCTGACGCCCTACTTTCAGTCCGTGTTTTAAACACAAGCATATTCGCCGTCTTAGTTCTCCGGTGGGAGCATTTTTCTGCTGATTCCCTTCTTTTCTGTGCTACAGCATGGCGTGCCACTCAAATGAAACGAACTTTATGGGCCAATAAGATTTTGACAGTTTATGTGTAATTAAAATAACACAGAACTAATTTTACATACCAGACCGGATTTTACGTGCATAAAAATTTTTTTAATGCTTCAGTACTACAGCCTGGGCCTCTGAAGATAACGGAGACACTTAAAAGCACATTTCTCAGTGATAATTCACTTTATAAACTCCTGTGTCAATTTCATCAAAAGATATGGCCATTTATGTCACGTACAAAAGCTGTTCAAAACGTTTTGCCCAGTCGTCTCTAATTTTTTTATTTTTTTCAGGAGGAGAATGAAATTTTTTTGTGAACATACTTGAAACATTTACCTATACATTGAGCCTACTCAATGTAGCCTCCATGAGCTATGACGCATCTGGTCCTACGTTCTTTCCATGATGTAAATGCACTTTTACCAAATTCTTGACATTTACACGAGCACTTGACACAGGAAATAAGGTCTTTCTCACAATCAAATGTCTTACCGCGCACGTGGGCCTTCGAATGACCAAAGAGGTAAAAGTCAGACAGAGCCAAGTCCGTACTGTAGGGAGGATGAGGAACAATTTTCCGACCCATTTTCCTGATTTTCTCCTGCGTCATAAGGGCTGTATGGGGTTTGTCATTGCCATGGCGAGTCTGATGAGCTGACCCTGAAGCTGTGGTCTGTGGGTCTTGATGCCACGTCGCAGGTTGTCCAGTGACAAACAGTAACGGACCCGGTTAACTGTGGAGCCAGGTTCCAAAAAGTCAATGAAAATGACACCACACTGATCACAGAAGAGGGAGGCTGTAACCTCCCCCCTCACTTATCGACCTTAATGACAGTGAAAAATTAAACCGCGTGTACCTAATGGAAATTTGGGAAAAGCAATCGTCACCGAAGTTAATCTATCGGTAAAGAGGGAGGAAAGGGTTACATCTAAATGAAAGGAAAAATGCAAATGAAACTGGTGGAAATTAATTTTGAAAAGGGGTAAAGTTAATAAAGAAAGTAAATGTGCGGCCGTTACGTTAACAATTAACTAGCGGTAATTAGATATTTGAGATTTGGGGGGAATCACGGTCGCCAGTCCTAAGGACAATTACTATAGTAACTGAAAAAGAAAGGTTATTACACATATAATTAACACTAGAAGCGTGGCAACTGAAGGTTGACACGTGTAGTGTGAAAACTGAAAGTTTGTCAGAAGTAATAAATTTCGCTACACCCTGACTTAATTTAGCAAAAGAATTAATAAAACCGGAAAATCGAAAGTTAATTTAGTGACTGAAGTTAATCGTGAGCTTTCTTTCTGAAGCACATCGAAATCCAGTAAAATACGGTTAGTCTTGGACTGCCTCAACAATCATTTCAAAAGCAACTTGACTCTACGCAATTTAGAAACAAGAGATTTAACTTTGATCTTGAATTAAATGACTCTGAACAATTAACAATAGTAAAATGTAGTACATACCAAGCTGAGCTGCAGTCACAGGTAAGCTAAAATACGGTAACAAAGCTCGCACTCTTAATTCGTGCTTGTGTAATCTGAATATTGTAGCCAGCTCTGAGACTTTGAAATTAAAGCAGTGAAATCTAAATATATTATTTTAATGCTGGCGTTTGAATTTCAATGACACTCGGGTTCATTTCGGAAAAGGAAGGGACCCTGCTTGGCAATGCAATTGGGACAATGAGCAACAAAGGTTCATGCTAAGTTGGTGTAATTTTGCAAGGCAAATGGAACAATTCGAAAAGCTGAGGTCTGCCGTACAGTTCTGAAACTTTACGTGCTTTTAGTCTTCCTTGTTGGTTGATTGAAGGTTTGAAGCCGTCGATCGAGGAGGTGGCGACAGTCACTCATTGTCGGCCGTCGCTGTTGCAGAAGCTGGATGTTGGCGCGCCTTCTTCTCGACACGGTCACCAGGCGAAATGGGCTCTTGATGTGCGCCAGCTAATGCTTCCCGTCCGCGACACCATGTCAGAAACTATCATCGCGAGTCGAGCGCAATTACATGCTGCCAAACCCCGAAAGCGCGGCAACTCCCGGGAGCGTCACACAACACCTGCTCCACTCGCTACTCCCGCCAGACTCTCCTGTTCTGCCCGCGCTTCACGCGGCAGAGTTAACACTACCAAAGATCCTACACACTTTGATTCGTCACACGACCTATCGACGTAATCGTTCGATAGCAGTTTTCCCTAGGCAAGACCCAGCGTAAAAATACAAATAATATTTACGAAACAAACCAATTATACATCGACATGAGTGCATAAATATATATATACAAACAGTAAAACAATTACAATATATAAAGAGACAGAAATGTCATATCTTGAGGTAACAAAACAAGGAAAAAAAAAATATAGTACAATAGATGGAAATAGGAGTATATGCATTTCCGGCGTTACAAGGCCATCACCTTTCGTCCTGCTGTTCGTGAAAGTCTTGGTTCCTTCTTCCGATGGAAACCCAGATGACACCACTCCATGGACTGGGTTTTGCTCTCAGGTTAGGACAAAAACAACCATGTTTCGTCTTGGGTAATGACGCCGTCAAAACACTGTTTCCACTCTTCAGTAAAGGTTTTCATGAGACCCAACGTGCACAGATTTTTCTGTACCCTAGTGACTGTACCAGTGACATGACACTACCCAAAGACAAACGAGTCATTTCAGCAAGCTGTCGTGTCGTCACACATCTGTCATTTTGGGTGGTATGACCAATGGTCTCCTTATTCACATCACTCACTGTCGTCGATGGTCTACCGCATCGTGGATAGTCCAGTTGAGAGAAATCACCTTCTTTAAACCTCTGCAACCACCGCTGGATACTGCTGCGATCAATTGTGTCCTCCCCGTAAACAGGGAGCAACTTCCTGTGAATCGATGTGGCAGAGTCATCGCCGGTCTTGAAGAGGAACTCCAACACCGACCGTTGTCGCAACCTGACGCCTACTTCACGGTCCATTATAGCATACCTGTAAATAAAAGGAAATGCTTTTATGCACCAAGTGATAGCTAAATGTTCCAAGTGTGTTCACAAAAAATTTCATTCTGCTGTGCAAACATTTTTTTGTTCGTCCTTTTTATTTTGATACTCGAAAACTCACTCGTCAAAATCTACAGGGTACCTGCCGTTGACCTAGAATCATGAAATTCGGCTAGAAGTAAGGTTTTACAATACAAGTAAAGGTAAAATCAGAAAATTGTTACTCTGTAAATATAACACAAGACAAACAAAACCTTTTTCGTCAACTGTAATCCGACTGTCCGTGCTTTGTCAAGGCCACGTTTACTCAGGAATGGTAGCCATATCCAGCTGAAACATATAACACATACTAAAGTCTATGGTACCGTATGTGAAAAATTGAAATTTCTAGGTCAATGGAATTATGAGACAACGGTCATTTATTTCACATATTTTGATACTCCGGAACTCATTCATCACGACCTGTAGGGTAGTTCCCCTTCAGTTAGGAACATGAAATTTGACCAGAAGCTAGCTTTCACAGTACAAGTAAGGGAAAGATATTCGAAAGATGTTTACTTATAATTATATGACATAAAACATTAGAATTTGCATCTGTCAGAAGGATAATAGAAAAACATCACTTTATGCAAACATAAAATGTAAGTTGTGGTCATGTTTTAGTAAGTAAATAAACATATTTTGTTAAATCTTCTCTCTCTACATAAACAGGGTGCTCAAAAATTCAGTGCCCAAACTAACAGGGGTGATGGTGGAGACAAAAACAAATACGTTTGCTAAAGCAACAATGTGTCCGAAACGCACATTGTTGAACTACTGAGTATGCAGGAGGTTATTGTGTGTGATTGAGAAAAAACAGAGTTGAATGCTTTTCAGTTGTTTGTCGTTCTCGTCACTATTACATTACAAGAAATGTTCAAAATGAGCGCCATTGACATCAGCGCGGAGGCGGTCTCGACGTGGCAGGGAGTCCCGTCTTCGCTGGGTAATGCGTGTTGTGTCTGCTGCAAGGACTCTTGCAACCAACTCCGCCTCCCAGTCGACAAGGGTAGAATACACCTCGGTTTTCATGTAGCCCAACAGAGACCAGTCTAATGTGGTGAGGTCCGGGGATCTTGCAGGCTAATGTACAGGTCCTACCCAGACGATTGCCAGTACTGCTCACGCAGGCACTAGTGCTAAACTGCTGTTTGCTGTTTCAGTGGCGAAGAGTATGACATTACAATACACTGCGTATCTCAAACGAACATTTGGAGTGTCAACGTTAGATACAACGACTTTTATCTGCTCCAGTGCTACATTATTTACGCACGCTCAGTGCTCACGCAATACGGATTTCCGTCACGTGGTTGTTTTAATACGTTTGTTTATGTCTCCTTTATCATTGCTGTTAGTTTGGGCACTGGATTTATGAACACCCTGTTTAAATTGAAGTCCCCTGCTTGCTCTTTGTTGAATGTCCGGGCTAGTCTCAGCAACTTGGAATACTCGGGACCGATATCTTACCAGTATCTATGTCGTTAATAGAAAAATCGCCGAGATTACCGATTCCAGCGATGGATGAATTAATGTCCATCCCAGACAGCTAAGAATACTAACTTCAAGTTTGGATAAGGTGTGGATCTTATACTGTAGGCCTCGTTTAGAAAGGGATTGTCCAAAATTCCACTCCTAAAGGACTGAAATATGGGATGGAAGCAGTTTTGAAAGTATGTCGGTGTTACGGGAATTTTGAACCTAGAACTACGGAAACCAGTATTTCGATTCTCAGTCAAAAAAGAAAAACAATGTCTCAGCATTTTTGGAAATTCAACTACTGCGGGATTAGAATAGTGGGTGACAGATTTTTTGAAAACAGATCATTATTGAAGAACTACTAAAGGATTTTTAAGGCTGCATCTCAGACAACTCGCTTGGAAATAAAAAAAAATATGTATTCCAGTGTTTCTGGAAATGCATCCCCTAAGGGAGTGCTATAGGGGATGAAAATGTTTAAGAAAATATTTTAAAGGCACTGCAGAAAGTGTCAACACTTCTAAGCTGTTCATTTTTCGAACGCAACCTACGACCAGCTTAGAGACAGAAGTGATGACGATTTGTGCAGGACCTGACCATCATTTTGCAGGACAATGCTCAAGCACGTACAGTGCAAGTTGTTACTGATTTGTTTGACTGATGGGGCTGCTAAGTGCTATACCAACCACTGCACTCCCCTGACTTAAGCCCTCGTGAGTTCAACTCGATTTCTAAACTGAAGGAAACATTTGATGGCATTCACTTCAGAACTGCTACAGAATCGTCGGGCAAGAGACCGCGCCGCTCGAACTGTCACCACAACTGGCACTGCTAACAGTATCCTACGACTTCCACATCGCTGGCAACGGGTTATACACAATGCTGGTGACTACTACGAAGGTCAGCAAAACTTTGAAACGCGTATCTGTTTTGCACGAGCTGTAAATAAATAGTTCCAACCCTCGTATCTAGGCGAGGAGTAAAATGCCAGTTTTCATAATTTCACCTTTAAAATATTTTCTTAAACAATTTCATCCCCTATAGGACTTCTTTAGGGGTTGCATTTCCACAAACACTGGTATATATATATATATATATATATATATATATATATATATATATATATATATATACTCCAGGAAATGGAAAAAAGAACACATTGACACCGGTGTGTCAGACCCACCATACTTGCTCCGGACACTGCGAGAGGGCTGTACAAGCAATGATCACACGCACGGCACAGCGGACACACCAGGAACCGCGGTGTTGGCCGTCGAATGGCGCTAGCTGCGCAGCATTTGTGCACCGCCGCCGTCAGTGTCAGCCAGTTTGCCGTGGCATACGGAGCTCCATCGCAGTCTTTAACACTGGTAGCATGCCGCGACAGCGTGGACGTGAACCGTATGTGCAGTTGACGGACTTTGAGCGAGGACGTATAGTGGGCATGCGGGAGGCCGGGTGGACGTACCTCCGAATTGCTCAACACGTGGGGCGTGAGGTCTCCACAGTACATCGATGTTGTCGCCAGTGGTCGGTGGAAGGTGCACGTGCCCGTCGACCTGGGACCGGACCGCAGCGACGCACGGATGCACGCCAAGACCGTAGGATCCTACGCAGTGCCGTAGGGGACCGCACCGCCACTTCCCAGCAAAATAGGGACACTGTTGCTCCTGGGGTATCGGCGAGGACCATTCGCAACCGTCTCCATGAAGCTGGGCTACGGTTCCTCACACCGTTAGGCCGTCTTCCGCTCACGCCCCAACATCGTGCAGCCCGCCTCCAGTGGTGTCGCGACAGGCGTGAATGGAGGGACGAATGGAGACGTGTCGTCTTCAGCGATGAGAGTCGCTTCTGCCTTGGTGCCAATGATGGTCGTATGCGTGTTTGGCGCCGTGCAGGTGAGCGCCACAATCAGGACTGCATACGACCGAGGCACACAGGGCCAACACCCGGCATCATGGTGTGGGGAGCGATCTCCTACACTGGCCGAACACCACTGGTGATCGTCGAGGGGACACTGAATAGTGCACGGTACATCCAAACCGTCATCGAACCCATCGTTCTACCATTCCTAGACCGGCAAGGGAACTTGCTGTTCCAAGAGGACAATGCACGTCCGCATGTATCCCGTGCCACCCAACGTGCTCTAGAAGGCGTAAGTCAACTACCCTGGCCAGCAAGATCTCCGGATCTGTCCCCCATTGAGCATGTTTGGGACTGGATGAAGCGTCGTCTCACGCGGTCTGCACGTCCAGCACGAACGCTGGTCCAACTGAGGCGCCAGGTGGAAATGGCATGGCAAGCCGTTCCAAAGGACTACATCCAGCATCTCTACGATCGTCTCCATGGGAGAATAGCAGCCTGCATTGCTGCGAAAGGTGGATATACACTGTACTAGTGCCGACATTGTGCATGCTCTGTTGCCTGTGTCTATGTGCCTGTGGTTCTGTCAGTGTGATCATGTGATGTATCTGACCCCAGGAATGTGTCAATAAAGTTTCCCCTTCCTGGGACAATGAATTCACGGTGTTCTTATTTCAATTTCCAGGAGTGTATATAATTTCTAACCGAGTTGTCTGAGATGAAATAACTAGTTACCACTATAAAAGTTCCAACCCTCGTGTAAAGAAATATACGTTAGGGATGAAAGTTGCTATGGAAATACCTCCAGAATAACGCAAAAGACTAACAAAACTTTTGGACTCCAGTTAAAACGTCTTTTGCTCAGATGTACATTCGGAAAAGACCATGCTTATATGGTCTTAATTAGCGTGATAAGCTTAGAAGATGTTGCAATTTCTGAACAAGACAAAAAATCTATTAAATAAAAACAAAAAAGTATCTGCACGCCATACAGTCTACACGAGTGAAGCCTTAAGCCCAGACTTACACTGCTAGTACTCACTCATGATTAAGTTTGTGCGGAAGGCTCAGCGCGCTTGGTCAGTTTATTTTGAGATGTTTACCAGAGCCGCCACGCTCCGTTGGCAGCCTGGTATTTGCACGCTTACACTAAGAAGCCGTTCTCAGCCGGGCCACAATTAATCATACGACAGCGGCCTAAGTTCTCACGTCGCTCGCCTGACAGACGGTCATTTGTCTCTGACGGCGGGTCTTACTGTTAGCTGGGAGAGCCACACTTTGTCCCCCATGTACGACATGACGGCAGGCAAAGTGCTGTCTCTAGGGACAGGAGACTCGGCATCGTCTAAAAACCCGAAGGCCGTACCATCTACACTACTGGCCATTAACATTGCTACACCAAGAAGAAATGCAAATGATAAACGGGTATTCATTGGACAAATACATTATACAAGAACTGACATGTGATTACATTTTCACGCAGTTTAGGTGCATAAATCCTGAGAAATCAGTACCCTGAACAACCACCTCTGGCCGTAATAACGGCCTTGATACACCTGGGCATTGAGTCAAACAGAGCTTCGATGGCGTCTACAGGTACAGCTGCCCATGCAGCTTCAACACGATACCACAGTTCATCAAGAGTAGTGACTGGCGCATTGTGACGAGCCGGTTGCTCGGGCACCACTGAGCAGACATTTTCAATTGGTGAGAGATCTGGAGAATGTGCTGGCCAGGGTAGCAGTCGAACACTTTCTGTATCCAGAAAGACCCGTACAGGACCTGCAAACAGCAGGGAACCTGCACCTTGCTGCACCCACTGGACAGTGTGTCTAAGGCGTTCAGCCTGAGCGGGTTGCCTCCAAACACATCTCCGACGATTGCCTGGTTGAAGAAATATGCGACACTCATAGGTGAAGAGGACGTGATGCCAGTCCTGAGCGGTCAATTCGGCATGTTGTTGGGCCCATCTGTACCGCACAGCATGGTGTCGTGGTTGCAAAGATGGACCTCGCCATGGACCTCGGGAGTGAAGTTGAGCATCATGCAGCCTATTGCGCACAGTTTGTGTCGAAACACGACGTCCACTGGCTGCACGAAAAGCATTATTCAACATGGTGGCGTTGCTGTCTGGGTTGCTCCGAGCCATAATCCGTAGGTAGCGGTCATCCACTGTAGTAGTAGCCCTTGTGCGGCCTGATCGAGGCATGTCATCGTCAGTTCCTGTCTCTCTGTATCTCCTTCATGTCCGAACAACATCGCTTTTGTTCACCGAGAAAAACGTTTAAGAAAAATTCAACTTCTTTGAAAAACGTATGACCTCGACAGTGAGGCGGTACTGATTATGGTGAAATGCCGTGTGGCTAGGTCCTCCCGTCGGGTAGACAGGTCGCTGTGTGCAAGTCTTTTTAGTTGACGCCACTTCGGCGACTTGCGTGTCGATGGGGATGAATGATGATAAGGACAACACAACACCCAGTCCCTGAGCGGAGAACATCTCTGACACAGACGGGAATCGAACCCGGGCCCTTTGCATCGCATTCTGTCGCGCTGACCGCCTGGAGCAGGCGCGGTGGCCGAGCGGTTCTAGACGCTTCAGTCCGGAACCGCTCACTGCTGCGGTCGTAGGTTCGATTCCTGCCTCGGTCATGGGTGTGTATGATGTCCTTAGAATACTTAGGTTTAAGTAGTTCTAAGTTCTAGGGGACTGATGACCTCAGATGTTAAGCCTCATAGTGCTTAGAGCCATTTGCACCATTTGAAGACGCCTGGACGCTTCCCTTGTTGAGAGCCCTTCCTGGCACAAAGTAACAATGCGGACGCGGTCGAAACGCGATATTGACCGTCTAGGCATGGTTGAACTACAGACAATGCGAGCCGTGTACCTCCTTCCTGGTGGAATGACTGGAACTCCGTCCAATAGGCGCTGCTCATGCATGGTTGTTTACCTCTTTGGGCGGGTTTAGTGACATCTCTGAACAGTCAAAGGGATTGTGTCTGTGTTACAATATCCACTGTCAACGTCTATGTTCAGGAATTCTGGAAACTGGGGTGATGTAAAACTTTATTGAAGTATATATATATATATATATATATATATATATATATATATATATATATATATATATATATACATATATATATATATATATAGAGAGAGAGAGAGAGAGGAGACATTGCTACCAGAAATCTCAAAAGGTGCTGGACCGATTTCCTTCAAATTGTTGAATGGAAAAAAAGTAGGTCGACAGAGGGGTGGGATGGAATAGACATAGAAAGCAGAAAGGAGGAGATGGACGGACAGAAGGGACAAGGAGATGGAGGGAAAGAGGGGAGGATGAGACAGAAAGACGGGTGATGGACAAAGAGAGGGAGAGAGAGAGGGGGCAGGAGGAGAGAGGAGGCGGAGAATATGGATAGGGAAGAGGTGAGAAGGAGATTGGGACGTATATTCATATTACGAACGTGTGCTTTCTCTTTTCTTCCTTTTTCTCTTAATTTGAATGAAGCAGAATAACGCGTGGCCGGGAACAGTTAGTTGAAAATAAAAAGATAGATCTCTCAACTATAACTCATTATTAGTTGCCCTATAGAAAGAATCACTGCAAGTTTACTCACTTTTCGCAGCGACAATCGTATGACATGATTGTTGGAATCTTTAGTACAGCTCTGCAAAATTGATTCCATGGCAGCACGACCTCGTCATCACAGGCAAAATATAGTCGACGCCATTTAGTTGAAAATCACTGACAACCAGATCCAACGAATTTGTAACCTAGGCTTGCCACAGACCCGTAAGCCTCTTCCCTCTCCCTCCGTGGTGAACATGGAAAATATAACACGAAGTAAGTGAGTGTTCATTCCTAGTGCTATGTAAATGAAGCTGCGAACGGTAGTAAGCGTGACAGCAGCTACAAAGCCGGAACAAGGAAATAGGCAGTAAAGCAACTATGAAATTTGCCACTGGCGTTGCCATTCAAATAATAAAGACGAAACGCGTATGGTGCGAACAAGTCCTTTGACAAAGTTGTAATTAGTTGAAAGCAAAGTTGACAATTATTACAAGAATGGATTTGCGTTTTTGTAACCCTGGACTGACATCAGCTGTTTATCACAAGAGAAAATATGTGCTGGACCGGGACTCTAGCCCGGATCTCCCGCTTATCGCGACCATTCGCGTGAACTACTCCGGCTACCTGATCACGCCTCCAACGCAGATCCAAAGTTCCATATGTCACTGAAACCGCAACGCAAACGCTCGCACAATACGTGATTCCAGCACAGGGAGAGACAAATATCGCTGGCTGCTATCGCTTCAGTACAGAACCACGCGGCTGCTACGGTCGCAGGTTCGAATCCTACCTCGGGCGTGGATGTGTGTGAAGTCCTTATTTTAGTTAGGTTTAAGTAGTTCTAAGATCTAAGGGACTGATGACCTCAGATGTCAAGTCCCTTAGTCCTCAGAGCCATTTAAACCATTTTTGAGACAAATATTGTATCGACTTTTCAGTCCGTCGAGACGTGAATACATCAGTGACGGTTACAGTGTCCGTATAATCGTCGTAATAATTACCACAGCTGTAATCGCCAGAACGTTGTGATGCAAGCATGTCTGGACATTGAGATGTGAAGATATAGACACTACATAATCACAGACATTGTAATCATCATTGATAAATATCAACATAACACAATGCTGTGCAAGAGGGAAATAACTTTGGCCAGCTGTGTTGCTGCCAACTAACATAGCATGGGCTGTGCCTGAGATTTGGAAATTTGTGGTAAAGTCTTATGGGACCAGGGCAACGGCCCTGCCACAGTGGATACACCGGTTCCCGTCAGGTCACTGAAGTTAAGCGCTGTCGGGTGTGGCTGGCACTTGGATGGGTGGCCATCCAGGCCGCCATGCGCTGTTGCCATTTTTTGGAGTGGACTAACCCTCATGATGCCAATTGAGGAGCTACTCGACCGAATAGTAGCGGCTCCAGTCAGAAAAAACCATCGCAGTGACCGGGAGAGCGGTGAGCTGACCACACGCCCCTCCTCAGCTGAGGATGACACGGCGGTCGGATGTTCCCGTGTTCGAAGACAAATAATTACGGTGGAGACACCACTAGTTATAATGTCCCCCTGGACACAACAAAAGGCGGGACATGGTTCTCAATAGGGTGTGTGATCACCACAGACAGCAGTGGATGCTCTGGAACAAGTTCCCACGCCGGCCGCAAGGTTGGTAAGGAGTCCTTGTGGCGGGGCGTTTCATTCCTCCGCCGCCGTGGCTGACATCTGCTGGATGTCGCTCGTGTATGTGGACATGCTGCAGTAGGTCTACTTTACGCATCTCACACGTGCTGGATAGGACTGAAGTAGAGAGAACTTGAAAGCTAGTCCATTCACCGAATATCCTCTCGTTTCAAGAGTGATGGTCGGTGCAGTCATCCACAGCCTTATCCAAAAGACCCTAACTAACATTAGATCAGGAGTAAAGTTCAGTGGAACACTTACCAGAAAGCTTTGAGATAGAGACAGGAGTTAGACAGGGAGACGGACTTTCACCTCTTCTCTTCAACTGTGCACTGGACAAGGTGATGAGAGAGTGGTGAAAAGAAATGAAAGTACAAAATGTACCGAGCGGTATTTGCCTGGGACACAAACAGAAGGGACTAGTAGTAGACTGTATAGCTTCCGCAGCTGACATGGCACTTATAGCAAGCTCAGTAGCAGTAAAGCAGCTCAATATGCTCAAACTCCAGGCCGCCAAGGTAGGACTTCAGTTGTCACTATAAAGGAAAATACCTCGCCAACATCAGTGATACTCCCAATGAACGGTTGGAACAAGGTCAAATTGAGAAAGTTGACAGATTCAAGTATCTAGGAGAAGGCTATCACAAGGAACAGTACTAACAACTCGGATTAATAAGTTACAATTAGCATATCGATTAACCAAGAACATCTATAATAAGCACTGTGGGTCTTAACATC
This sequence comes from Schistocerca piceifrons, assembly GCF_021461385.2. Lineage (NCBI taxonomy): Eukaryota > Metazoa > Arthropoda > Insecta > Orthoptera > Acrididae > Schistocerca > Schistocerca piceifrons. The sequence goes on along the minus strand of NC_060147.1, from coordinate 95,320,522 downwards.
TGTGGTCATCAGTCCCCTAGAACTTAGAACTACTTAAACCTAACTAACCTAAGGACATCACACACATCCATGCCCGAGGCAGGATTCGAACCTGCGACCGTAACGGTCACGCGGTTCCAGAATGAAGCGCCTAGAACCGCACGGCCACACCGGCCGGCCTACGACTTCCACATCGCTGGCAACGGATTATACACAACTCTAGTGACTACTTTGAAGGTCAGTAAAACTTTGAAACACGTATCTATTTTGTACGAACTGTAAATAAATAGTTGCCACTATTAAAGTTCCAACCCTCGTATTTATATTTTTCTCATGAGTGACCAGTATATATTTCCTTCCAACGTTGCTGCTTTAGAGGCAAGACAATTTATTTGTTATGTGCAAAGGGGGCAAAGTTATTAGAGGATTGACTACCTAAGGGGCTGAATGTATTTTGCACTGACTGTATTTCTTTATTGGTATTCGGAGTTGCATTGGTCAATAGATTCTTTTTAAATTTTGCTAACAATAACAGAGTAAGTACACCACCTGCACTTACAACACGCTACACGATAACTGAAGGTTTAGTATCCATTCCACAGTTCAGACATTCATTCTATGTAATCGAAAGAATTAATTTTTAAAAGAACATTACACTATGTTACTGGATGCGTTACGTGTTCTCGCTTCTGTCCGTATGATGGTACGTACAGCATGTCTAACGCGTTAAAATGTTCAAATATGTGTGAATTCGAATGAGACCAAAATGCTGAGGTAATCGGTCCCTAGACTTACACACTGCTTAAGCTAACGTATGCTCAGGACAGGAAGAGCTAGGAATGGCTAAATTTATTTATTTCGTTAACAGTACAGAGTAACCCACCGCCTTGAAATGTAAGGTGGGTAGGATGCTTCTGAATATAACATCAAAGATTTCTCATTGTTACAATCTTATTGGTATATAGTGTTAATGCTTGTTTTAATCATATAAAGAACATAATATTTAAAGATTTCTCTGGGGTTACAGCGAATTGAATGCTTAACAATTGTTAAAATGGCTCCATATAATTTGTTTCTATCTAGTTCATGAGAATATAATTTATATAATGCAAATGTCAAAGAAAAATTAAAAATGGAAAAGTAACACAATGTGCATGGTGAAAATAATTTGTAGTATGTAGAGGGAAGTGATATGCTGTATTTGGATGTGTAATACAGTCTAAGTAGCATGTTGGTTAATAATGGCCTATTTGTACCTATTTCAGATAAGAAGGTCTCAGTACAAACTCTAGGTATTCTCATCTGAAATGGTTTGTGATAATGTATGTTTACACAGATTATGCAGATTAAATGCTGATTGAGCACTTGATACACGGAATACGTGAATTTCAGCTTTACATGAGAAATACACTTATGTTTGTAACTTGTTAGTAGAAATAGAATATAGTTCACTGCTACTTGAATGCATTATTCCTTAAATAACTTAATACATTTCTGAGACATAAAATTCATTGATTGTAGCTTTGAACAGAGAAGAGAATATACTTCTGTCTGCACACAGTAAGACGAGCAATACTTTAGTGTTGTGTGCAGTATACTTTAAACACTATGCAGGATGTGTCATTGGGGAGGAGAAGCCTCGGAATAAAAGTTCTTCGAGCCTTCTCCTCCCAAGCGACTTTACCTTATTACTACAGTCTTAAGATGTGACGCCGGTGTTTATTTGTTTTATGATGGTTGTGTTGTGGCATGCAGTGCCACAGTGCCATAAATCGTTGGTTTTGGTTCGAATGGTTCAAATGGCTCTGAGATCTATGGGACTTAACAGGTGAGGTCATCAGTCCCCTAGAACTTAGAACTACTTAAACCTAACTAACTTAAGGACATCACACACATCCATGCCCGAGGAAGGATTCGAACCTGCGACCGTAGCGGTCACGCGGTTCCAGACTGTAGCTAGTAGAACCGCTCGGCCACCCCGGCCGGCTTGGTTTTGGTCCCTTACATGTTGGTCCCTTCTGAGTCATGTTCACTTAGTGTTCCTTCCTCGGTTTCGGAATCTGTGGTCGTGCTCGTGTCCTCCCATGTGGTTTGTTGTGTTTTTTGTGCTTGTCTACGCCTCCTTCCATATGGGTTTTGGCGCTTGTATTCTTTGTGCAGAGTGTTCGATACAATATCAAATTCAAGTGGCTCATATGGCTCTAAGCACTATGGTACTTAACATCTGAGGTCATCAGTCCCCTAGACTTAGATCTACTTAAACCTAACTATCCTAAGGACATCGCACACATCCATGCCCGAGGCAGGATTCGAACCTATTCGTAGCAACAGCGTGGTTCTGGACTGAAGCACCTAGAACCGTTCGGCCATCACGACCGGCGATACCATATCGGCTACGCTGTTTATTGTGTTCCAGTCATCGTTATTACATATTATTCTGGCGATGTCATTATCGTTCTGTGTAGGTCTCACTTGTGCCAGCGTGTTGCACAGCGGTGTGACATGTTCTGGAGTCCCAGATTCTCCGCATACGCATACCTCATCGTTAGTTAGTACCAAACGGTTTAAATGTACCGGATATGGTCCGTGGCCTGTCAGGAAATGGACCATCCCCCAGCTTGGGTCGACATGTTTCCGTTGTAGTCTTTCGTGTACATCAGGAGAGAAAGAGTATACTCGGCGACCCTTGTCGGATGCATCCCACTCTCTCTGCCATGTTTGAATCCGCCCATGCCCGAGGGAGGACTCGAACCTCTGGCGTGAAGGGCCGCGGAATCCGTGACATGGCGCGGCGGTCGAACACGGTTTTGGTGGTGTTGGTGTTATGATGTACGGATTCGTAGTTTTGCATGAATGCACTGACCTCCAAACCTTTGAACAAGGTACACTGGCCGGCCAACGTCATTGTTTCACTGTACTCGTTCCCTATGTACGTCTTTTGACGGGTGCATTCGGCCCTGACTTCACTTTACGGATGGCAATGCGCGTCCTCATCCAAAAACGCAGGTGGAGCAGCTCTGCGAAACAGAGGGTATTCGGTGACTGGACTGGCTTGCCCGTTAAATCCCATCCAGCACGTCGACATGTACCAGCGACACCCAGCAGATGTCAGCCGCACTGGTGGGGCGATGGAACGCCCTACCACGAGAACTCCTTACCAAACTTGTGGCCGCCATGGGAGCACGTTGTGAAGAATGCACTGCCGGCCGTGGTGGTCACACATCCTATTGAGAACCATATCCCGCCTTTTGTTATGTCCAGGGGAACATTATAACTAGAGGTGCCTACACTGTGATTATCGTCATTGAATAAAATTATCATTTTTGTTCGTCTCATTGCGCATTTCTTCCAGTTACCATTTGTGCTATGCTGTAGGAATGCGTTACGTACGATCCAGCTTCCATAGAGCTACACTACTGGCGATCAAAATTGCTACACCAAGAAGAAGTGCAGATGATAAACGGGTATTCATTGCACAAATATATTATACTAGAACTGACATGTGATGACATTTTCACGCAGTTTGTGTGCATAGATCCTGAGAAATCAGTACCCAGAACAACCACCTCTGGCCGCAATTACGGCCTTGATACGCCTGGGCATTGAGTCAAACAGAGCTTGGATGGCGTGTACAGGTACAGCTGCCCATGCAGCTTCAACATGATACCACAGTTCATCAAGAGTAGTGACTGGTGTATTGTGACAAGCCAGTTGCTCGGCCAACATTGACCAGACGTTCTCAGTTGGTGAGAAATCTGGAGAATGTGCTGGCCAGGGCAGCAGTTGAACATTTTCTGTATCCAGAAAGGCCCGTACAGGACCTGCAACATGCGGTCGTGCATTATCCTGCTCAAATGTACGGTTTCGCAGGGATCGAATGAAGTTTAGAGGCACGGGTCGTAACACATCTGAAATGTAACGTCCACTGTTCAAAGTGCCGTCAATGCGAACAAGAGGTGACCGAGACGTGTAGCAAATGGCACTCCATACCATCTCGCCGGGTGATACGCCAGTATGACGATGACGAATACACACCTCCAATGTGCGTTCACCGCGATGTCGCCAAACACGGATGCGACCATCATGATTCTATAAACAGAACCTGGATTCATCCGAAAAAATGAAGTATTGCCATTCGTGCACCCAGATTCGTCGTTGAGTACAGCATCGCAGGTGCTCCTGTCTGTGATGCAGCGTCAAGGGTAACCGCAGCCATGGTCTCCGAGCTGATACTCCATGCTGCTGCAAACGTCGTCGAAGTGTTCGTGCTGATCGTTGTTGCCTTGCAAACGTCCCCATATGTTGACTCAGGGGTCGAGACGTGGCTGCTCGATCTGTTACAGCCATGCGGATAACATGCCTGTCATCTCGACTGCTAGTGATTTGAGGCCGTTGGGATCCAGGACGACGTTCCGTATTACCCTCCTGAACCCATCGATTCCATATTCTGCTAACAGTCATTGGATCTCGACCAACGTGAGCAGCAATGTCGCGATACGATAAACCGCAATCGCGATAGGCTACAATCCGTCCTTTATCATAGTCGGAAACGTGATGATACGCATTTCTGCTCCTTACACGTGGCATCGCAACAACGTTTCACCAGGCAACGCCGGTCAACTGCTGTTTGTGTATGAGAAATCGGTTGGAAACTTTCCTCATGTCAGCATGTTGTAGGTGTCGCCACCGGCGCCAGCCTTGTGTGAATTCTCTGAAAAGCTAATCCTTTGCATATCACAGTATCTTCTTCCTGTCGGTTAAATTTCGCGTCTGTAGCACGTCATCTTCGTGGTGCAGCAATTTTAATGGCTAGTAGTGTATGTTACTTGGCAGTGACACACAGCATTCCGAAATGCCTTCACAAAAGAAGACGAAGTAAATATTCCAGAATTCGAATCGAGAACAGCTGCCAACATGAGTAACGTAGAAGTAAATATCCTCGGAGAAGTGAAGCAGCTTAAATCACTTAATAAAACCAAGTCTTCTGGTACAGACTGTATAACAATTAGGTTCCTTTCGGAGCATGCTGATGCATTAGCTCTATACTTAACAGTCACATACAGCCGTTCGCTCGACGAAAGATCCGCACCCAAAGACTGGAAAGTTGCAGAGGCCACACCAATATTCAGGAAAGGTAGTAGGAGTAATCCACTTAATTACAGTCCCATATCGTTAACGTCGATATGCAGCACGATTTTGGAACATATATTGTGTTCAAACATCATGAATTACATCTATTGACACACAGTCAACATGGGTTTAGAACACATCGTACCTTTGAAACACAATTAGCTCTTTATTCACATGAAGTGTTAAGTGCTATTGACAAGCGACTTCAGATCGCGTTTGTATTTCTGGATTTCCGGATGGCTTTTGACACTGTACCATATAAGCGGCTTGAAGTGAAAATGCGTGTTTATCTAATATCGTCTCAGTTATGTGACTGGATTTGTGATTTCCTGTCAGAGAGGTCACAGTTCGTAGTAACTGACGGAAAGTCATCGAGTGAAACAGAAGTGATGTCTGGCGTGCCCCAAGGTAGTGTCATAGGCCCTTTGCTGCTCCTTATCTACACTCCTGGAAATTGAAATAAGAACACCGTGAATTCATTGTCCCAGGAAGGGGAAACTTTATTGACACATTCCTGTGGTCAGATACATTACATGATCACACTGACAGAACCACAGGCACATAGACACAGGCAACAGAGCATGCACAATGTCGGCACTAGTACAGTGTATATCCACCTTTCGCAGCAATGCAGGCTGCTATTCTCCCATGGAGACAATCGTAGACATGCTGGGTGTAGTCCTGTGGAACGGCTTGCCATGCCATTTCCACCTGGCGCCTCAGTTGGACCAGCGTTCGAGCTGGACGTGCAGACCGCGTGAGACGACGCTTCATCCAGTCCCAAACATGCTCAATGGGGGACAGATCCGGAGATCTTGCTGGCCAGGGTAGTTGACTTACACCTTCTAGAGCACGTTGGGTGGCACGGGATACATGCGGACGTGCATTGTCCTGTTGGAACAGCAAGTTCCCTTGCCGGTCTAGGAATGGTAGAACGATGGGTTCGATGACGGTTTGGATGTACCGTGCACTATTCAGTGTCCCCTCGACGATCACCAGTGGTGTACGGCCAGTGTAGGAGATCGCTCCCCACACCATGATGCCGGGTGTTGGCCCTGTGTGCCTCGGTCTTATGCAGTCCTGATTGTGGCGCTCACCTGCACGGCGCCAAACACGCATAAGACCATCATTGGCACCAAGGCAGAAGTGACTCTCATCGCTGAAGACGACACGTCTCCATTCGTCCCTCCATTCACGCCTGTCGCGACACCACTGGAGGCGGGCTGCACGATGTTGGGGCGTGAGCGGAAGACGGCCTAACGGTGTGCGGGACCGTAGCCCAGCTTCATGGAGACGGTTGCGAATGGTCCTCGCCGATACCCCAGGAGCAACAGTGTCCCTAATTTGCTGGGAAGTGGCGGTGCGGTCCCCTACGGCACTGCGTAGGATCCTACGGTCTTGGCGTGCATCCGTGCGTCGCTGCGGTCCGGTCCCAGGTCGACGGGCACGTGCACCTTCCGCCGACCACTGGTGACAACATCGATGTACTGTGGAGACCTCACGCCCCACGTGTTGAGCAATTCGGCGGTACGTCCACCCGGCCTCCCGCATGCCCACTATACGCCCTCGCTCAAAGTCCGTCAACTGCATATACGGTTCACGTCCACGCTGTCGCGGCATGCTACCAGTGTTAAAGACTGCGATGGAGCTCCGTATGCCACGGCAAACTGGCTGACACTGACGGCGGCGGTGCACAAATGCTGCGCAGCTAGCGCCATTCGACGGCCAACACCGCGGTTCCTGGTGTGTCCGCTGTGCCGTGCGTGTGATCATTGCTTGTACAGCCCTCTCGCAGTGTCCGGAGCAAGTATGGTGGGTCTGACACACCGGTGTCAATGTGTTCTTTTTTCCATTTCCAGGAGTGTATATAAACGATTTGGGAGAGCAGCCGTCTTAGGTTGTTTACAGATGACGCTGTCGTTTATCGACCAATAATGTCATCAGAAAATAAAAAGAAATAGCAAAACGATTTAGAAAAGACATATGAATGGTGCGAAAATTGTGAGGTCATCCACATGAGCGCTAAAAGGAATTTGTTAAACTTTGGTTACACGATAAATTAGTGTAATCTAAAAGCTGTAAATTCAACTAAACACCTAGGTATTACAATTACGAACAACTTAAATTGGAAGGAACACATAGAAAATGTTGTGGAGAAGGTTAACCAAAGACTGTGTTTTGTTGGTAGAACACTTAGTAAATGTAACAGACCTACTAAGGAGACTGCCTACACTACGCTTGTCCGTCCTCTTTTACAATACTGCTGCGCGGTGTGAGATCCATCATTAAAAGAAAGGCGATTTTCGTTGCGACGGAATCTTCCCACGAAATTCCAATCACCAACTTTCTCCTCCGAATGCGAAAATATTTTGTTGACACCGACCTACACAGGAAGAAACGACCACCACGATAAAATAAGGGAAATCAGAGCTCGTACGGAAAGATATAGGTGTTCGTTCTTTCCACGCGCTATACGAGATTGGAATAATAGAGAATTGTGAAGGTGGTTCGATGAACCTTCTGCCAGGCACCTAAATGTTATTTTAAGAGTATCCATGTAGATGCAGATGTAGATGCGAAAGTTACTTTCGCCCTTAAGTTTTGCACACCAGTCCATTACGCGGAAATTAGAGAGATTAGGGGCGACTCGACGATATCTGTTACACCAGTGGTTTCCAACCTTTCTTAGACCATTACCCCTTAGTGCAATCAGACATTAGCACATTAACTAGTACCCCCCTCCCCCCCTCCCTATTGCCATCTGCTGGCCTCCCTCCCACACGTTATCACTAACTTTAGCACATAACTAAACGCTAAAAGACTTCTCCTGGAAAACATTTATTTTTAAAATAATGAAAGATGAATTATATTTAGTGTATGTATGTATGTATGTGTGTGTGTGTGTGTGTGTGTGTGTGTGTGTGTGTGTGTTAGAATGAATGACAAAGGAATTCGTGATGCATGACAAGTGCTACTCACAACTCTTTCTCAGATAAGAAAGCTATCTATCAACAGTGAGGGGCGACACTTGTTGCAAAGCATACTTCCCCTGGATTACTCCTCTCCATTGATTGACCTGCACACTGCAACCCCATTTAAAATCAACTTAGTTAAAACGTGTGCGCTATGCTTACTGTTTGTAAATCAATTGATTGCCTTACCCCTTGTTTATGAACTGGCGTAAATTGAATGATTTCAAGCTGTTAATGCCTTATGTGAGACCACAGCCACAGCGCGTTCTCGCTTCCCGCGCCCGGGTTCCCGGGTTCGATTCCCGGCGGGGTCAGGGATACTTACGTATGTGTTGTGCTGCCAATAAATTCATTTATCTGTTTCGAAGCGTGTAACGAAGCAATTTCCAGACTACTGCGCGTACTATCTGAGCCGTGCTGCGGCTCGCTCTCTCGCTTCCCGCGCCCGGGTTCCCGGTTTCGATTCCCGGCGGGGTCAGGGATACTTACGTATGTGTTGTGCTGCCAATAAATTCATTTATCTGTTTCGAAGCGAGTAACGAAGCAATTTCCAGACTACTGCGCGTACTATCTGAGCTGTGCTGCGGCTCACGCTCTCGCTTCCCACGCCCGGGTTCCCGGTTTCGATTCCCGGCGGAGTCAGGGATCCTTACGTATGTGTTGTGCTGCCAATAAATTCATTTATCTGTTTCGTAGCGAGTAACGAAGCAATTTCCAGACTACTGCGCGTACTATCTGAGCCGTGCTGCGGCTCGCTCTCTCGCTTCCCGCGCCCGGGTTCCCGGTTTAGATTCCCGGCGGGGTCAGGGATACTTACGTATGTGTTGTGCTGCCAATAAATTCATTTATCTGTTTCGAAGCGAGTAACGAAGCAATTTCCAGACTACTGCGCGTACTATCTGAGCCGTGCTGCGGCTCACGCTCTCGCTTCCCGCGCCCAGGTTCCCGGTTTCGATTCCCGGCGGGGCCAGGGATACTTACGTATGTGTTGTGCTGCCAATAAATTCATTTATCTGTTTCGAAGCGAGTAACGAGGCAATTTCCAGACTACTGCTCGTACTATCTGAGCCGTGCTGCAGCTCGGGTTCTCGCTTCCCGCGCCCGGGTTCCCGGTTTCGATTCCCGGCGGGGTCAGGGATACTTACGTATGTGTTGTGCTGCCAATAAATTCATTTATCTGTTTCGAAGCGAGTAACGAAGCAATTTCCAGACTACTGCGCGTACTATCTGAGCCGTGCTGCGGCTTGCGCTCTCGCTTCCCGCGCCCAGGTTCCCGGTTTCGATTCCCGGCCCGGTTAGGGATTTTCTCTGCTTCGTGATGGCTGAGTGTTGTGTGATGTCCTTAGGTTAGGTAGGTTTAAGTAGTTCTAAGTTATATGGGACTGATGACTATAGATGTTAAGTCCCATAGCGCTCAGAGCCATTTGAACCATTTGGCTCGCATTGGTGCTGTCTGTAGGTTGTTGGAGGCTCGACGGCATGGTTTGGTTGGCATGGTTGCGGCTGTTTGTCTTCTTCTTGTGTCGACTGGCGCCACTTGTTATCGCAAGCATTTCTTGTCCGCTAGTGGTAGCAGCTTCGGTTAGAGATGTGTAGTAACTGTTGCCCTGTCTTTGGGGCGGCGTCGTTGGTTTTCCGCGTCGTGTGAGTGGGCCAGTTCGGTTGGGAACTCAGGAGGAGCCAGGTTCACACAGCACCAGAACACGCCGGGACTGCTGGCAGCACGTACAGATTGCCGGATGGAAGGAGTGTTGCCATGAGGGTACACGACCTCGTCGTAAACCGGATCCAGCAAGCTTTAAGATGAGTGCATTTCAATCCAAGTAGAGTGGAGACAGGCTCCCGTGTGGGACCCGTAGTACATATGTGATGTTGTGACAGATTGTCGTCGCGCCGTTATATGCAGTTTGGTGGATCTGCGTACCGCTTACTACTTGAAGACCGTACTGTGTTAAAAGCACTTGGCTCAGTAACTAGACGGCGTGGTTACTCAACTGTGAATTAATAAAGCAGTGAAGAGATTTGTTTCATTCTGCCAACCATCGTCAGAGTTGTCACAGTGCGTTCAGTGTGCGTTTTTGTGCCTAATGAATTTGATGTTACTCATTCTTGCGATTCTTTCCGCAATGACGTGTGGTTGCTGATTCTGGTTGGTTACATTTCGGTTCTGCCTCGCACGCAAATCGAATTGGGTTTTAGTTACTTTTAGTTTCTCTGGTGTTCTGTACTGTGACTTGCTTGTTCAGATTTTCGGGTTTCTAGGATCGGACGGAAATCTGGTAGTGGTTCCTTTCTCGTTCTGGGCGCTCTAAACACAGTATTCTGGGGATGTAGTGCAGACCGCCGGTTTCGGCTTCGACGTATTGTTCTATCGTTGCATTTCATTTATCGGACAACTTCAGCAAGATTACCATTAGTCATCTGTTAGGCTGCTACTAATCTGAGGTACCATCTTGTGAAGTGAATGAAACTCTTGGCCGCCTATTTCATCGCTCGCTAAAATGTTTGTTGCCGGTCCATCTCAGAGGTCGATTCCTGGAGCACCGTCTGTGACTGTTCCTTGTGTTTTTATTATTGTACTATTTATTACCATACCTTGTAATGCCTACATTAAAGGTTATTTATGTCTACTTAATAGTTCCGGTCGTCTTCTGGAATAAATCTAGCATTGTAAGGGTTGTGTTACAAGGTTACCATCATCTTATTTGCCGGCCGGTGTGGCCATGCGGTTCTAGGCGCTTCAGTCCGGAACCGCGCGACCACTACGGTCGCAGGTTCGAGTCCTGCCTCGGGCATGGGTGTGTGTGATGTCCTTAGGTTAGTTAGGTTTAAGTAGTTCTAAGTTCTAGGGGACTGATGACCTCAGAAGTTGTCCCATAGTGCTCAGAGCCATTTGAACCATTTTTTGAACACAAACACCCAGTCCCCGAGCGGAGAAAATCCCCTATCCGGCCTGGAATCGAACCCGGGACCCCGTGATCCAGAGGTAGCAACACTCGCCACTAGACCACGAGCCCCGGACTCTACCTGTTTAGATCGGCGTTAGAAAAGTATTTTCACATTCGGCGGAGAAAGTTGGTCATTGAAATTTCGTGAGAAAATTCCGCCACTACGAAAAACGCTTTCGTTTTAATGATGTCCATCGTAGATCCTGTATGATATCAGCGACAATCTCTCCCGTACACAAAATGTGCTGCTCTTCTTTGAACTTCCTCGATGTACCCTGTTAGCCGGCCGAGGTGGCCGAGCGGTTCTAGGCGCTACAGTCTGGAAACGCGCGCCCGCTACGGTCGCAGGTTCGAATCCTGCCTCGGGCATGGATGTTTGTGATGTCCTTAGGTTAGGTAGGTTTAAGTAGTTCTAAGTTCTAGGGGACTGATGACCATAGATGTTAAGTCCCATAGCGCTCAGAGCCATTTGAACCATTTGGCTCGCATTGGTGCTGTCTGTAGGTTGTTGGAGGCCGGACGGCATCGTTTGGTTGGCATGGTTGCGGCTGTTTGTCTTCTTCTTGTGTCGACTGGCGCCACTTGTTATCGCAAGCATTGCTTGTCCGCTAGTGGTAGCAGCTTCGGTTACAGATGTGTAGTAACTGTTGCCCTGTCTTTGGGGCGGCGTCGTTGGTTTTCCGCGTCGTGTGAGTGGGCCAGTTCGGTTGGGAACTCAGGAGGAGCCAGGTCCACACAGCACCAGAACACGCCGGGACTGCTGGCAGCACGTACGGATTGCCGGATGGAAGGAGTGTTGCCATGAGGGTACACGACCTCGTCGTAAACCGGATCCAGCAAGCTTTAAGATGAGTGCATTTCAATCCAAGTAGAGTGGAGACAGGCTCCCGTGTGGGACCCGTAGTACATATGTGATGTTGTGACAGATTGTCGTCGCGCCGTTATATGCAGTTTGGTGGATCTGCGTACCGCTTACTACTTGAAGACCGTACTGTGTTAAAAGCACTTGGCTCAGTAACTAGACGGCGTGGTTACTCAACTGTGAATTAATAAAGCAGTGAAGAGATTTGTTTCATTCTGCCAACCATCGTCAGAGTTGTCACAGTGCGTTCAGTGTGCGTTTTTGTGCCTAATGAATTTGATGTCACTCATTCTTGCGATTCTTTCCGCAATGACGTGTGGTTGCTGATTCTGGTTGGTTACATTTCGGTTCTGCCTCGCACGCAAATCGAATTGGGTTTTAGTTACTTTTAGTTTCTCTGGTGTTCTGTACTGTGACTTGCTTGTTCAGATTTTCGGGTTTCTAGGATCGGACGGAAATCTGGTAGTGGTTCCTTTCTCGTTCTGGGCGCTCTAAACACAGTATTCTGGGGATGTAGTGCAGACCGCCGGTTTCGGCTTCGACGTATTGTTCTATCGTTGCATTTCGTTTATCGGACAACTTCAGCAAGATTACCATTAGTCATCTGTTAGGCTGCTACTAATCTGAGGTACCATCTTGTGAAGTGAATGAAACTCTTGGCCGTCTATTTCATCGCTCGCTAAAATGTTTGTTGCCGGTCCATCTCAGAGGTCGATTCCTGGAGCACCGTCTGTGACTGTTCCTTGTGTTTTTATTATTGTACTATTTATTACCATACCTTGTAATGCCTACATTAAAGGTTATTTATGTCTACTTAATAGTTCCGGTCGTCTTCTGGAATAAATCTAGCATTGTAAGGGTTGTGTTACAAGGTTACCATCATCTTATTTGCCGGCCGGTGTGGCCATGCGGTTCTAGGCGCTTCAGTCCGGAACCGCGCGACCACTACGGTCGCAGGTTCGAGTCCTGCCTCGGGCATGGGTGTGTGTGATGTCCTTAGGTTAGTTAGGTTTAAGTAGTTCTAAGTTCTAGGGGACTGATGTCCCCAGATGTTAAGTCCCATAGTGCTCAGAGTCATTTGAACCATCATCTTATTTCACCTGCTTGGTGGTCAGCTGCTTGTGTCTTTAAATTAACCTTTGCTTGTATTTGCTGTTTTACAGCACGTTTCTAAATTTTTTATGTAATTGCCGTTCCTGGCGTGTAAGTCTTTCAGCTGTGATTGTGGTCATTTGCTTTGAAAAAAATAATTCTATCTTTGTGTTTTAGCAGTAAGCCATAAAACCTTATTTACTGCCATTCCTGCCGTCTGATAGCTTCTGCTGTGTTTGTGGCCACTTACCTTTTAATATTTCAATACCTGTGATTTGTAAGTTGCAGCGAGTTCTTAAACAATTCTTCATATATTGCCATTCCTGGCGTGTAAGGCCTTCTGCCCAGATCACAGTGGCTTGCTTTTAAAGCATTATCTGCTGTATCTGTATTTAATGGTGATTTGCTAAATTGTAACTCACTGAAAATACTATTAGTTACACAGTTGTTTATTCCTTCATTAGTAACGTGTGGTATTTTTGTATATTGTTCAGTCTGGAATTGCTGGTTTTAAAAAAAATTGTGTGTAACTGCAAAAGGCAACCAATAGTAACTGAATACGGCCCCGTCCACAATCGTAACCGAAGCCCGACTTCCCTTGACAACCAGGTTTCACCATCAGCTACTTGGGGACACATTTTCTTGACATATTTAGCATTTGTTGCTTATATGTCCCACTTTTATCATCAGCTATCTAAGGGACAAAGCACAACATAAGTGTGTAGTGGGTGGACTACTTGTGGAACCTGTAACCTTCCATGCATTAACGCTCCTAACTGAGAAAAACTAATTATTGATAACATATACTTTAAAGAGCCAGAGAAACTGGTACATTTTCTTAATATCATGTAAGGCCTCTGCGAGCACCCAGAAGTGCCGACATGGCATAAAAAAATGTAAATGTCGTGTGACTAGAGCCTCCCGTCGGGTAGGTCGTTTGCTGGGTGCAAGTCTTTCGATTTGACGCGACTTCCGCGACTTGCGCGTCGATGGGGATGAAATGATGATGATAAGGACAACACAACACCCAGTCCTTGAGCGGAGAAAATCTCCGACCCGGCCGGGGATCGAACCCGGACACGTAGGATTGACATTCTGTCGCGCTGACCACTCAGTTACCGGTGGCGGACACCGACGTGGCATGGACTCGGCTAATGTCTGATGTAATGCTGGAGGGTATTGACACTATGAATCCTGCTGGGCTGTCCATAAATGCGTAAGAGTACGAGGGGGTGGAGGTCTCTTGTGAACAGCACGTTTGAAGCCCCACAGTTTCTTAACCGACCTTCATTGTTTCGTGTGAAAGGTGAGGGATTTGTTCACTTTATTTCCTTTCGACCATGGTTTTTAGAGCCTCAGAGACCATAAACCTACTGACGACAATTCTCTTCGAAAATTATTACTATTACTTTTTTATGCCATGAGGGATAACGATTTAGGAACATTGAATCGGTAAGATAGACATGTATTTGTTGTGGCTGTGTGTTCTAGCTGTCTGACGGTCCCACGGACCTCGTAGATCTTACAATGAAGTTTCGTTCATCTATATCTACATATACATCTACAAGGATACTCTGCAAATCACATTTAAGTGCCTGGCAGAGGGTTCATTGAACCACCATCAGAATTCTCTATTATTCCCATCCCGTATAGCAGGCGGAAGGAATGAACACCATATCTTTCCGTACGATCTCTGATTTCCCTTATTTTATTGTGGTTCCTCCCTATGTAGGTCGGTGTCAACAAAATATTTTCGCATTCGGAGGAGAAAGTTGGTGATTGGAATTTCGTGAGAAGATTCCGTCGCAACGAAAAACGCCTTTCTTTTATTGATGTCCAGCCCAAATCCTGTATCATTTCAGTGACACTGTCTCCCATATTTCGCGATAATACAAAATGTGCTGCCCTTCTTTGAACTTCTTCGATGTATAATGTTCATGTCTGGGGAGTATGGTGGTCAGAGGAAGTGTTTAAACTCCGAAGAGCGTTCTTGGAGACACTCTGTAGCAATTCCGGACGTTTGGGGTGTCACATTGTCCAATGCAAAATGGACGTGAATGGCGGCAGGTAATAAGACGGGAGGCTTACGTACAAATCACCTGTCAGAGTCGTATCCAGACATAACGGGTCCGATACACTCCAACAACACACGCCCCACACCACTACAGAGCCTCCACCAGCTTGAACAGTCTTCCATGCAGGGTCCATGGATTCATGAGGTTGTCTCCATACCGATACACGTCTATCCTCTCGATACAATTTAAAACGACTCGTCCGACGAGGCAACGTGTTTCCAGTCACCAAAAGACCAATGTTGGTGTCGACGGTCCCAGGCGAGGCGTAAATCTTTGTGTCATGCATTTATCAAGGGCCACGATTGGGGCATCGGCTCTGAAAGCCTATATCGATGATGTTTCGTTGAATGGTTCGCGTGTTGACACTTGTTGATGGCCCATCACTGAAATCTGCGGCAATTTGCGGAAGTGTTGCAGTTCTGTCACGTTGAAGGATTCCCTTCAGTCGTCGTTGGTCTCGTTCTTGCAGGATCTTCGTCCGGTCGCAGCGATGTCGGAGATTTGGTGTTTTACCGGATTCGTAATGTTCACGGTAATCCCGTACGGAAAATCCCCTCTTCATGGCTACCTCGGAGATGCTGTGCTCCACCGCTCGAGCGCCGACTGTAACTTCACGTTCAGACTCACTTAAATCTTCATAACCTGCCATTGTAGCAGCAGTAACCGATCTAACAACTGCCCAGAGACTTGTTGTCTCATATAGGCGTTTCCGAGCGCAGCGCCGTATTCTGCCGGTTTACATAAATCTGTATTTAAGTATGCATAACTGTACCAGTTTCTTTGGCGCTTCAGTGTATAATCACTATTAGAGTCTTACAAAATTGTGATAATAGTAATTATCCTTTGAAAATAATTTAGTTTCGTGACTGAAACAGAACCGAATGGTTCAAATGGTTCAAATGCCTCTGAGCACTATGGGACTTAACTGCTGAGGTCATCAGTCCCCTAGAACTTAGAACTACTTAAGCCTAACTAACCTATGACATCACACACATCCATGCCCAAGACAGGATTCGAACCTGCAACCGTAGCGGTAGAACCGAATCGTTTTTATCCCTCAGAAAATTTAATTTTACCCCTCAGGGGGTAATTACATGCGGTGTGGCAATCACTGTGTTAGACTTCGTACATCCATAGTTGAAATAGAGGACAGCGGGACGTCAGCTGGTATAAATTCATATTAAAAATGAAGAAATTCCTCCAACTGTATTTAAGGTGTCGATTTTATTTTGGCAACTAGTTTCAACGTTGTAACAACGTCATCTTCAGGGCCTATAAAATGTACCATACATACAACAACGAATGTGACATCAGTAATCTATGAATTATTATGTAAACAAATATATTACAGACATATTACATAATGGACGAATTCAATAAAATTAATTACATTTTGGCCGTTTTATTTGGATGCAATCATTCTGGAAATTAACAATTTATGTGGTACCAAAAAGTACAAATTAAATTATATGTACATGATCGTTTTTATTACAGATCAATGTCAAGCATTAAATGAAATGGGAGTATATGTAAAAAAAAAAAACTTAGGTGAAGTTACTCTTACGGGTAATAAACAGTGCTAAAGAGAATGTGCATTGCTAATCAGACATATGGAGGGTAAGATCCATTATTAAGGAATAGCGAAGGGAGGGAAAGGTACAAATAGAGTTATGTTTGCATAACACTGCATTGTCATCATACGAAAGTGACAGTGAAGCAAGTTACATAAAGGACGTCAATCATAACGTCGCAAAACGAATATTAAGAAACCGGAAAACGAGTATGGAACCTAGTTAATGAAAGGTGGTCTGTGGTGAAAAATACATGCTAATAAATCTAAAACCTACTCATTCGAATAAAAATGTAAGTTAACATACCGCTCAAAAACTAGACTAGTCTAGACTAGACCACATTTACTATACGAGAGTTATGCGCTGTGTACGTTATTGTGTGTCTTCGTTCTGATAAGTGTTTATTAGAGGAACAGCAAATATTTTACAGGTGTGACGAATTGTTTCGACCGTCAACTCCTAGTTACTTCTTTTGGAGTATTGCTATGAACTTGATCGTTCTGTTGACCATGTAAGCATACTAGAATTACACTACTTGTGACCAGGGTTACTGCTGTCGATGAGACAAAGACCTTGAAATAGGGTTTTTCAGCGGCGTGTTAACTTACATTTTTATTCGAATGAGTAGGTTTTAGATTTATTAGCATGTATTTTTCACCACAGACCACCTTTCATTAACTAGGTTCCATACTCGTTTTCCGGTTTCTTAATATTCGTTTTGCGACGTTATGATTGACGTCCTTTAAGTAGCTTGCTTCACTGTCACTTTCGTATGATGACAATGCAGTGTTATGCAAACATAACTCTATTTGTAGCTTTCTCTCCCTTTACTATTCCTTAATAATGGATATTACCCTATATATGTGTGATTAGCAATGCATATTCTCTTTAGCACTGTTTATTACCCGTAAGAGTAACGTCACCTAAGTTTTTTTTGTATACTCCCATTTCATTTAATGCTTGACATTGATCTGTAATAAAAACGATAATGTATATATAATTTAATTTGTACTTATTGGTACCACATAAATTGTTAATTTCCAGAACGATTGCATCTAAAGAAAACGGGACAAAATGTAATTAATTTTATTGAATTCGTCCATTGTGTAATATGTCTATAATATATTTGTTTACATAATAACTCATAGATTACTGATGTCAGATTGGTTATTGTATATATGGTACATTTTATAGGGCCTGAAGATGACGTTGCTACAACGTTGAAACTAGTTGCCAAAATAAAATCGACACCTTAAATACAGCTGGAGGAATTTCTTCATTTTTAATATGAACTGTGTTAGACTGTCGCTTTTCCCTTACATACCACACGATGCGATAGATTCCTTTGCGAGAGTTCGCTTAGTCGTATTGTTGGATGCCTGGATGCGCTCACTCACACACAAAGGGTTTCAGTCACCCAAACGTCAGTACGTGAACAAAGGGGGGTGGGTGAGGAGATGACATGGGGCGGCGGGCTGCTTTGATTTGCTACCAGAGAGCAGCGATCAGTGTTATCGAATACGCGAAATCATACTGCGCTGGGATATCGGTGGCGTGTGCAGTGTTAGCGAAGCTAGTTATCTGACAGTTTGCGCGCGGTCTGAATACGCAGACAGCGAATGCGTTCGGTGCAGCTGTGTACATGTGTGTTTGTGGTGTCTGTGTGTGTAGGGAGGCGCCTGACATGCGCGAAATTCCGCGGCACATACGCCACGCCCCAACAGCGCTGCCAGAACGCAAGCACCCGCCGCCACGCACTGCTAACAATACCTGACAATACCTGCACAATGCGGACCGCGCGTTCACACGACTACGAACCGGATAGGTTCTCGCGGAATGTAGACACGAACCGTAATACTGGTCAACTGCAAGCAGTTTGCGAAATACAGGGTTATTAGAAATGATTGAAGCGATTTCACAGCTCTACAATAACTTTATTATTTGAGATATTTTCACAATGCTTTGCACACACATACAAAAACTCAAAAAGTTTTTTTAGGCATTCACAAATATTCGATATGTGCCCCTTAAGTGATTCGGCAGACATCAAGCCGATAATCAAGTTCCTCCCACACTCGGCGCAGCGTGTCCCCATCAATGAGTTCGAAAGCATCGTTGATGCGAGTTCGCAGTTCTGGCACGTTTCTTGGTAGAAGAGGTTTAAACACTGAATCTTTCACATGACCCCACAGAAAGAAATCGCATGGGGTTAAGTCGGGAGAGCGAGGAGGCCATGACATGAATTGCTGATCGTGATCTCCACCACGACCGATCCATCGGTTTTCCAATCTCCTGTTTAAGAAATGCCGAACATCATGATGGAAGTGCGGTGGAGCACCGTCCTGTTGAAAGATGAAGTCGGCGCTGTCGGTCTCCAGTTTTGGCATGAGCCAATTTTCCAGCATGTCCAGATACACGTGTCCCGTAACGTTTTTTTTCGCAGAAGAAAAAGGGGCCGTAAACTTTAAACCGTGAGATTGCACAAAACACGTTAACTTTTGGTGAATTGCGAATTTGCTGCACGAATGCGTGAGGATTCTCTACCGCCCAGATTCGCACATTGTGTCTGTTCACTTCACCATTAAGAAAAAAATGTTTCTTCATCACTGAAAACAAGTTTCGCACTGAACGCATCCTCTTCCATGAGCTGTTGCAACCGCACCGAAAATTCAAAGCGTTTGACTTTGTCATCGGGTGTCAGGGCTTGTAGCAATTGTAAACGGTAAGGCTTCTGCTTTAGCCTTTTCCGTAAGATTTTCCAAACCGTCGGCTGCGGTACGTTTAGCTCCCTGCTTGGTTTATTCGTCGACTTCCGCGGGTTACGCGTGAAACTTGCCCGCACGCGTTCAACCGTTTCTTCGCTCACTGCAGGCCGATCCGTTGATTTCCCCTTACAGAGGCATCCAGGAGCTTTAAACTGCGCATACCATCGCCGAATGGAGTTAGCAGTTGGTGGATCTTTATTGAACTTCGTCCTGAAGTGTCGTTGCACTGTTATGACTGACTGATGTGAGTGCATTTCAAGCACGACATACGCTTTCTCGGCTCCTGTCGCTATTTTGTCTCACTGCGTTCTCGAGCGCTCTGGCGGCAGAAACGTGAAGTGCGGCTTCAGCCGAACAAAACTTTATGAGTTTTTCTACGTATCTGTAGTGTGTCGTGACCATATGTCAATGAATGGAGCTACAGTGAGTTTATGAAATCGCTTCAATCATTTGTAATAGCCCTGTACGTGCAACGCCTTAGTAATATTTCTTGATTCATTGTATTGTTGTTAACTGGAACATCACTTGAAATCTCCTGGCAGATTAAAACTGTGTGCCGGACCGATACTCGAACTCGATGGGGGGGGGGGGGGGGGAGTTCGAGTCTCGGTCCGGCACACAGTTTTAATCTGCCAGGGAGTTTCATGTCAGCGCACACTCCGCTGCAGTGTGAAAATCTCATTCTGAGAACATCAGTTCTTTACAGTCGAATTCAGCCATAGCTGTTAAAAATGTTTACTGCGACTGTAGTATCAACCTTTTTTTCAATAACAGTGGTGTACTGAACTCTGCTGGAGTACATGTGTGTGTTAATGGGATGAACACGAGCCTCAGTCTCCTTAAGGTTTTTACCGTCGATACGTCATTAACTGAAATTTAATTGTAAGTGATAGTGTCTTCTCCCTCATAAAAACGTTCCGCATGTGCTGGCGGCGTATCGGCGCTATGACAGTACCTTTATTTTTAGAGGGGAGACCCCATCCCTACAGTGTCACATTCGAATGATACTCACCAACCATCACCCAGCTTACGAGGGTAGTTCAGTAAGTAACGCACCACATTTTCTTTCTGAAAGCAGATTGGTTTCATTCAGGGTTCCAACACACCATGTTAGTCTTCACTCTTTTGTCTACAAAACCCTATTTTTAACAATGTGACGGCTTTACGCCACCATAATGGGAGAGCCTGTATGCCCGTGTGGTACCACTCTGCTAGTCGACCTCATAGCCAACATCTTGCTGCATCAGATACATCCCCACCATCCCCGAAATACTTCCCTTGGAGTGCGTCCTTCATTGGGCCAAGCAAATAAAAGGTGCGAGATCCGGTCAGTGGAATAGATGAGGATGAACGGCCCAATGAAGTTTTGTGAGCTCCTTTCGAGTGCGCAGACTTATGTTAGGCTTGCGTTTTCATGGAGAAGCAAACGAACTCGTCTGCATTTTTGTGACGACGAACACGCTGAAGCCGTTTCTTCGATTTACTGAAGGTAGCACAATACCCTTCAGAGTTGATTGTTGTACCGTGAGGGAGTACATCAAACAGAATAACCCCTTCAGAGTCACCGAAACCGAGTTTACTGTGCGGTATCGCTCCCTGTGCATCTAGTAAGGCCAACCAATGCCCTTAAATAGTGCAAGGAGTCCCTTTGCCAGTTTTTTGTTAGAAACAATTTCATCAGTCTAGTTGGCCCGAAGATTCTGCATCTTTTGCTCTCCAGTGCCATGCATTGGAAGGTTGGGTGTGATGCAGTTTCTTCACCCTCATCACAGATCCTACATTTAGGGTCTACTTCCGTTATACCTATTGTGTGTAGGTGTTTTTTGAAAATCCCATCGTCAGTCATCAGTCCAGTCATGAGTTTGATCTCTTCCCTGTTCAATCTCAGGACTACAGCGCTCCTTTTAAAACATGGCTTGGGCATCATTACCTTCGCACGTGCCGAGCGGTTCTAGGTGCTACAGTGTGGAACCGCGCGACCGCTACGGTCGCTGGTTCGAATCCTGCCTCGGGCATGGATGTGTGTGATGTCCTTAGGTTAGTTAGGTTTAAGTGGTTCTAAGTTCTAGGGGACTGATGACCTCAGAAGTTAAGTCCCACAGTGTTCAGAACCATGTGGACCATTTGAACCTTACCACGTTTTTGTTTATGGACCTTGATCCAATATTCTACTTGCTGTTTCCTGAGGCAGTTACGTAGTTCTAGGTTGATCATAGCCTTGGCGATTGTCAAGACAGGTTCCGGTCCAATGAATGGAGTCGTTGCCCCCATCCTAGCCAATCTGTCGGCTTGTTCATGCCACAGATCCCTGAGTGGCCAGCGATCCACACTAGGTTTACCCTATTGCTTCCCACTAGCTCTACCAGAGCCCTGTGGCATTCTGCAACAATCTTAGACATTGTTGTAGGAGACTGCCTGGCTGTCTGAATAGATGTAGATGCTCTGGTCATTCTTGCACCTACACATATTCTCCTCCACACATGTCCTGACTGCAGTAATTTCTGCTTGGAATAAAGAGTCCAGTTTTCCGAGAGAGATGATGCCCTCCAGGCTGAATCCCGTTCACCCTTGGCCCAACACCCATCAGTGAACCAAACAATGTCCCCCGTACGGTGTCGAACTGTTTTTTCCCACTGCTCCCTCCTTCCAATTATTATAATGTAAGGCATGTTGAAGCAGTTGGGAGTAATTATATTGTAGGCAGGCATTTCCTCGGCCATTCCTACGTTTACTTCACTCACTATGTTAGTGTGTGATTTTGGATATCCCGGTGAGATCCGGTTCTTTCCAGTTTTAAGTCTGTATGCCCCAGCTGCTGCCTCCATCTTGGCCCAAAATTGTAGTGGAGGCATGTTCAGCATGGCTTTCATCCCAGCGGTTGATGTGCTGCTAATTCCGCGTGTTATGGCTAATCAGGCTAGTCTCTGCACCTTAGCAAGCTCCTTAGCTTCAACCCACTGTTCTGTCTTCTGCCACCACACTACAGCCCCTTAGGAAATCCTAGGTCTAACCACTGTGGTGTATGTCCAGTGCTTACCTCTGGGGCTCAGGCCCCAGTTTTTACCACAAGTCGGACAGGCTTACCCGACCTTGTTGCGATGATGAGATACGCTTCGCCCAACGACTCACCGTGCTTTTGTTCACTGCCAGGTCTCCGTAGACATTCTGCAAGTGCCTATGAATATCTCTGGTGCTCTGCTTGTTCACCAAAAGAAACACAGATTTTTGCTTGGAACTTTCCTTTGTTGCAAACGACAGTTTGAAGGCAACGTATATCGCCGTCGCCTATCGGAACTTTATGAAACTATGAGTAGCTGAAGCGGGAATATTTCACGATGTCTCACTACTAATTCTGCATTTTTTCGACCGAAATTGAACAAGAAAAAGAGTATGTGACATTCCTTACTGAACGAAAACTCGATGCAACCATGCTACTCGGCACCAGTTTGACAAATGTGCTGGACAAATGTGCTGGACAAGTACACGTCATTCTGACGTCACTTCCAGTGAAACTAGCTCCCTCCACCACCCACACCGCCCCTTCATCCCAAACACATGTGTGGCTGGTTAACACAGATCTTGGCCTTGGTAGATATCATCATCACCATAAACTAATTGTCGATCTAGCCACGTCCCTCTCTCCATTGTCATCCTTTTCAAATCTTCATACGATTTTATCCCCATATCTTCTTTGACGTTATTAAAATACGTTGCTCTTGGCCTGCCTCTTGGTTTTTTCCCTAAAACTTTTCCTTCGAATGCATTCTTTAGGAAATGGTTGTGTCTCATTATGTGCCCTATCATTTTTGATTGTCTTCTTCCTATATAATTTAGCAGCGTTCTGTTCTCATTCACTTCTCTTAAGACCTGTTCATTACTTTTTCTATCTGCCCAGCTTGTTTTCGTCATTCTTCCCCATATCCACATTTCCACTGCTTCCAGTCTCTTTTTCTCTGCCTTTCCCAGAGTCCACGCTTCACATCCGTTTGTTAAGACACTCCAGACAAAACTTTTGTCAAACTTTTTCCTACTTTCTAGGCTTATATGATTGTCTGTTAGTAAACTCCTTTTGTTTTGGAAAGCTTGCTTTGCCAAGGCTAGTCTTCTCTTTATATCAGTGATACATTTGTGTCGTCAGTGATTGTGCTCCCCAATTAACAGAAGTTCTCAACCTGCTCTAGAACATCATCTTCTAGTTTAATATTAACTTCACCATATTCTTTTGTCTTCCCTACTACCATAGTTTTTGTTTTCTTCTTATTTATTTTTAGATTAAATTCTCATAGAATTTTGGCAAATTTTAGCAACGTAAACTCCATTTCCTTTACTGAGTCTGCAAGTACTACTATATCTTCTGCAAAACATACTACACTAAAATTCTTCCAATGAATCTCAGCCTGGTATCTGGTTTTCCCGCAACTAGTCGTTCTCGACGGTTGTTCCGAGGTATTTTCCGCCTCAGACTGTCTCCTGTGACGAAGAAACGTCAAACTGCGCTCTGTTATCTGCAGTCTGCTGGATCTAGCTAGCTTACAAGGAAAATCAAGTTAGCCTACCTCACCGATAACAAAATATTTAACCTTTGCTGCAACGTAATTTTCGATATACCATTAAGAAAAATCATTTCATAATAAAAAAATTGCATTTCGGAAACGAAAGATATGTCGTGTGCTGCCGAAATACAACTCTTTTAATCTGGGCGACAACGTCAATTTCATTCCGCCACGTTATGGAAGTTGCCATTCAGTCTGCTGTACGTATGCTAAAGCTCGTTTCACCTTTGTGGAGAGCAGTGTCAAAAGCTGCTGCCTGACGCATTTTTAATTACACTCCGGTGATTGAATTGCTGAAGTAACATCTCGGTCGTGTGAGTGCGTGGATTCATTCCGACTGAACACTTCTACGGAGTCCTTAACGCCGTCATAACGCGTCGAACCTACTCTTAACAGCAAGGAAAAAATGCTGATTTCTATTTATTTACAGGCTAATCGTTACAAAAAGTGAAAATGTCGCTCAAGTACTGTCAGAAATTATTGGTAGAGGGGATCGGATAACCGATCGCTTACGAAAAGATATTGTATCAGTTTAGATAGGAATACAAAAAAGGCAGAAACGCTAAACTGAACACAAAATTGCATATGCAGGCTGGTCCATTGATCGTGACCGGGCCAAATATCTCACTAAACAAGCGTCAAACGAAAAAACTACAAAGAACGAACTTTTTTAGCTTGAAGGGAGAAACCAGATGGCGCTATGGTTGGCTCGCTAGATGGCGCTGCCAAAGGTCAAACGGATATCAACTGCGTTTTTTTTAAATAGGAACCCCCATTTTTATTACATATTCGTGTAGTACATAAAGCAATATGAATGTTTAAGTTGGACCACTTTTTTCGCTTTGTGATAGATGTCGCTGTAATAGTCACAATTTTAGACGAACAGTTGGTAACAGGTAGGTTTTTTAAATTGATACATGTACCTTTGTGAAGTTATCATTTCTGAGAACGCATGCTGTTACAGCGTGATTACTTGTAAATACCACATTAATGCAATAAATGCTCAAAATTATGTCCGTCAATCGCAATGCATTTGGCAATACGTGTAACGACATTCCTCTCAACAGCGAGTAGTTCGCCTTCCGTAATGTTCGCACATGCATTGACAATGCGCTGACTCATGTTGTCAGGCGTTGTCGGTGGATCACGATAGCAAATATCCTTCAACTTTCCCCACAGAAAGAAATCCGAGGACGTCAGATCTGGTGAACGTGCGGGTCATGTTATGGTGTTTCGACGACCAATACACTTGTCATGAGATATGCTATTCAATACCGCTTCAACCGCATGCGAGCTATGTGCCAGACATACATAATGTTGGAAGTAAATCGTCATTCTGTTATGCAGTGAAGCATCTTGTAGTAACATCTGTAGAACAATACGTAGGAAATCAGCATACATTGCAACATTTAGATTTCCATCGATAAAATGGGGGCCAATTATCCTTCCTCCCATAATGCCGCACCATACATTAACCCGCCAACGTCGCTGATGTTCCACTTGTCGCAGCCATCGTGGATTTTCCGTTGCCCAATAGTGCATATTAGGCCGGTTTACGTTACTGCTGTTGGTGAATGACGCTTCGTCGCTAAATAGAACGCGTGCAAAAAATCTGTCATCGTCCCATAATTTCTCTTGTGCCCTGTGGCAGAACTATACACGACGTTTAAAGTCGTCGCCATGCAGTTCCTGGTGCATATTAATATGGTACGTGTGCAATCGATGTTGTTGTAGCATTCTCAACATCAACATTTTTGAGATTCCCGATTCTCGCACAGTTTGTCTGCTACTGATGTGCGAATTAGCCGCGACAGCAGCTAAAACACCTACTTGGGCATCGTCATTTGTTGCAGGTCGTGGTTGACGTTTCACATGTGGCTGAACACTTCCTGTTTCCTTAAATCACGTAACTATCCGGTGAACGGTCCAGACACTTGGATGATGTCGAGGATACAGAGCAGCATACATAGCACACGCCCGTTGGGCATTTTGATCACAATAGCCATACATCAAGACGATATCGACCTATTCCGCAACTGGTAAACGGTCCATTTTAACACGGATAATGTATCACGAAGCAAATACCGTCCGCACTGGCGGAATGTTACGTGATACCACGTACTTATACGTTTGTAATCTATCACAAAGCGAAAAAAATGATCCAACTAAAACATCCATATTTCTTTACGTACTTCACGAATACGTAATAAAAAATGGGGGTTGCTATTTAAAAAAAAACCGCAGTTGACATCCGTTTGACCTATGGCAGCGCCATCTCGTGGACCAACCATAGCGCCATCTGGTTTCCCCCTTCGAGCTAGACGAGTTTCGCTCTTTGTAGTTTTTTCGTTTGATGCTTATTTCGTGAGATATTTGACCCGGTCACTATCAACCCCCACCCGGTATACCGTGTGTCCGAAAAGTTCCGAGAGTGATTTTCTTCCTGTGGTACAAGCGACGTCAGCGCAATAACTACGGTGGCCACTTGAACTAAGAACTGTAGACAACAGACTGTGTATCCGACCAGTCAGCTGTGAGCGGTCAGCGTTTCGTAGTGGATGTGCGGTCGTAGCGTGACAGAGCTGTTGCCTCACAAGTCACAATGGAGCAGTATCTCTCAGTCTTGAAGAAGATAAAAGGGCAAAGTTTGACCCGAACACGTTGACTCCGAAAAAAAATTACATGTTGGCGCCCGCGGTGACTTGATTGAAATGGAAGACGCTGACATTGCTTTACTGGAAAACAGAATCAACTCGTGTGACGGGACTAGACGTTATCAATACGAAACTACCACGGAACGACGAAGTGCAGAAATCCACATGAAGGGTCAATAGTCTGGAGACATAACCGAAATTCAAAGGCAATGTGACGCGCGGGTGTCACATTGCCTGATGTTTCACATGACTACGAGGGTTGGAACTTAAACAGTGGCAACTATTTATTCACAACCGATACAAAAAAGTTACGTGTTTGCACCTGTTACTGTCCTTCAAAGTAGTCACCAGCGTTGTGTAGAACTCGTTGCCAGCGATTTGGGAGGCGTAGTACGAGGCGCATTCAAGTTCTAAGGCCTCCGATTTTTTTTCTCCGGACTGGAAAGAGATAGAAACATGCGCATTGTTTTAAAATGAGGCCGCGTTCATTGTTAATACGTCCCAGAGATGGCAGCACCGTACAGCAGATGGAATTTTACCGCCAGCGGCGAGAATGAGAACTGTTTTAAATACTTAAAATGACGACGTTTTCCTTACTTGAATAGTGTGCAATCATTCGTTTTCTGAATTTGCGTGGTGTGAAACCAATTGAAATTAATCGACAGTTGAAGGAGACATGTGGTGATGGAGTTATGGATGTGTCGAAAGTGCGTTCGTGGGTGTGACAGTTTAATGAAGGCAGAACATCGTGTGACAACAAACCGAAACAACATCGGGCTCGCACAAGCCGGTCTGACGACATGATCGAGAAAGTGGAGAGAATTGTTTTGGGGGATCGCCGAATGACTGTTTGAGACGTGGATGCCATTTTTCAATCCAGAAACAAAGCGCCAGTCGGTTCAATGGTAGCACACAGATTCACCGCCACCAAAAAAATTTCGGGTAACCGCCAGTGCTGAAAAAATGATGGGGTTCATGTTCTGGGACAGCGAGGGCGTAATCCTTACCCATTGCGTTCCAAAGGGCACTATGGTAACAGGTGCATCCTACGAAAATGTTTTGAAGAACAAATTCCTTCCTGCACTGCAACAAAAACGTCCGGGAAGGGCTGCGCGTGTGCTGTTTCACCAAGACAACGCACCCGCACATCGAGTTAACGTTACGCAACAGTTTCTTCGTGATAACAACTTTGAAGTGATTCCTCGTGCTCCCTACTCACCTGACCTGGCTCCTAGTGACTTTTGGCTTTTTCCAACAATGAAAGACACTCTCCGTGGCCGCACATTCACCAGCCGTGCTGCTATTGCCTCAGCGCTTTTCCAGTGGTCAAAACAGACTCCTAAAGAAGCCTTCGCCGCTGCCATGGAATCATGGCGTCAGCGTTGTGAAAAATGTGTACGTCTGCAGGGCGATTACGTCGAGAAGTAACGCCAGTTTCATCGATTTCGGGTGAGCAGTTAATTAGAAAAAAAAAAAAAATCGGAGGCCTTAGAACTTGAATGCACCTCGTATACCGTTAGCAGAGCCCGTTCTGTTAATGGTGCGAATGGAGCGGTCTACTGCCTGTCGAATCTCTGTAACAGTTCTGAAGCGAACGCCACGAAGTGGTTCCTTCATCTTCGGAATCAAATCAGAGTCACAAGGACTTAAGTCCGGGGAGTATGGTGGATGGTACAGTACTTCCCAGTCCCATCGACCCAACCGAGCAGCCACAGCTTGTGCTGTATGCGCCCGCGCATTGACGACACGCCAGCTTGCTGAAATGACGCGTTGCCATTGGGTTGAGTGGTATCACTGATACAGTCAGTATTGTACAGAAAAATCGGCACAAAATGGTTCAAAAGGCTCTGAGCACTATGGGACTCAACTGCTGAGGTCATCAGTCCCCTAGAACTTAGAACTACTTAAACCTAACTAACCAACGGACATCACACACATCTATGCTCGAAAAAGGATTCGAACCTGCGACCGTAGCGGTCGCGCGGTTCCAGACTGTAGGGCCTACAACCGCTTGGCCACTCCGGCCGGCAAAATCGGTACACGTTGGGCTCCTAGATTATTGACAATAATGAAAACGATGAGGAAGAATGTGTGCGAGGGTCTCATGAACAGCTTTACTGAAGAATGAAAACAATGGCCGGCCGCGGTGGTCTAGCGGTTATAGGCGCTCAGTCCGGAACCGCGCGACTGCTACGGTCGCAGGTTCGAATCCTGCCTCGGGCATGGATGTGTGTGATGTCCTTAGGTTAGTTAGGTTTAAGTAGTTCTAAGTTCTAGGGGACTGATGACCACAGATGTTAAGTCCCATAGTGCTCAGAGCCATTTGAACCATTTTTTTGAAAACAATGGTTAGACGGGTGTCATTACCCAGGATTTTCGTCCGAACCTGAGTGCAAAACCCAATCTATGCGTTCCCCTCGAAAGAAGAAACCAAGACTTTCACGAATAGCAGGCCAAAAGGTGGTCTCTTTCTTCCGGGACCAGTGTGGTGTCATTTTCATTGACTTTTTGGAACCTGGCTCCACAGTTAACCAGAACTGTTACTGTTTGTCACTGGACAAGCTGCGACGTGCCATCAAGACCCACAGACAACAGCTTCAGGGTCATCTCATCAGACTACACCACGACAATCCAAGCCGATACAGCCCTTTTGACGCAAGAGAAAATCAGGAAAATGAGTTGGAAAATTGTTCCTCATCCCCCCTACAGTCCGGACTTGGCTCCGTCTGACTTATACCTCTTTGGTCGTCTGAAGACTCACCTGCGTGGTAAAACATTTGATAGCGAGAAAGACCTTATTTCCTGTGTCAAGCGATGGTGTAAAAGTCAATGCCTAGAATTTTACCAAAGTGCATTTACATCATAGAAAGGACATTGGGCCAGATGCGTCACAGATGGTAGAGGCTACATTGAGTAGGCTTAATGTATAGCTAAATGTTCCAAGTATGTTCACAAATAATTTCATTATCCTCCTGCAATAAATAAAAAATATATAACGACGACTGAGGAAAACTTTTTGAACACCCTCTGTAAATCACTTCTACCGTTTTCCATTTCATTGGATAATTCCTTCGCGACGAGTCGTTGTGTTTTGTCTTAGATTGTACAAAATATTGAAAGTCAAATTTTTGTTGCCCTTGAAACCCGCTAGATAGACAACCTGGAACTGGGACCGGGTTTCGTGTCCTGGGATAGTGACTCAGGGATCTAGATATCGAACATTGTCTGAATATCACACATCCAGCTTTGTGGCGACGAATCAAGATATTCGTAGAATGTGCTGCCCTTCCAAGAAATGGCAAGAGTAGTGAATACGGCAACCCCAGACATGTTCGTAGAAGTCTCGAACGAGTCTGAATGTCTGGATGTCTGTCGTGCATCAGAAAGAAAGCTTACTGAAGATTTGTGGAAGCTAAATGGAGAGATTGATCCTAAACGGAATCGTAAAAAGTACGGATGGGTTTATTCGTATACGTCTAAAATCGTGTGGTTCTTTTGACGATAAAAGCTTTACAAGTCCTACAAGTAAGTTAAAATTTATCGTGTTCGTGGGATGTAGTCTTGTGAAATTGGCTCAATATTTTTGAAACACTGTATTTGAAGTAAACTGAACGAGGCACCACATAACGATGAGTGTTATGGGGTAGGAATACGCCGTTCCGACGTATTGGATTTCCTGTGTGGCCGCTGCCCTCATCAGAGGCTTATTAACTTGGTAGCCCCACGGCACGGTGGGCCCAATCTAGATGGTGCCCTTGTGTGTGTGTGTGTGTGTGTGTGTGTGTGTGTGTGTGTGTGTGTGCAGGCGCGTGGGCGTGCATTCATGCTTGCGCGCGTAATTAAGCGTAGGTGTTAATTTCCTGGGATGTACGACCAACCGCGTCTGTATTTAGCTGCGCTCGAGTGCTTTCCACGTGTGTGTGTGTGTGTGTGTGTGTGTGTGTGTGTGTGTGTGTGTGTCTATTTGCGTACAACGAGGTCCGGAGAGCTGAACGAGCGTTTTAGCTAAAATAGTTGTGGAGGACATACCGAAGCGAAGACTAACAACATACAGTATGACCCGAACGTTCGATAAATAATGATGCAGGGCTATAAATAGAAAGCGCAGAATTTTGGATGTTCTGTAGTATTCATTTATTTCGCTAACCGATGTTCGGCTATTGTATCAGTAACAGCATCGTAGCCACTTTATTGTCGTGCTCAGCGTAGGTAGTAAAAGTCCAGAACAACTCGGAATGTAGTGACGCAGTGAGATTTGGAACGGAGGACGATTCCTACAGGTTGTCAAGGAAATAGTTCGCTTAGTGAACGACTGGCTAGGAACGGAGTCTGGAACACTACGAGGACGTTGTAATTGTAAAACATCAATCCAAAGACAGAAACCGCAACACAAGCAGTAGCGGATCACCGTATCAAATGGTGCGGTCTGAATAACAGGCAATTGGTACCACAATGTTTTTCTGTCGTGTTTGTGTACTGTAAGGTAGTCACGTCATTTTCGTTTTTGTTTGTCACCGATGTGCACGTCAGAGAGAGAGGAAGTTACGTTACTGTTAAACAATCTTTGATCTTGTCGTGGCACAGTCTTTGCCTCTGCCAACTCTGATACATTCTTAGTTGAAGTGCGGTAGGCGGTGGACGTATTTAGCAGTGTTGTGCGGACTTGTGATTGTATCTGTTAAATAAAGAATATGTTAAAGGACAGCAAGGATCAGTACGGTGTTTTAGGAAACAGCGGTCATGCGAGACACAGCTGGCCCCCTTTGTGCATGATACACAATAGCCTCTAGTTACCGGCTCCCAGGTTGATGCCATATATCTCGACTTTCAAAAGGCGTTCGACTCAGTTCCGCACTGTCGCTTGCTCCAAAAAGTGCGCGCTTACGGCCTATCCGATGACATACGCGGTTGGATAGAAAGTTTTCTAACAGACAGGGAGCAGTATGTCGTCCTGATTGGGGTGACTTCAACAGAAACAAGCGTAACTTCAGGTGTGCCCCAGGGCAGCGTAATAGGTCCACTGCATTTTACGATGTACATAAACGATCTGGTTGACGGTATCGACAGCGGCATTAGACTATTTGCCGATGATGCTGTAGTCTACAGGAAAGTAGTATCACACGAAAGTTGTGAAAGAATCAACGAGGATTTGCATTTGCAGAAAATAAATGCGTGGTGTAATGACTGGCAGTTATGTCTCAATATTAGTAAGTGTAACCTACTGCGTATGGCAAAACGAAAATCCTCGTTAACGTACGAGTACAAAATAAATGCCCAGTCTTTGGAAGCGGTAACATCCGTGAAGTATCTGTGTGTGACTATTCGAAATGATCTCAAATGGAATGATCAGATCAGACAAGTAACGGGCAAGGCGAACTCTAGATTGCGGTTTATTGGCAGAATCCTGAAGCGATGCAGTCCTTCAACAAAGGAAATTGCTTACAATACGTCAGTTCGTCCAGTCTTAGAGTACTGTTCGTCTGTATGGGACCCTTACCAGTTGGGTCTGATTCAATAGATCAAGAAGAAGAGCGGCATGATTCGTGACTGGTACATTTAGCTATCGCGAGAGCTTTACAAATCTCATAGAAAGTTTGAAGTGCGACACACTTGCAGATAGACGACGTGCTAAACTGAAGGGGCTGCTCACTAAATTCCGAAATCCGATGTTCGCCGAGGATGTAGAGCATATATTATTACCACCAACTTTCAAATTGCGCAATGATCACCGTTCAAAGATAAGGGAAATTAGAGCCCGTACTGAGGCGTTCAGACAGTAGTTTTTTCCTCGCGCTATCCGTGAGTGGAACAGAGGTGGGGGGCAGGGAATATGACTTTGGCGCCAATTGTGCCCTCCGCCACACACCGCTTGGTGGCTAGCGGAGATATGTAGTTGTAGATGTGTATATTGAAAGGTGAAAGGGATATATATTTTGAATAATGTTATTATTTCTGAAGAGTAGTAGTTTGAGGTAAGACTTCAGCACAGCGCAGCTAGTTGGAATTATTGTCAGGTATTTAACTTGCTCAGAGCTGTGAGAAAGACCACCCCCCTTCCCTGATACATGCATTAACATATTAATCGATTAAGCTGTTTGATTTATATAAGAATTCTCTGTTAACATTGTATCATTTTTAAATCATTGTTAACTTTGTTAAACATAGTATTCTTCAGAGCAATGTCTATGTGAAGGTCACGCGAAGTTTTACTCTGTACTTTTGAACATATACTTCATTCTAAAATCGTTGTCTTGGAATGTCATTTCATAGGAATAGTTACTCTCTCCACCTCGCTGTTTATCATTATGCTCTACGTCATACAGCAGTTGTTTTTTAAGTTGGTTTGAAAATAACACGCTAGTGTATGTTGGCAAGATGTGCATTTCCCCCGTCCTTTTTGCTATGCGTTTTTAATGTACAATTTTAAATTTGAAATATTCAATTAATGATTTGCAAGTGCACATTTGGTATTTTGTGGTAATCTCTTGCCAAATAAAGTAATGTTAAGTCTTCACGTGACACACGTCACATAGAGGGCGTTCCAAGCCCCTGTCACATCGAGGTCTGCTGTATAGGTGAATGTAAACAGCGGCTTTAGCTATTGTGATCGTTTCATAGCTTCTGTTACTGCTTCTAAGTAGACACCAGTGCCTATGAGATTTAATTTGTACGCTTAAGGTACAGGGTGTTTCAAAAATGACCGGTATATTTGAAACGGCAATAAAAACTAAACGAGCAGCGATAGAAATACACCGTTTGTTGCAATATGCTTGGGACAACAGTACATTTTCAGGCGGACAAACTTTCGAAATTACAGTAGTTAACATTTTCAACAACAGATGGCGCTGCGGTCTGGGAAACTCTATAGTACGATATTTTCCACATATCCACCATGCGTAGCAATAATATGGCGTAGTCTCTGAATGAAATTACCCGAAACCTTTGACAACGTGTCTGGCGGAATGGCTTCACATGCAGATGAGATGTACTGCTTCAGCTGTTCAATTGTTTCTGGATTCTGGCGGTACACCTGGTCTTTCAAGTGTCCCCACAGAAAGAAGTCACAGGGGTTCATGTCTGGCGAATAGGGAGGCCAATCCACGCCGCCTCCTGTATGTTTCGGATAGCCCAAAGCAATCACACGATCATCGAAATATTCATTCAGGAAATTAAAGACGTCGGCCGTGCGATGTGGCCGGGCACCATCTTGCATAAACCACGAGGTGTTCGCAGTGTCGTCTAAGGCAGTTTGTACCGCCACAAATTCACGAAGAATGTCCAGATAGCGTGATGCAGTAATCGTTTCGGATCTGAAAAATGGGCCAATGATTCCTTTGGAAGAAATGGCGGCCCAGACCAGTACTTTTTGAGGATGCAGGGACGATGGGACTGCAACATGGGGCTTTTCGGTTCCCCATATGCGCCAGTTCTGTTTATTGATGAAGCCGTCCAGGTAAAAATAAGCTTCGTCAGTAAACCAAATGCTGCCCACATGCATATCGCCATCATCAATCCTGTGCACTATATCGTTAGCGAATTTCTCTCGTGCAGCAATGGTAGCGGCGCTGAGGGGTTGCCGCGTTTGAATTTTGTATGGATAGAGGTGTAAACTCTGGCGCATGAGACGATACGTGGACGTTGGCGTCATTTGGACCGCAGCTGCAACACGGCAAACGGAAACCCGAGGCCGCTGTCGGATCACCTGCTGCACTAGCTGCGCGTTGCCCTCTGTGGTTGCCGTACGCAGTCGCCCTACCTTTCCAGCACGTTCATCCGTTACGTTCCCAGTCCGTTGAAATTTTTCAAACAGATCCTTTATTGTATCGCTTTTCGGTCCTTTGGTTACATTAAACCTCCGTTGAAAACTTCGTCTTGTTGCAACAACACTGTGTTCTAGGCGGTGGAATTCGAACACCAGAAAAATCCTCTGTTCTAAGGAATAAACCATGTTGTCTACAGCACACTTGCACGTTGTGAACAGCACACACTTACAGCAGAAAGACGACGTACAGAATGGCGCACCCACAGACTGCGTTGTCTTCTATATCTTTCACATCACTTGCAGCGCCATCTGTTGTTGAAAATTGTAACTACTGTAATTTCGAAAGTTTGGCGCCTCAAAATGTACTGTTGTTCCAAGCATATTGCAACAAACGGTGTATTTCTATCGCTGCTCGTTTAGTTTTTATTGCTGTTTCAAATATACCGGTCATTTTTGAAACACCCTGTATGTTCTTACCAACAGTTGGTTTGTACTCAGGTGTATTTGTGGTCTTTTCTTATTCACTGACCGCTATGAGAAATGTTAAACTTCCCGCACTGAAGATGATCGTTATGTGATCGAAAATCGTTTTTGCTGATAATAAATTATCAAAATTACGGCCAGTGCTGACCTTCCTTCTAATTTTATTTATCATACGGTCGTAGTGCACACAGCACTCTATGGAGTCGCCAATCAAGTTTGAATATGGATTTAGAAACAGAACTCTAGCTTAGCCGCTCTGCCTGCTTGCTGTTTGCTGATGTGCTTTCGAGACGCGAGGTAAGCGGAAATTTTGATTGGCGCCAGATAATCGTTTTACTTCAGTTGCGCATGTAACATAAAGACAAGTTGCATTCAGATCAGTTACAGTTCTGTTCAAACTAGGTTCTGTTTATTCAACAGTTAGCATACGGTTTTATGTTGGAAAACAATTCGCAAATATAGAGTTTTGGTAACACGTAGATTTTTGTAGCGTGGGAGGTAAAGCTGGGCTAAGTTTGTTGCAGAAGCAAATATAGTGGGAGGTTGCAGTATGTTAGTGTGTGTGTGTGTGTGTGTGTGTGTGTGTGTGTGTGTGTGTGTGTGTGCGCGAGTGCATGAATGTGAAGTCTCATCGCCTCCTATTAGTCCTTTCTTTCATTGAGGCTTTTTTGATCAGGATCGCTTCTTCAGGCTGGCACTGAAAACTTTTAGACAATAAAAAAAAAGATTTCTTAAAAAATTAAATTATTTTATTGTTTTTGGAAATATTCCCTTTTAACAGCGCTATTTGCATTTGGTGAAACCATTCCTCAAACTAGTGCTGCCACTCTACTTCAGGCACTTCAGAAACCAGGTTTTATAATGTTTCGTTGCTTCATCCGACGACGAAGTACTGTTTTCTCACATTTTATCTTTAATTTTTGGAAACAAAAAGAAATTACAAGGCGCTATGTCAGGACTGGATGGAAGATCTATGGTGTTGACTTTGAGTGCATTGAGATATTCAGTTACTAGTTTTACTGTAAGTGGTGATGCATTGTCATGATGGAAAACAATGAGCTTTTTCAGAAATTTACCGCAAACAGACATTCGTGTACCAATCAGCACTACCAATACGACTATCTTTTAATGCTGCAATAACTACATGACCCATTTTAGAAAAAAAAAAACTACCAGCGCGATTCTTACTAGAACTACGAATTCGTAATTTGTAGGCTTAGGTTTTGTCCGAAAGGTCCACTGCGCAGATTGACATTTGTTTTAAGGGTCACAACAATGGATCCAGAAGTAATCATCAGTAACGAACGATATTTCAAACCAAACTTGTGGAAATTTTCCAGTGCATTTTTGATCGGGAGTCATTTTATGTGGAATCCATCGACAACCTAATGCTCTCACATCTGCCCGTTGATGGAAAATGTTTTTTCTTTTCACTGATACCAATGGCCAATATCACCCAAATAAACTCATAAGATGTCCGTCGACGTTTTTGAAGTATTAATCTGTTGTTGTTGTTGTTGTTGTTGTGGTCTTCAGTCCAGAGACTGGTTTGATGCAGCTCTCCATGCTACTCTATCCTGTGCAAGCCTCTTCATCTCCCAGTACCTACTGCAACCTACATCCTTCTGAATCTGTTTAGTGTATTCATCTCTTGGTCTCCCTCTACGATTTTTTACCCTCCATGCTGCACTCCAATACTAAATTGGTGATCCCTTGATGCCTCAGAACATATCCTACCAACCGATCCCTTCTTCTAGTCAAGTTGTACCACAAATTCATCTTCTCCCCAATTCTATTCAATACCTCCTCATTAGTTTTGTGATCTACCCATCTAATCTTCAACATTCTTCTGTAGCACCACATTTCGAAAGCTTCTATTCTCTTCTTGTCTAAACTATTTATCGTTCACGTTTCACTTCCATACATGACTACACTCCATACAAATACTTTCAGAAACGACTTCCTGAGACTTAAATCTATACTCGACGTTAACAAATTTCTCTTCTTCAGAATCGCTTTCCTTGCCATTGCCTGTCTACATTTTATATCCTCTCTACTTCGACCATCATCAGTTATTTTGCACCCTAAATAGCAAAACAAATTTACCACTTTAAGCATCTCATTTCATAATCCAATTCCCGCAGCATTACCCGACTTAATTCGACTACATTCCATTATCCTCATTTTGCATTTGTTGATGTTCATCTCATATCCTTCTTTCAAGACGCTATCCATTCCATTCAACTGCTCTTCCAAGTCCTTTGCTGTCTCTGACAGAATTACGTCATCGACGAACCTCAAAGTTTTTATTTCTTCTCCATGGATTTTAATTCCTACTCGGAATTTTTCTTTTGTTTACTTTACTACTTGCTCAATATACAGATTGAATAACATCAGAGATAGGCTACAACCCTGTCTCACTCCCTTCCCAACCACTGCTTCCCGTTCATGTCCCTCGACTCTTATAACTGCCATCTGGTTTTACCTCTGCCACCTTCAGAATTTGAAAAAGAATGTCCCAGTCAACATTGTCAAAAGCTTTCTCTAAGTCTACAAATGCTAGGAACGTATGTTTGCCTTTCCTTAATCTATTGGTCTGACATCGGCATTATTTTAACCAGTAACATCCGTTCTTGGGTGCACTCCACGAAATTCATCGCTAAGGAAAGTCCGATCTCTTTCGAAATCGCTTCCGGCCAAATGCATCTCTAAGCCGATGTTAATATTGTTTGGTCTTTAATGACACTTAAAAATTGTAGAAAAATAGCCTGGTAATATTCTGTAGTGAAATTAATTTTTCGACACACATAACATTTTGAAATGATGATAATTAGCAATCTTTCATAATAAATCCAAAAACCTTCGCCGTAATCAACTCACAAAACATAAAATAGCAAACTTCATTGTAAAACTGTAAAACTTCCTGGCAGATTAAAATTGCGTGCCGGACCCAGACTCGAACTTAGGACCCTTGCCCTTTGGGGGCAAATCCTCTACCAACTAAGTTACCCACGCACGACTCACGATCCCTTCTCACAGCTGTAATTCCGCCAGTACCTCGTCTCCTACCTTCCAAACTTCACAGAAGCTCTTCTGCGAACCGTGCAAGACTAGGACTCCTGGAAGAAAGGATTTTGCGGAAACATGGCTTAGTCACAGCCTGGTGGCTGTTTCCAGAATGAGATTTTCACTCTGCAGTCGAGTGTGCACTGATATGAAACTTCCTGGCAGATTAAAACTGTGTGCCGGACCGAGACTCAGATGGTAGAGCACTTGCTCGCGAAAGTCAAAGGTCCCGAGCTCGAGTCTCGGTCCAGGACATAGTTTGAATCTGCGAGGAAGCTTCATATCAGCGCCCACCCCGCTGCAGAGTGAAAATCTCATTATGGAACTTCCGTTGTTTTTAGAACCTCCGTGAATGCATTGACAGTCAGGTGACAAAAACTCATGGGATAGCGATATGCACAAATACAGATGACGGTAGCATCGCGAACACAAGGTATGACAAAGGCAGTGCATTCCCGGAGCTGCCATTTGTACTCATGTAATGTGAAAAGATTTGCGACATTGTAAGTAGGCTGTTTAGGTTTTTTTATTGGTAACGCCACCTCTGTATGAAAATCACTGGCTGTGCTGTGTGCAGTCTGTGGCTGCTTTGCATTGTTGTAATACTCGCCATTGTAGTGTTGGGCAGCTGGGCTGTTAACAGCGCGTAGCGTTGCGCAGTTGGAGGTGAGCCGCCAGCAGTGGTGGATGTGGAGAGAGAGATGGTGGAGTTTTGAAATTTGTCTTGAACTGCTATATTTATATATGATGATATCAAGGTAAATACATTGTTTGTTCTCTATTAATATCTTTCATTTGCTAACTATCCCTATCAGTAGTTAGTGCCTTCCATAGTTTGAATCTTTTATTTAGCTGGCAGTAGTGGCGCTCGCTGTATTGCAGTAGCTTGAGCAGCGAAGATTTTTGTGAGGTAAGTGATTTGTGAAAGGTATAGTTTAATGTTAGTCAGGGCCATTCTTTTGTAGGGAATTTTGAAAGTCAGATTGCGTTGCGCTAACAAAATATTGTGTGTCAGTTTAAGCACAGTCATGTATAAATGTTCAAAGGGGACGTTTCATATGGCGACCCTGCCAGGATACCTCACTGGAATCTTGTGATTTTTTTTCTTGTAGTTTGTGTAATTAGTGTAGATTTTGTTTATTGATAGCACGTAATCATAGAGAGAATTTCCTTTGTAGTTGTAGTTTTTCATTGTTGTACAGTAAAACAGTTGTGGCATGCATGTAGATTTGCACCAAGTATTTCGCAGCTGCGCTGGCAATTAAGTAGACATTATTTCCATTGCTATGTTATTTTATTTTGCTCTTCAAATTGTGCTTTTCTGTGTTATCGTGTGAAATATTGTGACAATTATGGCGTGTGAAAAACGTAATACTAGGCTCCAAAGTAAACTGAGAAATGACAGTGAAGACGAAAGCAGTGTGTTAGCGCCGCAGAGTAATGAATTAACTAATGTTCAAAGTAGTAATTTGGTAATTGCGCATAGGGAAATGGAGCGGGCGGCAAACAATGGTGTAGACAGTGAAACAGGTAGTGAACAGGGAAGCGTTATCGATCGATTGGTCGGAAACAGCTCGCCTCAGGAATCGGGAATGACAGAACACAATATTGCAAATACTGCAGACTCAGGTTTTGGGTTCTCACCGTTTTCTCAAATGAGTCAAGACACATTTTCCGCTTGTCAAAATGTGAATGTTGCCGGTGCAACTTCACTGCCGAAAAGCACTGAGGAACATGTTTCAGACACCAGTGCATTGTTATTACAATTAATGCAACAAATGGGACAAAAGCTTGAAAAGTTAGACACAATGGAACAACATCAGAGACAAACACAGCAACAGTTAGACACAGTGGAACAAAATCTCAAAAAGTTAGACACAATGGAACAAAATCAGAGACAAACACAGCAACAGCTTCAAAAGTTAGACTCATTGGAACAAACTCTTGAACAAACGCGTGAAGATTTAACTACTGAGTTACATAACATTGAATCGAAATGTCAAAAAGTCTGTAATGACGTAAAAACTCAAATTTGTGAGCATTTTCAACCTATTTTTTCGCGGCATGAAAAGGCATTACAGAATCACGAAGCAGCCATAAAAGAACTGCAAATTATTGTTCATGAAAATCATGAGACCTTGCAAGCTAAATTTGACTCAGTTGCATCTACCGATTCGGTTACGCAACTTGCAAAAACTCAGGAAAACTTAAAGAACACAGTAGATTCGATTTCAACACAAATGGACACTCTGAAACTTGGTTCAGAAAAACACATTGAGGAAATGTGTTCACTATCAGAGAAAGTAGCCGAACTTTCGGATCAGTTCACTAACTTATCTACGAAGGTAGATGATAATCTGAACGACACAAAACCGGTAGTCTTTAATGACACAGAAGAGTGCGAACAAATTAGGAAATTCAAACAAAATCAGAATCAAATTAATACGCAACACCAAAGAGAAATCCGGGAAGTACAAGATCAGCTGACTCAGGTAATACAAGAATTACGTATTTCAGAGGCCACTCGCGCTTCAATACGGGAAGAGGGACTTAGAAATACGGAACAACCACAAAATAATAACACAGGACACTTCGGAAGTTATGAAAGAAATTGGCATGGTGCACCGAATTTTGAAATGGAACCGCCGAAACGACGTAACAATGGCCGATATGCGACTCGCCGACATGATGACTTTGACTATAAGCTGTTCATTACTACACGTAAATTCAAAACATTTAAGAATTCTGGCAACAACATTCATCCACAAGCATGGCTCCATCAATTCTCTCATTGTTTTCCTCCCAACTGGTCATTAGAGCACAGATTAGAATTTATGTGTGGCTACTTAGAGAATGAACCAGCTGTAAGAATGCGGTCGGTCATTCACGATTGCCACAGTGAAGGAGAGTTTTACCATGCCTTCCTCTCAGCATATTGGTCTCAGGCCACACAAGACCGAGTAAAACAAAGCATCATAATGATGAAACGTTTCGAACAATCTGAATTTTCCAGTCTTACGAAA
This sequence comes from Schistocerca piceifrons, assembly GCF_021461385.2. Taxonomy (NCBI): domain Eukaryota; kingdom Metazoa; phylum Arthropoda; class Insecta; order Orthoptera; family Acrididae; genus Schistocerca; species Schistocerca piceifrons. The sequence continues at coordinate 95,279,587 of NC_060147.1, read as the reverse complement.
TATTTTGAAGACATGTTGCAGAAGAATCAGTACCTGTCAAACCCATACAGCCCCTCAGAACTTATCCGCATTTGCTTAATCAAATTGCCTGAACATTTACGACACATTATTTTGGCAGGACGTTGCAAAGACGACATTGAAGCATTTCAGGGACTTTTACAAGAATTAGAAATTGACACTGACAATCGCGGAACGCGAAACCAGGAACACAACAATTACAGGTCACATCCGTCGCAATTCCGCGATGAAAGAAGTAATAACTTGACACAACAAGGCTATTCTCACAACACAAATCGTGACCAAAACAGACACCACCCGTATGACAACCGTTGGCAGAATAATAGTTACAGAGAAAGATCGCATTTCCGTAGAAATGAATATGACAGAGATAACCATAGAAATAGACAATATGGTAACCAGAACTATTATTGTCAAGGGAGGCAGAATAATTTCAGACGCAACAGTTCAGCACGCAGTTACGATTCAGGGAGAAATTCTCCACCACGTGGCCGACAAACAAGAAACTATGTAAACTACCGACAAAACGACAGACGTGAATTTCATCAGAACTGGCGGGATTCTAACAGAGCTGGGCCCTCTCGGCAAGGCGAATTCGTAGAAGTTAGGTCTCCTAATCCCAATAACAACGCGCGCCAACAAAGAGAAAGACAATGACTCGCGCCGCAGGCACCCACGTGCGCCGGCTGGCTCAGAGAAAAATAACATAGACGCTAACCTTGTGAAAAATTCCAGTATTCTTTACTGACGTATACTGCATGATAATTGCGTTCAAGCTGAAATTCTGAGTACTTTGAAGAGTAAAAGATTGTACCACATTTCACATGTAAAACCGTTTATTGAAAGATAATCTGCCTTTTAACTTAGTCTTTGCCATAAAATTTTTCGCTTCACATTACTAATATGCATTGTCAGACTTAGAATCTGTTAACATACAACAATGTTTGAAGTTAAATATCCAATCAAGAACCAAGAGAACTTACTTAAACAGAAATGACGAATGCATTGTTATAGTGAACAGACGTCACAGTGTTATTGTGTGTGTACATTCTTGCTTGTTAGTTGCACGATTATGGAACGACTATAAGGCTTATATACTTAGAACATTTACCAGTACTGCTAATGAGATTTTAATGCAACATTTTGGTTTACTTGAAAATACATTCTGGATTTAAAGTACTTTCTGTGAGATACCAGACAACACAGTGGTTAGTTTATGTGACAACTACACGATTTTATCACGACGCTACTAATGAGTGACAATTTACAATGTTGCTTTTGCAGTGTTTCTGTTTTATATCTGCACAGTTTTTCTGAATTCTTCTGGAAAGTAAAACATGTTTTAGTAGTAACTTTTGTGGTACAGCAACAATGAGATTGTCTTTTCCGTAGCACAAAAATACGTTACAGCACAGTACTTTCTTCATCATGGCAATAAGCGTGATAACTAAGATATCTATACATAAAGCATTTCACTTTTGTTTATCATGAGGTAAGTACATTGACTTCTGCAGAACTTGGCTTTCGGAGGACGATAAGTACGACACTTCCACAGAATTATCTTACAGCAAGACGCACATTTAGCGCTACAGGACACGCATTTGAGAGATTTTGTACTTAAGCCATTTATTTTTCAAGATTTTTGAATTACAAAGAAAGTTTTCCGTGATATATTTCATTCTATTGCTGTAATCTGTAACACCTGAGGGTATAATTACATTAATCCTCAGGGGGGTATACGCCTACTTTGTGTACCATGTGTTTGGCAACCACAAGGAACCCTAGCTAGTATGGTATTTGCTTATACAACTTTACACATCGGTACCATATTTCTCTAACACACAAATTACATAGCTATCTGATCATGTAACTGAGAGATAAACTTTTTTTATTACATCAGTGACAGATGTTTACGCAATTACACAGTTGGATAACTTCACACTTATGAAATTGTATTTTGTCTGTACTTTGTGAAATGCTCATATTTTTTCGGAACCATTGTGATACTATGAGAGCTTTGAATGATGTATTTGGTATGGATTCATGATTTTTAAAGTACGTTTGAGGCAGATGACACTTTTGACATCAGCAAAGAATTTTTTTAATTATTGGAGGAAGCTACGACGATTTTGAGATTTGACTGAGGTGTTATGATGTTATTTTTACGACGACGATGTGTATTATGCTGCTGAGGTATGTTTACGATTAATAGGCTGAGGCTATATGAGTTATTTGATTATGCTTCATATTTATAATGACGAAATATTGACGAGTGTCGATGGATACGTATATGTGTAATAAGGTAAGGAGTAATGAATAGTGGGTAGGGACTCTTGACTTGTGAAAAAGGATGTTGGAAACCAAGAATCGTACTTTAAGAGTTATGAAATGTGTGTAAATGCGTGAATGTATCACAATGCCAGCGAAAATTTTTTGGACAACGTTATATTCATAGGATTTTCTTTCTACAGATTTGCAACGCTAATTCTTGACCTGTGAAATATTTTTATGTGAGACTGTCACTGTAGCGGAAACTGGTGTCGTAAATATTTCCGTAAGAAAGTTAAGTGACCACCTGCATGTAATGCGTCGTGGGCCCGCAGCTGTGTCAAACACCTGGAGAACAAGCCATTAGGGTGTGCCTTTCCGGAAGCACAGGTAGAAAAAAAAAGAAAAAAGGCAGGCCTTTATCCTCGCCATTGGCATTCCTTTAGAGAAAATATTGCAAATGCGACACCCTCATTACTTCGATTAACCTTGCTATTGACATTCCTTTGTAGAAAGCATCGCAAATAATACACGCTCATTACCTGAAAACATATGATTACTCATACTTTGTGCTAATTACTGCAATGCTTATGAATTGATGGGAAATATTCGTACATCTGCACACCTGACTATGACTACTGTCTTTCTAGATGAGAGATTTTTTTACTACTTATGAAATGCCACATGACCATTGAACGATGTTCTTATGCTTTGCTTTGTACATAGTTGCTTATTTCATTTGATATCTAGTTTCTAGCTGCACTGCAGCATTGGTTAAAATAAAATTTTATAGATGTACTAATATAAATATTTTCTGTCTACAGATCGAGTAAATAATAATTTTTTTTAAAAAATGAGGGAGCACAAAATGACATTTACCTTCACAGGAACTGCATTCATAATTTTCTTTTCAAGTAATTGGTAACTTTTTGGTAGAATAACTTCTTGTGGTGCACCACTTTAATTACTTAGACATTAAGATGTGATTATACATTTCCCTTATCTGCATTGTTATCTTTAGTGTACTATTTTTTCTGCTTGAGCTATGTCATGTTTAGATATAAGCTGCTGTTTGCCAGGCATAGTGCTACTGAACTTTAATTTGTGTTACTCTGCTAAGCCAGATTTATTTTTTTGTTGCTGCACATTGGCTCATATTAGTTGTAATGTTGCATTGCTTGGTAATTTAGATTTACTGTAGCTTGCTTTGCAATTTTCTATTTTTTTGTCATTGCTGTTTGTGTTACTTATTTTGTGCTGCTGCATTGCCTCGTCCCTTAGTTTAGCATCTGAGCTCAGTAGATTTAAGTTAGCTTAAGAGGGGGTAGCCTCTAAGAGAATGAGTTGCGATGAATTGGAAGAAATGCATTGAGAAAACAGGTTTAGGTAGGATTTTCTTGGAAATAAATGTTGAGGTAAGAAATGTGTGAACATATAAATACAGAAAGCATGCTTAGATAGAATTTTTTTGGTGGAAACAAAGGATGAAATAAGAGGAAAGATATATGAAGTTTTGGGTTGGACTGCAGTACCAAATGTTACACTGAAAACGAACCCTGTCCTTTCCTATTGGTGTTATCCCACTATGTGTTTGTGTACCCTTGTGTATTTGTTTTCTTCCTGTCTCTGTGTAGTTTCATAGAATTTTTTCTTCTTTTAATATTAAGCTACATTCACTATGATGAGGAATACTGTTATCCTCGAGTATAATTGGCATTAATAATATGTTATTTACTTTGTAAAGATGTTAGACATTATTTATTCTGTTTAAATGCTCATGTGTGAAGTTGATGTTTCGCAAGTTATTCTGATCTTCTATGTATGTACTCATGTCATAATTCCTGTAACACTGATGTATATGTCTATTTCTATTCTTTTGTAAAGCCTGTACTACAAATGTTATCTGTATTGTTATGTTCCTTAATGATGTATTTTGTATCTTTGTAATTGTATTCTCATGTTATAAAATTGTACTTGACACCAGTTCATCAAATTAAGTAACTTGTAAGTTACATTTCACTGCACACGTTTCTGTTGGTCATAGTATATGGACAATATGTGAGAAGTAGGGACTGATAGTGTTTGCACGTGTGTTAATGATTCAGCAAGGGACTGGATAACAGCATTGCTGGTCCTAAGGACAATTTCAAAAACTTTGTGAGTGCACATGTGGTGGTTTATGGACTTGCTATATTATCCGCAAGACTCTTCAACGGTGATTGTGCACCTGCACAGTCACAACAGATGGCTGCTGGCTATCTCTCCAAGGACTACAGTGGGTCTGCATCTTTGATGACCCACCAGTACCATTATCTCTACAAGGACTACAGTGGGTCTGCATCTATGATGACCCACCATGCCATTATTTCTACAAGGACTGCAGTGGGTCTGCACCTCTGGTGGCCCACCAATACCACAATCTCTACCAGGACTACAGTGGGTCTGCTCTGTGATGACCTACCTACCAATACTCTTCAAAATTTCGACTGACTCTGCTGTGGGTTTGCTCTGTTGTGGCCCATTACCTGTCTGCATGTCGAGAGTCAGCACTGTCTTTCCATTGGAAGGACAACACTACTTCTTCAAGACTGCATGGAAATCCACTACTTCCGTGTGCATTTTCTTTTACTGCTCAGACTTTGAGAAAAACTCTGCATTTTTACTGTGATGAACAATGTGGACTGTCTTTATGGACTGTGAGAAATTTTTAGCTTTTGACCAACATTGTATCAATAAGTGTGTGCATTTGATTTCTTTGTTATTGTAATTATGAAAAATTTTTTTCAAATCTGTATTGGCCACTGCCCAATCCAATTTGTAAAAATTTTTGTGGGGAGCATGGGGGCTATGTAAGTAGGCTGTTTAGGTTTTTTTATTGGTAACGCCACCTCTGTATGAAAATCACTGGCTGTGCTGTGTGCAGTCTGTGGCTGCTTTGCATTGTTGTAATACTCGCCATTGTAGTGTTGGGCAGCTGGGCTGTTAACAGCGCGTAGCGTTGCGCAGTTGGAGGTGAGCCGCCAGCAGTGGTGGATGTGGAGAGAGAGATGGCGGAGTTTTGAAATTTGTCTTGAACTGCTATATTTATATATGATGATATCAAGGTAAATACATTGTTTGTTCTCTATTAATATCTTTCATTTGCTAACTATCCCTATCAGTAGTTAGTGCCTTCCATAGTTTGAATCTTTTATTTAGCTGGCAGTAGTGGCGCTCGCTGTATTGCAGTAGCTTGAGCAGCGAAGATTTTTGTGAGGTAAGTGATTTGTGAAAGGTATAGTTTAATGTTAGTCAGGGCCATTCTTTTGTAGGGAATTTTGAAAGTCAGATTGCGTTGCGCTAACAAAATATTGTGTGTCAGTTTAAGCACAGTCATGTATAAATGTTCAAAGGGGACGTTTCAACGTGATTGCGGACGCACTATGCGAATTAACAGACTTTGAGTGCGGAATGGCGATTGGAGCTAGACGCATGGGCATTCCATTTTGAAAACCGTTGTTGTTGTTGTTGTTGTTGTTGTTGTTGTTGTACTGGTCTTCTGTCCAGAGACTGGTTTGAAGCAGCTCTCCATGCTACTCTATTCTGTGCAAGCTTCTTCATCTCCCACTACCTACTCCAACCTACATCCTTCTGAATCTGCTTAGTGTATTCATGAGTTACTCTCCCTCTTCGATTTTTACCCTCCATACTGCCCTCCAATACTAAATTGGTGATCTCTCGATGTCTCAAAACATGTCCTACCAACCCATTCCTACCAACCCATCCCTTCTTCTAGTCAGTTGTGCCACAAATTTCAGTTCTCCCCAATTCTACTCAATACCTCCTAATTAGCTATGTGATCTACTCATCTAATCTTCAACATTCTTCTGTAGCACCACATTTTGAAAGTTTCTATTCTCTGCTTGTCTAAACTATTTATCGTCCATGTTTCATTTCCATACATGGCTACGCTCCATACAAATACTTTCAGAAAGGACTTCCTGACACTTAAATCTATATTCGATGTTAACAGATATCTCTTCTTCAGAAACGCTTTCCTTGCCATTGGAGTGGCTGTGTGGTTCTAGGCGCTACAGTCTAGAGCCGAGCGACCGCTACGATCGCAGGTTCAAATACTACCTCGGGCATGCATGTGTGTGATGTCCTTAGGTTAGTTAGGTTTAACTAGTTCTAAGTTCTAGGCGACTGATGACCTCACAAGCTAAGTCGCATAGTGCTCAGAGACATTTTTTTCCCTTGCCATTGTCAGTCTGCATTTTATATTCTCTCTATTTCGAGCATCATCAATTTGGCTCCTCAAATAGCAAAACTCATCAACTACTTTAAGCGTCTCATTTCCTAAACTAATTCCCTCACCATCACCCGACTTAATTCGACTACATTCCATTATCCTCGTTTTGCTTTTGTTGATGTTCATCTTATATCCTCATTTCAAGACATTGTCCATTCCGTGCAACTGCTCTTCCAAGTCCTTTGCTGTCTCTGACAGAATTACAATGTCGTAGGCGAACCTGAAAGTTTTTATTTCCTCTCCATGGAAAATCGTTACGGAATTAAATTTTCCGAGATCAACAGTGTCAAGCGGGCCGAATAATGTCAAATCTCAAGCATTACCTATCACCACGGACAATGCAGTGGGCGACAGCCTTCACTTAACGACCGAGAACAGCGGCGTTTGTCTGGAGTTGTCAGTGCTAACAACAAGCAACACTGCGTGAAATAACCGCAGAAATCAATGTTGGACGTACGACGAACGTATCCGTCAGGACAGTACGGCCAAATTGGCGTTAATGGGCTATGGCAGCAGACGACCGACGCGATGCCTTTGTTGACAGCATGATATCGCCTGCAGCGCCTCTACTGGACTCGTGACCATACCTTTTGGATCCTAGACGACTGGTAAACCATAGTCTGGTGCGATGAGCCCCGATTTCTGTTGGTGAGAGCTGATGGTAGATTTCCAGTGTGGTGCAGACCCCACGAAGTCATGGACACAAAAAAAAAAAAAAGTTCAAATGGCTCTGAGCACTATGGGACTTAACATCTGAGGTCATCAGTCCCCTAGAACTTAGAACTACTTAAACCTAACTAACCTAAGGACATCACACACGTCCATGCCCATGGGAGGATTCGAACCTGCGACCATAGCGGTGGCGCGGTTCCAGACTGAAGGGCCTAGAACCACTCGGCCACAGCGGCTGGCCTCAAATCGTCGACAAGGATATATCCAAACTGCTGCTGGTTCTATAATGGTGTAGGCTATGTTTACGTAGAATGGACTGGAACCTCTGGTCGAACTGAACTGATCACTGACTGGAATTTTTTGTGTTTGGCTACTTGGAGACCATTTGAAGCCATTCACGGACTTGATGTTTCCAAACAGCGCTAGGTTTTTGTATGGATGACAATGCGCTATGCCGCCGCGCGACAACTGTTCGCGATTGGTTTGAAACTCAGAGCAATTCGAGCGAATCATTTGTCCATCCAGATCGACATGATCGGAAGGCCAGTTCGTGCACAAAATCCTGCACAGGCAACGCTTTCGCAGTTATGGAAGCCTATAGAGGCAGCATGGCTCAGTATTTCTGCACCTACGACTTGTTGACTCCATGCCATGTAGAGATGCTGCACTACAGCGCGCAATAGGAGATCCGACACGATATTATGAGGTATCCCATGACTTTTCTTGCCTCAGTGTAATACAACAGTGGCATGGGTTTCTTGTATGGGGCTCCTACTTCTTTTACGTTTACAACACACCGGGTTAATAGGAGGCTGCTTTTCAGTTTATCGCCTAGATATTGATGCCATCGGAATTTCATGGAATTCTGCTGCGAATGCTACATTTTTTCAAAGTCTTTATCTCGGAACCAGATTTATAATCTTATCTAGGTGAAATGTTGACTGAAGCCGGCCGCTGTGACTGAGCGGTTCTAGGCGCTTCAGCCCGGAACCGAGCTGCTGCTACGGTCGCAGGTTCGAATACTGCCTTTGGCACGGATGTGTGTGATGTCCTTAGGTTAGTTAGGTTTAAGTAGTTCTAAGTTCTAGGGCACTGATGATCTCAGATGTTAAGTCCCATAGTGCTCAGAGCCATTTGAACCATTTTGTTGACCGAAAACTACTGATGAATTCGACAGCGTGTATGGCGTGAAGATCTCTCGATGAATTACTGGTAATCACTATTTTGTAGGTCATCATTGACCAGAAATTCGTGGTTACTTAAGCCAGTAATTTTTCATTCTTAGAGAACGAAACGCGCAGTAATAAGGCATCTGTAAAGAATAAAGAGTAGATTTCAGACTATTATATACCACAGGAAAGTAGCATCAACGCATTTTTAGCGTAAATACACAGCAGTAACATAAAAAACTTTAGTACGAATGCAAATAGTACAACAATATTTTCAGCGTTGTATGCTTTCCGTACTGATTGATTTCGTTAAAAGATGACTGCAGTTGGAAGATAATCTTCAAAACGCCATTAATCTATCGTATAGTACATCATCGACATGCTCACCGTCACATGTTCCCGGGAAGTGCAGAGGGTATTGGAGCGTAAAAATGGCCAGAAAAAAGCTGAAATAAAACAGCCCGTCTTGTTGTGGAGTTTTATTTTTGCAATAATAAAACTGTGTGGACGAGGTGACAAAAAGGTAATGGCTGGTAGTGATTCAAAAAGGGGGACGAGGAAATAAGAATCATTTGTTACGCTGGTAATGCAGTTCTGCTGGAAAACAGTGAAGATAACCTACATAAAGTTTTATATACATATTCGACGTGGCTGCGAAAAACCTAAATACGGTCACATACACTCAAAAAACCAAGTGTATAGCCACATTTGTGGACCGAGTTATATGCAGACTGGAAGTGTATGGGACAATTATTCAAAAGATAATGACTTTTAATAATCTTGATGTTGACCCGTCTGACGGTGGAAATATCGAAAAGAAAGATAGAGGACAAGTAGCAACAGCAAATAAAGTGACAGGGTGTTTAAACGATACTACTTGGAAAAACATGCATGTAGGGAATGGGGCATACAAAACAATAGTAAGACCATTTATGACATACGCAGCTGAGACAAGATCAGGAACATCAAAAACAAAAAGACTTTTGGAAAAGACGGAAACGAAAATTCTGCAAAGGGTTATAAGGAAGACACTGCGCGATAGAGAGACAAGTGAAAGCATAAGAAAAGGATGTAAAGTGGACCCCATTAATGAGGAGGTACATAAGAGAGAGCATGAATAGAACATACACTTTGATAGGATAGATGAAGGGAATATTGTGAAAATAGTAAGCTGGGAAAAGAAATATTGGCCGTCCATAGAAAAGGTGGAGCGACAAAATCAGGTTAGACTTAGAGGTACTGAAGGATATAGGCTTTACTTTAGGAATAAAGGAAGAAGAAGATACTGTGTAAGGTACTTGATGGGGGGGGGGGGGGGGGGGTTAGAGCGTATATGAAAGTGCAGAAACGTAGACGTTGTTAGATAACTCAATTTGTACGAAGAACGATTTTATTAAATTTCATACACATACAAGCCAAAATGCAATCAACACTGATATTATCTTGATTTTTTTACGTTGGAATCAGGTACTTGACAAATAATTTACTCAGTCTTACTCATACCAGGTCCATAGTTCAGTTTAAAACAACTTCACGAAACAACTGTTCCGCAGGGTTTTGCATCATATCTTAAACGCTTGTACGACCTTTCATTTTAATAGCTTTCATATCCAGAGAGAAAGTACAAGAATAAAGATTTGGAGGCGTGTGTAGTGCACCTCGTTAGAGAAATGAGTTCTGGCTCTACTTGTACTCCGAGTGCAGATATAAAAATATTTAATGTTTTATTTCTGCGATATGCGTACAAAACGTCAGCCCTTATTTAAAACCTCGATATTTTGAAGCAAAAGTGTATTTAGATAAACATTTTCAGCTCAGTTTCTTTCGCATAATTTTCTTTTTCTCATAATAAAAATATAAATAATGTTTCTGCTAGGTACTTACAGGACAAGTGACAGTATCTGCACTGTAATATTACGTTATTTTTATGCTTAGCAAACTACCCCACTAAACAGAAGTTCGCTGCTCATGTCCTCGCTTCAGTCGGTGGCGCATTGCAGCTGTGAAGCGTATGTCTTCCGATTCACCCGGCATAAATCAGTCTGCCATGCTTAGAACAGCTGCGTTCATTATTGTGAAATTGCGATACTTTGCTGATGTCGGCTGTGCACCAATAGCGTTTCCAGTACGGCTCTCAACTGTTCATACTTCGTAAAAATATTTTTGGTGCTGTGTTTGTTTATGTTGACAGGCCCGGAACACACACACACCAAGACAGCCTTAGTTTCCTTTGTTGCGATTTTTTATTGAACCTAATGATACATTTCCATGGAATATTTAAATGTGTTTTGAGATCTTAGTTCAATACAAATAATTTTCTTATTATCAAAATGGATTGTAATGCTTTCCAGAAGTCAATAAAAAGCAACAATAGATACCAAACCACTCACATGCCAGCTAAACGGTATGAAAGAGAAGCCGGAGCCAGCTCTAAAAACCTGTTTGACAAAACTGCTCATAACTTTGAACAAAGCTAACAGTCACAAGCATTCGTCTACACTGGTACTATGATGTCACAGGCAAAACAAATTCCCCCACTAGAAACATATAGAGACGCGATCTATCCGTTGTGAGCTCTACCACAGTATACACATAGTTAGTCTCGTAGATATTAGTGATTCAAATCTGACGGTGTTTTGACACACAAGAGAGTTCGATCGACGAGCGAATAGACGTATTCACGCCAAAACTTAAAAATTGGGACGAAACACAATCAGTGAGAGAACTGCAGGCGAGCAACTTTATCACCACAATGGCCGCGTCATTCACCCTGGCCCCTTTTCGCAGTAGACCACATAGGGGATTGTGGAACCATGTTAAGTGCCCGCCTACACGAGAGAGATTGCGGGCGATAACGCCAGCGATAACACTTGTAATTGGTCGCTCGCTTCCACTGCGTCACACAAGAGCGATTTACCGAGCAGGCTCAACCAGTATATAGAGCGCCACACTCGTGAAGTTTTGATATGAAAAATGGTTTAGCAGTAGTGACAGTTGGTTCAAATGCCTCTAAGCACTATGGGACTTAACATCTGAGGTCATCAGTTGCCTAGACTTAGAACTACTTAAACCTAACTAACCTAAGAACATCACACACATCCATGCCCGAGGCAAGATTCGAACCTACGACCGTAGCAGCAGCGCGGTTCCGGACTGAAGCACCCTAGCCGCTCGGTCACAGCGGCCGGCAGTGACACTTGGTCTCCGAATGTGAAGTAATGCTTGCAACAGAACAAAAACAAAAAAAAGAATGGAATAATAAATGGAGCAGGCAATGAAGGAAAACAAAGGAAAATTTCGAGAAGAAATTTAAGTTCAGGGAGAAGACATAAAAACTTTGAAGTTTCTGATATTGTGATTGTGTTAGTGACAGCAAAGAACATGGACAAGTAGTTGAACAGCATAGATATTGTCTTGAAAGGGGGAAATAATGTGAACATCAACCAAAGCAAAACAAGGATAGTGCAATGTAGTCGAATTAAATCAGGTTATGTCGAGGAAATTAGAAGGGGAAACGAAATACTAAAAGTAGTAGATTAGTTGTTCGATTTCCGCTGCAAAATAACTGATATGGAAGATGTAAAATGTAAACTGGATATGTCACAAAAAGCATTCTGAAGAAGAGAAATTTATTAACATCAGTATAGATTTAAGTGTTAGGAAGTCGTTTCTAAAGGAATTTGTCTGCGGTGTAACCATGTATGGAAGTGAAACGCGGGCGATAAATAGTTTAGACAAGAAGAGCATAGAAGATTTTGAAATGTGGTGCTACAGAAGAATGCTGAAAATTAGATGGGTAGATTAAGTAAGTAATGAGGAGGTACTGAATAGACCTGGGGAGAAAAGAAATTTGTGGCACACATCTTGTCCAAAAGACGGGATCGGTTGACAGGACACATTCTGAGACGTCAAGGGATTACGAATTTAGTACTGAAGGGAAGTGTGGGGGGATAAAAATTGTAGAGGGAGACCAAGAAATGAATACACTAAGCATATTCAGAGGGTTGTAGGTTGCAGGAGTTACTCGGAGATTAAGAGGCTTGTATAGGAAAGAGTGGCATGAAAGCTGCATCAAACCAGTATTTCGGATTGAAGACAACAACAACAACAACAATAAATAGAATTCAAATTTATCAGCCTTGTTTTGTAACGCTTTTCTTGGGATCTGCAGACTGTCTTAACGAAAAAAAAATTAATAGAATTAGTATAGAAGAATAAAATTTCGGGAATACGTTTGTATTTTTTTTTTTTTTTGGTTAACAGTCTTCTGACTGGTATGATGCGGCCCGTCACGAATTCCTTTCCTGTGCTAACCTCTTCATCTCAGAGTAGCACTTGCAACCTACGTCCTCAATTATTTGCTTGACGTATTCCAATCTCTGTCTTCTTCTACAGTTTTTGCCCTCTACAGCTCCCTCTAGTACCATGGAAGTCATTCCCTCATGTCTTAGCAGATGTCCTATCATCATGTTCCTTCTCCTTATCGGTGTTTTCCACATATTCCTTTCCTCTCCGATTCTGCGTAGAACCTCCTCATTCCTTACCTTATCAGTCCACCTAATTTTCAACATTCGTCTATAGCACCACATCTCAAATGCTTCGATTCTCTTCTGTTCCGGTTTTCCGACAGTCCATGTTTCACTACCATACAATGCTGTACTCCAGACGTACATCGTCAGAAATTTCTTCCTCAAATTAAGGCCGGTATTTGATATTAGTAGACTTCCCTTGGCCAGAAATGCCTTTTTTGCCATAGCGAGTCTGCTTTTGATGTCCTCTTTGCTCCGTCCGTCATTGGTTATTTTACTGCCTAGGTAGCAGAATTCCTTAACTTCATTGACTTCGTGACCATCAATCCTGATGTTAAGTTTTTTGCTGTTCTCATTTCTACTACTTCTCATTACCTTCGTCTTTATCCGATTTACTCTCAAACCATACTGTGTACTCATTAGACTGTTCATTCCATTCAGCAGATCATTTAATTCTTCTTCACTTTCACTCAGGATAGCAATGTCATCAGCGAATCTTATCATTGATATCCTTTCACCTTGTATTTTAATTCCACTCCTGAACCTTTCTTTTATTTCCATCATTGCTTCCTCGATGTACAGATTGAAGAGTAGGGGCGAAAGGCTACAGCCTTGTCTTACACCCTTCTTAATACGAGCACTTCGTTCTTGATCGTCCACTCTTATTATTCCCTCTTGGTTGTTGCACATATTGTATATGACCCGTCTCTCCCTATAGCTTACCCCTACTTTTTTCAGAATCTCGAACAGCTTGCACCATTTTATATTGTCGAACGCTTTTTCGAGGTCGACAAATCCTATGAAAGTGTCTTGATTTTTCTTTAGCCTTGCTTCCATTATTAGCCGTAACGTCAGAATTGCCTCTCTCGTCCCTTTACTTTTCCTAAAGCCAAACTGATCGTCACCTAGCGCATTCTCAATTTTCTTTTCCATTTTTCTGTATATTATTCTTGTAAGCAGCTTCGACGCATGAGCTGCTAAGCTGCTTGTGCGATAATTCTCGCACTTGTCGGCTCTTGCCGTCTTCGGAATTGTGTGGATGATGCTTTTCCGAAAGTCAGATGGTATATCGCCAGACTCATATATTCTACACACCAACGTGAATAGTCGTTTTGTTCCCATTTCCCCCAATGATTTTAGAAATTCTGATGGAATGTTAGCTATCCCTTCTGCCTTATTTCACCGTAAGTCCTCCAAAGCTCTTTTAAATTCCGATTCTAATACTGGATCCCCTATCTCTTTTAAATCGACTCCTGTTTCTTCTTCTATCACATCAGACAAATCTTCACCCTCATAGAGGCTTTCAATGTATTCTTTCCACCTATCTGCTCTCTCCTCTGCATTTAACAGTGGAATTCCCGTTGCACTCTTAACGTTACCACCGTTGCTTTTAATGTCACCAAAGGTTGTTTGGACTTTCCTGTATGCTGAATCTGTCCTTCCGACAATCATATCTTTTTCGATATCTTCACATTTTTTCTGCAGCCATTTCGTCTTAGCTTCCCTGCTTTTCCTATTTATTTCATTCCTCAGCGACTTGTACACTCCTGGAAATGGAAAAAAGAACACATTGACACCGGTGTGTCAGACCCACCATACTTGCTCCGGACACTGCGAGAGGGCTGTACAAGCAATGATCACACGCACGGCACAGTGGACACACCAGGAACCGCGGTGTTGGCCGTCGAATGGCGCTAGCTGCGCAGCATTTGTGCACCGCCGCCGTCAGTGTCAGCCAGTTTGCCGTGGCATACGGAGCTCCATCGCAGTCTTTAACACTGGTAGCATGCCGCGACAGCGTGGACGTGAACCGCATGTGCAGTTGACGGACTTTGAGCGAGGGCGTATAGTGGGCATGCGGGAGGCCGGGTGGACGTACCGCCGAATTGCTCAACACGTGGGGCGTGAGGTCCCCACAGTACATCGATGTTTTTGCCAGTGGTCGGCGGAAGGTGCACGTGCCCGTCGACCTGGGACCGGACCGCAGCGACGCACGGATGCACGCCAAGACCGTAGGATCCTTCGCAGTGCCGTAGAGGACCGCACCGCCACTTCCCAGCAAATTAGGGACACTGTTGCTCCTGGGGTATAGGCGAGGACCATTCGAAACCGTCTCCATGAAGCTGGGCTACGGTCCCGCACACCGTTAGGCCGTCTTCCGCTCACGCCCCAACATCGTGCAGCCCGCCTCCAGTGGTGTCGCGACAGGCGTGAATGGAGGGACGAATGGAGACGTGTCGTCTTCAGCGATGAGAATCGCTTCTGCCTTGGTGCCAATGATGGTCGTATGCGTGTTTGGCGCCATGCAGGTGAGCGCCACAATCAGGACTGCATACGACCGAGGCACACAGGGCCAACACCCGGCATCATGGTGTGGGGAGCGATCTCCTACACTGGCCGTACACCACTGGTGATCGTCGAGGGCACACTGAATAGTGCACGGTACATCCAAACCGTCATCGAACCCATCGTTCTACCATTCCTAGACCGGCAAGGGAACTTGCTGTTCCAACAGGACAATGCACGTCCGCATGTATCCCTTGCCACCCAACGTGCTCTAGAAGGTGTAAGTCAACTACCCTGGCCAGCAAGATCTCCGGATCTGTCCCCCATTGAGCATGTTTGGGACTGGATGAAGCGTCGTCTCACGCGGTCTGCACGTCCAGCACGAACGCTGGTCCAACTGAGGCGCCAGGTGGAAATGGCATGGCAAGCCGTTCCACAGGACTACATCCAGCATCTCTACGATCGTCTCCATGGGAGAATAGCAGCCTGCATTGCTGCGAAAGGCGGATATACACTGTACTAGTGCCGACGTTGTGCATGCTCTGTTGCCTGTGTCTATGTGCCTGTGGTTCTGTCAGTGTGATCATGTGATGTATCTGACCCCAGGAATGTGTCAATAAAGTTTCCCCTTCCTGGGACAATGAATTCACGGTGTTCTTATTTCAATTTCCAGGAGTGTATTTCTGTATTCCTGATTTTCCCGGAACATGTTTCTACTTCCTCCTTTCATCAATCAACTGAAGTATTTCTTCTGTTACCCATGGTTTCTTCGCAGCTACCTTCTTTGTACCTATGCTTGCTTTCCCAACTTCTGTGATGGCCCTTTTTAGAGATGTCCATTCCTCTTCAACTGTACTGCCTACTGCGCTATTCCTTATTGATGTATCTATAGCGTTAGAGAACTTGAAACGTATCTCGGCATTCCTTAGTACTTCCGTATCCCACGTTTGTCTATGAAACATATTTAAGTGATTAACGCTACACGATCACGGGTTAACGCAAGTCGAGGCAAGCCACTGGAAATGTGATTTGCAGGTACCTTAATGCATTATGACGCGCAAGTGCCGGGTGTCAGTTCGTGGGATGGAGTTCTATATCTACATCTACATCTACATATGTACTCCGCTATCCATCAAGCAGTGTGTGGCGGAGAGCACGATTCGCACCAGTCATATTCACCCCCCCCTCAACCCCTCTTTTCCACTCGCGGATCGCGCGAGGGAAAAAAGATTGTCTGAACGCCTCAGTACGACCTCTTAATTTGCCTTATCTTTGAATGGTGATCATTACGCAATTTGAAAATTGGTGGTAATAATATATGCTCTACATCCTCGGTGGAGATCAGATTTCGGAAGCGAATTCCACCGTCAATGCACAGTATTACTGCTCGTTTTTGGAGCGTCACCTGCGACCAGCTTTGCGAAAGAAGCGGCGACACTTTCTGCTCAGCCCACCCATCATTTTGCACGATAATGGGCGGTCGCATACAGCGCAAGCTGTAGCTGCTCTGTTCGGTCGATGGGACTGGGAAGTACTGTACCACCACCATACTCCCCGGACTTATGTCCTTATGACTTTGATTCCGAAGATCAAGGAACCACTTCGTAGCGTTCGCTTCAGAACTGTTCCAGAGATTCGACAGGCAGTAGACAGCTCCATTCGCACCATCAACAGAACAGGCTCTGCTAACGGTATACTACGCCTTCCACATCGCTGGCAACGGGTTCTACACAACGCTGGTGACTACTACGAAGGACAGTAACAGGTGCAAACATGTAAGTCTTCTGTATCGGTTGTGAATAAATAGTTGCCACTATTTAAGTTCCAACCCTCGTAGAATGGCGGACTAACATCTGATCATCTCTTCTAGGTGCTTCACGTTTGTTGTCAGGCGATGTAGGTTCTATGACGTCACAAGGGGCTTAAGCGTAGCTGTAGATTATACAGAGTGTTTCCGAAAGAGCGTTTAAAAATTTAACAGGACATAGAGGAAGCTCCATTCAACACTTTGAGGAACCTACGGTCAGAGAATCCAGCTTATGGAGATGATAGGAATAAAATCACGTTAGTGTGTACTTTCTTATTTACATTATTTACGGTTAACTGCAACTGCAAATACCATCACTGACACAACTGACACATTTGTACTGTACCTTACAATATTCACTGAAACTGAAGGTCATCAGCCTCAATGAAAGCATGACGTCGCCGAATAAGAAACTGACGCACCCTGACAAATATCCCTGGTGTGTTTCGTATCACATCACAGGCAGCTACAATTCTGTCAACTAATCCCATCTCCGTAACCTCCGGGGTCTCACACATCACACATAACTACAGGAAATTGTAATCTGTTAAAACCTTATATCGCAGTTTTAGAGAATCCTGATTGGTAACAGTAAAAAGTGTCCTCTACCTGTAAGAATTGTGCATATGTTATTATTTCACCGTACATATTAATGGCGAATATACTTTTTAATAAAACAATTTTTAAAGTAATAACATATGAATAATCTTTTTTTGAGTGGACCATGCACCGAAATAATTTACACTAATTTAAAATTTCTTTATATCTTTGTATACTATCTCTATTGTTAATTATATTTTTAACTTTGTATAACAGATCTGAAGATGGGCAGCTAGCCTGAAACCGGTCACTGAAAATAAAAATTTGCAATCAAAGACTGAAATGCGATATTTTTATTTAATGAACCATGTGTGACGTTAGACATCTCCATAGAAAATAATCAAGGAGATTTTGGGCAGGTGACCTCGCACGCCATGTAATACGACATCCCTTTCCAATCCAGGGACCAGGAAGTACCGCACTGAGACAGTTGAAGACATCCACACTGAAATGAGGCGGTGGAACGTCATGCTGTATCCACATCTTCTTACAGACAGCCAAGGGTACGTTCTCCAACAACTCAGGCAGAACTCTTTGCCCGAACCTCAAGTAAATAAAACCTGCATTATCACTTCGTAGTAATTAGTCTCGTCCCCGTTGTTTCCTTCCAGGAAATAAAATAATATACATGTTAATAAACAGCACAGTACGTGTAAACCCGTACGAATTTTAGTTCTAAATAAGCTGGAAAACAGTAATGCCTGACAAAGCGGCAGACAGGTTTCCACCTCAAATTCTATGCTCTGTTACAATTTTGCACGTTTACAGAAACACCCGGTATATGACTTAAACCTTTAAATTAAAATTAAATTAAAATTCCCATTTTGTTTAGAAGTTAAAAAATTTAGTAACGTACGTAGTTGTTTCATAAAATCACAAGCTTGAGCTCGGTACTTTGAGACTATTGCCATGAACTGACCATGAATTTCTACACGTTCATCAGAAGCTTCAAACTGCTGCCCAGTGTAAAATTTTGAGTATCATTGTTTTTGTATTTGTACTCCTTCTTAATTTAAATGACAAATCTGGCATCAACTTCACTTTTCAAATTGGTTTGCGCTCCCTGAATAACTATAAATTCTGAAGTGAATTCCTGGCTTCACATCGGCAACAGGTAATGAAACAAAATTACACAAACTAGTAGCCGCCAGGCAGCCATATTGCCACACGTGACCGATTCATCGCATGCGACTCATTTGATTGTCTGGAAATTTCGAGCGATCGGTAATCGATCGCTGCAGTTCACAATTTGCCCGCACACGTGCGATCCTCGTACACAGGGCGCAACGTAGCAACTGATTGCTGCGATCCATCGCTCTTTTCTTTTTCTTTATTGTATTTCGCTTCCCGAGTTTATCGGTCGTTTGACAGACCAATTTCGTATCAGCCTACACACGGTCCGAACGATTCACTCACCGATTACAACGCCGCCCTGTAGTGATGATTTGTTCATCCGAAGTTCATTCAGTTTATGTTCTACGATATCCCGCTTTGTTTTACACAGAAACGAAAACGGAGTTTTGAATTGGCTGTTTTAGGGGTAACAAGGCGGAAAGAAAAACCGAGAGAAAGCAGTGGATAAAGAAATTGCAAACGCAAGGGAAGAAATTCACCCACATTCTGTTACGTAAGCAACTCGGAGTCGCTGATTTTCGTAATTATCTGAGGATGAATGAATCATCCATTTCAGAGCTGCTGAAAATCATCAAATCATTCTTAACTAAAAAGAATACAGTCATGATGCTGTCGTTTATCATCTAATAGAGTCATTAGAAGATCAAAACAAACTGCAAAACGATTTAATAAATATATCTGTATGATGCGAAAATTGACAATTGACTCTAATGACTCAAGGGTGTGAGGTCATCCTCATGAGTGATGAACGGAATCCGTTAAACGTTGGTTACACGATAAATTAGTCAATCTAAAGACCGTAATTTCAACTACATATCTAGGAATTACAAGTACGAACAACTTGAACAGGAAAATACACACAGAAAATATTTAGTATAAAAAACAGTCTCGATCACAATTTATTTATTACGGTGACCGGTTTCGACCACTACTGTGATCATCTTCAGACCAATGAGTAAGAACGTCCTAGTAATTCTCCAGCTGAAGGAGGTTCTTACTCATTGGTCTGAAGATGATCACAGTAGTGGTCGAAACCGGTCACCGTAATAAATAAATTGTGATCGAGACTGTTTTTGATAGTAGATATTTGTAATACATTGATCACTGTCACTCCCATAATGTATTCAAAAGTAACACACAGAAAATGTGGGGAAGGCGAACCAAAGACTACGTTTTATTGGGAGAACACTTAGAAGATGGAACAGATCTGCCTACACTACTCGCATCCATCCTCTTTTGGAGTACTGTTCTGCGGTGTGGGATCCTTACCAGATAGGATTAATAGGGTACAAAAAAAAAAAAAAGGTTCAAATAGCTCTGAGCACTATGGGACTTAACATCTGAGCCCATCAGGGTACATCGAGAAAGTTCAAAGAAGAGCAGCACATTTTGTGTTATTGAGAAGTACGGGAGAGACTGTCGCTGATATCATACAGGATCTACGGTGGACATCATTAAAACGAAAGCGTTTTTCGTAGTGGCGGAATTTTCTCACGAAATTTCAATGACCAACTTTCTCCGCCGAATGTGAAAATACTTTTCTAACGCCGATCTAAACAGGCAGAGACCGGGGCTCGAGGTCTAGTGGCGAGCGTTGCTGCCTCTGGATCACTGGGTCCCGGGTTCGATTCCAGGCCGGATAGGGGATTTTCTCCGCTCGGGGACTGGGTGTTTGTGTTCAAAAAATGGTTCAAATGGCTCTGAGCACTATGGGACAACTTCTGAGGTCATCAGTCCCCTAGAACTTATAACTACTTAAACCTAACTAACCTAAGGACATCACACACATCCATGCCCGAGGCAGGATTCGAACCTGCGACCGTAGCGGTCGCGCCATTCCGGACTGATGCGCTTAGAACTGCTCGGCCACCGCGGCCGGCGTGTTTGTGTTGTCCCCATCATTTCATCATTGATGACACTGGTGAGTATGGAATGTGTGAAGATTGGAGCTTTGTACGGGCACTGATAACTGCGCAGTTGTGCGCCCCACAAACCAAATATCATCATCGTCATCTAAATAGGGAGAAACAATCATCATAATAAAATAAGGGGAATAAAAGTTGAACGGAATGATATAGGTGTTTGTTTTTTCTGCTCACTGTTCGAGATTGGAATAATATCGAATTATTGTGAAGATGGTTCGATAAACACATTGCCAGGCAGTTAAGTGTGATTTGCCTAAGATCCATGTAAATGCAGATGAAAGAGGCTGTAAGCCGCGAGGAGAGGCTGTTAGCTACATTGCGGTTTCTAGCCAATGGCAGAAGTTGAGAGGACTTCATATTCAGTGCTGTTGCACCTCAACAAATATTAACTAGAATGATTGCTGAAACCCGCAACGTAATTTACAGTTAAATAAAAATATGGCATTTCAGTTTTTGATCGCTATTTTTTATTTTCAATGACCGGTTTCAGGCTAGCTGCCCGTCTTCAGATCTGTTAGACAGAGAGATACAGTTAGTGATAGAAATATCTTAGTAAACAAAGAAAAATTTTGGAACGTATTAAATGCCAACATACCATATATTGCTGTTACAGAGCAATTTGTCAATACAGAACTATCGGTTCGCTGTCATAACTATAGGAAATTTTAATCTGTTAAAACCTTATATCGCAGTTTTAGAGAAACCTGATTGGTAACAGTAAAAAGTGCCCTCTACCTATAAGAATTGTGGATATGTTATTATAATGGCGAAAATACTTTTTAATAAAACAATTTTTAAAGTAATAACATATGAATAATCTTTTTTTGAGTGGACCATGAGCCGAAATAATTTACACTAATATAAAATTTCTTTATATCTTTGCATACTAAGATATTTCTATCACAAACTGTATCTCTCTTGTTAATTATATTTTTAAGTTTGTCTAACAGATCTGAAGATGGGCGGCTAGCCTGAAACCGGTCATTGAAAATAAAAAATTGCGATCAAAGACTGAAATGCCATATTTTTATTTAATGAACGATCGCGGAAATCCCTTTAAGACAATCATGTCTAGTTTTGATAATTTATAGTTGACTGAGGAAATACGTCATGCTACAGCAAAATAAATGAAATACAAGACTTTCGTGTCAATGGTATTAATTTGTTTATGTATATAGCATAACAGATGACCTAGAAGATTAAGAAACTCATTTCAGATTCCAAGAAGCAAGACTACACATCGTGGTGGTGCACGTCATCTAATAACGACAATAACAGATACACAAGAAATGAAGTATTTAGCAACTGTTAGGACTAAAAAAAATCGCACACTTTGTTCTTCATAGCAGGGGGCTTGGGTATAGGCCGGAATTTGTTAACACTTATAACAATGAAGAAAGCATATTTTATGAAGCAACATCGATTGAGTGTCAATATTTTAGTTTTTAGTTTTCATTTCCGACAGCTATCGGAAATAATACCTAAAAACAGAAATACAACAGATCGACGGACTTTTATTTTGTCTATGTGCCCCACGAAATCATTATGGATTCGATAAAAAACGAAAAAAAGAGCGTCATTTCTTGCGCCTATATTGGTATACTCCTCGGACGACGTGTCCCACAAAGACCTCCGGTCTTAACATTTCTTCAGGAACTCTTGTTAACGTTTTGTCCGCCCCGCACCCTGTCAAGTACTGTGCATTAAAGCAAATTTTAATTCCGCGCGCAGCGACGAAAGAGGAACTTTTTGTCGGACTGTTGGCACGACTACACTACACACGATCCGCACGACATCCCGAGATGGAAAGTTCGTCGGTCGGTTGGCCTAAACACACATCATATTTGTCAGTTGGTGCGTGTCTAGGGCCATTCGAAAGTAGCAGCAATTTGCGAGCGTATTGGCCAGACAGCTGCTGTGACGTCATATCGCTCAATCACGTGTTCGTGGCGCCTCAGTTAACGGTTTGCATTCGGCAAGTGCGGTTCGAACCTATCAATCTGCACAGTTTCGTGTTTCTCACTTGCAGTTTCTCCAGCGGGGACGCTGTTTCGACTTGCAGTGAAAGGTAAACGTCTCTGCAACCTGAGGCTATCTCCCGTGTAGATTTTTTACGATACCTGTCACGAAAATTGAATTATTCATACTTTTGTGTTGGCTGAGTAGCTCATTACTCGTAAGACGATCTCTCGAGTTGATAGGTCGAGCGGAAAGATTGCCCGCTACGTACTGGTTAGCTTTCGTTAACAACGTTATGCCTTACCATTTGCGCAAGTTGCTTTTCCATGCCACACTAGTATGAAAAGCATATTCAATTTTACGAAATGTCAGAGCAGCGTGCATTTAGAAAATTTTATCACGAGAAAAAAACTTGTTTCTCTTTCGAAAGAAAATTAAAGGCACTACCCACTATTTCTACAAACTGTCTGAATATCTAAATTCAAGTAGCAATGTTCGTTATGAAACAGCATGACAGGGAGTGATTTATCCCAAAAAGGACGGTGTTCTTACAAATCGAGGTCAATGTTTTCTTTCTTTCATAATACCAGTCTAATGAAGTAAGTGTTCAGTTACCAACAGCTGATAAAAAGCAGCTATCTAATAAACAACAAAGACGGCAACGGCTCTTTCAAACTTGCAACTCCCTTTCGAATTTACAGCTAGCACAAGCACGAGTAGCATTAAACACTATAGTGATAATTTGTTTGCACAATATACAGAGTGAGTTTCTACAATTTCCTTCTCTTCTGTCAATGTATACCTTCAATTACACCACAACCTTGAGGCTTTCGTTTCGGGATAACGGAAGCGTCCGATTCCTCCCCTCTACTTTGACCAATGACGTCACCAATATGGCGGAAACGACCATTGACAGCAACTCCCATACCGCTCCTATGACGTAACCATGACAACAAACACGAAAATAGATCGAAAAACCACCAAACAGATATTCCTCCAAAAATATGGGGGAAATTGGGGGTTTCTGGGTGGGGACAAAACAAATAACACACGCCACTACACCAAACGACAAAAAACACTAAAATAACAAGACCCCAAAACCTTTCCAAATTCCGCTACGCACAAAATCCACTGGAATCGATCACTTCCATTGACCCCTATATTGTAATGCCATCACGTATTCGGTGCGTAGCAAATTCTCGCAAGTGTGTCGCGTATTGTCATTCATTCACCGTGTGTCATAGATCCAACCAAGAAACGAAGGAAATACGGAAGCGTCCGATCCCACCCGTCTGCTTTGACCTATGACGTCACAAATATGGCGGAAACAAAAACAAACACACACACTTTCCACAAGAAGCCTAATGACACTAACGGGACAAGCGCGGGAAATGGGGTGTTTTGGGTGGTGGCAAACTAAATATAAACAAATTTAGACGCCTTGCGTAGCTACAACGTGTAAGTGAATACAGCCATGCATGAATACCCACCCACCTCCCTAGGGGTCGTAACCCCTGCAACCCATAGAAGATAAAGACGCTTCAGTAGCTGATTAGTGTTTTTTGTCTTTTTTTTTTAAAAATCTCACGGGATAGAACGAACAGATCAGAAAAGTAAATAAAATAAGATAAAACAGAACTGGAGACAGCCACACTCAAACCAAACTCCGCGCCGTCATGACGTCACATACAACACCCTTACGTCACGGGTCAAAGCCGACGCGTGGGATCGGACGCTTCTGTCGACCCCGTTCTGCTTTATTACTATGTAACGAATAAAATATTTCATTCGGGTGTTTGTGGATGGTAATCTTCTTATCGGATCTACAAAGTGTTTTACAACTCGGGAAATAGCTCCGAATAACTTTTTCCTCAAGAAATTGTTTTGCGTTGTTGGGCTGGATAATGATTTCGACGAATTGACAATCGCTCGCAGCTAAGGTTTATGTTCCTTACCTACAGATCGTTAAATTTAATGTGTAATTCACGCTTGAGAGGAAACTTTACAACGTTAAAAATTTCCCGTCTGTAGATTGGTACGTGAATTACCGTTTCGCTTATGCGCCTAGAGCGTAAAACATGAAACTAATTTTGATGTTCACTGTTTACTTGCGCACGCATCATGGAAAGTTTCCGCTACAGTTTGAAAGGCACGCGATGCAGGCGCGTGCCTCTTACGCTGAACATGGAAATTCCCGAAGCTCCCCGAAGTTCGTTATTTATGATAGCGCACGTTGTTCGAATAGGGCACGCAAGCGGACGAATCTCAACTAATGCTATAGACAGCGCGTGCGTGATATTGATTGTCCTCTTCGCTACAAGACTGTGAGTGAAAAAAATAAATCGAATTTCACCGATTCTACTCATACTTCAGGTAGAGTCGTAGCAATGGCTGTTCGACCTTGGGATAAAGAGAGATTAAGTTGCTTGATTAATTCTGAAGAGTCTGCTACGTCATTTTACGTCGCTCCCAATTACGAGATTAAAAACTACCGCATATTTCAGTATGTGGTACACCAGGAACGATTTTCAAACTAAGAGGAAGATTTTAGTGTGGCTTGTGTATCTCATTCCTGAGAGATCACCGAAGTTCAGCGCTGTTGGGCGTGGTCGGCACTTGGATGGGTGACCATCCAGGCCGACATGCGCTGTTGCCATTTTTCGGGGTGCACTCAGCCTCTTCATGCCAATTGAGGAGCAACTCGACTGGATAGTAGCGGCTGCGGTCAAAAATACCATCATAACGGCCGGGAGAGCGGTGTGCTGACCCCACGCCCCTCCTATCCGCATCCTCCTCGTAGGATGACACGGCGGTCGGGTGGTCCCGGTAGGCCACACGTGACCTGAAGACGGAGTGAGTGCTTCTGTATCTCATACAGCTCTATCGCAATTACATCGTATACGCATCAAGTTGAAAGTAAATGTGCTAGAAGCAAAACAAACTTGGGGTCTAAAACACATACCGTAAGAGCTGTGAACACTTGATCTTAGATACTGTAAAACAAATCTCTTCTAGTGGAATTTACCTGCCTTCCTTCGGTTGAGGGGAGGCAGTCCGGACCAAAACGGCAAAAGAAGCCCAGTATACGTGGGTTCTGAAGCGTATGCCTTAAGAGCTATAAGTCCTTTATCACTCTCGTTACATTGAAACGGACCTCTTCTACTGAACAAGTGTTCATAGCTCTTCAGGTATGCGTTTTAGGGTCATGTTTACTCGACAATTTTTCTTGTTTTGGTTCATATTTCCCCCTTCTAAAATATGGAAGCAAAGATTAGTAGAAGATTTCGTTTTACATTATCGAAGATGAAGTGCTTATAAATAGCTCATAAGATGTATGTTCCACTTTTCACAATCTGTTCACTGCGACTTTTTGTTTGCATCTAGTGTCGTGTGCTATCAACTATATGCGTTTACGCCATGACACACACATATAAAAGGAATGGAATGTAGTCGAATTAAATCGGGTCATGCTGACGGTATTAGATCAGGAAATGAGATGCTTAAAGTAGTAAATGAGTTTTACTATTTGGGGAGCAAATTCACTGATGATGATCGATCTAGAGAGGATATAAAATGTAGACTGGCAATGGCAAGAAAAGCGTTTCTGATGAAGAGAAATTTGTTTACATCGAGTATAGATTTAAATGTCAGGAAGTCGTTTCTGAAAGTATTTGTATGGAGTGTAGCCATGTATGGAAGTGAACATGGACGATAAATAGTTTGGACAAGAAGAGGATAGAAGCTTTCGAAATGTGGTGCAACAGAAGAATGCTGAAGATTAGATGGGTAGATCACATATTGGTTGTTGTTGTGGTCGTCTTCAGTCCTGAGACTGGTTTGATGCAGCTCTTCATGCTACTCTATCCTGTGCAAGCTTCATCATCTCCCAGTACCTACTGCAACCTACATCCTTCTGAATATGCTTAGTGTATTCATCTCTTGGTCTCCCTCTACGATTTTTACCCTCCACCCTGCCCTCCAATACTAAATTGGCGATCCCTTGATGCCTCAGAACATCTCCTACCAACCGATCCCTTCTTCTAGTCAAGTTGTGCCACAAACTCCTCTTCTCTCCAATTCTATTCAGTACTTCCTCAATATTTATGTGACCTACCCATCTAATCTTCAGCACTCTTCTGTAGCACCACATTTCGAAAACTTCTATTCTCTTCTTGTCCAAACTATTTATCGTCCATGTTTCACTTCCATACATGGCTACACTCCATACAAATACTTTCAGAAATGACTTCCTGACACTTAAATCTATACTCGATGTTAACAGATTTCTCTTCTTCAGAAACGCTTTCCTCGCCATTGCCAGTCTACATTTTATATCCTCTCTACTTCGACCATCATCAGTTATTTTGCTCCCCAAATAGCAAAACTCCTTTACTACTTGAAGTGCCTCATTTCCTAATCTAATTCCCTCAGCATCACCCGACTTAGACTACATTCCATTATCCTTGTTTTGCTTTTTTTGATGTTCATCTTATATCCTCCTTTCAAGACACTTTCCATTCCGTTCACCGAGCGAGGTGGCGCAGTGGTTAGCACACTGGACACGCATTCGGGAGGACGACGGTTCAATCCCGTCTCCGGCCATCCTGATTTAGGTTTTCCGTGATTTCCCTAAATCGTTTCAGGCAAATGCCGGGATGGTTCCTTTGAAAGGGCACGGCCGATTTCCTTCCCAATCCTTCCCTAACCCGAGCTTGCGCTCCGTCTCTAATGACCTCGTTGTCGACGGGACGTTAAACACTAACCACCACCACCTCCATTCCGTTCAACTGCTCTTCCAAGTCCTTTGCTGTCTCTGACAGAATTACAATGTCATCGGCGAAACTCAACGTTTTTATTTCTTCTCGATGGATTTTAATACCTACTCCAAATTTTTCTTTTGTTTCCTTTACTGCTTGCTCAATATAGAGATTGAATAACATCGGGGAGAGACTACAACCCTGTCTTACTCCCTTCCCAACCACTGCTTCCCTTTCGTGTCCCTCGACTCTTATAACTGCCATCCGGTTTGTGTACAAATTGTGAATAGCCTTTCGCTCCTTGTATTTTACCCCTGCCACCTTCAGAATTTGAAAGAGAGTATTCCAGTCAACATTGTCAAAAGATTTCTCTAAGTACAAATGCTAGAAACGTAGGTTCGCCCTTCCTTAATCTAGCTTCTAAGATAAGTCGTAGGGTCAGTATTGCCTCACGTGTTCCAACATTTCTACGGAATCGAAACTGATCTTCCCCGAGGTCGGCTTCTACTAGTTTTTCCATTCGTCTGTAAAGAATTCGCGTTAGTATTTTGCACCTGCTTTCTTTGGGATTGGCATTATTGTATTCTTGTTGAAGTCTGAGGGTATTTCGCCTGTTTCATACATCTTGCTCACAAGATGGTAGAGTTTTGTCAGGACTGGGTTTCCCAAGGCCGTCAGTAGTTCCAATGGAATGTTGTCTACTCCGGGGGCCTGTTTTCGACTCAGGTCTTTCAGTGCTCTGTCAAACTCTTCACGCAGCATCGTATGTCCCACTTCATCTTCATCTACATCCTCCTCCATTTCCATAATCTTGCCCTCAAGTACATCGCCCTTGTATAGACCCTCTATATACTCCTTCCACCTTTCAGCTTTCACTTCTTTGCTTAGAACTGGGTTTCCATCTGAGCTCTTGATGTTCATACAAGTGGTTCTCTTATCTCCAAAAGTCTCTTTAATTTTCCTGTAGGCAGTATCTATCTTACCCCTAGTGAGACAGGCATCTACATCCTTACATTTGTCCTCTAGCCATCCTTGCTTAGCCATTTTGCACTTCCTGTCGATATCATTTTTGAGACGTTTGTATTCCTTTTTGCGTGCTTCATTTACTACATTTTTATATTTTCTCCTTTCATCAATTAAATTCATTATATCTTCTGTTACCCAAGGATTTCTACTAGCCCTCGTCTTTTTACATACTTGATGCTATGCTGCCTTCACTACTTCATCCCTCAAAGCTACCCATTCATCTTCTACTGTATTTCCTTCCCCCCGTTCCTGTCAATTGTTCCCTTATGCTCTCCCTGCAACTCTGTACAACCTCTGGTTCTTTCAGTTTATCCAGGTCCCATCTCCTTAAATTCCCACCTTTTTGCAGTTTCTTCAGTTTTAATCTACAGGTCATAACCAATAGATTGTGGTCAGAGTCAACATCTGCCCCTGGAAATGTCGTACAATTTAAAACCTGGTTCCTAAATCTGTCTTACCATTATACTATCTGAAACCTATCAGTATCTCCAGGCTTCTTCCATGTATACAGTCTTCTTTTATGATTCTTGAACCAAGTGTTAGCTATGATTAAGTTGTGCTCTATGCAAAATTCTACCAGGTGACTTCCTCTTTCATTTGTTAGCCCCAATCCATATTCACCTACTACGTTTCCTTCTCTCCCTTTTCCTACTACCGAATTCCAGTCACGCATGACTGTTAAATTTTCGTCACCCTTCACTACCTGAATAATTTCTTTAATTTTATCATACATTTCATCAATTTCTTCGTCATCTGCAGAGCTAGTTGGCATATAAACTTGTACTGCTGTAGTATGTGTGGGCTTTGAATCTATCTTGGCCACAATAATGCGTTCACTATTCTGTTTGTAGTAGCTTACCCGCACCCCTATTTTCCTATTCATTATTAAAGCAACTGCTGCATTACCGCTATTTGATTTTGTATTTACACTCCTGGAAATGGAAAAAAGAACACATTGACACCGGTGTGTCAGACCCACCATACTTGCTCCGGACACTGCGAGAGGACTGTACAAGCAATGATCACACGCACGGCACAGCGGACACACCAGGAACCGCGGTGTTGGCCGTCGAATGGCGCTAGCTGCGCAGCATTTGTGCACCGCCGCCGTCAGTGTCAGCCAGTTTGCCGTGGCATACGGAGCTCCATCGCAGTCTTCAACACTGGTGGCATGCCGCGACAGCGTGGACGTGAACCGTATGTGCAGTTGACGGACTTTGAGCGAGGGCGTATAGTGGGCATGCGGGAGGCCGGGTGGACGTACCGCCGAATTGCTCAACACGTGGGGCGTGAGGTCTCCACAGTACATCGATGTTGTCGCCAGTGGTCGGCGGAAGGTGCACGTGCCCGTCGACCTGGGACCGGACCGCAGCGACGCACGGATGTACGCCAAGACCGTAGGATCCTACGCAGTGCCGTAGGGGACCGCACCGCCACTTCCCAGCAAATTAGGGACACTGTTGCTCCTGGAGTATCGGCGAGGACCATTCGCAACCGTCTCCATGAAGCTGGGCTACGGTCCCGCACATCGTTAGGCCGTCTTCCGCTCACGCCCCAACATCGTGCAGCCCGCCTCCAGTGGTGTCGGGACAGGCGTGAATGGAGGGGCGAATGGAAACGTGTCGTCTTCAGCGATGAGAGTCGCTTCTGCCTTGGTGCCAATGATGGTCGTATGCGTGTTTGGCGCCGTGCAGGTGAGCGCCACAATCAGAACTGCATACGACCGAGGCACACAGGGCCAGCACCCGGCATCATGGTGTGGGGAGCGATCTCCTACACTGGCCGACCACCACTGTACTAGTGGGGACATTGTGCATGCTCTGTTGGCTGTGTCTATGTGCCTGTGGTTCTGTCAGTGTGATCATGTGATGTATCTGACCCCAGGAATGTGTCAATAAAGTTTCCCCTTCCTGGGACAATGAATTCACGGTGTTCTTATTTCAATTTCCAGGAGTGTATATGCGATCGGCGCGCGCCTAGCGGCGTCAGACGGAAACGTTCCCTACTTTCTGAATAACCCTCGTAGTTCACATTTCCTCATTTACCGCATGCATGTCGTAAAGACAACTAATCCCCTAGTTTCATGCTGATGCTTATATACCCTTATCAGGGTCGCGCTACGTTGCATATAAGCTGCAACTACACCCTTAAACGGAAACATTTTGGTCGCCCCTTGTATTAATCACTATTTTATAAGAGTGTAATGCTCGTTGCAAAAGTTACCAATAAGTATATTTTTTCCGGTACTAGGATTCACGCATGACACAGTGTGACTGAGTGTACAGCTTGTGAAATGAAGATATTAACTACCAGGAACTCTTTAAGGCACAAGCGACATAAGCCGCTGCTTGGGGTTGAATCCGCACAGAATACTGTGACCGATAGACCCGCAGCTGGCAGGGCACGCATGGTGGGGCGGGAGGGGGGGGGGTAGTTGTGGGACGTATGATCCCCTTCCTGGGACAATGGATTCACGGTGTTCTTATTTCATTTTCCAGGAGTGTATATTCCTGTATTCACCTGACCAAAAGTCTTGTTCCTCCTGCCACCGAACTTCACTAATTCCAACTATATCTAACTTTAACCTATCCATTTCCCTTTTTAAATTTTCTAACCTACCTGCCCGATTAAGGGATCTGACGTTCCACGCTCCGATCCGTAGAACGCCAGTTTTCTTTCTCCTGATAACGACGTCCTCTTGAGTAGTCCCCGCCCAGAGATCAGAATGGGGGACTATTTTACCTCCGGAATATTTTACCCAAGAGGACTCCATCATCATTTAACCATACAGTAAAGCTGGATGCCCTCGGGAAAATTACAGCTGTAGTTTCCCCTTGCTTTCAGCCGTTCGCAGTACCAGCACAGGAAGGCCGTTTTGGTTATTGCTACACGGCCAGATCAGTCAGTCATCCAGACTGTTGCCCTTGCAACTACTGAAAAGGCTGCTGCCCCTCTTCAGGAACCGTAGTTTGTCTGGCCTCTCAACAGATACCCCTCCGTTGTGGTTGCACCTACGGTACGGCTATCTGCATCGCTGAGGCACGGAAGCCTCCCCACCAACGGCAAGGTCCGCGGTTCATGGGGGGGGGGGGGGGGAGGGACATATTGGTATTGAATAGAATTGGGGAGAAGAGAAATTTGTGGTACACCTTGACTAGAAGAATGGATTGGTTGGTAGGACATGTTCTGAGGCATCAAGGGATCACCAATTTAGTATTGGGGTAGAGGGGGGGGGGGGGGGCGTGGAGGGTAAAAATCGTAGAGAGAGACCAAGAGATGAATACACTAAACAGATTCAGAAGGATGTAGATTGCAGTAGGTACTGGGAGATGATGAAGCTTGCACAGGGTAGAGTAGCATGGAGAGCTGCATCAAACCAGTCTCTGGACTGAAGACTTCAACAAGATACTGGTGCTAAAATTAGCCCGCCACCCCAGTTCCTGGGGGTGGGGCGGGAGGCAACTTGAAGATTTCAAATGGGAAGCCCCATTTTTTATGGCAGAATCAGATTCTACATAAGAAACTACGTACATTTTGTCGTAAACATTTGTTTTCATTCTTGGTAGTTGGCGCTGTAAGTCAAGAAAATGCATGTTCTCATTTTTGTGTGGAAAATGGTTACAGATAAATAAAAAATACTTATTTACTTCGTAAATTTTAATTCGTTAAAACTAAAACTCTCCCTCTCTCCCCATACTGTGGGGTTTGAGCGAGAGGAATTAGTTTATAAATGTTGACCCACGAAACAAACAAAACTTATCCGAATCTGCGGAAAAAGTTAATATTTGGGCCCGCTCACGATTTGTATCCAAAACTTCGTGTCGCTCCGTACTTTCCGTGTCAAAGTTGGTGCCTCCCATGGTTCCATCCATATCCTGGTGAATGGAATTCCGCAGGGCTCGGGTATTGAGTGTCTCTCTATTTTTAGTGGGCATTAACTGTCTAGCAGCAGCTGTCGGGCCCTCCGTCTCACCCCCTCTGTATGCAGACGACTTCTACGTTTCGTGGTGTTGCTGAGCGTCACCTACAGGGAGCCATCCACAAGGCGTAGCCATGGGCTCTGGCCCACGGCTTCCAGTTTCCAGCCGCAAAGTCGCGTGTCATGCTGTCGGCGTCGTACCGTTCATCCGGACCCAGAAGTTTACCTTCATTACGATCCACTCACTGTGAAACATCCCCTTAGAAAAATTGATGAATCACAGTGCTCATAAACCTCTTACGTTATTTGATTTTCAAACAACTGAGCAGAACTGAACGTACTCTGACATTTCTCTCTTTACTGATTCTGATCGACACTAAACTGACACACAATATTTTTAGCGCAACGCAATCTGAGTTTCAATAATCCCTACAAAAAATGGCCCTGACTAACAATAACCTATACCTTCCATGAATCTCTTACCTCACAAAAATCTTTGTTAGTCGAACTACTGCAATATAGCGAGCGCCAATACTGCCAGCTAAATAAAAGATTGTAACTACTGAAGGCACTAACTACTGATAGGCATAGCGAATGAAAGATTTTGATAGTGAACAAACAATGTATTTACCTTAATAGTGTTCAAAAGTCATATATATCAGTTCATAACATCGAGTTTTACAAATTTACTCTTTCTGATGGACACACGTCCAGATCAACTGCTCTCAAAACTCCGCCATCTCTCTCCCCACATCCACCACTGCTGGCGGCTCACCTCCAACTGAGCAACGCTACGCGCGGTTCACATCCAAGTGCCCAACGCTACACAAGCGAATATTCCAACAATGCCAACCAGCCACAGACTGCACACAGTACAGTCAGCGATTTTCATACAGAGCGCTACGTGGCTTTACCAACATAAAAACATAAACAGCCAACTTAAAAACTGTAGTGGAGACATATCGATTCTTAGGACTTGTTTTCGACACTCGATTGACTTGGGTTCCTCACCTTCGTCAGCTAAAGTGGAAGTGCTGGCAGCACGTCAATGCCTTCCGTTGCCCAAGCAACACCAATTCGGGTGCAGATCACTCTAGGCTGCTGCTGCTCCTGCTGCTCTACAGAGCCCTTGTCAAATCCCGAATTGCCGGCCGTGGTGGTCTAGCGGTTCTAGGCGCTCAGTCCGGAGCCGCGCGACCGCTACGGTCGCAGGTTCGAATCCTGCCTCGGGCATGGATGTGTGTCATGTCCTTAGGTTAGTTAGGTTTAAGTAGTTCTAGGGGACTCATGACCACAGATGTTAAGTCCCATAGTGCTCAGAGCCATTTACAATCCCGAATTGATTATGGGAGTGTGGTTTATGGCTCGGCAGCGCCCTCAGCACCAGTGGGGGGCTCGACTAGTGACAGGAGCTTTTAGGACGACTCCGGTGACCAGTGTACTGGTGGAGGCTGGGGTCCCTCCATTGCGATTAGACGTACACAACTGCTCACCAGTTACGTTGCAGTCATTCGTAGTTCTCCTGAGCATCCGAAGTACCACCTCCTTTTCCCGCCCGCGGCAGTCCATCTCTCGCATCGGCGGCCCAGGTCGGGTCCTAACTAATGCGGTTCGCGTGCGGTCCTTCCTCTCTGGAGTCCTTCCCTTTACCACCTCTACTTGTGGTCCATTCATGTACCCCTCCATGATGTACGCCTCGACCGCAGCTTCGTCTGGACGTTTCACTTGGCACTAAGGACTCCGTTAACCCTGTGGCTCTACGCAGTCACTTCCTCTCTTCTTGACGTTCCGGGCTCTGAAGTGGTTTACAGCGACGGCTCTACGGTCACGTTGCTACGTGTCGACCATTGGGTGCCATACATCACCTCCCCAAGTCTGGACGAAGATCAGATGTCTCTTTGGGTACCAGACCCCTGCAGGTGTCCCTGGCATTACCATCAATGGCGAGCTCTGAAGTTGTTTACACTGATGGCTCGATGGCTGATGGCAATTCTGGCTTCGCTATGTCCACAGAGGCCATATTGAACAGCATTCCGTGCCCGCTGGCTGCAGCGTACTCACTGTAGAGCTTGTGGCCATATCTTGTGCACTTCCTTTTCTGGTGAGTCGATTCTTCTCTGTTCTGACTCCCTGGGCAGCTTACAAGCAATCGACCAGTGCTACCCTCGCCATCCTTTGGTAGCGAACGTCCAAGAGTCCATCTCTGCCGTCGAATGGTCCAGTCGTTCAGTGGTGTTTGTGTGGACCCCAGGACACGTCGGGACCCAGGCAACGAACTTGCTGACAGGCTGGCCAAACAGGCTACACGGAAAACGCTCCTGGAGATGGACGTCTCTGAACCTGACGTGTGCTCTGACTTACGTCGTAAGGTTTTTTGTCTTTGGGAGACGGAATGGCATAACAGTATACACAACAAACTGCGTGTCATTAAGGATACTGCGAATATGTGGAAGTCTTCGCAGGGAATCAGATGTCTTTTGTCGACTGCGCATTGGCCATACGTGGCTCACACATGGTTTCCTTCTCCGTTGCGTGGACCCACCTCAGTGTCGCTGTGGCTCCCAAATGACGGTCGTCCACCTCTTGCTGGCCTGCCCACTTTCAGCCGCTCTGCGACAGGCTTTTAACTCCCAGCGCCCTACCTTCGGTGTGCGCGACAATGTCTCAACAGCCGCTTTAGTTTTACAATTTATTCGTGAGGGTGGGTTTTATCATTTGATTTGAGTTTTAGCGCATGTCCTTTGTCCCTCTGTGTCCTCTACCCTAGGGCCTTTAGGGTGGAGGTTTAAATGTGTTGCAGATTGCCTGGCTTCTCCTTTTTTTTTTATTCTCATGGCCAGCCAGCCATGGCAAACTGCTTTCTTGTTTTTAATCTCCTCTCCCTGTTTCTTGCATCTCTCTGTGGCTTTCTTGTCCTGTTTCGTCCATTGTAGTGTTGTCCTTCAGTCATTCTTCTGGTTCTTCCATTCTCCTGTTATTGTGCCTTACATCTTCTTTACTTTCTTCTTTCCCTTGTGTAACTCTTCTATTGGGAATAAGGAACCGATGACCTCGCAGTTTGGTTCCTCCCCCGCCCCCCTTTTAAACCAACCAACATCTTCGGGCGGGTTTAGTGACATATCTGAACAGTCTAAGGGACTGTGTCTGTGATACAAAATCCACAGTCAACGTCTGTCTTCAGGAGTTCTGGGAATCGGGGTGATACAAAACTATTTTGATGTGTGTATTTGCCTTTAACTATAATTAATATAAGTAAAGAAGTACGTAATAATGTGATTTTATTCGTATTATCTCCTTAATCTGGCTCCTCCGACCTTAGGTTCCCCACCTCAAATTGTTCAGTGGAGCATTCTCTATGCCCTGTTACGTTTTTGCCCCCTGTTACGAAAACACCCTGTAGGTGGTCTGGAGGCTGACTGCACCAGCCACCGAAAATGATTCTCAACGACAGAACAACTCAGGTCCCAGCTTTTAGTGGGGAGGGTATTTGTAGCCTCAGGATTCGAAGAAAAAACGGACGATTGCGCTCGGGTTTTCAGGGCCACCCTGTACTGTCCTCTTCTACTCAGTTTCGGGCAGGCTGCTCGGTTACTTCAGGATGCCACACCCTGACTTCTTTTGACGGCCAGAAACCTTTCTCTGGCGCCTCTGGTGTTTTTTCATCAGTCTGCTGACTGAGTTGATGCGGCCCGCCGCGAATTCCTTTCCTGTGCTAACCTCTTCATCTCAGAGTAGCACTTGCAACCCACGTCCTCACTTATTTGCTTGACGTATTCCAATCTCTGTCTTCCTCTACAGTTTTTGCCCTCTACAGCTCCCTCTAGTACCATGGAAGTCATTCCCTCATGTCTTAGCAGATGTCCTATCATCCTGTCCCTTCTCCTTATCGGTGTTTCCCACATATTCCTTTCCCCTCCGATTCTGCTTAGAACCTCCTCATTCCTTACCTTATCAGTCCACCTAATTTTCAACATTCGTCTATAGCACCACATCTCAAATGCTTCGATTCTCTTCTGTTCCGGTTTTTCCACAGTCCATGTTTCACTACCATACAATGCTGTACTCCAGACGTACATCCTCAGAAATTTCTTCCTCAAATTAAGGCCGGTATTTGATATTAGTAGACTTCTCTTGGCCAGAAATGCCTTTTTTGCCATAGCGAGTCTGCTTTTGATGTCCTCCTTGCTCCGTCCGTCATTGGTTATTTTACTGCCTAGGTAGCAGAATTAATTAACTTCATTGACTTCGTGACCATCAATCCCGATGTTAAGTTTTTTGCTGTTCTCATTTCTACTACTTCTCATTACCTTCGTCTTTATCCGATTTACTCTCAAACCATACTGTGTACTCATTAGACTGTTCATTCCGTTCAGCAGATCATTTAATTCTTCTTCACTTTCACTCAGGATAGCAATGTCATCAGCGAATCGTATCATTGATATCCTTTCACCTTGTATTTTAATTCCACTCCTGAACCTTTCTTTTATTTCCATCATTGCTTCCTCGATGTACAGATTGAAGAGTAGGGGCGAAAGGCTACAGCCTTGTCTTACACCCTTCTTAATACGAGCACTTCGTTCTTGATCGTCCACTCTTATTATTCCCTCTTGGTTGTTGTACATATTGTGTAGGACCCGTCTCTCCCTATATCTTACCCCTACTTTTTTCAGAATCTCGAACAGCTTGCATCATTTTATATTGTCGAACGCTTTTTGCAGTTCGTCAAATCCTATGAAAGTGTCTTGATTTTTCTTTAGCCTTGCTTCCATTATTAGCCGTAACGTCAGAATTGCCTCTCTCGTCCCTTTACTTTTCCTAAAGCCAAACTGATCGTCACCTAGCGCATTCTCAATTTTCTTTTCCATTCTTCTGTATATTATTCTTGTAAGCAGCTTCGATGCATGAGCTGTTAAGCCGATTGTGCGATAATTCTCGCACTTGTCAGCTCTTGCCGTCTTCGGAATTGTGTGGATGATGCTCTTCCGAAAGTCAGATGGTATATCGCCAGACTCATATATTCTACACACCAACGTGAATAGTCGTTTTGTTGCCACTTCCCCCAATGAATTTGGTCTGGTGTATTCCTGCGCGAAGGACCGTTCGTGATCAGCAGCGAGGACTGCCTTGCAACGGGGAAGACCACCTCAGCGAAAACTGCCAACTTCTGTATCAACTGGAATTACGACGAGCAAAAACTGTGGACAACAGAGTGAGGCGTGCGTGGCTCGTGTTCGTGCCATCTCTTATTTAACATCCTGTTTTGCTGTACTACCACCTCGTTATGTTAATTTCAATTACTTGTGTCACTGAGTTGCTGCGTTGCCTGCCCGTCAGCGACAGCAGCAGCGCTTATCGATATAAGCCCTGCCGCATTATCTTTGCTGGACTGCTATTACCTCCCGGTCGTCGTGTGTTGCGAGTTAGTTCGGACCGGGCAGTGTTTTCGAGTTGGCACGCGGCGCAAGTTCAGTCGGGGCGCGGCAGCAGTGAGGTCCGGACCGCCATGACTCGCCCGACGGTTGCCGGACACATGATTGCAGTAGGGACGACTTTGGTTGGTCGTCGGTCGGTCGCCTTGCCGGACGACGTGTATTTGGCCGGCGATCGCTTATGGGTTGGCTCTGATTCGTTCCTGTTATTGTACAGTCACTGCCGTTAGTATTGTCTGGTCCTTCATGTAAGTGTTCATGAAACTGCGTGTAGTTGGTGTGCTTTTGACTGACAAGTTATTTTAAATGTTGTCGGTGTACTGGCTGTGAGGAGGCGGTAGGTTGGCGTGGAGCAGTGAGGAATTGTCGGCGGGGTGTAGTTTGGCCGGGCCCGCTGGCGGTCTCTACGCGGTGTCGGAGTGCGTGGCGCTGTTCCCATTGCTACGAGTTCCGTGGCTCACCGACCCTGGACACGAAAGTCGACTTTTCATTTAACCTACCAGCAAGTCGAGACTGTTCACATGGTGTCTTTTGGAGTTAGTTGTTGGCTATTGGGATATTCCCAGGAGCAACAACCTGGTTTTCAAGTTGGAAAATTCTAGCCACCGTCCGGTGGAGTTTCACTGTATTTGGTTATTTGAATTGAAGTGCACCAGCGGAATCTTCTGCCTTGTGGCCGTTAACGTTCCGGTTGCCTGCCCTGGCCGTTGACGTAAATTTCAGGCAGTGTAGTTTCGTCATCGTGTTGTTGCTGTCCAGCACGGTGTGTAGTTTGACAGATCCGTGTATGATTGGTTGTGGGAGCCAATAACTTCTGCGTTGTTCCGTTGAACTCCCTGTTGTGCCCTGGTCGGATGAAGTGGACGTTATCTTGACGGTGGGTCCGCTGACTGTCGGTCGGTTGGGTTGTCGTCGGATCTTAAATGGTTGGCCCGACTGCCTGTTTCACCCAAGCGAGCGTTAGTGTTTGAATTACAGGCCGACCCTCGAACATCTGGGCTCCCTTGTGTCGACTGCCTTATTTTTTTTTAAATTTGTTGTTGGTACTTGTATGGCTTTTAACCGGTTTTGTGTTTTAAAATAGTGGTTTTACTCTTAATGGCCTTTAGCCTAGTTTAAAGTACTGCTTCACATAAGCCTTTTGGCATTTAAAAAAAATTTTGAGGTTTTAAGTGTTTAAGTTTTTTGGATTTAACTTGTTTACTTCAGCCTAACTAAAGAACTGTTTTAACATAAGACTTGCCTTTTAAATTTCTGATTATGCTTACGTTTTAACTTATTGGTCTTCAGCCGTTTTTAAATTAAGATGCCTTTCAGCCAGTAATTAAGTCCTAAAGATTAAAGCTGTGTGTTCAAAAAAATTTCTTTTGGGCCCTTGTAATGTTTAATAAAATAAAGTTGTATGTTCTAGTGTAACTGACAGCCCCTTATTTTGGCCCCTCTCCACAGTTTATTCCATCTGTCCTGTTCTGCGGGTTAAGCAGGGGCGTTTCACACAGTAGTGGAAATCAGTACAAAATAGTATGGCGTCCACTAGGCTGACATATCCAGTCAGTTGGTGCCGTATTTGATGTCAGTAGCACAGTACGTAACAACAATAATCCAAGTGGTAAAAGCTCGAACTCATCATAAAAGCAGTTGGCTCTGTGCGGTGTTAGTGTGTGCGTACATGCAGATACGAAACAGATGCTATTAGCAACAGTGCGCGTTCTGCATATAAAGCACGAGTGTGACAGTGCCACGGTTACACGCTTTTCACGCGATGAAAAAGTAAAAACTGGCACGTGGAAGGAAATGACACACTAATGGTCAAATCGTCAAAAATTGAAACAATTAGAGTACAGTGATTGATAATTTAGTTTAAGCGCATGATCGAGACGGAACGGAAAGTACGGACAAAAGAGAAAATTATCTGAGGCACCGAAATGGTTACTTTTGCGCAAAGTGAGGGTCACAAACTGTTTCTCTTCTCAACTTACGCTGATGCACAGTTGTCGGTAACAGTCAGACGTGTCGGACAAATGTTGTCAAATGATAGATATATCTTGCGTTCAGGAAACGAGTGCAGGAACCTGCTGCAACACTCATAAACAGGCTAGACTGGAGCTCGCTGAAAAACGTATGCCACGGATTTAAGAACGGTATAAAGTGAATTCCAGTGATGAGAAGTTCATCTTCAACTTTTGTGGTCCTGTCCTCCTCAGTTGCGCGTAATAATGCGGTATATTGATAAATTTCACTTATGGACCGTCTGACAGCAACTGAATAAAACACAATTTTAGTGCCATACGCGTTTCGCCTTTATTTTCTGCAAGGCATCATCAGTGGCCTGAAATGTGTACATATGTTAGCTATTTTATTTACATTTTTGTCACTGTGCCTATAGGTTATAAACAGTTCTGGTGGTTGGTATTTCCTACTAAGTAGTAATGTTTTGAACTGTACTTACAGGTTGCGTAGAGAGTTTCTTACATATTACGCTCCTGTTGCATTTTTGGTGTTGTTCTTCTTCCTATGAGCGCCAATTAGCTGTTTTTCCACATTCCACAGCACTATGCACTGAACGTTTGTTTTTATGCAATGTTTTGGTTTCTGTTGCCGACTGTCAAATGTTTTTGCCAAAGATCGAATATTACTGCCAAACTTACGAGTGTAACTATTGAAGTATCTGTGGTCTGTTCGTGTATGTATTTGTGTGTGCGTTTGTGTGTGTGTGAGTGTTTTTTGGTGTGGTATTAATTAATAATACATATGTACATATTCCAGGCCACTGATGATGCCTTGCAGAAAAGAAAGGCGAAACGCGTATGGCACTAAAATTGTGTTTTATTCAGTTGCTGTCAGACGGTCCATAAGTGAAATTTATCAATATACCGTAGTATGAGAAGTTCAATTTAGATGACTGGATGGATTTCCATATTACTGACATGATGATGTGAGAACAGAGCAGCAGGTAAGAACGAGGAGAAATTTTGGTGGTGGCGATGTTATGACTATGGCAACCTTCTGCGCTAAATGTAAAACAGTAGATTGAACTCTAACACGTACAATGAGACGTTGGAAACAGAACTGATTAGAATGTTTGAGGATCTAGGGAACGCATATTTCAACAAGATAACGGATGTGTGTATTGTTCTGAAGAATCTGACAGAGCACTGAAAGACCTAATTCGAAACATAGTTCCTGGAATAGACAACTTCAGGCTGGAACTTTGGAAGAGCCAGTCTTCACTAAACTCCACCATCGCGCGAGCAAGCTGGATGAGATAGGCGATATACCCTCAGACATCAAGAAGAATATAATAACTGTAAATCCAGAGAAATCAGGTGCGACAGGTATGAAAATTATCGATTTAACACTTTAATAATTCATGGTTGCAAAATACTAACGCGAGTTCTTTGCAGAAGACTGGAGGAAATGTTAGAAGCCGGCTTGGGGAAGATAGGTTTACATTCCGGAGAAATACACGCGAGGCAATGCAACCCTACAACTTCTCATAGAAGATAAATTAAGAAAAGGCAAAGATGCGTTTATAGCATTTGTTGACTTAGAGAAAGCGTTTAACGATATTGATTGGAATACTCTCTTCGAAATTCTGAGGTTAGCAGGGGGAAACCCCAGAGAGCGAAAGAATATTCACAAATTGTACAAAAACCAGATGCCAGTTGTACAAATCGAAGGGGTGGAAGGGAAGCAGTGGTTGAGAAGGGACTGAAACAGGATTGAAGTCTATCCCCGATGTTGTTCAATCTGTACCTTGGACAAGCAGTAAGGGAAACCAAAGAAAAATTTGGAGTAGCAATTAAAATTCAGGAAGAAGAAATAAAAGCATTGAGTTTTGCCGATGACACTGTAATTCTGTCAGACAGCAAACGACTAGAAAGAGCAGTTGACCGGAATAGACAGTGTCTTGAAGATATAAGATGAACATCAACAAAAGCAGAACGAGGATAATGGAATGCAGTCGAATTAAATCTGGTGATGCTAAGAGAATTAGTTTAGCAACTGAGACACTTAAAGTAGTAGACGAATTTTGTTATTTAGGCAGCAAGGTAACTGATGATGGTCGCAGTAGTGAGGATACAAAATGGACACTGGTAATGGCAAAAAAAAGTGTTTCTGAAGATTACGAATTTGATAACATCGAATATGGATTTAAATGACAAGAAATATTTTCTGAAATTATTTGTATGGAGTGTAGCCACGTATGGAAGTGAAACATGGACGATAAACAATTTAGATAAGAAGAGAATACTCGTAGAAACCTTTGAACTGTGGTGGTACAGCAGATTTGTGAAGATTAGATAACGTAGCCAACGAGGAGGTACCGATTAGAACTGAGGAGAAAAGAAATTTGTGGCACTACCTGACTAGAAGGACCGATAGGATGGGAGGACCTATTCTAAGACATCAAGGGATCACCGAATTAGTACTGAATGGAAGCAATGGGGTTAAAATCGTAGTGGGAGAGCAAGAGATGGATACAGTAAGCAGTTTCAGAAGCGTGTAGGTTGCAGCGGTTACTCGGAGATGAAGAGGGTTGCACAGGGAACAGAGCGTGAAGAATTGCATCAAACCAGAAGGCCAAATCAACTTGCAAAGGAAAAAGTTATTAAAGAAGTAGATGCTATCAGCCGTCTAGGAAGTAAATTAAACAAGAAAGGGAATACCAAAAATGAAATTTAGATTGGAGAGGATAAGCTTTCCAAATTTGTTGTTGTGTATCAGACACAATTACTCGAAGAAATTGGAAAACGCAAGACAAAGCACAGACCAATTTACGTTATCTGCCAGTTTTGACCTGTTCCTCGGAATGTTGGGCGTGGACAAAGAAAGACCTGCATAGAATACAACAAGCAACAGAGATGCGCTTTCTACAGGGGATCCTGAGTAAGACGAGAAGATATAGGATAAGGAATGAAACAATAAACAGCCTGTTGATCAAGCCCCTAAAAGAAGTAAATGGCTTAAATGGTTTGGCCACATTAAAAGAATGGGGCCAGAAAGACTTCCAAGAAGAGCCCTAGAATGGCCGAAATATGCACGAAGATCAATTGGAAGGCCACGAACAAGTTGGAGAGACCAGGTGAAGATCGATCTCGACTGAAGAGAACTGTAATAGCAGGAGATGCTAAAGGATAGACTGTGGGACAAAGGAGATGGCTGGAAGCAGCTCTGTGAACGAGCTGCGTAAGCAGAAACATTTCAGAAAGAAGAAAAAGAAGAAATTGTTATGTAATTACAAGTAAACAATTCTGAATTTTTTCCTTTATTTTTACTGTGAGACCTTGCTGCTTGTCAAATTTTATGATTACATCATTTACTGGAAACGCACACATGCCGTGCAAAGGATTACTTTCACATTACTTGTCTTTGCTATAAGCTAGGATGGATTTCTGTCTATTCGTGCATTTGATAATATGGTAACGGTCACAAAATTTCACACACACACACACACACACACACACACACACACACACACACACACACACGCGCGCGCGCGCTCTCACCGAGCGGGGTGGCGCAGTGGTTAGACACTGGACTCGCATTCGGGAGGACGACGGTTCAATCCCGCGTCCGGCCATCCTGATTTAGGTTTTCCGTGATTTCCCTAAATCACTCCAGGCAAATGCCGGGATGGTTCCTCTGAAAGGGCACGGCCGACTTCCTTCCCAATCCTTCCCTAATCCGATGAGACCGATGACCACGCTGTCTGGTCTCCTTCCCCAAACCAACCAAACCACACGCTCTCACGCGTCATTTGTTTCGTGAAATAATTTGTTGCAACACACCTTGTGGTGAAAATCGTGGGTGGGTTGCAAGTCTCGTCGTCATGTGCCTTACTTCATCGTTAGC
The DNA here is from genome assembly GCF_021461385.2 of Schistocerca piceifrons. Classification (NCBI taxonomy): domain Eukaryota; kingdom Metazoa; phylum Arthropoda; class Insecta; order Orthoptera; family Acrididae; genus Schistocerca; species Schistocerca piceifrons. The sequence goes on along the minus strand of NC_060147.1, from coordinate 95,235,942 downwards.
TTCCATCCAGGTCCTGTCTTGCATAGCAGACGCTTCATAGAAGTCCACATGTATGTTGTTTTTCTTCTCACGGAGCCGGCACAAGCCGGGAGTTCGAGCTCGGATCTTAGATCCTCTATCAGGAAGGTCTCCCTGGTAAGCTCGTACACTAGTTCTGCGGGACTCTTAAAATTCTCTTCAGGTATGTAGCCTTTACCCGCTCCAATTGTTCCAGCTGTTTGTATTTGAGGTATTCACCCACTGATTCTAGGACATACGTCAGAACAGGTAGTATCTTCAACCTAAACAGGCCCATAGCTGTTCCAATCGATAGTTGCGTGATGTTTCTGATTTCATTCATAGCTCTAGTGGCCGCCAATGCTCTAGATGTTATACACTACTTGCCATTAATATCGCTACACCACGATGATGACGTGCTACAGACGCGAAATTTAACCGATAGGAAGCAGATGCTGTGATACGCAAGTGATTAGCTTATCAGAGCATTCACACAAGGTTGGCGCCGGTGGCGACACCTACAACGTGCTGACATGAGGAAAGTTTACAACCGATTTCTCATACACAAACAGCAGTTGACCGGCGTTGCCTGGTGAAACGTTGTTGTGATGTCTCGTGTAAGGAGGAGAAATGCGTACCATCACGTTTCCGACTTTGATAAAGGTCGGGTTGTAGCCTATCGCGATTGCGGTTCATCGTATCGCGACTGCTGCTCCCGTTGGTCGAGATCAAATGACTGTTAGCAGAATATGGAATCGATGGGTTCAGCAGAGTAATACAGAACGCCGTGCTGGATTCCAACGGCCTCGTATCACTAGCAGTCGAGATGACAGACATCCGCACGGCTCTAACGGATCGTGCAGCCACGTCTCGATCCCTGAGTCAACAGATGGGGACGTTTACAAGAAAACAACCATCTGCACGAACAGTTAGACGACGTTTGCAGCAGCATGTACTATCAGCTCGGAGACCGTGGCTGCGGTTACCCTTGACGCTGCATCACAGACAGGAGCGCCTGCGATGGTGTACTCGACGACGAACCTGGGTGCACGAATGACAAAACGCCATTTTTTCAGATGAATCCAGGTTCTGTTTATAGCAACGTGACGGTCGCATCCGTATTTGACGACATCGCGGTGAACGCACATTGGAAGCGCGTATTCGTCATCGCCAAAGTGATGTATCACCCGGCGTGATGGTACGGGGTGCCGTTGCTTACACGTCTCGGTCACCTCTTGTCCGCATTGAACAGTGGACGTTACATTTCAGATGTGTTACGACCCGTGGCTATACCCTTCATTCGATCCCAGCGAAACCCTACATTCAGCAGGATAATGCACGACCGCATCTTGCATGTCCTGTACGAACTTTCTGGATACAGAAAATCTTCGACTGCTGCCCTGGTCAGCACATTCTCTAGATCTCTCACCAATTGAAAACGTCTGGTCAATGGTGGCCGAGCAACTGACGCGTCACAATACGCCAGTCACTACTGTTGATGAACTGTGGCATCGTGTTGAAGCTGCATGGTCAACTGTACCTGTACACGCCATCCAAGCTCTGTTTGACTCAATGCCTAGGCGTATCAATGCCGTTACTACGGCCAGAGGTGGTTGTTCTGGGTACTGATTTCTCAGGATCTATGCACCCCAACTGCGTGAAAATGTAATCACATGTAGGTTCTAGCATAATATATTTGTCCAATGAATACCCGTTCATCGTCTGCATTTCTTCTTGGTGTAGCAATTTTAATGGCCAGCAGTGTATGTAGTCTGAAAATTCTACATGTCTACAGGAAGGGCCCTATAGGCTCTGATGAGTGAGTTTGCGAGCACCAAAATATGTGAAATACATAACGGCATCTATCGATTGCATTAAGTTAAAAGCTTAAGTTTTTCACACGGCCAAGGGGGCTTTAAAAAACAGACACACAGATGGACGGACGATAAATGGAAAAAAATATTTTCTTTGCACGCTATAATTACAAATGAACAATGTATCGATTTTTTCTTTATTTATACTGTGATACCTTGCTCCTCAAATTTATGTATTCTTGGGGGTATCGAAATATGTGCCGTAAATGGCGGTATTTTTTGATTGCACTGACTTAGAAACGTGGACCTTTTTATGTGACATAAATTTCTGCTTGATACTTCTACTTGTTCCTGCGTTAACAGCCGGACAGACACACAGACGAACAATTTGGAATATTATCACAAGGGAGACAGGGCAACCAAGAGTACAGGACGACGGCATTACCATCAAAGCGAATGGAAACTTGACAAACAACGAGCCGGAAGAGGAAAACATTTTGAATAATCATTTTTTAAATGTTGTAGAGAAAATAGAATCTAAATGTTCATTAGAAGAAGCAAGGCAGTTAATCGAAGAGGCCTTACCCACACAATTTCATACAATTGGAATTCCACCCATCTCTCCTTCTGAAATTAGGAAGATAATAAACTCTCTCAAGAATAAAAGCTCACATGGAATTGATGGCATTTCCAGCAGGATAATAAAAGCTTGTTCCCAAGAAATAAGTGGGATCCTTTGCCACATATGTAATAGCTCTCTGAAGCAGGGTATTTTCCCAGATAGACTGAAGTATGGCATTGTTAAACCACTGCATAGAAAAGGGGATACGTCAGATGTCAACAACGACCGCCCAATCTCTCTTCTGACTGCCTCATCCAAAATTCTTGAAAAAGTGATGTATTTTAGAGTAGCTTCACAGCTTTTAACAAAATGTCAGTTTGGTTTCTAGAATGGTTTTTCAACGGAAAATATACTTTCACTAATGAAATATTAAATTCTCTGAGTAACCGGAAGTCACCCGTTGGGATTTTCTGTGATCTCTCAAAGGCTTTTGATTGTGTAAATCATGGAAGATAAGCTCAACTACTGTGTTATGAGTGGGACAGCGCTCAAGCGGTGTAAATCATACCTAACTGGAAGAGTGCAGAAAGTTGAAATAATCAGTTCACATAATATGCAAAAAAACAGGTGAGTTCTCAAACTGGGGAACAATCAAGAATGGGGCGCCGCAAGGTTTGGTCTTGGGTCCTCTGCTGTTCTTAATATAATTAATGACTTTCCATTCTGTATACACGAAGATGCAAAGCTGGTACTTCTTGCCGATGATACAAGTATAGCTATCACACCCAACAGACAAGAAATAACTAGTGAAATTGTAAACGATGTTTTTCAGAAAACCATTAAGTGGTTCTCTGCAAATGGGCTCTCATTAAACTTTGACAAAACACAGTACATACATTTCCACACAGTAAATGGAATGACACCATTAATAAATGTAGACTCGGATAAAAAATCGTTTGCTAAGGTAGAATATTCCGAATTTCTAGGTGTATGCATTGACGAGGGGTTGAACTGGAAAAAGCACACTGAAGATCTGGTGAAACGTTTGAGTTCAGCTACTTATAGTATTAGGGTGATTGCAAATTTTGGCGATATACATTTCAGCAAATTAGCTTACCACGCCTATTTGCATTCTCTGCATTCGTATGGCATCGTATTTTGGGGTAACTCATCATTGAGTAAGAGTATTCATTGCACAAAAGCGTGCAATCAGAATAATTGCTGGAGCTAATCCAAAAGTAATAGCAGTGTACATGGCTACAACACTAGGAGAAAGGATGATCTTCGCTACTCAAGGTTAAATATAACTTTGAGTCGGAAGGGTTCAAATGTCTCTGAGCACTATGGGACTTAACATCTGAGGTCATCAGTCCCCTAGAACTTAGAACTACTTAAACCTAAGGACATCACACACATCCATGCCCGAGGCAGGATTCGAACCTGCGACCGTAGCGGTCGCGCGGTTCAAGTCTGTAGCGCCTAGAACCGCTCGGCCACTCTGGCCGGCGGCTCAGAAGGGGGTAAATTATGCTGCCACAAAAGTCTTTGGTCACTTACCTAATAGCATCAAAAGTCTGACAGATAGCCATATAGCATTTAAAAGGAAATAAAAAGAATTTCCTAATGGTAACTCCTTCTACTCATTAGACGAATTTTTGGATATAGTAAGTGGGTAATTTCCCCAAATCCCACAAAAAGAAATTAAAAATATTGTCATGTAATATTTGGTGTCATGTAATATCTTGTATACACACCTTTTATTAACCTGACACGTTCCACATCATTACGAAGTGTCGTATTCATGATCTATGGAACAAGTATTAATCTAATCTAATGATGTAGTGCTGTAAGGGTCCCGTTTTTATTGACTGAGACACGGTACCCTGAAAATGAAATCTGGAGGGGCTCCAAAAGAAAACCCTACAGAATTGGCGTTTATTAAGTACAATATAATGCGGAACACCTATCAGCAGTACAAGCAGATCTCGAATGAGCGACGTGTTCACGGAGACAGGTGTGTGCAGTAGCGGCCTAGCGTTCTGTTACGTTGTGAGGCGGGCGTGGTCAAACTGTTTCCTGCGCGACGGGGCGTTTTTTCTCACGGAAGGGATCCCGCTGACACCTTTCCCTCGTTGCCGTCTGCCTTTTTACGGCGTATTTCGGCCGCCACTCGAGCGAAATGTGTTCCAATAAAAGGGCCGGGCATCATTACTCTCCCTCCTCTACGCTGCTTCCTCTCCTCGTAAAGCAATAATCGGTTTTAGGATACCCAACGAGGCAGCTGACGGCGCAACATAATATTTTCTCTCAAAAGGGCTTTGGCGTTCTCGTGACCGATACTTTGAACCGATCCGGGGCAGCTTTCTGCCAACGGGAGGCAGTAACCGGTGCAATGGAAAGGAAAAGGGGGGGCTTAGAAATGAGAAGCGAAGTGAAGGGGAAAAGTGGAGAGTGACAAGATAAAAAGGGAGCAGAGACATACAAAAGCGTGCTTAAAAACTCCATCGTATTTACATGTGAAAGCTCTTAAACCTTTAAAATGAAACAAACTTGATTAACATTTTTTACAAAATGCATTACACTGTGCTGTCTGTGATGATAATACTTATTCTGGTTCCGGTTTCGGTCTTAAACCATCTTCAACGACAGATGCACAACATATAAAGTGGAGAAAGGGATAAAGGAAAACGACATAAGATCAAAACAGAAGAAACTGTGGAATCAATGGGAACACACAAAACTTACCGCACGTTTATCACTTGTCATACAGGCTTTGACAAACGTTACTTCTGAATAACATAATTGCCATTGTATAAATGGAAAATATCGTAGCAAGATTGTATACTATGGCTCACTCTTAAAAGGACAAGATGTGGTGTATAGTAATACAAGCCAAAGAACTTCAAAATCAAAGATAACTGTAATAATGGCACACTACGAACTATGTTAACAGTAAACATGTCGATAACAGTTTTTGTACACTATGTGCTCAAAAGTATCCGGCTGAAAATGACAAGTTCATGGCGTTCTCCATCGGTACTACTGACCCATCCTTACCCTTGATGACAGCTTCCACTCTCACAGGCATACATTCAATCAGGTGCAGGAAGGTTTATTGGGGAATGGGAGCCCATTCCCCACAGAGTGCTGCACTGAGGAGAGGTTTCGATGTCGATGAGTGCGGCGTTGTAAGACTTCGTGATCTCCTGACCTTCATTGCTTACATTTCCGCCATCACAATCATATTCCGCACATCAAGACGCTTCATTCGAACCAAACTCGATAAGATAAAGTCAATGTTGTATGAATTCATGTAAACGATATGTAAATAACTAGTAAATCACAAGTGCGCACCGAGATTGAAATACTCGAGGCTGGCGTACACACACACATTCAAGACACAACGGTTGCAGGGGCTTTTAGTTTGAGAGAGGCAGATGACACGCCAGGAGGCCGGTCCCTTCAGAGGATGAGTCAACCTATCTATGTCGGCCGGTGACCACTCGTAGAGCAGACAGCATTTGCCTGAGTGAAAGGGAGAATGACCCCGTGTACGGCTCAAAAGCAAATTCCGCTACATTGTGTGGGAGCGCCTAGCCTACGCATTCTTTACAATCATAGCACATAGTTTCAGAGGTTTTCACAGGGAGACAGCAAACGGCAAACGCTGATGCTACAGATTTCCCAAGTGGTCGCGTTAAACAAAACGTCTTTCTCCCGTTTTAGAAGAGCAATGCTGATTGGGAGACGATATTCCTGAGCTGAAGGAGTAATGGAACAGACCAAAAGATATACCTCTTCATGTCTGGCGTGGAGACGGGCCGTTCCGTTGTCGCTCTTGGAGCGAGAACATGTAACGAGGGTGTGTGCACCCGTACATGTCCTCAAAGAGCGAGGAACAAGTCTCTCCTCAGTACTTCACTTGGAGAGCACCTCTGTCGAGAGCAAATCTGAGTGCGACTCTATATCGAGTCCTTGCGATTAAGCATTGTTCACTGTGTTGGCTGCCACACTTATTGTGCGGTGTGAATGCCCAGATTTATAGTTAAACACCTGCGATCGAATTTTTGAGTGGCATCGCAGTGGACTGGTTATCTGACCGGTGCACCACGCCAAATGGGAGTCGTTGACTTCATCAAGGCATAGGGAGAGTTTGATTGGCGAAGGTCAATCCAGATAGAAAGAGAGTTATCTTATTTGTCAGCAGCGAGCGGCGCAGACAGCAGTCATTGCAGCTTACGGTATTTTGCGCTACAGCTCTTGTGAGCCCCATATTTCCTCCACAACAGTACACTTAACTACATTTCACATGCGACAGCCTCGACTATACCTAGCAACATTCTAACGGATAATTATTCAAGTTGAGTAGGCACGGCTCTGAGCCATTCTGCAAAGTCAATAACAATCTTAAACTTTGTATAGAAATTTCATTAGCGAATCCTATCCATAAGAGGTAACTTCACATTCCAAAAAGAACCCGGAAATAACTTGTTCAGTTCATAACTAAAAGTGCCATTGTGATTTCTCAGAATTTTTGCAAAATAAATAATAATTTTCGTTAGTTTAATGTTTTTCTTACACTAACTAGCACTTTTCCAGTACCCAAGTATCCCACTAGTTACGTAAGAAATTTTGTGAATTTTTGTGTCATTTCCTTACAGCGGACAACTCCAGAAGATATTTATTGCTGAAAGTTTTTCAGGCATTTCTCTTTAGAACGTTACGAGCGTCTGTCTGACTTCTGTAGTAGGGTTGGTGTGGAAATTGCATCTTGCAGGAGCCACAGGGTAAAGGGTACATCTCAGATTAATCCATTGCGCAGAATGGCAGAATAGCACCCACATGCTCACAGCATGGCGCGAAGTCGGCGTTCCAAAACCTCTCAAAAGTGTTCTATAGGATTCAGGTCAGTGTGCAGGCCAGTCCATTACAGGGATGTTATTGTCGTGTAACCACTCCGCCACAGGCCGTGCATTAAGAACAGATGCTCGATCGTGATGAAAAATGTAATCGCCATCACCGAACTGCTGTTCAACAGGAAGCAAGAAGGTGCTTAAAACATCTGTGTAGGCCTGTGCTGTGATAGTGCCATGCCAAATGACAAGGGGTGCAAGCACCCACCATGAAAAACACGACCACACCATAACGCCACCGCCTCCGAATTTTACTGTTTACACTACACATGCTGGTAGATAACGTTCACTGGGCTTTGCCATACCCACACCCTGCCATCGGATCGCCACATTGTGTACCATGAATCGTCACTCCACACAGTGTTTTTCCCCTGTTCAATGTTTACGGTGCTTACACCAAGCGAGGCGTCGTTTGGCCTTTACCGGCGTGATGTGTGGCTTATGAGCAGCTGCTCGACCATGAAATCCGTTCTCTCCGCCTAGCTGTCATAGTATAGTACTTGCAGTGGCCCCTGATGAATTTGGAATTTCTGTGTGATGGTCTGGATAGATGCCTGCCTATTACAAATTACGACCCTCTTCAACTGTCAGCAGTCTGTCAGTCAATGGACGAGGTCGGCCTGTATGCTTTTGTGCTGTACGTGTCCCTTCACGTTTCGACTTCACTATCACATCGGAAACAGTGGATCTAGGGATGTTAAGGAGTGTTGAAATCGCGCGTACAGACGTATGACCCAAGTGACACCCAATCACTTGACCGCGTTCGAAGTCCATTAGTTCCGCGGAACGACTCATTCTGCTCTCACGATGTCTAATGACTACTGAGGTTGCTGATATGGAGTACCTGGCAGTAGGTGGCACCACAAACCATCTAATACCAAAAACGTATGTTTTTGGTGGGTCCGGATACTTTTGATCACATAGTGTAGCTGAGGATATACGACGTCATTAACACTTAGATCCTGAAAAAGTCCAACATTGTGCATCACGTTTAAATTTATTGCTTCTCTACTAATGACTGTGTGCACAACATATTTTGCAGACAGCATCCACACATCCCGCTGAATGTATCTACAAGATTAAAATCATTTTCTGACATATAGATAAGGAGATGCCGCGCCATAAACACAGATGCATGGGAAACTGCAGCATCTTGCATGACGTTTAAATTTATTACTTCTTTGGTAATAAACAGATTCGCAAAATATTTTGCAGACAATATCCAAATATGCTGCTGAAGGTACCTACAGAATGGTGTCATTTTCCGACTATACTTCAAGATATATGACGTCATAAACTCTGAGATCGTCAAAAAATGGCGCACATTTTTTTATTCGCAGCTCATACACACCTACAATCGAGTCAACTTAAGAAAATACCCGATACCTGGCAGCGCTCTTGACAGCTTTCGACTGTGAAGGGCAAACGGCTGTAGAAGGAAATGATGGCTGCCAATAGAGCTATGAAGAGGCATTGCCATAGAGACGTTTGCCAAATCGTGTTGTACACACGCGAAGCAGCTGCTCCCAGCATACAGAAACTATCCGGGACGATGTTTCTTAATCTGGATAGTGTACAAATACATCAGTACATTATGCCTCTTTCTCTATACTACAGTCTCATAGTTTCAGAGGTGTTTCCACGAGTACATGGAAGTCAATTTTTTTCGACACTTCTCGAAAAGCACAATTCATTTTCTGTTTCCATTTCTAACAGAAACTTGGCAAATTAAATAATGGGGCAATGCCATGTTTCTCAGCTAGTAGGAGATAATTGTAAGGAGCCAAGTCGGAAGAATACGGTGGGTATGACAGTACATGGAATCCCATTTCAGCGAAGGCAGCCGCGGCTTTCCGACTGGTAAGAGGACGAGTTGTCGTGTTCCACTTTTTGTGAAAGTGTAGCGGCACCACCGTTTAGGATAGGGAAAGTTAGTTTCGTGCAATATTCTGAGCACAAGTTACAGCCAGTTGCGGGCCAGATAGCAGTGAGTTACGCATACCAACAGTTGCTAAGTAGAATAGAGGCCACAGGATGGTCAAATTACTGAATGAGTATACCTAGCAATTTTGCATGTCACAAATCACAGGCAGAAGGGGCCCACTGGCCAACCTAGAATGTTATGAGTACGTGAGGCGAAACAGCACATATGGCAAAACAGAGGTGCACAGCCACTTATAAATAGGTGCGGGTTTCTAACGAGGTTCATTAAAGTGTGGCAGCTCTCCTGGACAGTGGGGCTTGTCACACCACTGGCTACACGCAGCAGTATATGGGGCGCCAGCGTTCCAGTCCATGGTGGGTCGCTTGCTCGACCCCCTGAGGGCATCGTGGGGTCTGTAACCAGCCAGCAGCAGACCACTCTACAGCTCAGTACCGCAGGCAGTCGTCCTGGCTTCCAACACACGCCAGAGGCATCCTGAGGCGAGGGCCGCAGATTCAGATGCCGGATCATGGGCACTTGTTGTCGCTGCGAACTCAGCCATGCTGTGGAGAATCACGCAGCTGGCCGCCTGCGGCTCTCACTGAGCGGCGCTGAGTTGGCAGGGATGCAGACTGGTGAGTCAACTGCCGGCATCCTGACGACGCTGGCGTGCAAGGCTGACTCACTGCAGTACGTGCACGGGTCACTGAGGCAGCCATTTCGCAGACAGCGAAGTGGAGTCCTCGGCATTGCAAGACCTGGTGATGCAGACTGAGGGGAACACGGCACTGTAGCTGGAAACAATAAATGACTTAGAAGGCTCGGACAAGTCTTAATACTCTGCCTTCTACCTCTTCCCGCTACATTTGGTCATCCTGATTCATTCGGTGGCAGAAGTTGCCACTACAGTGTTGACACTCCACACACTGCCACCAGTCGCCCATGAATATCTGCAATGTTTACACGCCCCTTCCACAGAAACCGCCTCGTCCAGAGCTGTCCTCGTGTTAAACACCGCACTGTCCGCTCACGTAATGGCAGCAGATGGGAAACATTGCCTGTACTGTGCAGTAATTACGTTTCTAGTGATTGTCCTGCCTCCTATGGTTAGATCAAAAGGTGGCTCACTTGCATCTGTAATGGTGAGTATACTGGCTTACCATGGATGATGAGAAAAAATATGGAACGCCCTTCGTAAGATGCACAAGCAATTAAAATAATTCATGGATATTGTGGCAAGTGTGTGTATGTCTGCTCAATTGAAATGGATGTTCAAATCTGATTGACAGAGGTTGGCGTCCGTCGATCGTGGCAACTCCGATCTGTAACTGTTAAAACAAACTCCTCGCTTTGAAACTTCCTGGCAGATTAAAACTGTGTGCCGGACTGAGACTCGAACTTGGGACCTTTGCCCTTCACGGGCAAGTGCTCTACAACTGAGCTACTCAACCACGACTCACACCCCATCCTCACACCCTTACTTCTGCCAGTATCTCGTCTCCTACCTTACAAACTTTACACAAGCTCTCCTGCGAGCTCTCATTCTGGAAACATCCCCCAGACTGTGGCTAAGCCATGTCTCCGCAATATCCTTTCTTTCAGGAGTGCTAGTTCTACAAGGTTCGCAGGACAGCTTCTGTAAAGTTTGGAAGGTAGGAGACGAGGTACTGGCAGAAGTAAAGCTGTGAGGACGGGACGTGAGCCGTGCTTGGGTTGCTCAGTTGGTAGAGCATTTGCCCGCGAAAGGCAAAGGTCCCGAGTTCGAGTCTCGGTCCGGCACACAGTTTTAATCTGCCAAGAAGTTTCATATCAGCGCACACTCCACTGCAGAGTGAAACTCTCATTCTGGAAACTCCTCTCTTTGTTTGGGTGGTTTCAGATACTATCCCCCTTTAGCAGATATCCGCATATCGATTCAGCAGCACGCCGAAATGTATCAGCGGCCCTCGCTTATAATTGAAGCAATGGTGTTAGAAGGATGTCTGTCTTCTTTACTGTTACACACAGCGACTGCACCACTCGGTACCGCAACAACTCCCTTTATCTGAAGCAATAAACCAAATATCCTTCGCGTGTTCGCGACGAGCTTATAAGATTACGCGAAACTTGATAACAGAAATTTTTATGGCCGGTTTGCAAACGAATTTTCAAAAGTAGATAATATGATATCTCGAAGTATAAGTTCCACCATTCAAGCCGATGCCACATTATAGTCTTCCCTGGATGTTGATTTGTGAAGTATTATAGCGTCGTTGCGGCGTCGCTCCGGTGCTAATTCAACAACTCCTACGACGTAAATCCAGAGATAATATATTCTCTATATAACGTACTAAAAGCGTCGTAATACAATGTTCAATTACTGTTCTCTGTTAATAATGTCACTCAACCACCTTTTGCTTCAGCGTTCTATGAAGAAAATAATTATTCACAGTTACACAAGAAAGTTCAGTTAAATGATGTAGACGACACGAAGTATTAAAGTTACAACTATTGAACTTCTGGATTATCTAACCACTGCACTGGAAAGCACATCCATCTGTCATTCAGGGAATTGAAGCTAAGATTTACATCAGCAGTTCTGACATTGACTACAGCTTCCGACAGCACGGCGTACCTGTGAATTCTTCACGATTACATGTATATGTTTCCTATTCTATTTGTAGAGTTTATGTCGGCGTCTGGTACATTGCTGTGTCCTTCATTGTTCGTGACGATCACAGATCACGACGACTAAGTCCGAGAATTGGTTAAATATCACACGAGTTACTTTTCCCTCGCATATAATATCTGTTCTGTTGTCTGGCTAAACGGTAAATGTTCTATCACCTTTTCAAAAATGGCTCTGAGCACTATGGGACTTAACTTCTGAGGTCATCAGACCCATAGAACTTAGAATTACTTAAACCTAACTAACCTAAGGACATCACACACATCCATGCCCGAGGCAGGATTCGAACCTGCGACCGTAGCGGTCACGCGGCTCCAGACTGTAGCGCCTACAACCGCTCTATCACCTTTCTTCAGAACTTTGACTAATACGTCTAGACGATACTTGAAAAACTTTAAAATTCCAGATTGGTCTGAAACAATGTAGTATCGGTCAATAAACGTGCTTCTAGCGTGACGTCTACAAGAAGGCGAATTAACATTTCCATTGAAGTTTTTCATTGTAGTCGCAGCGAACTTACAGCTCGATGCGACTACAACTCTTTTCTTGGATAAATGTAATCTCTTATCACCTTATCTCGCCTGGCTTTTAACCTTCGTAAAGGATATATTTTAAATTACTTATTTAGAGTGTCATGCTTCGTGGATGAAATGATCATCTGATAGTCTTTCATTTAGTTCTTTCCGCGGAATAGATGTTGTTAGTTCCGTAGAATTTTTGTTGATCAAGCTTTCGGTACTGTTAATATTTTGTTGCCAGTAGCTACGGTCAGGGTCAGGATAACTAATTTTTGTATCTTTTGCTGTAAGAAGGGATGTCATTAGGGGCTCTATATTTGGGGGTGTTATAATGTCCATCTTATTTCATCAAGGGGGGACGTCAGCCGATGATATATATGAGAAAAAGTACCACCACAGTTGTATCTTGAGAATGTCTTTATCACACGACTAGGTTTGGGGGAACTTTACTGCCATCCTCAGGCCCTGTTTACTAAAGAACAACAACAACATAACGCCAATATTTGAAAACTAGACAACTACAAAACAACGTATACACAGAATTATAGTACTGTAATGTATTAGTTGGCGTAACCTTAATTTAATATTCTATGAAGTGCAATAGAGCACTTACGTCAATACCTCCATTTTTAAGCGTATAAAATATAAACACACAACAAACCTAAATCAATGTCACAAAACTCATGGATGTCGTCATATGTAAAAAACAATGGACATCTAAAAAGGCAACTACCGCTCCACCCAAACCAAATCATTAAAACAACACCATGTATCACGGTTATAAATTTAACCAAGGGTCCCAAATATCAGACATGATCCAACTAAAGATGATCATTAATGTTTAAAGACGTATGCCCAAGGTGTGTGCGTGATGCAACCAATTTAAATCAATCTGGTATGGGCTCATTACAGACCCACTGCAACTGCACGTGAGCCACACAATTTTGTGACAACCTGTCTCCAAGAAATGAAAAGGCCCTAGGTAACTACGCCCCCTTAAATAATCAAATACACCATGCCTTAAATACTATGCTCACTATTACACCCTTGTGCGATAAACACCTAAGTGCAAGAAACAAAACTGAAATACCCTCTACAAGCAGTATATTCCTCCATAGTAAATACCCTCCTAGAAATAAAACTTTGGAACTCTAGGAATCCGAAAACACATTTCAATGTTCTTTGGTAAACAGAACCTGAGGATGGCGCTTATGTGCCGCCAGGACATTCTCAATACACAGCTGTGGTGGTACTTTTCCTAATATAATTAAAATAGTAATCGTAATCCATTCCATTTTTGTCAAGCAGTCACGCAAGATGGCTTTTGTTTGATCCGATGCCACAGTGGGAACGTTGTCATAAAAGCTGATGTAAATGTCCTGATGAGGCTGAACATTATGACCACCTATCATCCTGGAAAATTGGGTTTTCTCACGGTAGTCCGCTGCAGAAAACCGGGTTTTCCAAGATGACAACGCTTCGCCGGGAAAGCCTGAAGACCGTTACGACCAACAGCTGAAAAGCATGTTGGTCGACCTTCGGAACGCAATACAGCAGCGTCTCTATATGGCGTGGATTCAGCAAGTTCTTGATAGCTTCCCGCAGGTATGTGACACCAGATGGCTATGCACCGCTCTCGCGGTACACGCACATTTCGTCCCAGGTATTTTCCACTGGGTCCGCATCAGGACACCACTGCAGCATGGCTCTGTCACGGACAGTTGTCCTACTGGAAGATGCCATTGTCATTGGAGAAGCGCGAAGGCGGGTTGCAGGTAATCCCCAGTAACGTTCACTTATTCCACAGCTATCATGGCGTCTTCGATTGGTATCACAGGTCCCATGGAAGCCCATGTGAGTATCCCACTAGTATAATACTGCTCCCACAGAACTGCATATGTCATGAGGAGTACGAGGGATGTTTCAAAAGTAAAACTGCTTACGTATTTGGGGCAAACATTTTTTATTTTTCGACATAGTTTCCTTTTAAAATTATACACTTCGTCCAACACTGTTCTCATTTGTTGATCCCTTCCAAATAATAGGAATTTGCCAAGTCTGCAAAATAGCTATTAGTTGCTGCAATCACCTCCTCGTTTGAATAAAATCTTTGTCCTGCCAGCCATTTATTCAAATTGGGGGAGAAACCATAGTCCGAGAGAGCCAAGTATAGAGAATAAGGGGTATGTGAAGCTAGTTGGAATCCTATTTCCATTAAGTTTGCGACCACAACTGCTGAGGTGTGTGCTAGTGCATTGCCGTGATGGAAAAGGACTTTTTAATGTGGTCCAATCGTCGGCGTTTTTCTTGCAGCTCGATTTTCAAATGGCCCAATAACGATGAATATTCACCTGCAATAGTTTTACCCTTTTCCAGATAGCCGATGAGCATAATACCTTGCAAATCCCAAAAGACAGTCGCCATAACCTTTCCAGCCAAAGGAATGGTCTTCGCCCTTTTTTGGTGCAGATTCTCCCTTGGTAACCCGCTGTTTAGATTGTTGTTTGGTCTCAGGAGTATAGTTATGTATCCATGTTTCAGCCACAATGACGAAACGGCGCTTAAAATCCTGCGGATTCTTCCTGAACAGCTGCAAACCATCGTTGCAGCGCTTCACACGATTCCGGTTTTGGTCAAGCGTGAGCAATCGCGGAACCCATCTTGCGGATAACTTTCTCATGTCCAAATGTTACTGCAAAATGTTATGTACCCGTTAATTTGAGATGCCCACAGCACTAGCCATCTCATGCACCATAACTCTTCTGTCATCCATCACCATATCATGGATTTTATCAATGATTTCTGGAGTCATAACCTCCACAGGGCGTCCAGAACGTTCTGCATCACTTGTGTCAATATAGCCACTCCGAAAATTTTGAAACTACTTATCAGCTGTTCTAATCGGAGGTGCAGAGTCACCGTAATGTTTATCAAGCTTCTCTTCTCCTGAGGCGTTTTGTCTTTCATAAAGTAATGTTTAATCACTCGACTTCCTTGATTCACACGAATGCCAAACATAAAGGAATAGACCAATAGGCCGGCCGAAGTGGCCGTGCGGTTAAAGGCGCTGCAGTCTGGAACCGCAAGACCGCTACGGTCGCAGGTTCGAATCCTGCCTCGGGCATGGATGTTTGTGATGTCCTTAGGTTAGTTAGGTTTAACTAGTTCTAAGTTCTAGGGGACTAATGACCTCAGCAGTTGAGTCCCATAGTGCTCAGAGCCATTTTTTTTGAATAGACCAATATGGCTGAAACTTTGTGTGCGCTCTTTCCAAAGATGCTAATAACTACACATGATCTCGATACGCTCTGGTGGTGCCATCTTTCGGACTATTCAAACGCCCCTCATATGTTCTGAGTAGCCGTCCGCGGCGATGACAGCATAATCCAGGCACGACCATAGACCTGTTGCAATAAAAAACGTCATCCATCTGACCAGGCGGCACGCTTCCATTGATCCACGGTCCAATCTCGATGATTCCCCCCCCCCCTCTCTCTCTCTCTCCCTCTCTCCCTCTCTCCCTCTCTCCCTCTCTCCCTCTCTCCCTCTCTCCCTCTCTCCCTCTCTCCCTCTCTCCCTCTCTCCCTCTCTCCCTCTCTCCCTCTCTCCCTCTCTCCCTCTCTCCCTCTCTCCCTCTCTCCCTCTCTCCCTCTCTCCCTCTCTCCCTCTCTCCCTCTCTCCCTCTCTCCCTCTCTCCCTCTCTCCCTCTGTCTCTGTGTGTGTGTGTGTGTGTGTGTGTGTGTGTGTGTGGTTAGGGCGAATATTACACTTGCGTCGAGTGCTTTATTTGCAGGAGTAAGCCTCGCGCAAACTTCGTTTTCCCGTTATTTTGAGGGTGTGTGAAGTGTACATATTCGCGTGGTAACCATGCTCATAATATTAATGTTAAATTGGAATCTTGTCAGAGTAAACAAAAGCCCAATGAAGTGCTAAATCTAAATATACTGCTAGTGTGTTTAATTAAGTGTTAAATGGAAATGGAGCGAGAACTGAGTGGTCGGAATATGCGTATAACATCCCACTCCGTTGGCAGAGCGGTGTTCCACAGGCCACAATTCGCTTCTGGTGCTCTGCTGGCCTCCCCTGATGTCTTGCACAGTTTCAAGTAAAACGAATGTTGTTGTTGTGGTCTTCAGTCCAGAAACTGGGTTGATGCAGCTCTTCTTGCTACCCTACCCTGTGCAAGTCTCTTCATCTCCGAGTAACTACTGCAACCCACATCCCTCTGAATCTGCTTAGTGTGTTCATCTCTTGGTCTCCCTCTACGATTTCTACCATCCACGCTTCCCTCGAACACTAACTTGGTGGTCAGAACGTGTCCTACCAACCGATTCCTTCTTTGTCAGGTTGAGCCACAAACTCCTCTTCTCCCCAGTTCAATACCTCCTCATTAGCTACTTGATCTACCCATTTAATCTTCAGCATTCTTCTGTAGCACCACATTTCAAAAGCTTCTATTCTCTTCCTGTCTAAACTATTTGTCGTCCATGTTTCACTTCCATACAAATACTTCCAGAAACGACTTCCTGGCGCTTAAATCTATACTCGATGTTAACAAAAGTCTCCTCTTCAGAAACGCTTGCCATTGCCAGTCTACATTTTATATCCTACTTAGACCATCATCAGTTATTTTGCTCCCCAAATACAAAACTTGTCTTCTACTTTCTCATATCCTAATGTAATTTCATCAGCATCACCTGATTTAATTAGACAACATTCCATTATCCTAGTTTTACTTTTGTTAATGTTCATCTTATATCCTCCTTTCAAGACACTGTCCATTCCGTTCAACTGCTCTTCCAGGTCGTTTTCTGTCTCTGACGGAATTACAATGTCATCGGAAAACCTCAGTGTTCATTTCGTCTCCGCGGATTTTAATTCCTACTCCAAATTTTTCTTTTGTTTCCTTTACTGTTTGCTCAATAGACAAATTGAATAAAATCAGAGACAGGCTACAACCCGGTCTTAATCCATTCTCACTCACTGCTTCCCTTTCATGCCGATCGACTCTTACAACTGCAGTCTGGTTTCTGTACAAATTGTAAATAGCCTTTCGCTCCCTGTATTTTACCCCTGCCACCTCCAGAATTTGAAAGAGAGCATTCCAGTCAACATTGTCAAAAGCTTTCTCTACGTCTACAAATGCTAGATACGTAGGTTTGTCTTTCCTTAATCTATCTTCTATGGTAAGTAGTAGGGTCAGTATTGCCTCGCGGGTTCCAACATTTCTACGGAATCCAAACTGATCTTGCACGAGGTCAGCTTCTATCAGTTTTTCCATTCCTTTGTAAATAATTCGTTTTAGTATTTTGTAGCCGTGACTTATTAAACTGATGGTTCGATAAATTTCACATTTGTCAGCACCTGCTTCCTTTGGAATTGGAATTATTATATTCCTCTTGAAGTCTGAGGGTATTTCGCCTGTCTCATACACCCTGCTCACCAGATTGAAGAGTTTTGTCATTGCTGGCTCTCCCAAGGTTATCTGTAGTTCTAATGGAATGTTGTCTACTACTGGGGGCCTTTTTTCTTTTACTTAGGTCTTTCAGAGCTCTGTCAAATTCTTCACGCAGTATCATATCTTCCATTTCATATCCATCTACGTCCTCTTCTGTTTCCATAATATTGCCCTCAAGTACATCGCCTTTGTACAGACGCTCCATATACTCCGCCCACCTTTCTGCTTTCTCTTCTTTACTTAGGACTCGTTTGCCATCTGAGCTCTTGATATTCATACAGGTGGTTCTATCTTCTACGAAAGTCGCTTTAATTTTCCTGTAGGCAGTATCTATCTTACCCCTAGTGATATATGCCTCTACATCCTTACATTTGTCCTCTAGCCATCCTTGCTTAGCCATTTTGCACTTCCTGTCGATCTAATTTTTGAGACGTTTGTATTCCTTTTTGCCTGCTTCATTTACTGCATTTTTATATTTTCTCCTTTCATCAATTAAATTCATTATCTCTTCTGTTACCCAAGGATTTCTATTAGCCATTTTTTACCTACTTGGTCCTGTGCTGACTTCACTGTTTCATCTCTCAAAGCTACCCATTCTTCTTCTACTGAATTTCTTTCCCCCGTATATGTCAATCGTTCCCTAATTATCTTTCTGAAACACTCTACATCCTCGGGTTCTTTCAGTTTATCCAGGTCCCATCTCCTTAAATTCCTACCTTTTTGCAGTTTCCTCAATTTTAATCTACAGTTCATAACCAACAAATTGTGGTCGGAGTCCGCATCTGCCCCTGAAAATGTCTTAAAATTTAAAACCTGGTTGTGATGCTGACAAAGGAAATGCTACTGTCCTCATACCAAAGGATGAGTATATTAATAAGATCAATTTTATTATGTGATTCAACGTATCGCAAAATCGATAAGGATCCCACGAGTTGAGTAGTGCGAAAAACAGCAGAACTTTTATCAAATAGTTCTCTACCGAAGGAGGTCATCAAGAGACTGAAACCAAACAGTTCAGTTCCAACTAGACTATATGGACTGCCTAAGATCCACAAGGAAAATGTGCCATTACGTCCAATTGTGAGTAACATTGGAGCAGCCACCTACGACCTAGCAAAATTCTTGGCATCTTTGCTCAAACCAATGATAGGCAAGTGTGCACATCACATAAAGAATTCTGGTGATTTTTATCATTCGACTTAAGTCACTACAACTGCAAAGTAGTGATTTATTGGTCAGTTTTGATGTGGTTTCACTGTTCACAAAGGTGCCTCTGGTGGACTCACTACACCTCATTGGCAATATGTTTGGTGCAGACATTACAGCGTTGTTTGAGCACACTCTCTCCTCTACGTATTTTATATTTAACAACGAATTTTACGAACAATCTGATGGTGTCGCTATGGGGAGTCCTTTGTCTCCCCTGGTGCCCAATCTTTTTATGGAGGATTTTGAGGAGAGAGCACTCGACTCTGCCACTTTTAAACCGACAGTATTTTGGCGGTACGTTGACGACACTTTATAGTGTGGCCTCATGGTCTGGACCGTCTCCAAGAATTTTTACGTCACATGAACTCCATACATGAAAACATAAAGTTTACCATGGAGATAGAGAGAGATGGTTGTCTGCCATTTTTAGACGTCTTGGTGCGACGGAAGAGTGATGGCACACTTACTCATTGGGTGTACAGAAAGCCCACTCATACAGACCTGCATCTACAAGCTACTAGTTGCCACCATCCAGCACAAACAATGGGAGTCCTCAAAACGTTGGTCCACCGTGCCCATACTATCTCTGACGCCGACGGTCTTAAAGCGGATCTGGAACACCTGCAAAAAGTATTTTTGAAGAATGGCTTTTCACCTCGGCAAGTGAACAGAGTGATGAAGACCTACAAACGACGGAACAAGGAAGAGGAAAAGGCCTTCAGGTCGACTGTTTATCTACCATTTATTGGGAATTTTCTTCACAGATAGGCAGAATATTGAGAAAGTATCAAGTGAGAGTCATCTTTCGCCCTCCTTCCAAAATTTCATCACTGGTGGGATCCGTTAAAGACGACCTGGGCCTGCGTAAACCATCATCATCATCATCATCATCATTTAAGACTGATTATGCCTTTCAGCGTTCAGTCTGGAGCATAGCCCCCCTTATACAGTTCCTCCATGATCCCCTATTCAGTGCTAACATTGGTGCCTCTTCTGATGTTAAACCTATTACTTCAAAATCATTCTTAACCGAATCCAGGTACCTTCTCCTTGGTCTGCCCCGACTCCTCCTACCCTCAACTGCTGAGCCCATGAGTCTCTTGGGTAACCTTGCTTCTCCCATGCGCGTAACATGACCCCACCATCTAAGCCTGTTCGCCCTGACTGCTACATCTATAGAGTTAATTCCCAGTTTTTCTTTGATTTCCTCATTGTGGACACCCTCCTGCCATTGTTCCCATCTACTAGTACCTGCAATCATCCTAGCTACTTTCATATCCGTAACCTCAACCCTGTTGATAAGGTAACCTGAATCCACCCAGCTTTCGCTCCCATACAACAAAGTTGGTCGAAAAAATGAACGGTGCACAGATAACAGTCTTGGTACTGACTTCCTTCTTGCAGAAGAGAGTAGATCGTAGCTGAGCACTCACTGCATTAGTTTTGCTACACCTCGCTTCCAGTTCTTTCACTATGTTGCCATCCTGTGAGAATATGCATTATAAGTACTTGAAACCGTCCACCTGTTCTGACTTTGTTCCTCCTATTTGGCACTCAATCCGTTTATATCTCTTTCCCACTGACATTACTTTCGTTTTGGAGATGCTAATCTTCATACCATAGTCCTTACATTTCTGATCTAGCTCTGAAATATTACTTTGCAAACTTTCAATAGAATCTGCCATCACAACTAAGTCATCCGCATATGCGAGACTGCTTATTTTGTGTTCACATACCTTAATCTCACCCAGCCAGTCTATTGTTTTCAACATATGATCCATAAATAATATGAACAACAGTGGAGACAGGTTGCAGCCTTGTCTTACCCCTGAAACTACTCTCAACCATGAACTCAATTTACCGTCAACTCTAACTGCTGCCTGACTATCCATGTAAAGACCTTTAATTGCTTGCAAAAGTTTGCCTCCTATTCCATAATCTTGTAGAACAGACAATAACTTCCTCCTAGGAACCCGGTTATATGCCTTTCCTAGATCTATAAAGCATAGATACAATTCCCTGTTCCACTCATAACACTTCATTATTTGCCGTAAGCTAAAGATCTGGTCCTGACAACCTCTAAGAGGCCTAAACCCACACTGATTTTCATCCAATTGGTCCTCAACTAATACTCGCACTTTCCTTTCAACAATACCTGAGAAGATTTTACCCACAACGCTGATTAAAGAGATACCTCTGTAGTTGTTACAATCTTTTCTGTTTCCATGTTTAAAGATTGGTGTGATTACTGCTTTTGTCCAGTCTGATGGAACCTGTCCCGACTCCCAGGCCATTTCAATTATCCTGTGTAGCCATTTAAGACCTGATATTCCACTGTATTTGATGAGTTCCGACTTAATTTCATCCACCCCAGCCGCTTTATTGCACTGCAATCTATTGACCATTTTCTCCACTTCCTCAAATGTGACCCTATTTCCATCATCATTCCTATCCCATTGTACCTCGAAATCTGAAACATTACTGATCGCATTTTCACCTACATTGAGCAACTCTTCAAAATATTCCCTCCATCTGCCCAAGGAATCCACAGGATTCACCAGCAGTTTTCCTGACCTGTCCAAAATACTTGTCATTTCCTTCTTACCTCCCTTTCGAAGACTGATAATTACACTCCAGAATGGTTTTCCAGCAGCTTGACCCATAGTCTCCAACCTGTTTCCAAAGTCTTCCCACAATTTCTTCTTGGATGCTGCAATTATCTGTTTGGCTTTGTTTCTTTCTTCAACACAACTTTCTCTGTTTACCTGGGTTCTGGTATGTAGCCATTTTTGATACGCCTTCTTTTTCCTTTTACAGGCTGCCTTGATTGTATCATTCCACCAAGCTGTTTGCTTCATCCTCCCTTTACACACTATTGTTCCAAGACATTCTTTAGCCACTTCTAGTACTGTGTCCCTGTACCTTGTCCATTCCTTTTCCAATGACTGTAATTGACTACATTCAACTAACTGGTACCTTTCTGAGATCGCTGTTATGTACTTGTGCCTGATTTCCTTATCCTGAAGTTTCTCCACTCTTATCCTCCTACACATGGACCTGACCTCCTGCACTTTCGGCCTCATAATCCCAATTTCACTGCAGATTAAATAATGATCAGTGTCATCAAAGAATCCCCTGAATACACGTGTATCCCTCACAGCCTTCCTGAATTCCTGATCGGTTATTATATAGTCAATGACAGATCTGGTTCCCCTGCCTTCCCAAGTATACCGGTGAATGTTCATATGTTTAAAAAAGGAGTTTGTGATTACTAAGCCCATACTGGCACAGAAATCCAAGAGTTGTTTCCCGTTCCTATTGGCCTCCATATCCTCTCCAAATTTACCCATAACCTTTTCATACCCTTCTGTTCGATTTCCAATCCTGGCATTAAAATCACCCATGAGCAGAACACTGTCTTTGTCCTTTAACAACTACATCCCTGAGTGCCTCATAAAAACTATCCATCTTATCTTGATCTGTCCCTTCACAATGCGAATATACTGACACAATCCTAATTTTCTTGCTAGACACTGTCAAATCTATCCACATCAAACCAGGTGTTTACAAAATTCCGTGTGAATGCGGCAAATCATATATAGGGCAAACAACACGAACTGTGCAGGAACGCATTGTGGAACGCCAACGGCATACTCGCCTTCTCCAACCCACCAAGTCCGCAATCGCCGAACATTGTATTTCCACAGACCATTCCACGAATTACAACGACACAAAAATTTTGGCCCATACATCAAACTTTTGGAGCTCGATTATCAATGAATCTGTGGAAATAAGATTGTCTGACAACGAGACTCTCATCAATCGAGATAGCGGTTATCAGCTGAACTCTGCTTGGAATCCTGTTATAGAGAAACTTCGTAGTCGACGTAGTTATCTGCATAAAGATGGAAATCGACCTGACACCGATACGCCAGGCTTTCGCAGTGTAGGGCGCGAGGCGCAGCGCACGGAGCCGTTATGAACGCGCACGCTGAGCAGCGCATGCGCAATGTCACCTCAGAAGGCTTGAAATAGCGGAGCTCAGCGCGTACTCGCCAGTACTACTACAGTGACATTCACCTGAAGATGCCCAGAAGACTCTGCGCCGAAATATCGTGGCAGGAAGATACTGATATCCGGCAGTTCTCCCGTGTTTTTATGGAATAAAACCTGGTTCCTAAATTTCTGTCTCACCATTATATAATGTATCTGAAACCTTCCAGTGTCTCCAGGCATCTTCCACGTATACAGCCTTCTTTCATGATACTTAAATCACGTGTTACCTACTTTTCCTTCTCTTCCTTTTCTTGCTATTGAATCCAGTCCCCCATGACTATTAAATCGTCATATCCCTTAACTATCTGAATAATTTCTATTATCGCGTTTCTTCAATCTCTTTCATCTGCGGACCTAGTTGGCGTATAAACTTGTACTACTGTAGTAGGCTTGGGTTTCGTGTCTATCTTGGCTACAATAATGAGTTCACTATACTGTTCATAGAAGCTTATCCGCTCTCCTGTTTTATATTCTTTATTAGATCTACCCATGCATTAATCCTATTTGATTTTGTATTTATAACCCTGTATTCACCTGACAAGAAGTTCTGTTCATCCTGCCATCGAAATTCACTAATTATCATTATATCTAAATTCGACCTACCTATTTCTTCTTAAATTTTCTAACCTTCCTGCCCGATTAAGGGATCTGACATTCCACACTCCGATCCGTAGAACGCCAGTTTTCGTTCTTGATAACGACGTCCTCCTGAGTAACCCCCACCCGCAGATCCGAATAGGGGACTATTTTACCTCCGAAACATTATTCCCAAGAGGACGCCATCATTTAACAATACAGTAGAGTTGCATGCCCTCTGGAAAAATTACAGCTGTAGTTTCCCCTTGCTTTCAGCCGTTACACAGCAAGGCCGTGTTGGTTAGTGTTAGAAGGCCAGATCACCCAATCATCCAGATTATTGCCCGTGAAACTACTGAAAAGGCTGCTGCCCCTCTTCAGGAACCACATGTTTGTCTGGCCTCTCAACAGTTACCCGTCCGTTGTGGTTGCATCTGCGGTGCGCCATCTCTGAGACACGTAAGCCGCCCCACTAACGGCTAGGGCCATGGTTCAAGGGGGCTGGGGGTGAAACGATTGGCAGTATCTAAAACCCAGCATAGCTAGATCGGCCGTGACACACTCATATCTAATGCCGGTTTGTGTGGCTGCTGAATCTACTGTTGCGACAGCGTAGAGAGTTTACAGAACACAGACATCAGATATCAGTGTTAGAAACCATATAGGAATTACCTACGTTAGATTTCAGTAGGAGTGATTTATATCAATGGCGCAAGTTGAAAACGGTGGCTGGAATTCGAACCCGGGTCTCCTGTTTACTAGGCAGTTCTGCAGCCCACTACGCCACCCCGACAGTGATCAACACAGCTGCATGGACTGCCCCAGCACGCCTTCCACCAAACCTAAATTCTCAGCTTGTCCCCAAGCTACTGATACAGTGCCCTATGTCCATTAGCCTCATTCATCGCGACATTTTGCCGATTCCCGTGAGAGTTCTAGCTTCCGCAGTGAAGGAATCATTGGCCGTCCTCGACATAGATGTATATCAAGTGTCTCTTCTTTGGATATGTGCAAAGGAACACCCAAGACTTACATTTTCACCAAAGCGTCTGACAACATCGAAAAAGCAATAATGGAAGTAAAAGTACAGGAGTGGAATTAAAATTCTAGGCGAAAGGATATCAGTGATACGATTCGCTGATGACAATGATATCCTGAGTGAAAGTGAAGAAGAATTACAGGATGTGCTGACTGAAATGAACAGTTTAATTAGAACAAAATATAGATTGAGAGTAAGTCGAAGACAGACGAAAGTATTGAGAAGTAGCAGAAATAAGAGCAGCGAGAAACGTAACATTAGGATAGAGTGTTACGAAGTAGATATACTGAACTCGAACATTATGAATCACCTTGAAGAAAATGACTTATTCATACGTAACCAACACGGATTCAGAAAATGTTGTTCTTGTGCAACACAACTAGCTCTTTATTCCAATGAAGTAATGAGTGCTGTCGACAAGAGATCTCAGATCGATTCCATATTCCTAGATTTCCAGAAAGGTTTTGATACCGTTCCTCACAACCGACTATTAAAAAAATTGCGTGCATATGGAGTATCGTCTCAGTCGTGTGACTGGATTCGTGATTTCCTCTCAGAGAGGTCACAGTTCGTAGTGATAGACGGTAAATTATTGAGTAGAACAGAAGTGATATCTGTCGTTCCGCAATGTAGTGTCATAGGCCTTCTGCTGTTCCTTATTTGCATAAATGATGTAGGTGATAATCTGAGCAGACCCCTTAGATTGTTTGCAAATGACGCTGTAATTTAACGTCTAGTAAAATCATCAGACGGTCAATTCCAATTACAAAATGATCTAGAGAGAATTTTGTGTGGTGCGAAAAGTGGCAATTGGCACTAAACAAAGAAAACTGCGAGGTCATCCACATGGGTACTAAAAGAAATCCGATAAGTTTTGGGTATCGCACAAATCTAAGGGCTGTCAATTCTACTAAATACCTAGGAATTACAATTACGAGCAACTTAAATTGGAAGGACCACATAGATAATATTGTGGGGAAGGCGAAACAAGGACTGCACTTTGTTGGCAGAAGACTTAAAAGATGCAACAAACCCACTAAAGAGACGGCCTAAATTACACTTGTCCGTCCTCTGGTGGAATATTGTTGCCTGGCGTGGGATCCTTACCAGGTAGGATTGACGGAGGACATCGCAAAAGTGCAAAGAAGGGCAGCTCGTTTCGTGTTATCGCGCAATAGGGGTGAGAGTGTCACTGATATGATACGCGAGTTGGGGTGGCAGTCACTGAAACAAAGGCGGGTTTCTTTGCGGCGAGATCTATTTACGAAAATTCAATCACCAACTTTCTCTTCCGAATGCGAAAATATTTTGTTGACACCCACCTACGTAGGGAGAAATGATCATGATAATAAAATAAGAGAAATCAGAGCTCGAACGGAAATATTTAGGTGTTCCTTTTTCCCACGTGCCATTCGAGGGTGGAATGGTAGAGAAGTAGTATGAAAATGGTTCGTTTAACCCTGTGCCAGCACTTAAGTGTGAATTGCAGAGTAACCATGTAGACGTAGTTGTAGATATAGAAGTTAATAAATTCTTCTGCTTAGGCAGGAGAATGAGCAATCATGGACAGAGCAAGGACAACATCAAAAACAGGCTAGCACTGCCAAAAAGGGCATTCCTTGTCAAGAGAAGTCTACTAGTGTCAAACATAGGCCTCAGTTTGAGGTACAAATTTGTGAGAATGTACGTTTGGAGTACAGCACTATACGGTAGTGATACATGGACTGTGGAACAGAAGAGAATCGAAGCATTTGGGATGCGGTGCTACAGACGAATGATGAAAATTAGATGGGCTGATAATGTAAGAAATGAGTAGGTTCTGAGCAGAACCGGAGAGGAAATGATGTATGTAAAACACTGACAAGGAGAAGGATGATACGTCATCTATTAAGACGTCATTGAATGACTTCCATTATACTAGTTCACTGCTGAGGGCAAAAACTGTACAGTAAGACAGCATTTTTTTAAAAAAAATCTTATTACAAACCATAATAGTTATACAATGTTAACCCGCTTCCTTGTCTCATTAGTGGGTCATAATAATTATACAACTGATATATATATGTGTGATGTTGCAGCTAATTACAATTTTCAAGTGAGCTACAGTTGGTATTACATACAATGGGCATTAATATCTAATACCTAGGACTTATACCTATTTCTTATAACTAGTTCCTATCGCCTGCAGCGTCCCATGTGTGCCAGTGAGAGGTATAAACCTGCTTTGATATCCTTGCTCATCGAGGTAAACCCGAAGAGCGGGCCCCTGGCACTGAGCTGGCCACGATGTTTATTCGCTGCAGTTCCCTATCTTAATTTTCCTAAACTAAGTCCTACAAATTAACTTATCTCACGTCATATACGGTGCATGCCCTTATCGGTAGCATTGACCCCCACTCCCCCTAATCCTGCACTTGGCGGATTCCAACTATGATGGAAAGTCGGCCAGTCCACGCATAGGCGGTATGGGCGGTATGGGAGTAGGGCTCTGGACGCAATCGGTGTTGGTTGTGTCAGTTATTTAGTTCACGTCCCTCAACTATTCTGTTAACTTTCCATGATACCTCGTTAGCCAATGACAGCAATTAAACAATGACAGCAAGACAGCATTTGGAATACACTCAGCAAACAATTCAGGAAGTAGGTTGCAAGTGCTACTCTGAGGTGAAGAGGTTGGCAGAGGAGAGGAGTTCGTGGCGGACAGCATCAAACCAGTCAGAAGACTGAGGAAAAAAAAAGTCTGACAAGAATGCTCTTCTTTCTTGTTTGTGACCTTTATGCCGTACCTTCACGGGATAGGCACGTCAGTTACTGGATTGGCAGTGTTAGTGATAGAGGGTGGCCTGATACCCTTCCTGTAGCCATACGTTCCCCACCCCTTCCCCACCTCGAGAAAGGTATTTGTAATGCGTACGTGCATTCCCTTCACGTGTTTAGGCCAAGTATTATGCATATTTTTGTGATCGGGAATGCCCAGTAGCAGCCAGGCTACATGTACATTTGACAATTATGCGCCAGCAAGGAGCATATGAGGCAATGTTGTGCAACCTTAGTATGGACAAGATCCGACTATTCGGGAGTAGGATCTTAAAATCGGAGACAGTGTTCCGAGACAAACGTTGGTCACAATGTCCGCAAACATGACGTCAGATCCGCCTAGCAACAGCTATCTGAACCACCACCACCTAGATTAAAGGCCTTTGCGCACACTTGTGACGTCACATACTGATGGCCGGGTCTGTATCGGATCGCTCCTGTTAAGCACTCTGCAGGCATACGAACTTGACGAGTTGTAGAGCTGAGGCCGCATAGGGATTCTCGTGCTTTCCTCTCCTACATGGCCTTGTGATGAAAGTGTGCAAAATTTATATCATTGCGTAAAGTAACTAAACAAAACTGCCCTATGTTATTTCAAGATGTAAATCTATTTTGAAGATTTGCCTTAAATACGCGCTTCTAGGCTCGAATACAAACTGTAATAATAAATTACAGTCTTTTACCTCAAGAGCTACGTTTCCTTGCAGAAAAAAATCGGCAATATGCAACAACAAGCAGACGTTTTCGGTTTTAAATAAAGCAGCTGGAGCTCCTACAGAATTTAAGAATTTGTTTCTCCGGTTATTTTCGTAAATTTTCCTCTCCGCTTCAAAATTTGCTAACCTCACACGAAACTGAGGTCATTCTAGGAAATGGAGCACGTCCTGACATAATGTTTAATAAATCAAAAACCCGAAGAAATATTTTATTTCCCTGTTCCTCCAGAACTTTAGAACCTTAAACATGAAAAGATTGTTTCTCTTATATCCTTGACTGAAATTCGTGTCACAGTGTGCTGTTAATTTAATCACAATGCACTTACCTCGAAATTCTGATTTATACACTGCTTCATCTGTCGGACACTGAATTCATTAAAACAACTTTCTAAGGTAGTTTACTGAAATTGAAATTATTTCCGAGTAGCTGTATATGTAAAACTGAACAAAATCATTCTGCAGCTCTTCCAAATAAAAGTACTGGAAACTCAATAATCTGGTAGGAATGATAAGGAACACTAAACATTTTCGAGTTTCACTTATTAATATAACTATTCTGTATGACAATAGTTGCAAATATGAGAGACATTTCACAGCAAGCTTCGTATTAACCTCGCAGCAATGGTCCAGAATTAAGAAACAAATTATACTGGTACATGATACATAACTGCTTTTAAAAAACAATTAGCAAATGTGGTTCAATGGAAACAAATAACACGCTATAAATTTTTTGTCGTTTAGTTACCCTTGAATCATGCCTAGACAAAAATCCCTGTCTGGGAACAGCAGCAATCTAGCGATTTCTCAACTTCACACATTTGGGAAATCGAAACATGTGAGCTTCCATGCCTTTTTGGGATTTACAATTTCCCTGGCAAAAGGGAATGCAACACTTGTATCCCATACTTCGAAGAACTGTAGGCGAATACTGTATGAAATCTACATCAGTTTCACGTGGCACAAACTTTCAACCACTTTCAACACAACATACACGTCAACAGGACTGCCAACTAAAGATAAGATGGCCGACAGTCTGTAACGTCACGTGCCAATATGGCCGCTGTGCATAGGCCTTGTATCTAGAAGGCTTTGTCTGAACGCCCATTGGCTGAAAGTTTGGAGATAGGAAACGAGCGAAGCGTCCTTATTGGCTGAGGGAGAAAGGTGGGGTTTCTCTTGTCCTTCGGGAAGACAGGGTGAGTTAGTAGCGAGGCGCCACTCAAAACGCACGGTCGAGTAACCGGGGGTGGCTCCAAAAGAACGGTCGCGGGTAAATATTACAGCTGTCAAACACGAGGTAAGGTGAAGGTTAGTTACCAGTGAACGCCACATGTCGTGGGCAGTGTATATCACTAGTATGGAAAGTGAGAAACGTATTAATGTGTTGCAAATGGTTGAATAACGGCGTAGCCAAGAGCCGCCATATTGGAAATTCTGTGAAGTGTGTTTCAAAGTATTCTCTATTAAAAGGAGTATAACACAGAACATTATTAACATTTGACAACTGGCATCACGACCCAGCCCACTTCAGCAGGATCACAAAATTACATTGAACCTGGTGCCCGAGCGCTACTAGTGTGCGAAGAGGGCTACCGAAGCAGCAAGATACAAGGTTAGTGATACAGAAACCATAGAAGTAAGGCAGAGTCGCTTCCCTCTCGCTACAATGCCACAGAGGGCATTGTAATTTGTGTACCCAGCAGTCTACGTCTAGTATTTCCAAATGATTGAAAATTGTGTAACAGATGCGAGATGCGGGTACCAGCCCAGAAATCAACTAGTCAGGTTGTGGGAAACCACCTTAAAGTCTCTTCCGTACTGGACAGCACACCAGCCCTCATTGTCTATCCGTCGGGCGGATCCGATCTTTCTTCTGCTTCTTTGTCGTCGTCGTCGTCGTTGAAGAAGTGGTCTTCCTTGCATTGTCGTCTCTTTCTTGTTGTTGTCGTTATTGCTGTTCTTCTTCTCCATTTTGCCTTCATCTTTCTCGTCATCATCTTTCTCTTCTACTTCATCTTCTTCTTTCTTGTCGTCCTCTTTTCCTTCTCCTTCCTCTTACCTTCTTTTACGTCTTCATCTTCCTCTTTGCTGCCGTCTGCTTCGCCATCGGCACCATCGCCATCGGCACCATCGCCATCTACTGCTTCATTAATCCCCTCTAGACACTCCCATTCACATCCGTGTTAGACGTTGCTCCCGCATGCTTTCCACCTGCCCACCTTCCATTGTGTCGCCGTCTCGGGAGTTTTCTATTGCAATCCAGCAAAGATGTCATTTGCTCCACTTTCCTTCTTTCCACTTGCCAGCAGGTCTATTCTGCCTTGTCAGTTTTACTAGATTGTAATTAAAGCGTGAACAATTGTCCTCTATTCTTCTCGACGCTGTACTAACACCATACAACAAAAGAGTGAACAATTTGGATGTAACTTTTGAGGAAACCCTCAGATGGGCAGATAATATCATCGCCACACGCAGGAAGACTTCCGCTTGCCTCTATGATCTCTGCCACGCTGAACGATTCTCTTCAATCGTCGTTGGTCCCGTTCTTCCAGGATCTTTTTCCGGCCGCAGCGATGTCAAAGATTTAATGTTTTGCCGGATTCCTGATATTCACGGTACACTCGCGAAATTGTCGTACGGGAAAATCCTCACTTCATCGCTACCTTGGAGATGCTGTGTACCATCGCTCGTGCGCCAACTATAACACCGCATTGAAACTCACTTAAATCTTGATAACCTGCCATTGAAGTAGCAGTCATCGATGTACCAACTGTGCCAGACGCTAGTTGTGTTATACAGGGTGTTACAAGAAGGTACGGCTAAACTTTCAGGAAACATTCCTCACACACAAAGAAAATATCTTATGTGGACATGAGTCCGGAAACGCTTACTTTCCATGTTAGAGCTCATTTTATTACTTCTCTTCAAATCACATTAATCATGGAATGGAAACAACCAACAACAGAACGTACCAGCGTGACTTCAAACACTTTGTTACGGGAAATGTTCAAAATGTCCTCCGTTAGCGAGGATACATGCATCCACCCTTGTCGCATGGAATCCCTGATGCGCTGATGCTGCCCTGGAGAATGGCGTATTGTATCACAGCCGTCCACAATATGTGCACGAAGAGTCTACATTTGGTACCGGGGTTGCGTAGACAAGAGCTTTCAAATGCCCCCATAAATGAAAGTCAAGAGCGTTGAGGTCAGGAGAGCGTGGAGGCCATGGAATTGGTCCGCCTCTACCAATCCATCGGTCACCGAATCTGTTGTTGAGAAGCGCACAAACACTTCGACTGAAATGTGCAGGAGCTCCATCGTGCATCAACCACATGTTGTGTCGTACTTGTAAGGGCACATGTTCTAGCAGCACAGGTAGAGGATCCCGTATGAAATTTCTAGGTCTTCCCCAGTCGCGAGTCATAGGCTGGAATGTTCCGTGCTCCCTAAGACGCCGATCAATTGCTTCGAACGTCTTCCTGTCGGGACACCTTCGTTCTGGAAATCTGTCTCGATACAAACGTACCGCGCCACGGCTATTGCCCCGTGCCAATCCATACATCAAATGGGCATCTGCCAACTCCGCATTTGTTAATATTGCACTGACTGCAAAACCACGTTCGTGATGAACACTAACCTGTTTATACTACGTACTGATGTGCTTGATGCTAGTACTGTAGAGCAATGAGTCGCATGTTAAGCATCGAAGTCAACATTACCTTCCTTCAATTGGGCCAACTGGCGGTGAATCGAGGAAGTACAGTACATACTGACGAAACTAAAATGAGCTCTAACATGGAAATTAAGCGCTTCCGGACGCATGTCCACCTGACATCTTTTCTTTATTTGGGTGTGAGGAATGTTTCCTGGAAGTTTGGCCGTACGTTTTTGTAACACCCTGTATAGGCGTAGCCGACCGAAGCGCCGTATTCTGCCTGTTTACATGTCTGTGTATTTGAATACGAATGACTGCATCAATTTCATTGGCGCTTCAGTATATTTTCCTTGTTTTAGTCCATACTACGTGCTTCCAAGTGTGGAAACCAAACATATTGCAGTAGAAGAGGTTTCAAATTATCGAAGATGTAGTGCTCACCGCTGTAAAGGTATCCAGTGTAGTGTCACTGTTTACTGTACATTTCTTGATAGAATAAGGCTTTTGAGTCGGGATGACATTGCTGCTGGTAAATCTTTCAGGGTACGAATAGTAGTCCACGGCACTGACCCAATGCAAACCTTGCATTTACTGCGAATCTCTCGCCCAGCACAAAGTCCCAAGTGACTGAAAAAAAGAAAAGAAAAGCGCAGGTGATTCCAGTATACAGGGTGGTCCACTGATAGTGACCGGGCCAAATATCTCACGAAATAAGCATCAAACGAAAAAACTACAAAGAACGAAACTCATCTAGCTTGAAGGGGGAAACCAGATGGCGCGATGGTTGGCCCGCTAGATGGCGCTGCCATAGGACAAACATACACTCCTGGAAATGGAAAAAAGAACACATTGACACCGGTGTGTCAGACCCACCATACTTGCTCCGGATACTGCGAGAGGGCTGTACAAGCAATGATCACACGCACGGCACAGCGGACGCACCAGGAACCGCGGTGTTGGCCGTCGAATGGCGCTAGCTGCGCAGCATTTGTGCACCGTCGCCGTCAGTGTCAGCCAGTTTGCCGTGGCATACGGAGCTCCATCGCAGTCTTTAACACTGGTAGCATGCCGCGACAGCGTGGACGTGAACCGTATGTGCAGTTGACGGACTTTGAGCGAGGGCGTATAGTTGGCATGCGGGAGGCCGGGTCGACGTACCGCCGAATTGCTCAACACGTGGGGCGTGAGGTCTCCACAGTACATCGATGTTGTCGCCAGTGGTCGGCGGAAGGTGCACGTGCCCGTCGACCTGGGACCGGACCGCAGCGACGCACGGATGCACGCCAAGACCGTAGGATCCTACGCAGTGCCGTAGGGAACCGCACCGCCACTTCCCAGCAAATTAGGGACACTGTTGCTCCTGGGGTATCGGCGAGGACCATTCGCAACCGTCTCCATGAAGCTGGGCTACGGTCCCGCACACCGTTAGGCCGTCTTCCGCTCACGCCCCAACATCGTGCAGCCCGCCTCCAGTGGTGTCGTCTTCAGCGATGAGAGTCGCTTCTGCCTTGGTGCCAATGATGGTCGTATGCGTGTTTGACGCCGTGCAGGTGAGCGCCACAATCAGGACTGCATACGACTGAGGCACACAGGGCCAACACCCGGCATCATGGTGTGGGGAGCGATCTCCTACACTGGCCGTACACCACTGGTGATCGTCGAGGGGACACTGTATAGTGCACGGTACATCCAAACCGTCATCGAACCCATCGTTCTACCATTCCTAGACCGGCAAGGGCACTTGCTGTTCCAACAGGACAATGCACGTCCGCATGTATCCCGTGCCACCCTACGTGCTCTAGAAGGCGCCAGGTGGAAATGGCATGGCAAGCCGTTCCACAGGACTACATCCAGCATCTCTACGATCGTCTCCACGGGAGAATAGCAGCCTGAATTGCTGCGAAAGGTGGATATACACTGTACTAGTGGCGACATTGTGCATGCTCTGTTGCCTGTGTCTATGTGCCTGTGGTTCTGTCAGTGTGATCATGTGATGTATCTGACCCCAGGAATGTGTCAATAAAGTTTCCCCTTCCTGGGACAATGAATTCACGGTGTTCTTATTTCAATTTCCAGGAGTGTATATCAACTACGTTTCTTTAAATAGCAACCCCCATTTTTATTACATATTCGTGTAGTACGTAAAGAAATATGAATGTTTTAATTGGACCACTTTTTTCGCTTTGTGATAGATGGCGCTGTAATCCGTTCACCGGATAGTTACGTTATTTAAGGAAACAGGAAGTGTTCGGCCAATGTGAAATGTCAACCACGACCTGCAAGAAATGATGATGCCCAAGTAGGTGTTATAGCTGATGTCGCGGCTAATCCGCACATCAGTAGCAGACAAATTGCGCGAGAATCGGGACTCAACATCTATTGCACCCGTACTTTTCTATGCACCAGGAATTGCATGACGACGACTTTGAACGTCGTGTACAGTTCTGTCACTGGGCACAAGAGAACTTAGGGGGCGAACAGGTTTTTGCACGCGTTCTATTTAGCGACGAGCGCCATTCACCAACAGCGGTAACGTAATCCGGCATAATATACACTATTGGGAAACGGAAAATCCACGTTGGCTGCGACAAGTGGAACATCAGCGGCTTTGGCGGGTTAATGTATGGTGCGGCATTATGGGAGGAAGGATAATTGACCCCCATTTTATCGATGACAATCTAAATGGTACAGTGTATGCTGATTTCCCACGTAATGTTCTACCGATGTTACTACAAGCTGTTTCACTGCATGACAGAATGGCGATGTACTTTCAACATGATGGATGTCCCGCACATAGCTCGCGTGCGGTTGAAGCGGTATTGAATGGCATATTTCATGACAGGTGGATTGGTCGTAGAAGCACCATACCATGGCCCGCACGTTCACCGGGTCTGACGTCCCCGTATTTTTTTCTGTGGGGAAAGTTGAAGGATATTTGCTATCGTGATCCACCGTCAACGCCTGACAACATGCGTCAGCGCATTGTCAATGCAGGTGCGGACATTACGGAAGGCGAACTACTCGCTGTTGAGAGGAATGTTGCACGCATTGCCAAATGCAGTGAGGTTGACGGGCATCATTTTGAACATTTATTGCATTAATGTGGTATTTACAGGTATTCACGCTGTAACAGCATGCGTTCTCAGAACTGATAAGTTAACAAAGGTATATGTATCACATTGGAACAACCGATATATAATGTTCAAACATGCCTAGGTTCTGCACATTAATTTAAAAAACCTACCTGTCGTCTAAAATTGTGAGCCATATATTTTTGACTATTACAGCGCCATCTATCACAAAGCGAAAAAAGTGGTCCAACTAAAACATTCATATTTCTTGACGTACTACACGAATAGGTAATAAAAATGGGGGTTTCTATTTTTAAAAAAGACGCAGTTGGTATCCGTTTGACCTATTGCAGCGCCTTCTAGTTTCTCCCTTCAAGCTAGACAAGTTTCGTTCTTTGTAGTTTTTTTCGTTTGACGCTTATTTCGTGAGATATTTGGCTCGGTCACTATCAATGGACCACCCTGTATATGACGGTTGGAACTTTAATAGTGGCAACCATTTATTCACAGCTCGTACAAAATAGATACGTGTTGCAAAGTTTTATTGGCCTTCAAAGTAATCATCAGCATTGTGTATAACCCGTTGCCAGCGATGTGGAAGTCGTAGGATACTCTTAGCAGTCCAGTTGTGTTGACAGTACGAGCGGCGCAGTCTATTGTCTGACGAATTTGTAGCAGTTCTGAAGCGAACGCCGTGAAGTGTTTCCTTCGGTTTAGAAATCGAGTTGAATGTACGAGGGCAGTTCAATAAGTAATGCAACACATTTTTTTTCTGAAACAGGGGTTGTTTTATTCAGCATTGAAATACACCAGGTTATTCCCCAATCTTTTAGGTACACAACACTAGTTTTCAACGTAATCTCCATTCAATGCTACGGCCTTACGCCACCTTGAAATGAGGGCCTGTATGCCTGCACGGTACCATTCCACTGGTCGATGTCGGGGCCGACGTCGTACTGCATCAATAACTTCTTCATCATCCGCGTAGTGCCTCCCACGGATTGCGTCCTTCATTGGGCCAAACATATGGAAATCCGACGGTGCGAGCTCGGGGCTGTAGGGTGCATGAGGAAGAACAGTCCACTAAAGTTTTGTGAGCTCCTCTCGGGTGCGAAGACTTGTGTGAGGTCTTGCGTTGTCGTGAAGAAGGAGAAGTTCGTTCAGATTTTTGTGCCTACGAACACGCTGAAGTCGTTTCTTCAATTTATGAAGAGTAGCACAATACACTTCAGAGTTGATCGTTTGACCATGGGGAAGGACATCGAACAGAATAACCCCTTCAGCGTCCCAGAAGACTGTTACCATGACTTTACCGGCTGAGGGTATGGCTTTAAACTTTTTCTTGGTAGGGGAGTGGGTGTGGCGCCACTCCATTGATTGCCGTTTTGTTTCAGGTTCGAAGTGATGAACCCATGTTTCATCGCCTGTAACAATCTTTGACAAGAAATTGTCATTTTCAGCCACATGACGAGCAAGCAATTCCGCACAGATGGTTCTCCTTTGCTCTTCATGGTGTTCGGTTAGACAACGAGGGACCCAGCGGGAACAAACCTTTGAATATCCCAACTGGTGAACAATTGTGACAGCACTACGAACAGAGATGTCAAGTTGAGCACTGAGTTGTCTGATGGTGATCCGTCGATCATCTCGAACAAGTGTGTTCGCACGCTCCGCCATTGCAGGAGTCACAGCTGTGCACGGCCGGCCCACACGCGGGAGAGCAGACAGTCTTGCTTGACCTTGCGGCGATGATGACACACGCTTTGCCCAACGACTCACCGTGCTTTGTCCACTGCCAGATCACCGTAGACATTCTGCAAGCGCCTATGAATATCTGAGATGCCCTGGTTTTCCGCCAAAAGAAACTCGATCACTGCCCGTTGTTTGCAACGCACATCCGTTACAGACGCCATTTTAACAGCTCCGTACAGCGCTGCAACCTGTAGGAAGTCAATGAAACTATACGAGACGAAGCGGGAATGTTTGAAAATATTCCACAAGAAATTTCCGGTTTTTTCAACCAAAATTGGCCGAGAAAAAAAATGTGTTGCATTACTTATTGAACTGCCCTCGTACGATGGCTTAAGTCACGGGAGTGCAATAGATGGTACAGCACTTAACAGCCCCATCAGTCAGACAACTCAGTAACATCTTGCACTGTACGTGCTTGAGCATCGTCCTGCAGAATGATGGTCAGGTGCTGCAGAACGTGTCACCACCTCTGTCTCTATGCTGGTCGTAGGTTGTGTTCCAAAAATTAACAGCATACAGACAGAAGTGATGACACTTTCTTCAGGACCTGCTCAAGTACGTATAGTGCAAGCTGGTCCTGATTTGAGTGATGGGACTGCTAAGTGCTATACCACGTACTGCACTCCCCTGTCTTAAGCTCTAGTGAGCTCTAAACTGAAGGAAACACTTCACGGCATTCGGTTCAGAAGTGCTACAAATTCGTCGGGCTACAGACCGCACCGCTCGAACTGTGAACACAACTGGCACTGATCCCACTGTATCCTGCGACCATATAGGTGGCAACGGGTTACACACAATGCTGGTGACTACTTTGAAGGTCAGTAAAACTTTGAAACACGTATCTATTTTGTATGAACTGTAGATACGAGTAAATAGTTGTCACTATTAAAGTTCCCACCCTCGTATATGATTTGGCGGATAATGTGCGTCAATCTGCTGTTATTTGCTGATGATGCCGTGATGTACGGTAAGGTGTCGAATTTCAGTGACCGTAGGAAGATACAACTTAGACAAAATTTCCAGCTGGTGTGATGAATGGCGGCTATACTAAATGCGGAAAAATGTAAGTTAATCCGAATGAGCGGGAAGATCAAAACTGTAATATTAGATTACAGTATTACTAGTGTCCTGTTTCACACAGTCAAGTCCTGTAAACACTTGGTTATACCATTGCAAAGCGATATGAGATGAAATAAGCATGTGAGAAATGTCGTAGGGAAGGCGAATGGTCGACTTGATTTATTGCGAGAATTTTAGGAAAGAGCGGTTAACCTGTACAGGAGACCGCGTATAGGAGCTGATGGGACCTGACGCTGAGTACTGCTGGAGTGTTTGGGACCCGTACCAGGTCGGATTGAAGGAAGACGTCGAAGCAATTCAGAGGCGGGCTGCTAGATTTGTTACCATTAGGTTCGAAGGACACTACAGAGATGCTTTGGGAACTCAAATGGGAAACCCTGGAGGAAAGGCGAGAAACACTCTTGAGAAAATTTAGAGTACCAGCATTAGCTGACTGCAGAACGATCCTACTGCGGCTCACATACTTGGCGCATAAAGACTACGAAGATAAGGTACGAAAAATTAGGACTCGTAGGGAGCCATACATACAGTCGTTTCTCCCTCGCTCTACTTGCCAGTGGAACAGCAAAGGAAATGACTAGTATTGACACAGTGTGCCCTCCTCCACGTATTGTACGGTGGCTTGCGCAGTATCTACTCGTATGTAGATGTATAAGGTCGTGGTCACAAAACTCTTCTGTTTGAAATGTCTCGTTCAGAACTGCGCTGGATGTCTTCAGAGTTGTTGCTCCTCCGTTGAGTCTTGCCGGCTAGGTGGAGCAAGACATCTAAAGGTGTTTGGACAACATGGTTGTGGAGTAACAGTGATTCATATAAAATTAACTAGTATTTAGAAAAACAGTCTTAATCGCGTTTTTTTTATTTATTTAGTGCCGACCGATTGGGCCGCTACCATGGCAACGGCGTCCATAGTACGTGGACTAGAAGGCTCTGTATATACGATTACAGATAGGCACTCTTAAACTTGTTACATTATTAATAGAAATAGGATATAAATAAGCACAAAGTAAATAGAATACAGACAGGAAATTGTTTCCTTCCCCCATAGTACAGGGCGATTCAAAAAGAATACCACAACTTTAAAAATGTGTATTTAATGAAAGAAACATAATATAACCTTCTGTTATACATCATTACAAAGAGTATTCAAAAAGGTTTTTTTTCACTCAAAAACAAGTTCACAGATGTTCAATATGGTCCCGTCCAGACACTCGAACAATATCAACCCGATACTCCGTTCCACACTCTCTGTAGCATATCAGGCGTAACAGTTTGGATAGCTGCTGTTATTTCTCGTTTCAAATCATCAATGGTGGCTGGGAGAGGTGGCCGAAACACCATATCCTTAACATACCCCCATAAGAAAAAATCGCAGGGGGTAAGATCAGGGCTTCTTGGAGGCCGTCCAGAACTTTTCCCTTTGCACAAACACCCATTGTCTGTAAACTGTTTGTACCAACGTTTAATACACCACCTATCAGGAGGTTTAACACCATATTTCGTTCGAAATGCACGCTGAACAACTGTCGTCGATTCACTTCTGCCGTACTCAATAACACAAAAAGCTTTCTGTTGAGCGGTCGCCATCTTAGCATCAACTAACGCTGACGCCTAGTCAACAGCGCCTCAAGCGAACAAATGTACAACTAAATGAAACTTTATAGCTCCCTTAATTCGCCGACAGATAGTGCTTAGCTCTACCTTTTGTCGTTCCAGAGTTTGAAATTCCTAAAGTTGTGGTATTCTTCTTGAATCACCCTGTATATTACGAATGAAGATAGTAACTTACTAACCTTGTTTTATAAATTTGACGTTGAAAAGTTTTTCTCATAATTTTTTATGTTTATTTATCTAACAGCGTTTTTTTAAAATGAACATGGCCTCCTTAAATTGTAAATTTAACACAAATTGTATTATACTTCAATTTTTAAACCTAGACGTCTACCATTGGCCACCGCTGGAGGCGTTGCTTACGCTCACGTGCTTATAACTTGCTATATAAACCCAGGCGTGAGGTAAATTCTTTACAGTCTCCTGCCACACCTCGGTATACGTGACACCACCAGCAGTCAACCAGTGGGTAAAACATTGTATTTACGCAATCAACTCTTATAAGATGGTTGTCATTAGTTCATTAGTTTTGTCTAAGATATACATTGCAATTTCACACAATTTCACAGTATGTTCACCCTGAAGATGGCCCCTGCGAGGGGGAAAAAAAAAAGAGTTGAAGACTGTTTTCTTAATACTAAGTTACATCTAAAGGTGTCTAGCGTAGTTCGGGATAAAACGTTAGGAACAGAAGAGTTTAGTTGACCACGACCTCATAATCCGACAGTTTTGCCTGCAGCATTCTTTCCTTGTTCATCTTCGTAAGAATAAAATGCTGTGTTGCGTTTCCTAGAAAGTCTTCAACCCAATCACAAAGATGCTTTGATTTCCTGTGTCCTCTTATTTCGTTCATTAGACCATAGTGTAGAACTCCATCGAACGCCTTCAGGAAGTAAAGGGATACGACATCGATTTGAGCGATTTAATGCTTTCTGGCCCTCGTGGACGAATTGTAACTTAGCCATTTGTCCCTCTCTCTCTATCTGAGTGAACCTTCCTAAAATTGTCCACCAAGACTTGTCAAATGTGATTAGCAAACAAATTAATTGATATGTGGTACTTACTGGAGTTTTCACACAACCTGTTTATTTAACAACATATAACTTGTGTTGTACAGATAATCGAGACATTCAACCATAAAATTTTCTTTAACAAAATGAACAAATTTGCAAAAGTCTTTCGACCTTAAACCTTAAGTTTAATAAACTCTTAATCTTTGCAAAAGAAATGTGAAGTACTGTATTGCAAAACGGCAAACAATATGACAATGATTACAAAACGACCGGACTTGCAGCGGTGTTTACTACAGCACTGGACAGAGTCTGTCTTATTAAATGCCCTTCTGCAACACGTGAAAACTATAAGCACCACTGATGACAAGAGTGATTTCATTACTTAAACAGATGACTTAATTTGAAAGCTGTATGTCGAAAGGTTCTGGGGTTAAAATGCGCACCTGTACTTAAAGGTTAAACAGATTAGCAAACAATGTGACAATAACGTTTACTGCAAACCAACCAACCAACCTCTTAATTTCAATTGGCAACCAAGGTGCGACTGGATCCCAACCCGTCTCTTCAGACAATTTCATTTTGACTATAGCCCTGGTGACAGTTGGCTGTTAATATTTTCAAAGTTAAACTGATCGTCTGTTATTAAGACCGCTCTGAAGGAACGTTTTAAAACATTACTTGCGAACACTTATTACAAGAGAACTCACACGGGGAACCACAACATCCAGTTAAAAATACACCAATAATGACTCTGTCTTTCAAACACGGAAACGAACAGCTTAGTACAAGGTTGTTCAGATTAATGACTGAGAAATGCAATTACAGTCAAACAACTGAACCGGTTAACAGCTAAATCTAACCACAAGGTTCCTCTTTTGTTAAGCAGCAACCTGTGCCTTAGTACAACTGTTTCGGCTGTATGTACGACCAAGAGTTGATTAATAGAACATTAACGATTGGGTACAAAACAGAAAATAATGATGGCAAGTAGACAGTGGCACAAATAACCACGAGGATTACAGAATTTACTCCCTTTTATCAGCAAGCAGTTCCATGGATCCACGGTGCATCGTAGCGGTTCTGAGTGGTGCCGATAAAAGCCAGCCGGCTGGAGTGGCCGTGCGGTTCTAGGCGCTGCAGTCTGGAACCGCGAGACCGCTACAGTCGCAGGTTCGAATCCTGCCTCAGGCATGGCTGTGTGTGATGTCCTTACGTTAGATAGGTTTAATTAGTTCTAAGTTCTAGGCGACTGATGACCTCAGAAGTTAAGTCGTATAGTGCTCAGAGCCATTTGAACCATTTTTTTGATAAAAGCCAGGGGGGCAGCCAGGCCACAAGCGATCGTCCAACACAAATGTTGCCAACCAACTGGCGGGATGTCGGCCTGCTGCTTGTAGTCGCCGCTGACCCAGATGGAGTACTCCGGTATCTTCGCTCCGCGCAGGCCCTCCTCCTTGCGCAACTCGTGACTTCAGCCGCTCGGATCTCGTGACCGCCTCTTGCCCCAGACTTCGCGTCTCTATTCAGACTTTTTATTTTCTTTGTCATTTTAATACCTTATACAAGGTAGGCCGGCAGCGGAAAATCTACGCCGCTCTTCGGCCACAGAAATTACAATTAGTACAGAGGAAGACATCGAAAATAAAAACAAAACGATGGATAAAAAACAGTAGACTCACAAAGTAAAATACATGGAGCCATTCACAGGCATAGAGAAATAAAAAAAAAACGTTCAGCACTGGTACACGAACATAGAAACAACACACGTGAACGATGGAGCACGGACGGTGAAACACTAAGGCACGGCGCGCGAATATTCACTAGTTGTGTACGAGTCCGGAGACCTGCCAAAGGGGAAAAGGTGGAGGAGGAGGGAGAGCGGAGGGTGGAGATTCCAGTGGCAGAGAAGCAGGGAGGGGGAGGAAAGAAGGTAGGGGATAGGGGAAGCCCAGGGGGAGAGGAGGGAGGGAGAAAGAGAGGAGGGAGAGAAGGGAGAGAGGATGCCCTGGGGAAAAACACAGGGGTTGGAAGGGGAGGATCAAAGTTGGTAGGAGGGGTGGATGGAGGGAATGAGGGCATCATCAGGGAGGGGGAATTGGGCAAGGGTATGGAGAGTGGAGAGATGGAGAAGCGGGTTGGATGTGAGAGTACAAGCGTGGCAGTGGACGGGGGTGGGAAAGGATGGGAGAGACAAGCGGGTGAGTGGGATCCACGTGGGGGAGGCAGATGTGATAGGCGAGGTGGAGACTATGGAGGTCCAGAATTTGAAGGGATTTGTAAAAGGTGGGAGGGGCAGAGTTCCAGGCAGGATGGGCATAGCAGAGGATAGGGTGGATCTTTTCT
The DNA here is from genome assembly GCF_021461385.2 of Schistocerca piceifrons. NCBI lineage: Eukaryota > Metazoa > Arthropoda > Insecta > Orthoptera > Acrididae > Schistocerca > Schistocerca piceifrons. The sequence continues at coordinate 95,193,148 of NC_060147.1, read as the reverse complement.
GACCAGCGAACCCCGTATATATATCGGCAAGCAAAGGCCTTCCTTGTATCTTGACAAACATATTTTTGCAGCGCACAGCATACAGCAGCAAAGCAACATAAAAAAAAACTACGACTGAAAATTCGGTACCACAAAGTGCAGTGAATGAAGGGTGCGATTATTAGCTGGTAAGAAAGGACTTCTGACCAAATTCAAATGAAAGCAATGCTTTTAGTACATTAAATGTCCAAAGTAGTGTTTACAAAACATAACTTTGGCCGGCCGCTGTGGCAGAGTGGTTCTAGACACTTCAGTCCGGAACCACGCGGCTGCTACGGTCGCAGGTTCGAATCCTGCCTCGGGCACGGATGTGTGTGATGTATTTAGGTTAGTTGGGTTTAAGTAGTTCTAAATCTAGGGGAGTGATGACCTCACATGTTAAATCCCATAGTGCTTAGAGCCATTTTAACCATTTTGAAAACATAACTAAGCACGGGGAATCTCATCTTCCTATCTGAGTAATCCAAATAACAATCCTACTATCTGAGATTCGTTACTTCGATCTTAATAAGACATAACAATATTGAGCAATAGCGTGCTTACTTCAATCTCTTAACATTCCAGAAAAACTCTCAAATAATCGCCTTAGCTTCTCTCTCCATAACTGCATCAAAAATATTCAATCCCGTTTGTCTCATGTCACATTTATAAGGAAAATTTCTTAGCCGATGTTTAAAATACGTATGTTGCTCTATACTAGTCAACCTGGAGATTTTACGTTTACATCTACATTACAAGGATATTCTGCAAATCACACGTAAGTGCCTGGCAGAAGGTTCATCGAACCACCTTCACAATAATTCTGTGTTATTCCAATCTCCAACGGAGAAGGACCAACACCTGTATCTTCCCGAGAGAACTCCGATTTCCCTTATTCTATTATGATGATCGTTCCTCCCTATGCAGATCGGCATTAACAAAATATTTTCGTATTCGGAGGAGGAAGTTGATGGTTGAAATTTCGTGAGAAGATTCCACCGTAACGAAAAACACCTTTGTTTTAATGGTATCCATCCCAAATCCTGTATCACGTCCGTGACCCTCTCTCCCGTATTTCGCGAAATTACAAAACGCCCTGCCCTTCTGAGAACTTTCTCGATGTACTCCGTTTTCCTATCTGGTAAGGATCCCAGATCGTGCAGAAATACACGAAAAGAGGGCTGAAAACTGTACTGTAGGCAGTTTCTATAGCAGATCTGTTTCATTTCCTAAGTGTCCTGCTAATAAAACGTAGTCTTTGGTTTGCCTTTCCCAGAACATTTTCTATGTGTTGCTTTCAATTTAAATTGTTCGTAACTGTAATTCCTCGGTCCATTAGATATGATTGAGTTATCGTGTAACTAAAGTGTAACTGATTCCTTTTATCATTCACTTGAGTGATCTCACACTTTTCGTTATTTATGGTCAATTGCCAATTTTCGCACCATTCAGATATCTTTTCTAATTCTTTTTACAATTTGTTGTTTGTAACTTTGCTAGCACTGTCACGCAGAGAAGATGTAGCAACACAAAAATATTTTATCAATAGTCAGAGATCAGTGCGCTACATGGTTCTGCTCTGCGTGTACTATGCATATCGATATTTATGTAAGAAACAGAACCTACACAGCTAGCAAAATAGAGTGGATTTCAAACCATTGTTGTTTGCGGAACCTGTATTGCTTGGTATGGAGATGGTTTTCGCTCAGACATTCTGTTAGAAAAATGTTTGTGCATACCTGAAGATGGATTGAGGATCCGAAACACAGTGTCCAATAACGACTGGGTAGTATGTATGTATGTATGTATGTGTGTGTGTGGGGTGGGGGGTGGAGGGGGGCGACGTTATTGCGTACTTAATCACTCCACGGACGCGACGATTCGAATTATTCCGGTTTATTTCTGCTCGCCTTCCCAGTGATATACATGAAACAATATGCGGGCCGCCATCACTTCAGCCAGCTCGTTAATCCGTTGTGTTGACAGTGCTGGGGCGGCATTGAAACGCCGGGACTGATTCCCGCGCTGAGACAATGGCGGCCGTCACGTGCGCGGCTCTGTTTTGTCTCGCCGCTGAACGGCGAGTTGCCTACGTGTTCACGCAGCTGGTATAACTAGAGGGGCATTCAGCTGACGCACCTGTCGCTGGTATTGTTCACAGCTGCTGTCCATTGATGTATTAGCCCTCTCGACAGTAAACGCGTGGTAAGTGAGGAATTAAAAATGTGTTAACACATTTCCCCTGTCACTGCTTACAGACTATTAGCTGTGGTTGCTAGGTGGTGGGTAGCTGTCACTTTTAGGCAACGTAGCAAAGCTGGTAAGAGTAGAAAATGAAAAAGACACACCCTCATGCCTCGAAACATGTCAGGATACAAATTGGAAGGTAAAAAATGTGAGATACGAGAGGAGCTTCATGTAATAAAAATAGTGGAAGAGATCCAGCTGTATCTAAAGAAATGACATGACCATCTACAAGGTATTGATCAAAGCCATATATCAAGAAAACCCATGACTACAGACTTAAGGATAGGAGGAAGATAGGATGGTCACAAAGATGCTGGTGCGATTGGCTTTAAATTGCTTGTTTTTATAGCAGGCAAATATGTGTAATGCTAAAATGGATAATGATGGTTGATGATTGTTGTTAATGATGATGGCTGGATGGATGATGGCTGGATGGATAATGGCTGGATGGATAATGGCTGGATGGATAATGGCTGGATGGATAGTGGCTGGATGGATGGTGGCTGGATGGATAATGGCTGGATGGATGGTGGCTGGATGGATGGTGGCTGGACGGATGGTGGCTGGACGGATGGTGGCTGGACGGATGGTGGCTGGACGGATGGTGGCTGGACGGATGGTGGCTGGACGGATGGTGGCTGGACGGATGGTGGCTGGACGGATGGTGGCTGGACGGATGGTGGCTGGACGGATGGTGGCTGGACGGATGGTGGCTGGACGGATGGTGGCTGGACGGATGGTGGCTGGACGGATGGTGGCTGGACGGATGGTGGCTGGACGGATGGTGGCTGGACGGATGGTGGCTGGACGGATGGTGGCTGGACGGATGGTGGCTGGACGGATGGTGGCTGGACGGATGGTGTAGAAAAATGGTGAACACTACTGAAAGAGCAGAAAGCTGGAGGCTGCATCATGTCTACAACGAAAGCCAGGTCCAGGAAGAAATATTGAAAGTAAATAAAGACAAAGTTTTGGCGTGGTGCAAGCAACCACAAGAGCTACACATGGTCAGGCCAGAAAGGTGAGGCCAGCCGGTGTGGCCGTGCGGTTCTAGGCGCTACAGTCTGGAACCGCGTGACCGCTACGGTTGCAGGTTCGAATCCTGCCTCAGGCATGGATGTATGTGATGTCCTTAGGTTAGTTAGGTTTAAGTAGTTCTAAGTTCTAGGGGACTGATGACCTCAGATGTTAAGTCCCATAGTGCTCAGAGCCATTTGAACCAGAAGGGCGAGAAACGAGGCAGCCTGTGTTTACAGCATTGTGACATAATCAGTGAGTGAAGGCACTTCGACGATAGACAGATAAAAAATGTTACAAAAGAAATGAGAGGAGATTGTTAGACGATAAAGAAATATGCAGTGTGACAGAATTAATGATGGTAGGACTGCAGACGATAAAAAATTAAGCAATGAGAGAAAATGAATAAGGGAAGATCGTTATATAGCGGGAGACAAAGACGGCAGCAGTTACATGTTCAGAAAACCGTACAAAAATAGTCCAAATGGGGCCTGGCAACAAACACAAAAAAGACAGAACAAGCGGTACTGGGTAAATATCTCCGAGAAGATTTGGATGTAGGAATTCTACAACATTAAAATTGTCTGCGCATTTGAATATTTCGGGCGTCATTTTTACAACAAATGGAAAATACACGCTAGATGGCACAAAAAATTGGGCAAGGCAAAAGTGTAATTGGCCACCTTTACTCGTTGCTACGAAGTGAAAAAATTACTAACAGAACAAAGATCTTGCTGTACATGCCAGTCGTAAAGAGTATCACGACATAGGGCGCTGAAATATGGGAGCGAACCAAAACAAGAGAAAAATAAATTGATGTCCGTTGAGATGGATTAATGGCGACGAAGTTGTCGCATCTCCAGAGTACAACACATCAGAAGTCACAGAATGAAGAAACTGAATTGGTTGACGCTTTAAGATAGACAGAAACTATCCTGAGTCAGCCTACTTACAAAGTGTCAAGAACTGGCTTTAAACGATGATTGTGGGAAGATATTGCATCTCTCTACTTATCGCTGACACAGGGATTGTGAGACCAAGATTAGATTGATTGCAGCACATACAGAGGCATTTAAACATTCTTCCTACGCTACACATGAATGAATGGAACTGGAAGAAAGCCTTGTAACACACCAAGCCTCTGCCATGCACTCCACAGTGGTTTTCAGATTATAGATGAAGAATATGGGAAATTATAGGAGAAAAATATACTACTCTCTATACCATAGAAGCAAAACGAATAGATGATAACGAATGGCATCAAAGAATCTGTGTATGAATACCAGTTGAACGGAGAAAACGTGGACTGGATGGATGCCAGTTGTTAAAGGGGTCTTCAGGAAAAAACTGGACGGATAGAAAACTGGAAGCAAAGAAGCACGGGCCCCCTGAGTCGAGGGCTTTAGTAGGTAATGATGTAAGTTTATCAAAACTAGACTTGATTGTCTTATTGGGATAGCCGCAATCGTTCTTTCAATAAAAATAAGGCATTTCAGTCTTGATCGCTATTTTTTTTAATTTCAATAACCGGTTTCAGGCTAGCTGCCCATCTTCAGATCATATATTGCAGTTACAGAGTAACGTGTCTGTACAGAACTATTGGTTCGCTGTCATAGCAGCGAACCAGTAGTTCTGTACTGACACGTTACTCTGTTAACTGCAATATATGATCTGAAGATGGGAAGCTAGCCTGAAACCGGTTATTGAAAATAAAAAATATAGCGACCAAGACTGAAATGCCATATTTTTATTTTTTTAATGATGTAAGTGATGCGACCCAATTAATAAAGCAAGGCAATAAAGGGGTCGGAACTGAGATGGAGAGCGAGAGAGAGGCGACATCAAATGTCGACGACGGAACGATGAGGAACGACATAGCTACTAGTGTGGGAATTGATTAAAACTCGGAACATTATTTTCCTAATCACTATCCGATATTATCTATCCACCTGCGGGAAATCATGTCAATCAAGTCCCTCTTTCAATTTGGTCAACTCACTGACGTTTCTTAATCATAAACCCGTGTCACTGAATCCACACTTTGGACGCGACAGCTTTGACAAAGCTCCTGTTAAAGTTTACGCGCCGGCCGGGGTGGCCGAGCGATTCTAGGCCCTACAGTCTGGAACCGAGCGACCGCTACGGTTGCAGGTTCGAATCCTGCCTCGGGCATAGATGTGTGTGGTGTCCTTAGGTTAGTTAGGTTTAAGTAATTCTAAGTTGTAGGGGACTGATGACCTCAGAAATTGAGTTAAATAGTGCTCAGAGCCATTTGAATTCGAACAGTTTACGCAAAAAGACGCTGCAAGAACCACCTTGTTTCCGAGCGTATACATCGGTAAGACAAAACACTACGACCACCACCTACCACGACACTGAATGTTGCCTGCTGGCGTTACGAGCACGTGAAGTGGCAAGGAAAATATGCAGCACGATTCAGCTGCCCCTACCGATGTGTTCTATGCAACCTGCAGCGTCTTCAAAAACATGCATAACATTTTGATATTCTATCGCTTGCTACACGACAACAAGCCCTACAGAAAAAAACAGGATTTTTGTAAGAAATTTAATGTTAAACCTAGTATTGGGAAAAACGCATTTGAAGGTACTTTTATACATATTTATTGAACATTTCGAAAACTACGTGAAACGCTCTGCTAAACCCGCAGGAGAGGACAGGTAGTTGGAACGGTGGAAAGAGGCCAAAATGAGAGGCTATCAGTTACACTCGAACACACACAACTTTATTTACTTGACCAAACATTACAGTACAAATTCTTCAACTTAGCTATCGGCTGTATGTGCCACACTGTCATATGCCTTAAGGGCACAACCACTTTAATTTAAAAAGAAAAGGCTAAAACCCATAACTCAAATTCTGACGCAAAAAGAATATTTAGAAGGCAGAAGGCCTGACATGATGTAAGTTCTACAATTTGGCTGAAGGTCCAAAAATCTAACACTTGAAAAGCAACAACATTAATTCAAAGATGGCTGAAGGCCAATGATTCAAAACTCAAGATAAAATTAAATAAAAAACACAAGGCAGAAGCCTTATCTTCAATTAGGCTGAAGGCCCCAAACACTCTGATGGTCGAAAGACATAGATCCTTATTTTAAAAACGGCTGAAGGCACCATCATCATCATCATCATCATCATCATCATCATCATCATCATCATCATCATCATTTAAGACTGATTATGCCTTTCAGCGTTCAGTCTGGAGCATAGTCCCCGTTATAAAATTCCTCCATGATCCCCTATTCAGTGCTAACATTGGTGCCTCTTCTGATGTTAAACCTATTACTTCAAAATCATTCTTAACCGAATCCAGGTACCTTCTCCTTGGTCTGCCCCGACTCTTCCTACCCTCTACTGCTGAGCCCATGAGTCTCTTGGGTAACCTTGCTTCTCCCATGCGCGTAACATGACCTCACCATCTAAGCCTGTTCGCCCTGACTGCTACATCTATAGAGTTAATTCCCAGTTTTTCTTTGATTTCCTCATTGTGGACACCATCCTGCCATTGTTCCCATCTACTAGTACCTGCAATCATCCTAGCTACTTTCACACCCGTAACCTCAACCTTGTTGATAAGGTAACCTGAATCCACGCAGCTTTCGCTCCCATACAACAAAGTTGGTCGAAAAATTGAACGGTGCACAGATAACTTAGTCTTGGTACTGACTTCCTTCTTGCAGAAGAGAGTAGATCGTAGCTGAGCGCTCACTGCATTAGCTTTGCTACACCTCACTTCCAGTTCTTTCACTATGTTGCCATCCTGTGAGAATATGCATCCTAAGTACTTGAAACCGTCCACCTGTTCTAACTTTGTTCCTCCTTTTTGGCACTCAGTCTCTTTACCACTGACATTACTTTCGTTTTAGAGATGCTAATCTTCATACCATAGTCCTTACATTTCTGATCTAGCTTTGAAATATTACTTAGCAAACTTTCAATCGAATCTGCCATCACAACTAAGTCATCCGCATATGCAAGACTGCTTATTTTGTGTTCACATATCTTAATCTCACCCAACCAGTCTATTGTTTTCAACATATGATCCATAAATAATATGAACAACAATGGAGACAGGTTGCAGCCTTGTCTTACCCCTGAAACTACTCTGAACCATGAACTCAATTTACCATCAACTCTAACTACTGCCTGACTATCCATGTAAAGACCTTTAATTGCTTGCAAAAGTTTGCCTCCTATTCCATAATCTTGTAGAACAGACAATAACTTCCTCCTAGGAACCCGGTCATAAGCCTTTTCTAAATCTATAAAGCATAGATACAATTCCCTGTTCCACTCTAACACTTTTCCATTATTTGCCGTAAGCTAAAGATCTGGTCCTGACAACCTCTACGAGGCCTAAACCCACACTGATTTTCATCCAATTGGTCCTCAACTAATACTCGCACTTTCCTTTCAACAATACCTGAGAAGATTTTACCCACAACGCTGATTAAAGGGATACCTCTGTAGTTGTTACAATCTTTTCTGTTTCCATGTTTAAAGATTGGTGTGATTACTGCTTTCGTCCAGTCTGATGGAACCTGTCCCGACTCCCAGGCCATTTCAATTATCCTGTGTAGCCATTTAAGACCTGACATTCCACTGTATTTGATGAGTTCCGACTTAATTTCATCCACCCCAGCCGCTTTATTGCACTGCAATCTATTGACCATTTTCTCCACTTCCTCAAATGTGACCCTATTTCCATCATCATTCCTATCCCATTGTACCTCGAAATCTGAAACATTACTGATCGCATTTTCACCTACATTGAGCAACTCTTCAAAATATTCCCTCCATCTGCCCAAGGAATCCACAGGATTCACCAGCAGTTTTCCTGACCTGTCCAAAATACTTGTCATTTCCTTCTTACCTCCCTTTCGAAGACTGCTAATTACACTCCAGAACCGAGCGAGGTGGCGCAGTGGTTAGACACTGGACTCGCATTCGGGAGGACGACGGTTCAATCCCGCGTCCGGCCATCCTGATTTAGGTTTTCTGTGATTTCCCTAAATCGCTCCAGGCAAATGCCTGGATGGTTCCTTTCAAAGGGCACGGCCGACTTCCTTCCCCGTCCCTCCCTAATTCGATGAGGTCGATGACCTCGCTGTCTGGTCTCCTTCCCCAAAACAACCAACCAACCAACACTCCAGAATGATTTTCCAGCAGCTTGACCCATAGTCTCCAACCTGTTTCCAAAGTCTTCCCAAGATTTCTTCATGGATGCTGCAATTATCTGTTTGGCTTTGTTTCTTTCTTCAACATAACTTTCTCTGTCTACCTGAGTTCTAGTATGTAGCCATTTTTGATATGCCTTCTTTTTCCTTTTACAGGCTGCCTTGACTGTGTCATTCCACCAAGCTGTTTGCTTCATCCTACCTTTACACACTACTGTTCCAAGACATTCTTTAGCCACTTCTAGTACTGTGTCCCTGTACCTTGTCCATTCCTTTTCCAATGACTGTAATTGACTACATTCAACTAACTGGTACCTTTCTGAGATGATAGTTATGTACTTGTGCCTGATTCCCTTATCCTGAAGTTTCTCTACTCTTATCCTCCTACATATGGACCTGACCTCCTGCACTTTTGGCCTCACAATCCCAATTTCACTGCAGATTAAATAATGATCAGTGTCATCAAAGAATCCCCTGAATACACGTGTCCCTCACAGCCTTCCTGAATTCCTGATCTGTTATTATATAGCCAATGACAGATCTGGTTCCCCTGCCTTCCCAAGTATACCGGTGAATGTTCTTATGTTTAAAAAAGGAGTCTGTGATTAGTAAGCCCATACTGGCACAGAAATCTAAGAGTTGTTTCCCGTTCTTGTTGGCCTCCATATCCTCTCCAAATTTACCCATAACCTTTTCATACCCTTCTGTTCGATTTCCAATCCTGGCATTAAAATCACCCATGAGCAGAACGCTGTCTTTGTCCTTTAACAACTACATCACTGAGTGCCTCATAAAAACTATCCATCTTATGTTGATCTGTCCCTTCACAATGCGAATATACTGACACAATCCTAATTTTCTTGCTAGACACTGTCAAATCTATCCACATCAGTCGTTCGTTTACATACCTTATTGCAACTACGCTGGGTTCCATTTCTTTCCTGATGTAAAGCCCTACACCCCATTGTGCTATTCCTGCTTTGACTCCTGACAGGTAGACCTTGTATTCTGCCACTTCCTCTTCTTTCTCACCCCTTACCCGAATGTCACTAACAGCTAAAACGTCCAGCCCCATCTTACCTGCAGCCTCTGCCAGCCTTACCTTCTTCCCAGAGTAGCCCCCATTGATATTAATAGCTCCCTATCTCATTACCATTTGCTTGCCAAGTCGTATCTTAGGAGTCCCTGGATTGTCAGAGGTGGGACTCCGTCACATCCAAAGGTCAGAGGCATTTTGCTCTGATTGTCGCCAGCATCATATTTAAAGTACCAGGGAAGCAGGTTGCTAGCCTTACTTGCCCCGAGTCCCATTGAGTTTTACCCCTAACGGTTGAGGGACTAACCGGTGGATTTGGTAGTCTTTGCCGTATGAGCACAAAGGTGACCACGACTCACAATATGGAAGAGATGCCCAGCCTTATTCCAAAGTAACTGGTACCCCGACTGTCGGTACCACTTACTTGGCCACTCATACGTTGCCCGTGGTTCTTGAACTGGGACATGACTACAGGAACACACACCATGAACCACTCAAACCTCAAGGTAAAATAAATTTAAACAACAAAGCCTTATCTTAAATTAGGCTGGAGGTCCAAACAATCTAACACTTGAAAAGCAAGGAACTTTAATTTTAAAGCAGATGAAGGCCCTTGACTTAAAACACATTTAAAAAACAAGTCAACTTTAATTCAAAATCATTGGCTATGAGCCATACAAACACACACATCAGAAAATAACAGGGGGCAGTGCAGCTAACAGCACTCAGAAGCTTCGGCTGTTGGCCAGCACTTGAGATACTAACGTTCACTTAGGTGAGACAGGCAGTTGGCCCAACTACTCACAATCCGACGACAACCCAACCAACAGACAGTCAACGGACCCACCGACAAGGTAACTTGCTATCCACTCGACGAGCACACAGTCGGAAGTTCAATGCAAACGTAAAAGGCATGGACACCCACAACCAGGTATACATTAAGCTGTCGAACTACACACTGTGCTGGACAGCGACAACACGCTGAGGAAAGGACACTGCCTGAATTTACGTCAACAGCCAGGGTAGGTAACCGGAACGTTAACGGCCACAAGGCAGAAAATTTCGCTGCTGCACTTCAATTGCAAATAACCAAATACAGTTAGACTCCACCGGACGGTGGCTAAACCTTCACCAGCTGAAACACATACGTTGTTGCTCGCAGGAATGTCCCAACAGCCAACAACGAGAACCAAGCGGCACAATGTGAACAGTCTTGACTTGCTGGTAAATTAAATCCAAACTCAACTTTTGTGTCCAGGGTCGGTGAGCCACAGACCTCACAGCAATGGGAACAGCCCCACACACTCGAACACTGCGTAGAGACTGCCAGCGGGCCTGGCCAAACTACGCCCTGCGGAGAATTCCTCGCTGCTCCACGCCAACCGACCGTCTACTCGCACACAGCACAGCCGGAAACTACAAGCACCAGACCAAAGATAGTACAAGGTGCGAATATCGATACACACCGCTGCTGCCTCTCACGGAGAGAGTGAACAAGAGCATAATCGCAATAACCACGGGAAACCAAACACAGGATAGGAACCAAGGTTTAAACCAACACATACATGAGCCCAACACAGTTCAACGACTTCCAACAAAAACTTATCCTGCTGCAAAATTTAACTTCGATAAATTTGCTACGTAAATGTCCTATTCATTTTTATATAGGACTGAACGTTTACGCTAGCGAGCGAGAGAGTACGAAAACTTACTGCGTGTTATTTCAAGGTGTTTCGGGTTGCATAAAACTCACATGTAGTGGCAGCTGGCTCACCCTATAATAGGGACCATTCTAGCGACGATAAGCGCTACAAATTGGGAAATCCACTTAACCAACTCTGGCAAAGGGCAGTTTGTTACAGTCCGATTCCAGGGAATGAGGATCTAGCTAATAGTGAAGCTAGTCTGTGTCTTGGGTGCTACCGTCATGAGTATCTGCAGAATGTGGTTCCGTGAAGGTCGGTGTACCCACGAGTGGGCAACAACACGTTTCTACACAGAGTACGCGAAAGAACGTGCCCCCTTCTAACAGCCGTGTACCGCATGTCTCAAGAGGAACGGAAGGTTCCAAATGATTGGAAAAGAGTACAGGTAGCTCCAGTTTTCAAGAAGGGTCGTCGAGCATATGCGCAAAACTATAGGCCTATATGTGTGACATCGATCTGTTGTAGAATTTTAGAACATGTTTTTTTCTCGCGTATCATTTCTGGAAACCCAGAATCTACTCTGTAGGAATCAACATCGATTCCGGAAACAGCGATCGTGTGAGGCCCAACTCGCTTTATTTATTCATGAGACCCAGAAAATATTAGACACAGGCTCCCAGGTAGACGCCATTTGCCTTTACTTCCGGAAGGCGTTCGATACAGTTCCGCACAGTCGCCTGATAAACAAAGTAAGAGCCTACGGAATATCAGACCAGCTGTGTGGCTGGATTGAGGAGTTTTAGCAAACAGAACACAACATGTTGTTCTCAATGGATAGACGTCTACAGACGTTAAGTAACCTCTGGCATGCCACAGGGGAGTGTTACGGGACCATTGGTTTTCAAAATAAATATAAATGACCTAGTAGATAGTGTCGAAAGTTCCATGCGGCTTTTCACGGATGATGCTGTAGTATACAGAGAAGTTGGAGCATTAGAAAATTGCAGCGAAATGCAGGAAGATCGGCAGCGAATAGGCACTTGGTGCAGTGTATGGCAACTGACCCTTAACATAGACAAATGTAATGTATTGCGAATACATAGAAAGAAGGCTCCTTTATTCTATGATTATATGACAGCGGAACAAACACTGGTAACAGTTACTTCAGTAAAATATCTGGGAGTATGGGCACGGAATGATTTAGAGTGGAATGATCATATAAAATTAATTGTTGGTAAGGGGGGTGCCAGGTTGAGATTCATTGGGAGAGTCCTTAGAAAAGTAGTCCATCAACAGAGGAGGAGGCTTACAAGAGACTCGTTCGACCTATACTTGAGTATTGCTCATCAGTGTGGGATCTGTACCAGGTCGGGTTGATGGAGGAGATAGAGAAGATCCAAAGAAGAGCGGCGCGTTTCGTCACAGGGTTATTTGGTAAGCGTCATAGCGTTACGGAGATGTTTAGCAAACTCAAATGGCAGATTCTGCAAGAGAGGCGCTCTGCATCGCGGTGTAGCTTGCTGTCCAGGTTTGGAGAGGTGCGTTTCTGGATGAGGTATCGAATATATTGCTTCCCCCTAGTTATACCTCCCGAGGAGATCACGAATGTAAAATTAGAGAGATTCGAGCGCGCACGGAGGCTTTCAGACAGTCGTTCTTCCCGCGAACCATACGTGAGTGGAACAGGAAAGTGAGGTAATGACAGTGGAACGTTAAGTGCCCTCCGCCACACACCGTTGGCTGGCTTGCGGAGTATAAATGTAGATGTAGATAGACATCCTCGCATCATAAAGCGCTCTGATAGGAGGGTTGTCTGTAGTAGGTCTGATGGCGAGAGAACGATGCTGGTTCAGGCACAAGGGTTGAGCACGCCCTTCAGTGCATGTTACTGAAGATTGTATACTCAGCAGAGGACCCGTAAATATTCCCATGGTGACGAAACGAAATATTCAGTTACAGTTGCAGTGATCTCGATAACATCGAGACTGGACAGTGGAACAACCGAAATTAAAAATTGATACGCTATGCACGCAACTAAAGGCATCTAGTAAAATAATAGCAATGTTTCGTTCTTAAGGGGACATTGTATGTCCTACGCTGGCAATGTTAAACTATCGAATTTTGTGACCCAACATCTTGGAAACTTTTTAAGACACCCACTTACAATTTTCCATAATTATTGAATACACCTTTCGAGATACACTGAACTAGAATTATTACTAAAATTGTACTGTGGTGCGTGTAATCTTTTTTTTTTCGAGGACTCAATTTTCTGGAAAATTTGTAAATAAATGAACATAAAAACAAAATAACTCAGGATATTTTAATTATTCTAGTTCCATATGTCTTGAATCTCACATTTGGCATGCTGTGTAAATGTCATGCCTCTACCGTCAGTACTTTTTTAGAAAACGGATCATTTATTGTATAAAATGTAGTTTAGAGATATTGAGGTTTAAAACTTTTTTAATTACAAATTCTTATATAGACTTACATTTCTGCGTCTTTCATGCACTAGGATTGCCCTGGCCCATAGTCTGTGTCTTCTTCAGTGTCACAAAAGCCCAGTGCTTGCCTCCTCCTTTTCTTTCTTGCTTCTTTTGTCATTTGCTGAGAACTCTGCTTCACGTATATGAAGCTCATCCAATTTCCACACTTGTTTAGCTGTATTCTGTCCAAATCTTACTCCTAACTTCTCCAGAACCTTAAGTCTTTCGTACTTCTCACCATTAAAAGTTATTACAGCATCAGAAATTGCTAACTTTTAGAGTCATAAGGCCAACAAATACATTTTTAGACACACGTCACCACACGTTATTGAAGGACTCGTTCACAGTCTGGGTCATCCCATGTAAACACTTCTGTAGTAGCTCAGGGTTTGCCAAATCTCTGTAAATAGGTTTGATTGCTTCCATTACTGCCAAAGGAAGAGAATGTTCGTGTAAATTCATGCAGGTTGCCAGAAAATTCAGCTTGCCTATATCTACACCAAGTGTTTGGTGGTGGTGGACACAAAGCATGACATGGCTTCCTTTACTGCTAGCACACGTGTTTTCAAGTACTTCAGAAGAAAATGCAGGTCTCACATATCCATTACCCGCAAATTTGCGTTTCTTGAAGTTACTTCTACGCTTATTCATTTTATTTACATATAAAAAGCAAAAATAGCTGATAATCACACTAATTTCAACGAAAACTAGTATTAGAAACAAAGCACTGATTCGTTTATTCGTAATGCCAACTTCTGAGACGTAGCAGTAGGCACAAAACAAAGCAATTCACAACCTTCCAGACTATGTAGTTCCGAAGATATGACTGCTCAACTGTGGCAGTATATGCGTAGCTGCAAAATTTGACAGTCACATGTCAACATTCAAAATATTATTTGAAGGTCTCACAATTGACTAATTTTATTTTTTATATACCAAAATGTTCAGGAAAGTCCGAATTACATTACGTAAAAAGCAGAAAATGTCAAATTTCAACGAATTTCACGTACGATGTCCCCTTAAGAGAACCCACAAATCTCATTTGCAAAGGCAATTTTTTCAAGGTATTTGAAAAAAACTCGTCGTACTGCTTTAGGAAATGACTCTCCAGCACTGACCTTCAAATTCTTTAAGCATGTTGAAAGTCGAAGACACCCAATGCAAGGTCCTCGAGATAAAGTCCTGCTGATGATAGGACAATGTGTGTAAAATATGTTTATGAAAGACAATACAGGTGAGTTACCGTTTCAAAGAATAAAACACCGCACCAGTTACTTATTTTTTCATTCTTATCACAATGCGTTTCGAGAATTTATTCTCGTAGCCAGGTGCATTTGTTTACATAAGTATTTCGAGTGATGTTTGCATGTGTGCTTTTCTGCCTCTCTTGCACTGTAGCAGTCTTTTTGGGATTATATTGCTATCGCAACAAGACAAAATAAATTTTAGGATGTTTCTTACATGCTAATGTTAGAAATAGCATTCTGTCTGTCTGGTTTAAAGCCACTGTGCTGCCTTCGTCACACGGAGAACCCCAGTTACGCAAAACCATCACTCACACTGTTTCTGAAATCAGAATATGCTACAAGATATGAAAATGTTTTCATAAAGTGTTTGGGTGCAGTCACATGTAAAACTTGCTCAGCCTACTATATAGGTCAGATTGCCAGAAACCTTCATACTAGATACACTGAAAATATCAACTGCTACAAATATAGCCAACTCACAAAATCAGCAATAACAACAAACCTAAAAAAACACTGGATACCCATTCAAAAACGTAGAAGAAGATTCTACGATACTCCCACTTCCAGAAATCACATGCGATGGATTTAATGGAGGAGATACAAATTTTTGTACAACACAAAAAACAAGAGGAACAAATTTTCAATGACAAACGAGGTACTGAATCAGTTAATCTTATAACATGCTTTTCCTTAAAAGAGTAACTGTAGTAAATTCTAGAAACACGTCCATTTCTTCATAGACTGTAATCAACATTCACAAGAAAAGAGAATATAAAGCCCCACTGGTAAAAACACTTCCCGTCAGATATCCTAAGTTAAGCACTGTTGGGCTTGGTTGGCACTTAGATGGGACACTGTCCTCGTCTGCCGAGCGCTGTTGGCAAGTGGGATGCAGTGAGCCGTTGTCAGACCACTCGAGGAGTACTAAAATGAGAAGTATTGAGTCCGGCCACGGAGCACCGACGATGGTCGGGAGTGCGGTGTGCTGACCACATGCTCCTTCATAACCGCATCCAGTAACGCCTGTCGGCTGGGGATGACACGGCGGTCGGTCGATCCCGTTGGATCTTCCGAGGCATGTTCGCATGGAGTTCAGTTTTAGAATACAAAGCATAATCAATAATTCGAACGTCAATAATAAGCTGTAATGGTAAAATAGATTTGTGATTGATGTTGTTGTTGTTATCTTCTGTCCAGAGACTGGTTTGTTGCAGCTCTCCATGCTACTCTATCCTGTGCAAGCTTCTTCATCTCCCAGTACCTACTGCAACCTACATCCTTCTGAATCTGCTTAGTGTAATCATCTCTTGGTCTCCATCTACGATTTTTACCCTCCACACTGCCCTCCAATACTAAATTGGTTATCCCTTGATGCCTCAGAATATGTCCTACCAAGCGATTCATTCTTCTAGTCAAGTAGTGCCACAAATTTCTCTTCTCCCAATTCTATTCGATACCTCCTCATTAGTTATGTGATCTACCCACTTAATCTTCAGCATTCTTCTGTAACACGTCGTTTCGAAAGCTTCTATTAGCGTTCGTGTTTCACTTCTGTGCATGGTTACACACTATATAAATACTCTCTGAAACGACTTCCTGACACAAATCTATACTCGATGTTAACAAATTTCTCTTCTTCAGAAACGCTTTCCTTGCCATTGCCAGTCTACATTTTATATCCTCTCTACTTCGACCATTATCAATTATTTTGCTCCCCAAATAGCAAAACTCTTTTAAGCGTCTCATTTCCTAATGTAATTCACTCAGCATAACCCTACTTAATTCGACAACATTCCATTATCCTCGTTTTGCTTTTGTTGATGTTCATCTTATAAACTCCTTTCAAGACACTGTCCACTCCGTTCAGCTGCTCTTCCAGGTCGTTTGCTGCCTCTGACAATGACAATGTCATCGGCGAACCTCACAGTTTTTATTTCTTCTCCGTGGATTTTAATTCCTATTCCGAATTATTCTTTTGTTTGCTTTACTGCTTACTCAATATACAGATTGAATAACATCAGAGATAGGCGACAACCCTGTCTTATTCCCTTCCCAATCACTGCTTCCCTTTCATGCCTCTCGACTTTTGTAATTCCCATCTTGTTTCTCTACAAATTGTAAATAGCCTTTCGCTCCCTGCATTTTACCTCTGCCACCTTCAGAATTTGAGAGTATTGCAGTCAACATTGTCATAAGCTCTCTCTAAGTCTACAAATGCTAGAAGTGTAGGTTTGTCTTTGCTTAATCTATTTTCTAAGACAATTCGTAGGGTCAGTATTGCCTCACGTGTTCCAACATATCTGCGGAATCCAAACTGATCTTCCCCGAGGTCGGCTTCTACCAGTTTTTCCATTCGTCTGTAAAGAATTCGTGTTAGTATTTTGCAGCCGTGGCTTATTAAACTTATAGTTTGGTGATTTTCACATGTCAACTCCTGCTTTCTTTGGGATTGGAATCATTACATTCTTCTTGAAGTCTGAGCGTATTTCGCCTGTCTCATATATCTTGCTCACCATATCGTGGAGTTTTGACAGGGCTGGCTCTCCCAAGGCTATCAGTAGTTCTAATGGAATGTTGTCTACTCCTGGGGTCTTGTTTCGAGTTAGGTCTTTCGGGCTCCATCAAACTCTTCTCCCATTTCATCTTCATCTACATCCTCTTCCCTTTCCATAATATTGTCCTCAAGAACATCGCCCTTGTATAAACCCTTCGTATTCTCCTTCCACCTTTCTGTTTTCCCTTCTTCGCTTAGAACAGGTTTTCCATCTGAGCTCCTGATATTCATACAAGTGGTTCTCTTTTCTCGAAAGGTCTCTTTAATTTTCCTGTAGGCAGTATCTATCTTACCCCTACATCCTTACATTTGTCCTCTAGCCATCCATGCTTAGCCATTTTGCACTTCCTGTGATTGATAGCTTAACGTAAATAATGGAAATCACAGAAAGTGTAACACCTCTGACTGTATCCAAACTTTTTGTGAAGCAATAGTGTCCAAACATCCCTGCAGAGTATACTGATTTCAGAAATAAACAGTGTAAGTGATAGTTTGCATGTGTGTGGTTTTCTGCACAATGGAGGAGGCACTGTATTAATTAATAATCACACACAAAAATATTATTTCGAACATTATCATGTAAAAAAACATTGTTTTGCACTGCTTTCCGATTACTGCGTAGCCTCAAGAAAGACAACTACAGCGCAAGATAGGAAGACAAAAAAAAAAGCACACGGAAATACTACACAAAATACTTATAGGGTGACTATGTATGTATGTATGTATGTATGTATGGTATGGTACTCTGCCTTACGGCAGGTCTTGTCATGGTTAAGCCTCTTCCACTTTTGTCTGTCCATAGCCAGTCGTTTCATTTCTGAATATTTGCTTGCTTTGATATTGTCCAGCATTTGTTATCTTCTTTTTCCTCTTCCTCTTTTTCGCTCCACCATTCCTTCTATTCCTTCCTTCAATAAACAGTCCCTCCTCAAACAATGTCCAACTTAGTTCCATTTTCTCTTTCTGATGACTTTCAGC
Source organism: Schistocerca piceifrons (assembly GCF_021461385.2). NCBI lineage: Eukaryota > Metazoa > Arthropoda > Insecta > Orthoptera > Acrididae > Schistocerca > Schistocerca piceifrons. The sequence continues at coordinate 95,174,717 of NC_060147.1, read as the reverse complement.
ATGTTTCTTTCTTCTCCAACTCTTCTTAATACTTCTTCATTCCTTACTCGGTCTTCACATTTCACTTTTTCCATTCTTCTCCATATCCACATCTCTAGTGCCTCCAATCATCTTTCATCTTCCTTCCTCAATGTCCAGGTCTCCGTTCGTGGGATGGACCTCTTTGCACAATATTCCGGAGGGTGACAATTATTGAAGTATATGAAATAATGTCCTACCTTCCGAACGGTTTTTATTAGAACTTTCAAACTACAGATTTGGCCGGGGGGCGTGTTGGGAATGAGTATGTGTATGCGCATGCGCATGGGTCTTGTTGTTATCGGCCATTTGCACGTGAAAATGTCACGGTAGTGTGTGTATGAGCGTATAACGCTTGTGAAGGCATACTACGCGAGCAATGACAGCCCAACTACGACTTAAAGGAAGTCTGCGACCGAATTCGAGCTGAAGACAACCGGTCCAAGTGTGCTAGCAATCAAATTCTTGATTCAAAAGTTTCAGAGAAAGGGTAGTGTTCGTGATGAGAGTCTGGGCAGTGTTGGTCGTTCAAAAAGGGTGAACACGGCTGAAAAAAACAAAGGACACATGCGCTGTGTTTCAGATCACCCCTAGGAAATTGGTCAGACGAGCTGCACAACAGGTGGGAATCAACAGGGAGACAGTGCTGCAAATTGTTGTTGAAGAGCTGCATCTCTTTCCAAACAAAATTCAAACGCGTCGGCCATTGAGCTCCAGGGCCATGGAACAGCAATTGTGTTTCGCCAACATTACTGTCCACAGAACAGACGAACAGGACTTTGATGTGAATGTGGTTTGGTTTAGTGACGAGCTCACTTTCATTCCGATGGGATCGTCAATAAGCAAAATTGGCACATTTTGGGGATTGAGAAACAGCATTTCGCGATCGAAAGGTCTCTTCACCCTCAACAGGCGACTGCGTGTTGTGGAATGTCCAATTGCGGTATAATGAGTGCGATATTCCTTGATGGCACAGTGACTACCGAACTTCCCGTTATCCAAAGTGATCCTGATTTTGACAAGATATGGTTCATTCAAGACGGAGCAGCTCGACCCCATCGAAGCAAGAGAGTGTTTGATGACCTGGAGGAGCACTTTGGGGACCGTATTCTGGCTCTGGGATAGCGAGAGGCCTCTGGCATGGGCTTCGATTGACCGCCATATTCTCCGGATCTGATCACATGCGACTCCTTTTTGTGGGACTACATTAAAGAAAAGGCATACAGTAATACTCACAAAACCGTTGCTAAGCTGAAAACAGCCATTCAGGAGGTCGTCCACATCATCGATGTTCCTTCAGGCGATCATGCACAATTTCGCTATTTGTTTGCGACGCATCATCGCCAATGACGGCAGGCACATCGAACATGTCATAACCTAAATCCGAATTTCTGATGCGACATTTACACATTGAATAAAGTGTGTAGATGTCGTTGTTTGTAACTAATTCAGTAACTGTTACCCTGTATGTTAACGAACGCAGTTGACAATGAGAATAAACTCTCGAACTGCTTTGTGCTAAGCATGTGCAGTGTTTCGTTATTTAAATCATGAATAACACAGTTTCAGGCTTTCCAAACACATCGATTATGACGGATGAAATAAAGAATTTGTGCTCTACGTATAACAGGCCGAACCGTAGCTAATAGTCTTAACAAAGCGGACACTCGGCCAAAACACGCCATAGGCACATTTCATTTCAGTAACACTTCCCAAAGATTCTTTCACAGACATCTAATATCTGGAATTTGGGGAGGTCTCTGAGACGTATCTTTTCTTTGTTTCAGGTATGTGGCAACAATGGTTTGCGGCGTACTCACCGCCCTGGGTAAGTTGCAAGTTCTGTTACCTTTCATTTTTCCTTGTACTAGACATTTTAGACGGGTTATAGAAAGTGTTCAACAAAGTACACCCTGATTTTACAATAAGTTGTACATGAGGGTAGAAAAGTGGAAGTTGCAATATGTATACTATGAACGACTTAAAAATTTTGTACACGAGTTTCGAAATAGCACTTACAAAAGCTACTAACAGGTGGCGGTATACACAGCTCTTATCAGAATGCATAAATAAAGACGGCCTGTACAAGCAGTTCATGCAGTCAAATCAACACCTCTTCAAAATTTAAATCGCTGTCAGTACAGTGATGGTGTATACGAACTGTGAAATTTGTCGCCATGTTCTGTAGCGTCACAACGGAAGTGAATTCAGTTGCCACACAGATCGACAGAGTTCGTCCAGTGTGGTGGAACGGTTGTTGTACGCAGTGTCTTTCAGTGTATCCGACAGAAAGCCATCACAAGGAGTGAATATGAAGGCTAATCCCTCCCAGCAGCAGGAAATTTCGGATAATCCAAAGCAATGACTGGCCCTGAAGCATTCATGGAGAAAGCGAAACACCTGTTCGGTGCTGTTTGGTCTCGCACCATCCTCCAAGAAGCACTCGCTGCCCACTCGATCCTCCAACGCTTGCCATGTGGCGGAAAATTGTTCCAAAACTGCGGCATAACGTTCACTAGTTAACGATTCTGGCATATGAAAGAGAATGTTTTTTTCTTTATTGTATTTCAATTCCCCATTGGGGCGGCCTGGCAGCAGCATATGCGATGCTCTTCAGCCGAAAGACATAGAACAAACAATAGGAGACATTTAAAAATAACATAAAGGAGAGAACATGGTGTACATAGATATAAAAAAGGGGGTAACATTATGGAAGACAACAGACAAATAGGGGCGACTGTAAAATGGAGATAAAAACCGTAAAGTGGCATGCACAAAAAACCACACACTGTGACATTTAAAAAAACACAAGGCGATTGAAAATCACACCTCTCGATGCACAGGAGAACAACACCAAACACATCACCGGCGTGGCACACTGATGACGATGATCAAAACGTAGGATCTTCAAGGCGCAAGGAGATGAGGGAGAAGGGAAGAAGGGAGGTAGGGGAAGAGAGGGGGGAGATGGGTGGGGGGCGTGGTGAATACGGCCTGGGAGGGAGGGAGGGACATGGGAGGGAAAATGGCGAGGATGGGGTGCAGGGTCTCGGGGGGGGGGGGGGGAGGAGGAATATCCGCTCTGGGAGAAGGAAGGAGACGAAAAAGGGGGCCCTGGGGAGGGGGGAAACAAGGCCAGGTTACAGTTGGAAGGGTAGATGTCATGGTGAAGTTCAACATCCGGAAGGGGGAGGTGCTGGAAATTGCCCTGATGATGGAGATGGAGGGTGTGGAGATAGAGAGAGGGAGGGATATAGCGATAGAAGCGCGGCAACGGGCAGGGGTGGAGGGGAAGGAGGAAGCGAGGGGGTGGGGGGAATAAAGCCTGTGGACAGTGTAAAGGATGCGAAGATGTTGGAGGAAAAGGAGGTAGTGGATGAAACAGATGATCCTGCTTCTGTTACATAGTGCAACCCAAACAGCAACTTTGGCAGAATTCAGTGGTTTCGTGCTGTAATCACGCAGTTAATTGAAAACATTCATTTAAGGCACATACTTTCAGAAAAATATGCAGAGCATAATTTTCTCTCTCATTTATCAACCTGATTTAATAATTCGAGATCTTTCGATGTATACTTACATGTTCTGTAAATGTAACAGGTACTGCCATCTGTTACTGGCACAGAGAAATAGTTATTTGGCCTGTGCAATGGTGCAATTTGATTTCTTATTACTGTATTTCCATAACACTTTAACGCTCAAGTATGATTGTCATGCAGTATGTTAAGACAGAAAATCCGTTTATCTAACGCTAGTCTAGTATCTTTGCTAAAGAATTATATTGTAATTTTAGATGAGGAAATATGTACATAGAAATGAAAATATGAAAAGCATGGACAAAAAGTGGACTTATTAAATGATCAAGTAAATTGCTGGATGAAAATTGTCTGCCTCTCCCCCACCATCACCTACCTTGGCCTCACCACTGATCGTCACCTCACCTGGATCCCTCATCTCCGCTCTATCCAATACAAAGCCCACAACCACCTCCGAATCCTCAAACTCCTCTCTGGCCGCACCTTACCTGTTGTCCTCCCTACCCTCCATCTCTCTTTTCCCAAGGTGACTTCCGCCATCTCCCCCTCCCAGATGATGCCCTCTCTCCCTCCATTTATCCCTCCTATCAACTCTGATCCTCACCTCCCCCTCCCCTTTCCCCGGGATCCCTCTCCCCCCCTTCCATCCTGCTTATTCCCCATCTACCCTCTCTCTGCCTACCTTCTCCCCCCCTCCTGAGTCCTTTTGCATTCCCCTCCTCTGGCTTTCCCCACTCCCTCTCGCGTCTGCCCTGCCCCCCTCCCCTTCTTATGAGTCCTCATCCATCGTCGGCTCCTTCCCCCTACCCCACTAAGTTTTTCCTATCCTTCCCCCTTTTCTTTCCCATCATCTGTCCAAGTTCCCCCTGTCTGCCCTCGGCTGTGGTGCGTAATATTTGTGCCAACTTTTTAGTGCAGTGTTCAAGTGAGTGTTCAGTGTTGTGCGTCTTTCCAAAGAATTGCCAACAGAAATCATGCTGTCGCTAGCTGTGACTTTTTTTTTATATCTCTTGCGAACAGAAACCAGACTGTCACCGTATTTTTTGTTTGTCTATTGTTTTACCTGTCTGCTTCCTGTATATTTTATTCGCATCGCCACTCCTTTGTTTTATGTTTTAAGTTCCACAATTTTCCACCATTTTACCATTTAAGTCACCGATTTTATCAGTTGCTTTTATTATTTATCATCTTGATGTTTTTAAAACAAATTCTGTAGGCTGAAGAGCGCGTACTAAGCTGCTGCAAGCCCACCCCTTCTGGGGGAATCGAATCTCAATAAAAGAAAAGAAAAATGAAAGCTGTAGACAAACAGCTAATAGTCTATAAAATCGTAAACCGCGCAGCGCTTGCTCAGTCAGCAAGTACCATTCAGGCGTAGATTGAGTTTTTGGAGTGTAGTAAAAATGAAAATATTCAGAATTTAGAAAAACGCGTTAATGAAAAGCTGGACAACAAAGAGACAGAACTCAAAATAGATGTTAATGGAAGAAATAAGTCGTTAGAGTGTTCCACAAATCTACAGTTTTGTGAAGTGTAGGTCCAAGTATTAAAAAAAAAAAAGAGAAAAAAGAAACAGAAAATTATTTCTATAGCTGAAGGAAAGGTTAGGAATGTTAGAAAATTATTTTCTAGAAAGCAAGATTTTTCCGTTTTGAGGGGGCATGTTTTATTCCTATACGAGTCGATGAAAAAATTTGACCCCAACCGAACCATTCATTCAGTAATTTTCGAGGATTCATGAAGAGAAATGATACCACAAGCATATCCTGAACCTGTGAAAATTGTAATTGCAGAACAGACGCTTACAGCACATGTGCGAAGTTGAAGGATCGCAACTGTTTTAGGAATAATGCTTCGACATGATTTTTGGAAACATTTTCATAAAAATTCTGATCCACAGTATGCAGATGGAATTATGTGATGAATTTTACGACGCGCTTGCTTGTAGAATTGGGACAATAGAAAGAAAAGTGTCGAAAACATGTACAAAAATGCCTGATTTGTGTTATAATAGACAGAAAAAAAACGGACTGCATTATAACGGACAGAGTGCTTTCACCAGTGCTTTTAAATGTATACTACTGACCATTAAAATTGCTACACCAAGAAGAAATGCAGATGAGAAACGGGTATTCATTGCGTAAATATATTGAACTGACAGGTGATTACATTTTCACGCAATTTGTGCATAGATCCTCTGGCAGTAATAACGGCCTTGATACCCCTGGGCATTGAGTCAAACAGAGCTCGGATGGCGTGTACAGGTACAGCTGCCCACGCTGCTTCAACACGACACCACAGTTCACCAAGAATAGTAACTGGCGTATTGTCACGAGCCAGTTGCTCGGCCACCATTGACGAGACGTTTTCAATTGGTGAGAGATCTGGAAAATGTGCTGGCCAGGGCAGTAGTTGAACATTTTCTGTATCCAGAAAGGCCCGTACAGGACCTGCAACATGCTGCCGTGCATTATCCTGCCGAAATCTAGGGTTTCGCAGGGATTCGCAGGGATCGAAAGAAGGGTAGAACCACGGGTCGTCACACATCTGAAATGTAACGTCCACTGTTAAAAGTGCCGTCAATGCGAACAAGAAGTGACCGAGACTTGTAACCAATGGCACCCCATACCATCACGCCCGGTGATACGCCGGTATGGCGATGACAAATACCCGCTTCCAATGTGCGTTCACCGCGATGTCGCCAAACACGGATGCTACCATCATGATGCTGTTAACAGAACCTGGATTCATCCGAAAAAATGACGTTTTGCCATTCGTGCACCCAGGTTCGTCGTTGAGTACACCATCGCAGGCGCCACTGTCTGTGACGAAGCGTCAAGGGTAACCACAGCCATGGTCTCTGAGCTGACAGTCCATGCTGCTGCAAACGTCGTCGAACTGTTCGTGCAGATGGTTGTTGTCTTGCAAACGTCCCCATCTGTTGACTCAGGGATCGAGACGTGGCTGCAGGATCCGTTACAGCCATGCGGGTAAGATGCCTGTCATCTCGACTGCTAGTGATACGAGGCCGTTGGGATCCAGCACGGCGTTCCGAATTACCCTCCTGAACCTACCGATTCCATATTCTGCTAACAGTCATTGGATCTCGACCAACGCGAGCAGCAATGTCACGATACGATAAACCGCAATCGCGATAGGCTACAATCCGACCGTTATCAAAGTCGGAAACGTGATGGTGCGCATTTCTCCTCCTTACACGAGGCATCAGAACAACGTTTCACCAGGCAACTCCGGTCGACTGCTGTTTCTGTATGGGAAATCGGTTGGAAACTATTCTTATGTCAGGACGTTGTAGGTGTCGCCACCGGCGCCAAGCTAGTGTGAATGCTCTGAAATGCTAATCATTTGCATATTACAGCATCTTCTTCCTGTCGGTTAAATTTGGCGTCTGTAGCACGTCATCTTCGTGGTGTAGCAATTTTAATGGCCAGTAGTATAGTTATGGACAGCATCGTAAGCAAATTTCTTCGAGGGTCAATAGGAGATGATATGGTTACGGAATAATCTGCGTAGATGAATCACCAAAAATTATTCATTCAAGTGTCCCATTGGGGTAAACTTCCCTACATAGCCATAACATGCCCCTCTAAAGTTGATGGCTGTTTTCTGTGAAGATGATGTGACGATTTAGTATGTAAGTGGGCTGAAATTGGAAGGACTACTAAATACCTGGCAGAGAGCAATTGAAGATGATTTAATGCGTTATAAATGGTTTCTGAAAGCCTGAGACTGTGAAAACAAGGTTTGTTTATAAATAACTCATCTGCTACCAGTCACGATTTTCTTTATTAACTTTTCCCACGACGCGTTTCGAGAAATGATTCCTATTTTCAAGTGCGTTTTTGTGGGTATTAGGCAATTTCTATTGATGTTGTCAATGTGTGTCTGCTTCATTTCGTTGACTTTTACTGCAATATATATGAAACACGCGATTTTTTTAGTTGGATATCGATTATTATGGTGAAGCTAGTGGCCAAATTTAGAAGAATTTGTACTTTCAGTTTTCTGATGGTCCATTTGTGCAGAGTCTCTCACACACTAAACATAACACACAACTTATTGTACACTTTAAACATTGAAAATATCTTATATCAACAAAATAGCTACAAAGATGTCCTTATAAGTAGTCGACAGAGATAACATTATAGGTCTTCGACAGATTATGATATGCTGTTATACAGAGGTTATTTATCTTAACAATTTGGCTCATAATTTGATTATATCGATTTTTAAATTGTACTTATTTCCATGTTCTACAATTTTTATTGAAGTATACTATCGAAACATCTGAAGAAATTCACTGATTCACTTTGAAGATATTCGTTTGATATTTTTATCTTCGTATTTTCTGTAATGTGAATGTATCTCCAGTTCTAGCAAATTCATGTTATGTCCTTTATGTAGTCTTTGGAGTACTTTGACATTTTGCTCTATTTTTCCAAATGGGTGTTGTGTATTTTGTATGTGTGTTGCTATTCCTCACATAGTGCGTTTGTTGTTTGTGTAGGCTTTAATGTGTTCTTTGTACCTGGTGTTGAAGTTTCGGCCTGTTTTTCCTAGGTAGAACATGGAACATTCCTGGAATGTTACCCTGTATATTCTAGAGTCTGAATATGGATCTTTATTACACTTTATGTATTAGTTTCTGTTGTAGTTTATTAGATGTAGAAAACCCAATTTTTACTTTGTGATTTTTGAAAATATTTGCAACCTTCTGTTATACATTGCATGTGTATCGGATACTAGATATACATTTGTTTTTCTCTCTTTCTTCTGTGGTGCAGTTTGCGCCTGGGTCTTTCTTCACTTTTTCTAGGATCGTGTCAGCCATGGAAACACTGTAATCATTGGCAACTGCAATCTTTTTCACTGTGTTTATTTATTATTGCATACTTTCTTGGTTCAATGGTATTTTTGTTGCCCTATGTAGAACTGACCTGTATGCTGCCTGTTTATGGATATTTGGGTGACATGAGGCTGCAGGGATTCTGGTGTCAGTCATTCTGTTTTTCCTGTAAATTTTGAATATGCCTGTGCCTTTGTGTCTTCAAATATTTAGGTCCAGGAGGTTTATGCTTTTATTTTGCTGATGTTCCACTGTAAATTTGATTTTCTCACGTAGATTATTGAAGTAATTTAGAATGTCTGTGATGTCTTTGGTATTCCCTTTCACTAACAGTAGTGTCTCATCAACACATCTCATATAAAATTCTGTTTCCTTTAGGCGATGTTCTGGGCTGTTAAATAATTTTTGTTCTAAGAGATTTATGTATATGTCAGCTATGGTACTAGATATACATGATCCCATTGCTAGGCCATCTGGTTGTTTGTAAATGTTGCCATTAAAGGTAAAGTAGTTGTTGAACCGTGACGAAATGTCAAGGTTGGTTTTCTGCGTTTCCTCCTTGTCTGTAGCGCGGTCCTTTTGAAATTCCCGCTCCGAGCTCTGTTGTTTCCTTACCATAGCCAGAGGCCGCTGTGGCGTTGCTGCAGCCGGCTGCCTGCCGTGTTTGCGAGAGCGCGTCTGTCGGGAGGAGGAACTCTGCGGACGTCTGGGAGCGTTCAGGGGGCCACGCACTTGCAGGGTGGTTTCCATTGACATAAAAACCAGGGAATTTTCCAAGAGGCAAATTTTCACAGTGCAAGTAAAGGAAAAATACGAAAATTAATTTGTAATTATATCGCATAAAAATATTTTGTTACCATTTCTTGTCCATCTGTCTGGCTATCTGTCGGTCTGGCTGGCTGTCTGTCGGTCTGGCTGGCTGTCTGTCGGTCTGGCTGGCTGTCTGTCGGTCTGGCTGGCTGTCTGCCGGTCTGGCTGGCTGTCTGCCGGTCTGGCTGGCTGTCTGCCGGTCTGGCTGGCTGTCTGTCGGTTTGGCTGGCTGTCTGTCGGTCTGGCTGGCTGTCTGTCGGTCTGGCTGGCTGTCTGTCGGTCTGGCTGGCTGTCTGTCGGTCTGGCTGGCTGTCTGTCGGTCTGGCTGGCTGTCTGTCGGTCTGGCTGGCTGTCTGTCGGTCTGGCTGGCTGTCTGTCGGTCTGGCTGGCTGTCTGTCGGTCTGGCTGGCTGTCTGTCGGTCTGGCTGGCTGTCTGTCGGTCTGGCTGGCTGTCTGTCGGTCTGGCTGGCTGTCTGTCGGTCTGGCTGGCTGTCTGTCGGTCTGGCTGGCTGTCTGTCGGTCTGGCTGGCTGTCTGTCGGTCTGGCTGGCTGTCTGTCGGTCTGGCTGGCTGTCTGTCGGTCTGGCTGGCTGGCTGGCTGTCTGTCGGTCTGGCTGGCTGGCTGTCTGTCGGTCTGGCTGGCTGGCTGTCTGTCGGTCTGGCTGGCTGTCTGTCTGTCGGTCTGGCTGGCTGTCTGTCTGTCGGTCTGGCTGGCTGTCTGTCTGTCGGTCTGGCTGGCTGTCTGTCTGTCGGTCTGGCTGGCTGTCTGTCTGTCGGTCTGGCTGGCTGTCTGTCTGTCTGTCGGTCTGGCTGGCTGTCTGTCTGTCTGTCGGTCTGGCTGGCTGTCTGTCTGTCGGTCTGGCTGGCTGTCTGTCTGTCGGTCTGGCTGGCTGTCTGTCTGTCGGTCTGGCTGGCTGTCTGTCTGTCGGTCTGGCTGGCTGTCTGTCTGTCGGTCTGGCTGGCTGGCTGTCTGTCGGTCTGGCTGGCTGGCTGTCGGTCGGTCTGGCTGGCTGTCTGTCGGTCTGGCTGGCTGTCTGTCTGTCGGTCTGGCTGGCTGGCTGTCTGTCGGTCTGGCTGGCTGGCTGTCTGTCGGTCTGGCTGGCTGGCTGTCTGTCGGTCTGGCTGGCTGGCTGTCTGTCGGTCTGGCTGGCTGGCTGGCTGGCTGGCTGTCGGTCTGGCTGGCTGGCTGGCTGGCTGTCGGTCTGGCTGGCTGGCTGGCTGTCGGTCTGGCTGGCTGGCTGGCTGTCTGTCGGTCTGGCTGGCTGGCTGGCTGTCTGTCGGTCTGGCTGGCTGGCTGTCTGTCGGTCTGGCTGGCTGGCTGGCTGTCTGTCGGTCTGGCTGGCTGGCTGGCTGTCTGTCGGTCTGGCTGGCTGGCTGGCTGTCTGTCGGTCTGGCTGGCTGGCTGGCTGGCTGTCGGTCTGGCTGGCTGTCTGTCGGTCTGGCTGGCTGGCTGGCTGTCTGTCGGTCTGGCTGGCTGGCTGTCTGTCGGTCTGGCTGGCTGGCTGTCTGTCGGTCTGGCTGGCTGGCTGTCTGTCGGTCTGGCTGGCTGGCTGTCTGTCGGTCTGGCTGGCTGGCTGGCTGTCTGTCGGTCTGGCTGGCTGTCTGTCGGTCTGGCTGGCTGGCTGTCTGTCTGGCTGGCTGTCTGTCGGTCTGTCGGTCTGGCTGGCTGGCTGGCTGTCTGGCTGGCTGTCTGTCGGTCTGGCTGGCTGGCTGGCTGTCGGTCTGGCTGGCTGGCTGGCTGGCGGTCTGGCTGGCTGGCTGGCTGGCGGTCTGGCTGGCTGGCTGGCTGGCTGTCTGTCTGTCGGTCTGGCTGGCTGGCTGGCTGTCTGTCTGTCTGTCGGTCTGGCTGGCTGGCTGGCTGTCTGTCTGGCTGGCTGGCTGGCTGGCTGGCTGTCTGTCTGGCTGGCTGGCTGGCTGGCTGGCTGGCTGGCTGGCTGGCTGTCTGTCGGTCTGGCTGGCTGGCTGGCTGTCTGTCGGTCTGGCTGGCTGGCTGGCTGTCGGTCTGTCTGTCGGTCTGTCTGTCGGTCTGTCTGTCGGTCTGTCTGTCGGTCTGTCTGTCGGTCGGTCTGTCGGTCTGTCTGTCGGTCTGTCTGTCGTTCTGTCTGTCTGTCTGTCGGTCTGTCTGTCTGTCTGTCGGTCTGTCGGTCTGTCTGTCTGTCTGTCTGTCTGTCTGTCTGTCTGTCTGTCTGTCTGTCTGTCTGTCTGTCGGTCGGTCTGGCTGGCTGGCGAGACCCCTTTCTTTCTCAGGAACGCTTAGACGTTTCAAGTTGAAGTGTATGTCGCAAACTAAGGTCTACGGTCCCTTGGCGATGTAATAAAGTTAAGCTTCTAAGTCGAAGCATCCGAAAGGTGCGGCCATTTATGTCACATATTTTGATACTTGCAAACTTGCTCGTCAAAATCCGTAGATGAACTATGTGTACAGATAATTAAGTACGCACTGAACTTTCAGAGAACGAGGCATGGTCGCAGTTCTCAGGAATTTTGCAAACACCTTCCATACTGCTGAACAGTCCCTGTCTGTCAGAACATGACTTCCACTCAGTCTCGGTTTCGCTGTGGTCGTTTCTTCGCATTTCTGCTTCGCAGCCACATTGCCATCAGTAGAATTGGTCAGTGTTAGGAGAACTGACATGTCCCTGACGGGTTTGTTACTGAGGTAACATCCAGTGACTAGTCACGTTCGAGGTCACTGACATCTCCTAACCGTCCCACTTAGTTGTTACTGCCTCCTATGATATTGGCCGGTCCGCCTCTAGTGACGTCTGGTGGCCAAAGACACTTTTGACCTGTCAGCTTAATTAAAGAAGATGGATACGAATTCCTCTGTTCAGGTGGCGCGCATCCCATCTGCAGTCGATTTCTTCGCCAATTTGTTGCAGTATGCCGGGCGTAGCTTGTCGGGTTATGGCCTAAACTGTTTCTCTGAACTCTGCAAGAAAAGTCGGTTAGGGTCATACAAATATGATACCCTGATAAATCGCCCCTCCCCCCTCCCAAAAACAAAACAAAAAAAAAACAAAAGAAGTTTCAGGTCCGATGAACTTGGGACCATGTGAACGGCGTACGTCTACCAGTCCACTTACTTGGAAAGCGGGTATTGTGGAAACGTTCGACGTAGGTGGGATATTGCGGCGGTGCGCCATCTTGCGTGAAGCGTTCGCTGTGTTCACGGTCAGTCTCGTCAGTCAACGCGATTAAAAACATTTCCAGCATATGAAGGCCTTATTTCAATAGTGGTACAAGTCCATTTTTGTTCATATTAAAATACAGAGTTCTGAAGTTAAATGAGCGCTGAGAAATCTGCAGTGAAATACCAGACAGATTCAAGCATATGCCTTCTTGCTAGAGATAAACCTTGCTTTCTGTTTGTTTGGCTCGTTAATTTCATAAGCATTATAGACAGAAAAGTGGAGGTAATGGACTCGTACCACTATTGAAATCAGCCCTTCATATCTACGTACACTATTTTCGTATTCTTTGTTGCTAGACAAAGGAAGGACTGCGGTCTTCCTGGATGCTCAAAATTCGATAACTGTTGGGCTGTCACGGCCATGATCCAAGGTTAGTCGTGGGTTTCCGTTTCCACAAACCGTACAGTTGCGTTTACTAACTTCTGTTCATCACTTAAGTCTATTCATCACTTAAGATAATGTTTATAAGTGAGTTGCTTTTAATTATATGTGTGTTACCGTAAATGCGAACCGGGGAATGTTAACTAACAACCTAAATCTGCTAATGTGCTCAAAACCACATCACTTACATGAAACTGAAAAGAATGCTGTGTGTGTGAAAACTGATCTCAATCATATGTAAATAAATAAGCAAATCAATAAATTCACGCTGAGTAGACTTGGTCAGTGCGAACTGTTTGGAAAAAAACTGTATAGAAAAAAAAACCAAGCCAAACTCTGATATAGGGCTCTGGTAAAATAAACTGACAGAACCTACATTGCGCAAAGGAAACGAAACAATCACTTACTATGAATCTTACCTGTTGAATTGAAAAATTAAGTACTGGTGGAAACATCAACTCAGCAAGACTCCGCAAAAAAAAAAAAAAAAAAAAAAAAACTGCTAAACACTAACAATTAGTCCTGTGAAATTGGGTTCATAATGTTGACACAGAATACTAATGAAACACACAACTCAACCCTTAAGTTCTGAAATTGCTGTTAGAAAGAAACGAAAAAAACTGTATATTCTGATGTGAAAATTCATTTGATCTAATGATTTCCATCGTACAGTAAATTAACTCAGAAGATCAATCAATAGGATAATTATCAAAAGCTCGGCTGTGACGAGGATGAAGTGGAGCAACATTACAAGTCTACAAAAATAAGAATAAGATTTTATCCCACAAAATAATACCTTGTTCTTAATTTCAAAACCTTTTTTATGTGCGTATGCTATTCAACCGTTGTTCTACGTCGTCATTCCTCATGTGCAATTCACATAGTTCCAAAAGTGCGTCCATGCGTTACACTGTACTCTCAACAAAACCGCGCCTGCTGCGCACTGCAGCTATCCACTACTGACATCAAAGATTCTACGATTCCACAGTGCGACATGCAGACACACATACTGTTGCCTACCAACTGTTTCTCTGTCCACAGTTATTCATATATCTCATTGTCCCCAACAAGTATTGAGCCGTGTGAGGCTCGTGTTCGTGCCAACCCTCTTTATTTAACTTTCTGTTTTTGCCGTACTGTCATCTCGTTATGTTAGTTTCTATTACTTGCGTCACTGAGTTGCTGCTTTGCCAACCCGTGAGCGGCAGCAGCAGCGCATATCGATATAAGCCCTGCCGTATTACCTTTGCTGGACTGCTATTACTTCCCGGTCGTCGTGTGTCGACCAGTGAGTTGGATCGTGCCAGCGTTTAGTTCGGACCTGGCAGTGTTTTCGAGTTGGCACGTGGCGCAACTTCAGTCGGGGCGCGGCAGCAGTGAGGTCCGGACAGCCATGACTCGGCCGACAGTTGCCGACACACGGGATTGGAGTGCGCACCACTTTGGTTGGTCGTCGGTCGGTCGTCTTGCCGGACCACGTGTATTTGGCCGGCGATCGTTTATGGGTTGGCTGTGTGTGCCAACCCGTGATTCGTCCCTGTTATTGTACAGTCACTGCCGTTAGCATTGTCTAGTTCTTAAAAGCAACGGTGGTAACATTAAGAGTACAACGGGAATTCCACTGTTAAATGCAGAGGAGAGAGCAGATAGGTGGAAAGAATGCATTGAAAGCCTCTATGAGGGTGAAGACTTGTCTGATGTGATAGAAGAAGAAACAGGAGTCGATTTAGAAGAGATGGGGGATCCAGTATTAGAATCGGAATTTAAAAGAGCTTTGGAGGACTTACGGTCAAATAAGGCAGAAGGGATAGGTAACATTCCATCAGAATTTCTAAAATCATTGGGGGAAGTGGCAACAAAACGACTATTGACGTTGGTGTGTAGAATGTATGAGTCTGGCGACATACCATCTGACTTTCGGAAAATCATCATCCACACAATTCCGAAGACGGCAAGAGCTGACAAGTGCGAGAATTATCGCACAATCAGCTTAACAGCTCATGCATCGAAGCTGCTTACAAGAATAATATACAGAAGAATGGAAAATAAAATTGAGAATGCGCTAGGTGACGACCAGTTTGGCTTTAGGAAAAGTAAAGGGACGGGAGAGGCAATTCTGACGTTACGGCTAATAATGGAAGCAAGGCTAAACAAAAATCAAGACACTTGCATAGGATTTGTCGACCTGGAAAAAGCGTTTGACAATATAAAATGGTGCAAGCTGTTCGAAATTCTCAAAAAAGTAGGGGTAAGCTATAGGGAGAGACGGGTCATATACAATATGTACAACAACGAAGAGGGAATAATAAGAGTGGACGATCCAGAACGAAGTGCTCGTATTAAGAAGGGTGTAAGACAAGGCTGTAGCCTTTCGCCCCTACTCTTCAATCTGTACATCGAGGAAGCAATGATGGAAATAAAAGAAAGGTTCAGGAGTGGAATTAAAATACAAGGTGAAAGGATATCAATGATACGATTCGCTGATGACATTGCTATCCTGAGTGAAAGTGAAGAAGAATTAAATGATTTGCTCAACGGAATGAACAGTCTAATAAGTACACAGTATGGTTTGAGAGTAAATCGGAGAAAGACGAAGGTAATGAGAAGTAGTAGAAATGAGAACAGCGAGAAACTTAACATCAGGATTGATGGTCACGAAGTCAATGAAGTTAAGGAATTCTGCAACCTAGGCAATAAAATAAGCAATGACGGACGGAGCAAGGAGGACATCAAAAGCAGACTCGCTATGGCAAAAAAGGCATTTCTGGCCAAGAGAAGTCTCCTAATACCAAATACCGGCCTTAATTTGAGGAAGAAATTTCTGAGGATGTACGTCTGGAGTACAGCATTGTATGGTAGTGAAACATGGACTGTGGGAAAACCGGAACAGAAGAGAATCGATTTGAGATGTGGTGCTATAGACGAATGTTGAAAATTAGGTGGACTGATAAGGTAAGGAATGAGGAGATTCTGTGCAGAATCGGAGAGGAAAGGAATATGTGGAAAACACTGATAAGGAGAAGGGACAGGATGATAGGACATCTGCTAAGACATGAGGGAATGACTTCCATGGTACTAGAGGGAGCTGTAGAGGGCAAAAACTGTAGAGGAAGACAGGGATTGTAATACGTCAAGCAAATAATTGAGGACGTAGGTTGCAAGTGCTACTCTCTCATGAAGAGGTTAGCACAGGAAAGGAATTCGTGGCGGGCCGCATCAAACCAGTCAGTAGACTGAGGTAAAAAAAAAAAAAAAATTCTTCATGCAAGTGTTCGTGAAAGTGTGTGTAGTTCGTGTGGTTTTGAATTACAAGTTATTTTAAATATTGTCGACGTACTGGCTCTGAGGAGTCGGTCGGTTGGCGTGGAGCAGCGAGGAATTCTCGGCGGGCGTAGCTTGGCCGGGCCCGCTGGCGGTCTCTACGGGGTGTCGGAGAGTGTGGCGCTGTTCCCATGCCTTCGAGATCCGTGGCTCACCGACCCTCGACACGAAAGTTGTGATTTAACATACCAGCAAGTCAAGACCGTTCACATTGTGTCATTTGGAGTTTGTTGTCGGCTGTTGGTTTTCAAGTTGGAAAATTCTAGCCACCCTCCAGTGGATGTTCACTGTATTTGGTTATTTGAATTGAAGTGCACCAGGGGAATCTTCTGCCTTGTGGCCGTTGACATTCCGGTTATCTGCCCAGGCCTTTGACGTTAATTTCAGGCAGTGTAGTTTCCTCATCTTGTTGTTGCTGTCCAGCACGGTATGTAGTTTGACAGCTCTAGGTATGATTGGTTGTGGGCGCCAATACCTTCTACGTTGTTCCGTTGAACTCCCTGTTGTGCCCTGGTCGGGTGAAGTGGAAGTTATCTTGTCGGTGGGCCCGCTGACTGACGGTTGGTTGGGTTGTCGTCGGATCGTGAATGGTTGGGCCGACTGCCTGTCTCACCTAAGCGAGCGTTAGTGTTTGCATTACAGGCCGACCCTCGAAAATCTGAGCCCCCGTGTGTGTGCTGCCTTATTTTTTAAAAATTTGTTCTTGTTGTTTGTACTTCTATGGCTTCTAGTCAGTTTTGTGTTTTAAATTAGAGTTGTTTTACTCTTAAGGCCTTCAGCCTAGTTCAAACTGCTGTTTTACATAAGCCCTTTGGCATTTTAAAAAAAAATTCAGTTTTTAAGTCTTCGGCCTTCAGCCGATTTGAATTTGTTTTCTTCAACCTATTGAATTTTTAAGTCTTCGGCCTTCAGTTGTTTCTTCTTAAGGCGTTCAGCGATAATTGAAGAGCTGTTTCACATAAGGACTTTGGTATTTGAAAAAAAAATGTTTTGGAGTTTTAAATGTTCGGCCTTCTGCGGATTTGAATTTAATTTGTTTACTTCAGCCTAAATAAAGAACTGTTTTAAGATAAGGTTTACCTTTTAAATATCTGATTATGCATGCGTTTTAAGTTATTGACCTTCAGCCGTTTTTAAATTAAAGTGGCTTTCAGCCGGTAATTAAGTCCCAACGATTAAAGCTGGGTGTTTATATAATTTTTTGGCCTGTTGTAATGTTTGATCAAATAATAAAGTTGTATGTTCAAGTGTAACTGACAGCCTCTTATTTTCGCCCCTTTCCACAGTTTATTCTATATGTCCTGTCCTGCGGATTTAGCAGGGCGTCTCAAATATTAACACATTCAATAACGTCATAAAGAAGTAGCCATCTTGCCTGTTTCCTCACTAAATTCCTTAGGAGCCATATTAGCAGGTTTTTTTTTTGTTCTTGTAACATAGTTAATTTTTACGGTTCGAGATGCAAATGTCATCTTAACACACGACAAATATCACGTGTGGGGCGCCCAACTGGACCGCTTTTGTAGGACTGTCAACGTTCATCTGTCTCATTTGCTCTAAAACGTCGCCAGAAACAGGCAGTCCACCTACGCATTTGTGTGACGACAAAAAAATGTAAGCCACTCATAAATGATAGGCATACTGGGATGACCTTTACCATATTTGGTACGAAGATAATGGGGCACGGCGTACCGTCCCTCCCCTTTAATTAACTCTGTCGGTAATATTACGTATGGGTTTCCGCGCGTTTGAATCAACTTCTACTTTAATATGCTGGTGGCAATGAAATGCGCTGCGAAGGTAAAAAACTGATTCAGTTAGTTCTTTACGGAAGTTCGCTTCCCAATACGCTCTCAGCATATGCCATACACTACACCTGTCACAAAATTGTATCAATATTGTCCGGTACAAAACAGTGCTACAGAGAGAGAGAGGATTCAGCCACGTACGTTGCTGTATTTGGAAACGAGCATAATGACAATATCCTGTTCCGACGAGATTTTAGCGCTGAAATGCTCTGAAGTATTTCAATAGAAATTAATTTCACTTTTTTAATGAAAGCTTTTATCTCGCGGTTATTGAGCAAAGATATTATTGATATTTATTCTCAATTACAGACAGATTGTAATCAGTCCTAGATATTACGCAAAACTGACTGAAATTATTTCCTACGCTTATCTTATCGTGTAGCCGGCCGGGGTGGCCGAGCGGTTCTAGGCGCTTCAGTCTGGAATCGTGCGACCGCTACGGTCGCAGGTTGGAATCCTGCCCCGGGCATGGATGTGTGTGATGTCCTTAGGTTAGTTAGGTTTCAATAGTTCTAAGTTCTAGGGGACTGATGACCTCAGATATTAAGTCCCATAGTGCTCAGAGCCATTTGAACAATTTATCTTATCGTGCAAAGCCCGTAAATAACTAATTTTTCCAAGGTTAACGAACGGGTGCTTGTGCGCCATTACGAGAAAGGAAAAGCATATGGCCAAAAGAATCTCCCAACAAGATCATTATTTTCTTACTCATATGAAAAGAAGGAACACACAATAATGTTTAATGCTTAGATTTTGAAACGACACATACATTGACCTCTACAAGAAAATATGTCCGGAGCTTTTCGTTTCCAGAACAAAAGTAAGAGCATTCATCTTTAACATCAGAAACATAGTTCATTATCAAGGACTTTCTACAATATAGCTGCTTTGGAGTAGATTACACATGGTTACATTTATTTTGCCATACACATCATTAACTAAATTTCAGCGTTCTCTTTCTGCGGCTTCACATTTCTTTACAGTTGTGGGTAATCGGTGTTCTTTCTCTTTTGTTGTTATCCTTTGTTCATAGCAAGCACTTTTGACAGAATTTTTCCATGTGACGGCAAGGCAGTTAACGAAGACTTTGAATCTTCAAACAAAAACTTGGCCAATGTAGGCAGCCATATTAACTGTAGAGTGTAGTAAATGAGTCAATACTCGAACTATTTTCCTACAAAATTACGCCAAGGCTAGGTATGTGATAGAACAAGATTTTAAACATGGCTGCAGCAGCAACTGTTAAAGTTGTTCACAATAAAGGATGGCAGCCAAAAACAGTTGCAGGATAGAATTTTTTTTTTTTTATTAAAATTCTTGACCAAGGTTTCGGTACAGTGACAGAATCAGTGACCTTTATAAGAAGAAAGATAAACTAAATGAAGAAGCTTACTCTTTGTATCTCTATATTACTAGAACTTTTAAAGATTATTTTAACTTTCACGTAGACAGTGTTTGGCATAGTGTTAATGAGTGGTTACACAATCGTAAGGTTGAAATTCAGTGTAGACATGATTTTAAACTTCATAAACTGGAAAATATTACCCCAAAATCTAATGTTGTTCATGCAAAAAGAACTGTCAATTGCGAACACCAATTTTTCGACAGAGTACTAAACAAAACTTCTATAAGCTTTACCCCTCAAGAAAGCGCCATGCTAGCGAGAGGTTTTAAATACAATTTCATGCCTGATATTAACGATACTAAAGTGATAGATAATTTTATTGTTGACCTTAAAGTTGGTCTTGACTCCGTAAAAACTGAAAAATCCCAACAAAATAGGATAGCTCATGAATGTAGCGCAATTATAGAAAGAGAGGTCAAGTCGGTAAAAAACAGTGATTTAAAACAGAGAGGTGGTAACATTATTACTAGTATTAACCGTAAATTAAAAAATAATGAGGCTCTCATCACTAAATCAGACAAAGGAAATTCGCTTGTTGTAGCCTATAAAAGTGAATACATTGCTAAAACTTTGGCTTTTTTCGAAGAAAATGGTATATTTGAAATTGAGCAGGATCATACCCCTACGTTACAAAAGCAAATTAGAGATACGTTAAGGAGAAGTAAACATCTTATGAAAGAGTTTCAAAAGAAAACCTTAATTAACATGAACCCTAGAGCACCTACGCTTAGAAGTCAGTTTAAGGTACACAAAAGTCAACACCCAGTTCGTCCCATTGTTAATGGAATAAAGAGCCCACATCACAAATTAGCAAAATTTTTACACACGAAAATTAAAGAAGCCTTTGTTTTTGAAAACAATTACTCTGTTAAAAATAGTGCTGAGGTAATAAACAAGCTAAAATCAATAGAGATCACTTCTTCCTCTCGTTTGGTTTCTTTTGACGTCGTAAGTTTATACACTAATGTTCCAGTGGATATCACTCTTCAGATTATTGAAGGTAACATTCGACAACATAAAACTTTAAGTGAGCTACAGTTGTCGGAACTTATGTCACTACTGCAGGTTGTACTAGATCACAATTACTTTCAGTTTAATGGTAAAATGTATGAGCAACCATTCGGCTTAGCCATGGGTTGCCCGTTAGCTGGCATCTTTGCTGACATCTTTATGAATGCACTAGAAGAAAATTTCTTCAAAAACAACCCTACGTTAGGCAATAAGATTTCTTTTTATGCTCGTTATGTTGATGATATACTCATACTATTTCAAGGTTGTGACCAAGATCTACAACAACTGTTTCATGCTTTCAACAATTTCCACGAGAAAATGAAATTTACAAAAGAGATACAAAATAACGAGAGAGAACTCAATTTTCTTGATTTGAAACTTAAGTTATCGGGTAACACCATTAGCTTCGACATTCTCCGTAAAGAAACTTTTTCTGATAATATTATTCCAGCAGATTCCTGTCATCCTCAAACTCACAAGATCGCCTTTTTTCAATCTGCAGTTCATCGTGCTGTGAGCACACCTTTAGCACAGAATTGTTTTGAAAATGAAATATTTTTATTAAAATCAATAGCCACTAACAATGGATACGACCCTAAATTAATTGACCAAATTGCTAAGAAAAAAACAGCTGTAAAATTTTCTACTTTAGGAGATAACAGGGCAAAAAACTATGAGAGTAATAACTTTATTTCTATTCCATTTTTAGGGAACGTTTCATATAAGATTAAAAGACTTTTACAGAAACAATACGGTTATAGAGTTGCTTTTTCCGTAAATAATAGCCTCAAACGTAGAGTAATTCATAATATTGGAGCACGAGAAGAACTCAGCACTAAGTCCGGTGTATACAAAATTACTTGTAACGACTGCCCAAACTATTACATAGGGCAGACAGGTAGACCCATTAAAGTTAGGTATAAAGAACACAAGTTAGGTAAAAATGGGGAAAACGTATATAATTCCACCTTTGCTGAACATCTATGGCTCTTACGGCACACGCCAAGAGAACTGGACGACGTAGAGCTGCTTCATGAAGCTAATAAAGGTGACAAACTAGACTTGCTCGAAGAATTAGAGATTTTCAAGCATCTGTCTCTAAAAGATGGTTTTGTTCTTAATGAACAGGTGCAGCTTCGAAACAAAAATTTTTTAGACAGTTTCAAACCCCTCATTGCCTTAATGTAATATAGTCTGGCTGACTAGGAGTTATTTTCTTGCTTGTTGATGCCGGTGAAATGCGCTTTTCCTTTCTTGTTGGGATCTACATATTGTGATGTTTGTTAATTATGAATTTCAATGTGTATGTGTGGTTAAATGACTACTATGTTTTATTCATACAGACGGATGGTTTCGTTTTATTATAACATTTTGGTTGTTTCGCTAGTATGTATTTCACTGCCTGCGTTACGCGAGACTCTCGCGCATTACAGTAGTGTCCTCTCTCGTTAGATGTTCCAAGCGCAAGCTTTATCCGTTTGACACTAGGACACAGGTAAATTTGGTTCTATATTTCTAGTTTACATAAATGTCTTTAATTGGCGTGATACGCTTTATTTATTAAGACAAAGTTTGAATTAACACAACCTTTAATAATTTTGATGCGCTTATGTATGTATTTATGGATTGTAATATGCGCGAGTCTGGCACATGCAAGTGCCCTCTCTCGGCGAAACAATCTACCTTAGTGCCTTCACACTCGTGTCTCAACAGTTCATAGGCGAAGTAACATTGTTAAACTGTTCGCTTTGATCCTGTACCCATTACACATGTTGTACAAATGGAGATGATAATTTAATTACTGACGACGCCTTTTGGCATAATTGTTTCATTATTCTCCAGTGCATGATGTAATTTTAGTAAGTACTAAAGATTGTGGGCCTGTATTACTTTAGCAATTTCACCGTTATTTAAGCTTCTGTTTCTCACTTTCGTTGATATGGCTTTTCTAATGAATGTGTCTTTCTATTCAGGAAATGTACTTCTGATGAAGGTATATTTATATGTACCGAAACCTTGGTCAAGAATTTTAATAAAAAAAAAAATTCTATCCTGCAACTGTTTTTGGCTGCCATCCTTTATTATGTGATAGAAGATAAACTAGGAGTTCATGGGGAAGACATAAGGGATCCAGTTATTAGAGTTTAGCAGAGTTTTGGAAGACCTGCGATCAAATAAGGTATCGATAACTTTCCTTAGAAAATTTTAAAATCATCGGCATAAGTGACGACTTAACTACTATTAAGTTTCGTATGTAGAATGGTTGAGGCATGCCATCAGACTTTCGGAAAAAGTCACGCAGACAATGCCGAAGATAGCGAGGGCAGATAAGCGTGAAAGCTATCGCACAAACAGCTTAACTGCATATGGATTCAGGCTGCTGACAAGAGTACTATACAGGAGAATGGAAAAGAAAACTGAGGCTCTATTAGATGACGATCAATTTGGTATTAGGACTGGTAAAGCCAAGAGAACCGTTCTGAGGTTGCGATTGATACTGGAAGCAAGGAAAAATCAAGACTCTTTTATAGGGTTTGTCAACGTACCAAAACGTTCGACACTGAAAAACGGTGCAGAATAGGAATGCATGGTTTCGTGGCGATATGTACTGATAAAATTCTCTCGAGCTTTCAGCCGCGTCAAGTGGTTTAAAGCCCACGAGCTTTCGTCTGTGTTCTCCTCAGCCATTGTCAAGTGGTGACTGGTTGCTGCTGTAGTTCTTACATAGCGGCGTTGCCTTCTGTGACGTCACTGGAAAGCTCCAGCGCCATATTAGGAAATGTTCCCCTTGTGCTCCCGCTTCAAATTTTCCATGGGCGGGTCCTAAGCCGAAGCCGTGCTTAGCTGCAGGCCGCCGTCTTTATTGAGAATGTTTACACAAATTTTTATTTTGACAGCAGTAGATCAGGAAATGTTAAGAGTTGCAGACATGCAGTTTGAAGAAGTGAACACATTTAAGTATCTAGGTGTGGACATCACTTCGAGAAATGAGATTGAATCCGAACTGAAGAAGAGATTACGGGCGGGAAATGCGTGCTACTTCTCACTGAATAGATTACTTTCATCACGGATATCGTCTAGGAATTTAAAGATTAGAATATACAAAACTATTTTTCTACCAATTATGCTGTGTGGGTGTGAGACTTGGTCTCTCACTGTGCAAAATGAAAAGCCGTTTCGAGTATTTGAAAACAAAATTTTGAGGAAAATTTTCGGAGCAAAAAGGGATGACATTATCGGAGAGTGGCGAAAACTGCATAACGAAGAGGTTCACGAACTCTATTCAAGCCCTGACATAATCAGTATTATTAAATCACGTACGCTGCGATGGACGGGTCTCCTAGCTCGAATGGATGAGGGCAGGGCAGCGCGCAGAGTACTGGTAGGGCACCTAGAGGGAAAACGTCCTGTGGGGAGACCGAGGCGTAGATGGGAGGACAATGTGAAGGCTGACTTGAGGAGCCTAGGTATTGAGGGTGACTGGAAGGAAATAGCCCATGACAGGGACAGATGGCGAAAATACGTTGCTGCGGTAATGGACTCTCGAGTCCGGTATGACCAGTGAGCTGATCGCCTCTTTTATTACACTGTCTCCAGTTCGTTTAGTAACAGATGTCTCGCGAATGGAATACAATGTCCTTTTCCTACAGCTGATTTCCCAATGTACTGAAGCCGAAAGCGCTGTTCAGTAGTACGCACAGCCTGTCGTACATAAAACTGTCCACACCCACACGTATTTTATCTACTACTGGAGTTCCGAGGCCTATATCGTCTTTAACAGGTCTCGTGTGTCGTCGAATTTTTGTTGGAGCCCTGAAGACCGAATCCATTTTATGCGTCTCAGGCAGCAGGCGAATCTTTGCTGTTACTGAGGCACAGAACGGCAAAAAACGCGGGATTATTAGAGTCCTCCTCGTGGATCCAAATCTACATTTATACTCAGCAAGCCACTGAACTGTGTGTGGCGGAGGGCACTTTACGTGCCACTGTCATCACCTCCCTTTCCTGTTCCACTCGCGTATGGTTCGCGGGAAGAACGACTGCCGGGAAGCCTCCGTGCGCGCTCGAATCTCACTAATTTTACATTCGTGATCTCCTCTGGAGGTAGAAGTAGGGGGGGGGGGGGGGAGAAGCAATATATTCGATACCTCATCCAGAAACGCACCCTCTCGAAACCTAGACAGCAAGCTACACCGCGATGCAGAGCGCCTCTCTTGCAGAGTCTGCCACTTGCGTTTGCTAAACATCTCCGTAACGCTATCACGCTTACCAAATAACCCTGTGACGAAACGCGCAGCTCTTCTTTGGATCTTCTCTATCTCCTCTGTCAACCCGACCTGGTACGGATCCCACACTGATGAGCAATATTCCAGTATAGGTCGAACGAGTGTGTTGTAAGCCACCTCCTTTGCTGATGGACTACATTTCCTAAGGACCCTCCCAATGAATCTCAACCTGGCAGCCGCCTTACCGACAATTAATTTTGTATGATTATTCCACTTCAAATCGTCGCGTATTTAGGCGATATTCTACAGAAGTAACTGCTACCAGCGTTTGTTCCGCTGTCATATAATCATACATTAAAAGGTTAAAATGGTTCAGATGGTTCTGCGCTCCATGGGACGTAACTTCTGAGTTCATCAGTCCCCTAGAACTTAGAACTACTTAAACCTAACTAACCTAAGCACGTCACACACACCCATGCCCGAGGCAGTATTCGAACCTGCGACCGTAGCGGTCGGACGGTTCCAGACTGCAGCGCCTAGAACCGCTCGACCGGGGTGGTCGAGCGGTTCTAGGCGCTGCAGGCTACAATTAGGATCCTTCTTTCTATGTATTCGCAATACATTACATTTGTCTATGTCAAGGGTTAGTTGCCACTCCCTGCACCAAGTGCCTATCCGCTGCAGATCTTCCTGCATTTCGCTGGAATTTTCTAATGCTGTAACTTCACTGTATACTACAGTATCATCCGTGAAAAGCCGCATGGAACTTCCGACACCTTCTTCCGTATTTTCGGAAAGACAGCTTGCGAAATCTGCTAAAGAACAACACACCTGTACGTCCCATCGTGAGCAACACTGGATCGCCGACTTACAGACTCGCCAAATATCTGGCAAGTCACTGTGTGCACCACATAAAGAACACGACGACTTCATTGATCGAATTAAATGCCTGCGTCTTGTAGGAAGAGAACTTTGTCAGCTATGATGTGCTGTAATTCACTCGCGTTCCCATCCAGAATTCCGTAGATATGCTCCCGCAGTTACTTGACGACATTGTTATAGATTTATTCAAGCACTTTCTACGTCATCGTACTTTTCAATTAGACAAAATATTTTAATCAGGCGGGCGGCGTCGCTATGGGGAGCACATTAGCTTCAGTTATACTCGTATTAACGTATGTATGGAGCGCTTTGTGGACAGGACACGGCTCCTGCAAAGCCTAGTTGTTCTTATCGATATGATCGCTGTCTGGCCTCAAGGACGCGAAAAGCTGGGAGTATTCATGCACCACATCAACAATGTCCATGACAACACCAAGTTCACGATAAACGTAAAGATGGTGCCTTGGCACCCTTGAAATCCTCGTGCGCCGAAAAGCAAATGGATGTCTCAGCCACACTGGAAACCCACCCACACAGACCTATACCTGCAGACTAACAGCTAACACTATCCATCTCAGGAACTTCTGAGGACCTCGGTGCGTTGAGTGGAAACCGTCACAGTCCCTGAAAATCTGCCGAAGGAACTGGGCGACTTGCGGAAAGTATACAAGGAAATCGGCTACACCAACCGCCAGATTTCGTAAGCCATCTTTCCCGAAAACACAGAAAGAGAAGGACCCTGAGGAGGACTCTAAGAAGCTTGCGTTTTTGCCATTCTGTGACTCAGCAGGAGGAAACGTTCGCCGGCTCCTAGAGACGGCAGAAAATCGATTTTGTTCTTCAGAAAAATTTCGACAACTCGCGAGGTCTGCGAAAGACGATGTAGGCCTCAGAATTCGAGGAGTATAGAAAATAAACGTGACGATTGGGACAGATAGTGCGCACCATTGAACAGCGCTTTGTAGAACACGAGAGATGTTCAGCGGCAGCAGAGTATGCTCCGGAAGACGGACATCGCATTACATTCGACAAGACATCTGTTATTACAAGTACTAAACGTTTCTGAGATAGGGTCGTAAAAGAAGAGGTCGAGGTAAATATTTCTGACAACATTCTCAATAAAGCCGGCGGCCTACACTTAAGTACGGCTTGGGACCCGGCCATGGGAAGGTTGAAGCGGGTGCTGCGGGCGCGGTGACGTCACAGAGCGCAACGCGGCTATACAAGGACGGTAACAGCAACCGAAGCGCGGTCACCAATTGATAATGGCCGAGGAGTGCTCGGCCGAAATCTCGTGGAACCTCGAGAGAATTTAACCATGGTGCAAGATGTTCGAAATTCTGAGAAGAATAGGTGTAAGCTAGAGGGAAAGGCGGATAATACTAACCGCAGTGCCTGGCGTTGTCCAGATAGATTTTCACTTTCACTTCTTCGGCGGCATTTTCATAGGTACGAATTGATATCTACCTTAAAGTTACCTGCTTCCAGGTAATATAAAATAAAAAATCAGCAGTTAAAAGTTCTAAAAATTAGCATAAAGGAATTACGATAAGTTAGTTGATGGTGATCCAAGCTAGCATCCATGCTTCCTAATGACCGCCGGCTGTTGTGGTCCAGCGGTTCTAGGCGCTCAGTCCGGGACCGCGCGGCTGCTACGGTCGTAGGTTCGAATACTGCCTCTGGCATGGATGTGTGTGATGTCCTTAGGTTAGATAGGTTTAAGTAGTTCTAAGTTCTAGGCGACGGATGACCTCAGAAGTTACGTCCCATAGTGCTCAGAGCCATTTGAACCATTCTAATGACCTCAAGAAGCAATAGTCAAATAAGAAATGACGAAGTAAACGACTTCTAAAATTTCTACTTCTGGGGCAAGTTGAGTTGTGCTTTGCACTTTTATTCCATAAACAGATCTCCAGTATTTCTGTTAAACTGCGATAGGAATTAAATGATTTTCTACACTACTGGCCATTAAAATTGCTACACCACGAAGATGACGTGCTACAGACGCGAAATTTAACCGACAGGAAGAAGATGCTGTGATATGCAAATGATTAGCTTTTCAGACCATTCACACAAGGTTGGCGCCGGTGGCGACACCTACAACGTGCAGACATGAGGAAAGTTTCCAACCGATTTCTCATACGCAAACAACAGTAGACCGGCGTTGCCTGGTGAAACGTTGTTGTGATGCCTCGTGTAAGGAGGAGAAATGCGTACCATCACGTTTCCGACTTTGATAAAGGTCCGATTGTAGCCTATCGCGATTGCGGTTTATCGTATCGCGACATTGCTGGTCGTGTTTGTCGAGATCCATTGACTGTTAGCAGAATATGGAATCGGTGGGTTCAGGAGGGTAATACGGAACGCCGTGCTGGATCCCAACGGCCTCGTATCACTAGCAGTCGAGATGACAGACATCTTATCCGCATGGCTGTAACGGATCGTGCAGCCACTTCTCCATCTCTGAGTCAACGGATGGAGACGTTGGCAGGACAACAACCATCTGGACGAACAGTTCGACGACGTTTGCAGCAGCATGGACTATCAGCTCGGAGACCATGGCTCCGGTTACCCTTGACGCTACATCACAGACAGGAGCACCTGCGATGGTGTACTCGACGAACCTGGGTGCACGAATGGCAAAACGTCATTTTTCCGGGTTAATCCAGGTTATGTTTACAGCATCATGATGGTCGCATCCGTGTTTGGCAACATAGCGGTGACTGCACATTGGAAGCGTGTATTCGACATCGCCATACTGGCGTATCACCCGGCGTGATGGTATGGGGTGCCATTGGTTACACATCTCGGTCACCTCTTGTTAGTATTGACGGCACTTTGAACAGTTGACGTTACATTTCAGATGTGTTACGACCCGTGTCTCTGCCCTTCATTCGAACCCTGCAAAACCCTACATTTCAGCAGGATAATGCACGACCGCATGTTGCAGGTCCTGTACGGGCTTTTCTGGATACAGAAAATGTTCGACTACTGCCCTGGCCAGCAGATTCTCCATATCTCTCACCAATTGAAAACGTCTGGTCACTGGTGTCCGATCAACTGGCTCGTCACAATACGCCAGGCACTACTCTTGATGAACTGTGGTATCGTGTTGAAGCTACATGGGCAGCTGTTCCTGTACACGCCATCCAAGCTCTGTTTGACTCAATGCCCAGGCGTATCAAGGCCGTTATTATGGTCAGAGATGGTTGTTCTGGGTACTGATTTCTCAAGATCTGTGCACCCAAATTGTGTGAAAATGTAATCACGTCAGTTCTAGTATAATATATTTGTCCATTGAATACCCGTTTATCATCTGCATTTCTTCTTGGTGTAGCAATTTTAATGGCCAGTAGTGTATTAAAAGCACTCCACCTTCAGGCCACAAGTGGCCTACCGGGACCATCCGACCGCCGTGTCATTTTCAGATGAGGATGCGGATGGGAGTGGCGTGTGGTCAGCACACCGCTCTCCCAGTCGTTACGATGGTATTCTTGACTGGAGCCGCTACTATTCGGTTGAGTAGCTCCTCAGTTGGCATCGCGAGGCTGAGTGCAACCCTAAAAATGGCAACAGTTCAAGGCGGCCTGGATGTCACCCAAGGGCCGGCCAAGCCCGACAGCGCTTAACCTCGGTGATCTTACGGGAATCGATGTATCCACTGCGACAAGGCCGTTGCCTGGCCAGTAGTGTCTTAGAATTTTTAATTCATTTCTACAAGCAAATTTTAGCAAGTTTCCCCTGTGTGAAAACATGATTAGTTTCGTCATCTGTTGTTTCATTATGCGACAAGTATCTCATTGTCTTTTTGGAGAATTCGTCTTCTACAGTTTCACCGTTTCAAGTAGGGCTGTATTTGAGTGCGGACAGTTCACGTTTCACTTCGGGTAATCTCGGGTTCTCTTCTATCTGTTCACTGTTCCTCAATCTAGTAACTTGTGTTGGTGCTATATTTACGACCTAACCTAGGTTTATATGGCACTGTGGAGTTTAGTAACAAAAGTAACTTGAAATGCGGACTAAAATATCTTCTGGGTATTTACCATATGAAACAACGGCAATAATCAATAAATAAGTGTTTGAAATCATGTTTCTATCAAATTGGCGAGCTTTCGTCTGGGAACAGACAGAGGTTTAGGGCATTGTCTTGCCCTTGCGGTGGGAAACTGCCCATAAAGAAGCAAGAATCAGCCATGGTCAACGATATGAGAGTGCAGAAAGCAATGAGAACAACTGAATTAAAGACACACAACGTTTATACACAAGACATATGGCCTGATTGCCAAAGAGGAGGTGACCATAAGAAAAGGAAGGGATGTAGTTCTACTAGTAGGGGCGTGAAATATCAAAAGCTTGAACGTGGTGGGGAAGCTGCAATATCTGAAGCTGGAAATTCAAAGGCTCAGTCTAGATATAGCGAGCGTCAGTGAAGTGAAATGGAAAAGAAGACTAGGATTTCTGTTCAGATGAGTTCACGGTAATATGAACAGCAGCAGAAAGTGGTATAACGGGGGTTGTATTCCTTATCAATAGGAAGATAGGGCATAAAGTGTGTTACTGTGAATAGTTCAGTGATAGGGTTATTCTCATCAGAATGGACAACAAACTACCACCGACAACGATAGTTCAGGTATACATGCAGGGTCGCAAGCTGAAGATGAAGAGAGAGTAAAAGTATATGAGGATATTGAAAGGATAATAAAATACGTAAAGGGAGATCAAAATCTAATAGTCATGGGGAACTGGAATACAGTTATAGCGGAGGCAGTAGAAGAAAAAGTTACGTGAGAATATTGGCATAGTACTAGCAATGATAGAGGAGGAAGAAGAGTTCTGCAATGAATGAAGGGCTTATTTCAATAGTGGTCGAAGTCCATTACCTCCACTTTTCTGCCTATAATGCTTCTGAAATTAATGATCTAAACAAACAGAAAGCAAGCTTCATCTCTAGCAAGAAGCCATGTGCTGAATATTTCTGGTATCTCAACTGCACATTTTTCAGCGCTCATTTAACTTTAGGACTCTGTATCTCACAATGAACAAAAATGGATTTGTACCACTATTGAAATAAGCCCTTCAAATATCACCTAGTATTAGCGAATACTCTGTTCAAAAGCCACAAGACAAGGAGGCATATTTGGGAAAGGCTGAGAGATATGGGAAGATTTGAATTAGATTACATAATGGTCAGCCAGAGATTCCGAAATCAGATACTGGTTTGTACGGTGTACCCAGGAGCAGATATAGACTCAGATCACAATTCAGTAGCGATGAAGAGTAGGCTAAAGCTTAAGAGACAAGTCAGGGAGAATCGAAGTGCAAAGAAGTGGGCGCGGAAGTACTGAGGAATAAAAGAGCGCTTCAAGTTACAGGGTGTTTCAAAAATGACCGGTATATTTGAAACGGCAATAAAAACTAAACGAGCAGCGATAGAAATACACCGTTTGTTGCAATATGCTTGGGACAACAGTACATTTTCAGGCGGACAAACTTTCGAAATTACAGTAGTTACAATTTTCAACAACAGATGGCGCTGCAAGTGATGTGAAAGAGATAGAAGACAACGCAGTCTGTGGGTGCGCCATTCTGTACGTCGTCTTTCTGCTGTAAGCGTGTGCTGTTCACAACGTGCAAGTTTGCTGTAGACAACATGGTTTATTCCTTAGAACAGAGGATTTTTCTGGTGTTGGAATTCCACCGCCTAGAACACAGTGTTGTTGCAACAAGACGAAGTTTTCAGCGGAGGTTTAATGTAACCAAAGGACCGAAAAGCGATACAATGAAGGATCTGTTTGAAAAATTTCAACGGACTGGGAACGTGACGGATGAACGTGCTGGAAAGGTAGGGCGATCGCGTACGGCAACCACAGAGGGCAACGCGCAGCTAGTGCAGCACATGATCCAACAGCGGCCTCGGGTTTCCGTTCGCCGTGTTGCAGCTGCGGTCCAAATGACGCCAACGTCCACGTATCGTCTCATGCGCCAGAGTTTACACCTCTATCCATACAAAATTCAAACGCGGCAACCCCTCAACGCCGCTACCATTGCTGCACGAGAGACATTCGCTAACGATATAGTGCACAGGATTGATGACGGCGATATGCATGTGGGCAGCATTTGGTTTACTGACGAAGCTTATTCTTACCTGGATGGCTTCGTCAATAAACAGAACTGGCGCATATGGGGAACCGAAAAGCCCCATGTTGCAGTCCCATCGTCCCTGCATCCTCAAAAAGTACTGGTCTCGGCCGCCATTTCTTCCAAAGGAATCATTGGCCCATTTTTCAGATCCGAAACGATTACTGCATCACGCTATCTGGACATTTTTCGTGAATTTGTGGCGGTACAAACTGCCTTAGACGACGTCCGCCCTGGTAGCTGAGTGGTCAGCGTGACAGACTGTCAATCCTAAGGGCCCGGGTTCGATTCCCGGCTGGGTCGGAAATTTTCTCCGCTCAGGGACTGGGTGTTGTGTTGTCCTAATCATCATCATTTCATCCCCATCGACGCGCAGGTCGCCGAAGTGACGTCAAATCGAAAGACCTGCACCAGGCGAACGGTCTACCCGACGGGAGGCCCTAGCCACACGACATTTCCATTTCCATTTGCCTTGGACGACACTGCGAACACCTCGTGGTTTATGCAAGATGGTGCCCGGCCACATCGCACGGCCGACGTCTTTAATTTCCTGAATGAATATTTCGATGATCGTGTGATTGCTTTGGGCTATCCGAAACATACAGGAGGCGGCGTGGATTGGCCGCCCTATTCGCCAGACATGAACCCCTGTGACTTCTTTCTGTGGGGACACTTGAAAGACCAGGTGTACCGCCAGAATCCAGAAACAATTGAACAGCTGAAGCAGTACATCTCATCTGCATGTGAAGCCATTCCGCCAGACACGTTGTCAAAGGTTTCGGGTAATTTCATTCAGAGACTACGCCATATTATTGCTACGCATGGTGGATATGTGGAAAATATCGTACTATAGAGTTTCCCAGACTGCAGCGCCATCTGTTGTTGAAAATTGTAACTACTGTAATTTCGAAAGTTTCTCTGCCTGAAAATGTACTGTTGTCCCAAGCATATTGCAACAAACGGTGTATTTCTATCGCTGCTCGTTTAGTTTTTATTGCCGTTTCAAATATACTGGTCATTTTTGAAACACCCTGTATCTGAGGCTGTATATACTGTTATAAGGAATAGCTCAGTAGCCAGTACAACTGAAGACGAATGGTCATATCTAAGAAGGGCAATCACTGAAGTTGCAAATAAAAGCATAGGTACAAAGAAGGCAACTTTGAGGAACCCATGAGTAACAGAAGAAATACTTCAGCTGATCGATGAAAGAATGAAGTATAAAAATGTTCAGCGCAATTCAGGAATACAGAAATACAAGTGGCTTAGGAATGAATAAAACAGGAAGTGCAAGGAAACGAAAGGGAAAATATGAAAATTAACGGTTGTACATGTAATGCTGCAATGTGTGCTCAAGTACGTAGGATAGTATACAAATATACTAAACCCCCCTGCCTTCTGCTCCAACTCCACTAACCTTTCCCCCCTCCTGTCCAAACCCCAATGTTTATTTCTTAGGCAGCTGAATTATATACACCATTTAGTTTTAATTTCAGAGCCATATTGCCTGATAGTGACGCCACTGAACCATCATTGTCCTAGCTAAGCAGGATAGCTTCAATTAGTCTTAATTTAGTACTTCCACCATGCATATCTTACAAGATTTTTTTAACAATAGACGGTAACTTTAGGATTTTAATAACTCCTAGCAAGTTTTGGGGCAACAGCCTTACCACAGTGGATACACCGTATCCCATTGGATCACCGAAGTTAAGCGCTGTTAGATGTTGCCAGCGCTTGGATGGGTGACCATCCGGGCCGTCATGCGCTGTTGCCATTTTTCGGGGTGCACTCAGCCTCGTGATGCCCACTGAGGAGCTGCTCGACCGAATAGTAGCGGCTCCGGTCAAAGAAAACCATCATAACGACCGGGAGTGCCGTGTGCTGACCACAAGCCCCTCCTATTTGCATCCTCAGCTGAGGATGACACGGCGGTCGGATGGTCCCGATGGACCACTTGCGGCTTGAAGACAGAGTGCTAGCAAGTTTTGATGGATCACATATTTCATTATTTCTAAAAGGAACATTCAGTATCTGTAAAAGGAATATTCATTATCTGTAAAGGGAATGTATAGGTGTATCACCTTGAAAATTTGCATAGAACCCATTGTATATGGTTCAAATCTTCACATAATTCAATTATCAAGATTACATTAATACATACTAGTAATATTCAGGTAATATTGCAGTGTACAGCTTATGACAGTAGTGAACCATACTGATGTGACATCTTGGAAATGTGTATAGGAACGTATTATGTTTGGTTCAGGTATTCATATGCTGAAGTGGTGTGAGTACATCAATATGATTTCAGTGGACATTCATGCAATACTGAAGTGTACATTCAGGCATCCAATAGAGGTCATAGAAGTACAATGCTCAGCTTATCCCTCCACACCACTCTGCCACCTCGACCCATGCATGCTTCCAATCTATTTCATCCCTCAGCCATCCCAACTCCTCCCACTCTTCCTCAACTGTTTCTTTTCCTTCCCACGCCCCTCCCCACACCCTTGATACTCTGACAGGAGCCCTTCCGCTCCCAAATCCCCCCACCTCCCCACTTCCTCCCTTTCGTTTTCCTTCTGCCCACCAATCCAGCCCTATTGCAGGGACTTTCTGTCTCAGGATCTTTCATTTTCTGAGTTTGCGTCAGTCCCACCACTTCACGTGGGCTGTACAAGTTGTTACACAGGTGTGACGTCTTTTATGGAAGTCTCCACAAATCAGTGCATCATGATAATACTGCAGCCATGCGATAGTTGTGAGATCAAACTTTTATTGTGCATGTGAAATAATATTTACACTCTGAGTTCTATTATTACAATATGTACCTGTAAGAGGCTATTATGAACTTGAATTACAAGGATATGTTAAGCATTTAGCTAAATAAATATCCATCTCCCTTTCTAGTAATACTTCTACTAAACCAAACACAAGAGGTGGAGCCCCTCCACGCCCTCACCAGCATGATGGCCAACTCGAAAGGTCTACTGCCATCTCCGCATAAGGGTTAGTATTCACTAAAGTGAGGTGTCGCAAGATGTGGGTACTGTGATGTTTGCGTACGTCTGGTTAAGGCTAACTATTAATACGCGCTCATCTGGAAATAGATTGGATCGAAAGTCGAACGAAGGGTAGCTGTTTGAAGAGCAGAGGAAAAAAAGTGCCAAGGGGAAAAAAAACTCTGCGATAGTTAGGTCGGGTAGTAAGAGCAGTAGCGGATGTCTCGCTGCCTGCGACAGGTCGTGAAAGGCAGGCTTTGTTATTAGTGGGTATCATGCATGTCGATAACTTTGACGTTGTGCGGTGGTGTTACTCCGCAGCTGCCGCTGGGTGCCGGTGTTGACCTCTCGGTCAGCGTCAGCAAACCTGTAACAGTTAGGTTCGTCATCGTTTTTTGACCGATAGCTCATATATCGGATGCACAGTGTAGGGTGATGTCGGCGATTTATTTGTTTGTCAGTGGGCGACCTCGTCGGTTTCCCTGCTGTAGCCTGTTGGTCGGCTTTAATATCAACTGGCATATCCAGTCAACGTTTCTGATGTGCAGCGGCTTACCGACGTTTGTCGCTTGTTGGTGTATGTTAGCTTGCCATAGGTGCTTATGCCATAGCTAGTAGTGTCTTTGGCCGCTTATGCTTCCACCTATGGTTGTGATCATAGTTTCCCAAAGAAAGGATGAAAGGATTGTTCGAGTGTATCCTGTAGTCATGTGGCGTGTTTTTTGAATACTTCATTGAGGGTTTCAAGGCGATATTCATTGTGAAGATCTACGGTGCGTGTATAGCGTGGAGCGTTCCTAATGATGCGTAGCACTTTGTTCTGTATGATCCGCAGGCGTGCGGGAGCTGCATATCCCCAGACAGGAGCTGCGTACGTCATCAGAGGTCTAATCAGTGTCATGTATATGGACCTGGGGTGACACCCTCCTATTCAGTGTGCTTTCCCTGTTGAGCATTTGGTACAGCTGTTTGAGACTCGCGTGCGCTCTGTTGGCAGCGTATTCGATGTGGTGTGTCTCCCCCCCCCCTCCCCCCCCCCGCCCCCCCCCCCCAATGTAAGTTTCCGGTCCAGCCAGACGCCGGTATATCTCTCTCAGAAACGTATTGGGCGTTTATGTAGTGTTATTTGTCTACTGCGTTTCGGTCTGGGTTTAAACAGAGCTACTTCGCACTTGTCGACTTAACCAAAGATCATGTTCCCATGCAGTGGCGCCGCTTTGTTCCGATTCTTGCCACGTTTTGACATATGTCAACGTCAGCTGACGAACTGCGTGACGAATAGTCACAGGAATATACTAGCCGTTAAGTATGTTGCATTGCATATTAATGGTTTCTCATTGTGCACAAAGTCAGCTATATTACGTATTTTGGCTATGCAGTCATATCCTGTAATATGACAGCTGGTCTATAAGACCACAAATAGGTTTTTTGGCTATGACATATCACAGACATTTCAGATATACACTGAAGCGCCAAAGAAACTGGTATAGGCATGCGCATTTAAATACAATGTCAACAGGCAGACTACGGCGCTGCGGTCGATTACGCCTATAACAACAGGTGTCTGGCGCAGTTGTTAGATCCGTTACTGCTGCTACTATGGCGGGTCCCCAAGATTTAAGTGAGCTTGAACGTGGTGCTATAGTCTTCGCACTAACAATGCGACATATCATCTCCGAGGTAACGATGAAATGGGGACTACTCCGTAAGACAATTTCACGAGTGTGCCGTGAATGTCAAGAATCGGGTAAAACATCAAATCTCCGACATTGCACCGGCCAGAAAAGGATCCCGCAAGAACGGGACCGACGAAGACTGAAGAGAATCGTCCACCTGGACAGAAATGCAACCCTTCCGCAAACTGCTGCTGCAGTGCTTGGCTATCAACAAGTGTCAGCGTTCGAACCATTCAGCGAAACATGATTGATCTGGCATTTCGGATCCGAAAGCCCTCTCTTTTTACCCTTGATGACTGCACGACACAAAGCTTTACACCTCGTCTGGGACCGTCAACACTGACTTTGGACTATTCAGTGGAAAAATGTTGCCTGGTCGGGCGAGTCTCAGGTATGGAGACAACCTCATGAATCCATGCAGCCTGCATGTCAGGAGGGGACGGTTCAAGCTGGTGGAGGCTCATAATGGTGTGGGGCGTTTGCAGTTGGAGTGATATAGGACCCCTGATACGTCTAGATACGACTTACGGTTTCCTTCAACGAAGGAAAATGCTTGCAATACGTTAGTCCGTCCAGTCTTATTGTTTGTCTGTATGGGACCCTTACCGGTCGAATCTGATTAAAGAGATTGAGAAGATCCAAAGAAGAGCGGCAAGATTCGTGACTGTTACATTTAGCCATCGCGAGAGCGTTACGAATGTAAGCGGGATACACTTGGAGATAGACGACGCGCAAAACGGAAGGGGCTGCTGACTAAATTCCGAAATCCGATCTTCTCCGAGGACGTAGAGCATATATTATTACCACCAACTTTCAGATCGCGCAATGATAACCATTCAAAGATAAGGGAATTTAGAGCTCGTACTGAGGCGTTCAGACAGTCGTTTTCCCCTCGTGCGATCCGCGAGTAGAACAGAGGGGGGAAATATGACTTTGGCGCGAATTGTGCCCTCCGCCACATACCGCTTGGTAACTAGCAGAGTATATATGTAGGTGTAGACTCTCACAGGTGATACGTACGTAAGGATCCTGTCTGATCACCTGCATCCATTCTTGTCCAGTGTGCATTCCGATGTACTTGGGCAATTCCAGCAGGTCAATGCGACAAGAACTGTGGTCCCCCACGAGGGAAAGGTCGTTATATAAGAAGTGCAGGGAAGCTAAGGCGAAATAGTTGCGTCAAAATTGTGAAGAAATCGAAAAAGAAATGACTGTCTGGGACTGACTCAGAAATATAAAAGCCAAAACAATACATGATGGAAATAAAAGTAAGGTCCAAGAGTGGAATTCAAGGCGAAAGGATATCAATGATACGATTGCTTGTCGTCAGTGAAAGTGAAGAAGAATTACAGAATGTGTTTGATGGAGTGAGCAGTCTAATGAGTACAGAATATGGACTGAAAGCAAATCGAAGAAAGACGAAAGTAATGAGAAGTAGCAGAAATGATAAACTTAACATCAGGAAACTTTAACATCAGGATTGATGGTCACGAAGTGGATGACGTTAAGAAATTGTCCTACCTAGGCAGCAAAATAGCCAAGGACGGAGCAAGCAGGTCATAAAAAGCAAACTAGCACTGACAAAGAGGGAATCCCTGGCGAAGAGAAATCTACTAGTGTCAAACATAGGCATTAATTTGAGGAAGAAATTCCTGAGAGTGTACGTTTGGAGCACAGCAGTGTGTGGTAGTGAGACATGAACTGAGGGAAACCGGTAAAGAAGAGAATCGAAGCATTTGAAATGTGGTGCTACAGGTGAATTTTGAAACTTAAAGGGATTGTCACGTTAACTCTCCGTTACTCAAGGCAAAATTCGTGACATGGTCATTCGCGCCGATGACAGGTGTCATCCACAAGGCAAGCGGTCTAATTGTATACTTGAAACGGCCTCTATGATTGATTTTATGATTTTTTTAATTAAATCTAAATATAATACATTTAATATTCATACACAGTATAATATATTCTACGTTTGCAACAGTTCGACCATTCGAAGAACAATATCTTCAGCTGAATTACTGGCATTACATGGTCCTCCCTGGTTGCTTGCCGATGTACGGTTCTAAATTCAAAGTGTAAGCTGTTTTTACATCAGCCAAAGGAAACCTTTTTAACCTACACTTTGCTGGTTTGCTAGGGATATATTGCCTCAATGGAAGGGGCAGTTTCCTCTAAATGCCAAAAGCTGTTCGTCAACAGTAAGATATTCACTAGGTGGAAAATATTTTTAGCAATTGTTCTTGAAAGGTTCAAGTGCCTCTCTGATAGGAGCCAACTTGTCAGTCTCTCTGCGAACATCTCTATCACGGATATGATCAAACCTAAGACATTTCAACAGAAACCTGAATCGGTTTTCACTCATGCATAACTTACATGATTCAAGTCCGTTTCCCTTTGAGTTATCCCACAATTTCGATATACTCTTCCTAGAACATCTCAAAGATCCACACAGATATAACAAACCAATGAAAGATCTGATTTCTATCGCATCCCTTTCTCTAGAGAAGTTACCATGAACTTCACTGATGGATATGTTAGATCATGTTTCTATAATGCTTATTATGTTTTCATCTAAGAACAAATTCTGAATTTCTATTTGTGTCTTCTTTATACGACCTTTATATTTTTGGTCCAGGCAAATGTGTAATAATATTACAAGATCTGCTTCTAACAATGGTAGGATATTTATTTTTCCTCCGTTTAGTTATTCCATCTTTCCCTAAAAGAAATGCGTCCTCCTGAGTTACTTCTTCCTGTGACTCATATTTATCATTCTCTGGCACTTCTTGTTCTGTTCCTGAATCATGACCGCTTTCATGAACACAGTCTTCAGTCTCTGAGTCAGCGCTATCACTGTGAGCATCTTCATCACTCAGCTCATCGAACCATCTACATCTACATACATACTACGCAATCCACCATACGGTGCGTGGCGGAGGGCACCTCGTACCACAACTAGCATCTTCTCTCCCTGTTCCAAACAGAACGAGGGAAAAATGACTGCCTATATGCCTCTGTACGAGCCCTAATCTCTCTTATGTTATCTTTGTGGTCTTTCCACGAAATGTAAGTTGGCGGCAGTAAAATTGTACAGCAGTCAGCCTCAAATGCTGGTTCTCTAAATTTCCTCAGTAGCGATCCACGAAAAGAACGCTCCTTTCCTCCAGAGACTCCCACCCGAGTTCCTGAAGCATTTCCGTAACACTCGCGTGATGATGAAACCTACCAGTAACAAATCTAGTAGCCCGCCTCTGAAATGCTTCTATATCCTCCCTCAATCCGACCTGATAGGGATCCCAAACTCTCGAGCAGTACTCAAGAATATGTCGCATTAGTGTTTTATAAGCGGTCTCCTTTACAGATGAACCACATCTTCCCAAAATCCTACCAATGAACCGAAGACGACTATCCGCCTTCCCCACAACTGCCATTACATGCTTCTCCCACTTCATACCGCTCTGCAATGTTACGCCCAAATATTTGATCGACGTGACTGTGTCAAGCGCTGCACTACTAATGGAGTATTCAAACATTACAGGAGTCTTTTTCCTATTCATCTGCATTAATTTACATTTATCTGTATTTAGAGTTAGCTGCCATTCTTTACACCAATCACAAATCCTTCCAAGTCATCTTGTATCCTCCTACAGTCACTTAACGACAACACCTTCCCGTTCACCACAGCATCGTCAGCAAACAGCTGCACATTGCTATCCACCCTATCCAAAAGATCATTTATGTAGATAGAACACAACAGCGGACCTACCACACTTCCCTGGGGCACTCCAGATGATACCCTCACCTTCGATGAACACTCACCATCGATGACAACGTACTGGGTTCTATTGCTTAAGAAGTCCTCGAGCCACTCACATACTTGGGAACCAATCCCATATGCTCGTACCTTAGTTAGGAGTCTGCAGTGGGACACCGAGTCAAACGATTTCCAGAAGTCAAGGAATATGGCATCAGTCCCACGGTTCGCAAGACATCATGTGAAAAAAGGGCGAGTTGCGTTTCGCAGGAGCGATGCTTTCTAAAGCCGTGCTGATGCATAGACAGCAACTTCTCTGTCTCCAGGAAATTCATTATATTCATCATTCTAAACAAACATTAGGATCTCTTGTAAACTCTCTCCAAGTTTTTTTTTTGCTTTTGACATGCCTTCCACAATCTAAAAATAAAGAGAATACTAGGTAACATGGAAGGTAACTGCAGTCAGTTTCAACAAGTCCAAATTTACGCACTTGAATGATCGATTGAATCTAGGAAAGCAGTAAAGTAATACAGACTTACTTTGTTTCAGATTGTGTTAGCAGAGCTCGCGCGGATGACAAGTGTTAACAGAAAGATACTGAAAAAAGCACGATCTCGATCCTGACCTGTCAAACAAAATTGAGCGAGAAAGTCATGTCGATGACGAGTGTCATCCGCGCGAGCGACGGAGGATTTTCCCCGCATAATCGGCGAGGAAACGAATACGTGGAAAACACTGACAAGAAGAAGGGACAGAATTTTAGGACGTATTTTGAGGCATCAAGGAATAACTTCCATCATACTAGAGCTGTAGAGGGTAAAAACTGTAGAGGAAGAGAGAGATTTCAATACATCCAGCCGGCGTTGTGGCCGTGCGGCTCTAGGCGCTTCAGTCTGGAACCGCGTGACCGCTACGGTCGCAGGTTCGAATCCTGCCTCGGGCATGGATGAGTGTGATGTCCATAGGTTAGTTAGGTTTAAGTAGTTCTAAGTTCTAGGGGACTGATGACCTCAGCAGTTAAGTCCCATAGTCCTCAGAGCCGTTTGAACCATTTGAACCGTTCAATACATCCAACAAATACTTGAGGACGTTGACTGCAAGTGCTACTATGAGATGGAGAGGTTGTCACAGGACAGGAATTCGTGAATGGGGGGTACCAAACCAGTCAGTAAACTGGTCATCCCAAAAAATGTACACTCCTGGAAATGAAAATAAGAACACCGTGTATTCATTGTCCCAGGAAGGGGAAACTTTATTGACACATTCCTGGGGTCAGATACATCACATGATCACACTGACAGAACCACAGGCACATAGACACAGGCAACAGAGCATGCACAATGTCGGCACTAGTACAGTGTATATCCACCTTTCGCAGCAATGCAGGCTGCTATTCTCCCATGGAGACGATCGTAGAGATGCTGGATGTAGTCCTGTGGAACGGCTTGCCATGCCATTTCCACCTGGCGCCTCAGTTGGACCAGCGTTCGTGCTGGACGTGCAGACCGCGTGGCCAGGGTAGTTGACTTACACCTTCTAGAGCACGTTGGGTGGCATGGGATACATGCGGACGTGCATTGTCCTGTTGGAACAGCAAGTTCCCTTGCCGGTCTAGGAATGGTAGAACGATGGGTTCGATGACGGTTTGGATGTACCGTGCACTATACAGTGTCCCCTCGACGATCACCAGTGGTGTACGGCCAGTGTAGGAGATCGCTCCCCACACCATGATGCCGGGTGTTGGCCCTGTGTGCCTCAGTAGTATGCAGTCCTGATTGTGGCGCTCATCTGCACGGCGCCAAACACGCATACGACCATCATTGGCACCAAGGCAGAAGCGACTCTCATCGCTGAAGACGACACGTCTCCATTCGTCCCTCCATTCACGCCTGTCGCGACACCACTGGAGGCGGGTTGCACGATGTTGGGGCGTGAGCGGAAGACGGCCTAACGGTGTGCGGGACCGTAGCCCAGCTTCATGGAGACGGTTGCGAATGGTCCTCGCCGATACCCCAGGAGCAACAGTGTCCCTAATTTGCTGGGAAGTGGCGGTGCGGTCCCCTACGGCACTGCGTAGGATCCTACGGTCTTGGCGTGCATCCGTGCGTCGCTGCGGTCCGGTCCCAGGTCGACGGGCACGTGCACCTTCCGCCGACCACTGGCGACAACATCGATGTACTGTGGAGACCTCACGCCCCACGTGTTGAGCAATTCGGCGGTACGTCCACCCGGCCTCCCGCATGCCCACTATACGCCCTCGCTCAAAGTCCGTGAACTGCACATACGGTTCACGTCCACGCTGTCGCGGCATGCTACCAGTGTTAAAGACTGCGATGGAGCTCCGTATGCCACGGCAAACTGGCTGACACTGACGGCGGCGGTGCACAAATGCTGCGCAGCTAGCGCCATTCGACGGCCAACACCGCGGTTCCTGGTGTGTTCGCTGTGCCGTGCGTGTGATCATTGCTTGTACAGCCCTCTCGCAGTGTCCGGAGCAAGTATGGTGGGTCTGACACACCGGTGTCAATGTGTTCTTTTTTCCATTCCCAGGAGTGTATGTCGTTTGGATAAGTTTGCTTGAATTTTCAAAGTTGGAAAGCCCTTTCAGAAACACCCTGTTCAGACGAGTGATGTGGCGACGTCCGCTGGCCTTGAGCAGAGCACTCTCAGCTCATTTGCTACGTCGGCAGTGTTCCATTGGACGAGGGAGCCGACGGCACGGGCTGCTTGGTTTGCGGCACGGTGTGAATTGTTCGGCCGGGGTCCACGCTTGTGCCAGCTATCGGGTTCCCCCTCCCCTCTGTACCTGCGATGCCTGCACCAATTAACGTCTGCCATAGCTATTTAATTTATCAACGGCCCGCTCGGTGCAGATCCGCCATTGTGGGCGATGTGGGCACTGTTGGCCGGACTGTAAACCGCTAGCTTCAGGATGGCCAGAATGGATGCACAGATGCTAACTCGACGATTGAAACAGACAACGTCTTTGCATACAGCACTCCAGGCATTTGCAAACCTTATTTATTACAGTACTGGCCATTAAAAATTGCTACACTACGAAGATAACGTTCTATAGACGCGAAATATAACCGACAGGAAGAAGTTGCCGTGATATGCAAATGATTAGCTTTTCAGAGCATTCACACAAGGTTGACGCCGGTGGCGGCACCTACAACGTGCTGACATGAGGAAAGTTTCCAACCGATTTCTCATACACAAACAGCAGTTGACCGGCGTTGCCTGGTGAAACGTTGTGATGCCTCGTGTAAGGAGGAGAAATGCGTACCATCACGTTTCCGGATTGTAGCCTATGGCGATTGCGGTTTATCGTATCGCGACATTGCTGCTCGCGTTGGTCGAGATCCAATGACTGTTAGCAGAATATGGAATCGGTGGGTTCAGAAGAGTAATACGGAAGGGCGTGCTGGATCCCAACGGCCTCGTATGACTAGCAGTCGAGATGACAGGCATCTT
Organism: Schistocerca piceifrons; assembly: GCF_021461385.2. Classification (NCBI taxonomy): domain Eukaryota; kingdom Metazoa; phylum Arthropoda; class Insecta; order Orthoptera; family Acrididae; genus Schistocerca; species Schistocerca piceifrons. The sequence continues at coordinate 95,131,209 of NC_060147.1, read as the reverse complement.
ATCCGCATGGTTATGACGGATCGAGCAGCTACGTCTCGATCCCTGAGTCAACAGATGGAGACATTTGCAAGACAACAACCATCTGCACGAACAGTTCAACGAAGTTTGCAGCAGCATGGACTATCAGCTCGGAGACCGTGGCTGCGGTTACCCTTGACGCTGCAACACAGAGAGCAGCGCCTGCGATGGTGTACTCAACGACGAACCTGCGTGCACGAATGGCAAAATGTCATTTTTTCGGATGAATTAGGGTCCTGCTTACAGCGTCATGATGGTCGCATCCGTGTTTGGCGTCATCGCGGTGAACGCACATTGGAAGCCTGTATTCCTCATCGCCATACTGGCGTTTCACCCGGCCTGATGGTATCGGATGCCAATGGTTACACGTCTCCGTCACCTCTTGTTCGCATGGACAGCAGTGGACGTTACATTTCAGATGTGTGACGACCCGTGGCTCTACTCTTCATTCGATCCCTACGAAACGTTACATTTCAGCATGATAATGCACGACCGCATGTTGCAGGTCCTGTACGGGTCTTTCTGGGTACAGAAACTGTTCGACTGCTGACCTGGCCAGCACATTCTCCAGATCTCTCACCAATTGAAAACGTCCGGTCAATGGTGGCCGAGCAACTGGCTCGTCACAATACGCCAGTCACTACTCTTGATGAACTGTGGTATCGTGTTGAAGCTGCATGGGAAGCTGTACCTGTACACGCCATCCAAGCTCTGTTTGACTCAATGCCCCGTCGTATCAAGGCCGTTATTACGGCCAAAGGTGGTTCTTCCGGGTACCGATTTCTCAGGATCTATACACCCAAATTGCGTTAGAATGTAATCACATGTCGGTTCTAGTATAATATATTTGTCCGATGAATACCCGATTATCATCTCCATTTCTTCTTGGTGTAGCAGTTTTAATGGCCAGTAGTGTAGTTACCGAGTAACGAGTATTCCACGACACTCGAAGCGCCGTTTCGTTACCACCTAAACTGATTGCTTCAGTGGCCCTCACAAGCTTAGCATATTTGACACAGTTATACTGTGTGTCTTGCGCGGAAGTGCGGCACCAACATCAGCACAATATCCTGAGGTGACGAAAGACATTGGGTAGCTGTTAGCAGATATACAGGGTGGTCTATTGATCGTGACCGGGCCAAATATCTCACGAAATAAGCATCAAACGAAAAAACTACAAAGAACGAAACTCGTCTAGCTTGAAGGGGGAAACGAGATGGCGATATGTACGGCAAGAAATGAAGAATGAATTGATTGTTGGTGTTAATAGCGATCATCCTCCTTTGCCTCCTCTGCATTACTGCAGATGACGTGCCACTGAGCACATCTGTTCTGTGCATGCAGTACACGTGAGGCGCCTAGTTGTTTCCACTGCACTATATGGAATACGAAGGTTCTGTTACACTCCACTAACCTGCTGTCTTCAAGTTGATGTCCCCAGCGCAGAAAACAGCACGCAGGTCGTAGGTTCTGTACCTTGAGGCTGAAACTGACTTTTAGCGAGGTTCTGTTCTGAAATAATGTATCACTTCTTCGGGATGCCACTCGCGTATTTTAATATAGCCACACGAGAAGAGTACATGATCAAACACAACGTTTACGAAAATGTATCTTTACATTATGTGTGGCACGTGTCTGTGCCTCATGACTACCGGAGTGAATCTTTTAATACTGAATACTGGCAAACACATCCTCCGACAGACAGCATGACTGCACATCTCGACTGCCTAATCCAGAGTGACCAACAGCCCGAAACACTTCGCGCGCCATACCAGAAAAGGCGTGATCCGAACGCTTCCGAAGTGCTTCTTCTGCAATTTCGTCAGTCTTTTGTTTTTGATTTATTGTTTTTAATAATTCTAAAATGACTGATAGCTGTCGAGAGATATTTATATTAAAAAGTGAAGTCATTCCAATGAGTAGTTTAACTAATAATAATAATAACTATACTTTAACGTTTTGGCGCACTTATTCCGAACACGGCAGCCAATCACAGAGCAGTAGCATTATGCAGGCGGTCTTTCTCAAGGGAATGGTACCGAATCTAACACCCGTCACAGGCACCTCACACCATATTTCGTCATCTGTATACTTCTTGCATCTCCACTGCTCTGGGAACACCCTCTTGGAGCCTAATATGATGGCTGACTAAGCCAGAAATATTATATATGGTTGGCCCATTAGGTGGCGCTGCCATAGGTCAAACGGATATCAACTGAATTTTTCTTAAAAATAGGAACCCCGAGTTTTATTACATATTCGTGTAGTACGTAAAGAAATGTGAATGTTTTAGTTGGACCACTTTTTTCGCTTTGTGATAGATGGCACTGTAGTAGTCACAAACGTATAAGTACGTGGTATCACGTAACATTCCGCCAGTGCGGACGGTATTTGCTTCGTGATACATTACCCGCGTTAAAATGGACCGTTTACCAATTGCGAAAAACGTCGATATCGTGTTGATGTATGGCTATTGCGATCAAAATGCTCAAAGGGCGTGTGGTATGTATGCTGCTCGGTATCCTCGACGACATCATCCAAGTGTCCGGATCGTTCGCCGGATAGTTACCTTATTTAAGGAAACAGGAAGTGTTGAGCCACATGTGAAACGTCAACCACGACCTGCAACAAATGATGCCCAAGTAGGTGTTTTAGCTGCTGTCGCGGCTAATCCGCACATCACTAGCAGACAAATTGCGCGGGGATCAGGAATCTCAAACAGTAGAGTAGAGTAGAGGGGTTTTTGGGCGCACGACTGCAACGTCTTCAGTGCCCGTTCAGTAACATAGGGAGACGGGTGTCAAGAAAAATCACAGAACAGGTATATAAAACGGAACATAAAACACGGATAACAATCGTTGAAAAATATGTGCTCATCCACACCGAAGCGTGGGATGAAGCAGGGTGTCAACAGTAAAACATGGACAACACAGGAAGAAAATGATAGAGGGAGCTAAAACAATGTAGCAGATGGAAGTGGCTGGCTGACCACAAAGAAAAAAGGGGAGGAGCAGCCACTCTGCAATACACTAAAACCTCCAGCCTAAAAGTTGAGGCCAGAGTCCAGACACGTCACAAAACTTAAAAACCCTAGACACACACGACTCATCATTAGCTAAAACAGAAGGCAGATCCCCATCAACTTGTGCTTCTGCCCGTGCATCACGGTATAAAATGCAGTCTGTTAAAATGTGCCGGACAGAGATCTCAAAAACGTCGATGTTGAGAATGCTACACCAATATCTATTGCACACATACCATGTTACTGTGCACCAGGAATGGCACGGCGACGACTTTGACGTCGTGTACAGTTCTGCCATTGGGCACAAGAGAAATTACGGGACGATGACAGATTTTTGCCACCGTCTTTCAGGTGGCCGCCGTCGTTATAGATGTTAATGCATGTCGGTAAGCCAATGTCTTTCTATAGGTGGAAGACTGGTAGTTGGCGTCCCTCGCGAAGTCGGCCCTTGGAAAATGACGTTTCCTGTGAGGTCGAAATTTTTCTTGTAGCCGAAATTTTCGCCGTGTCCTTCTTGGAGTTGTCGAAATTCTTCGAGTGTTCGACAGATCTGTACTCTACGAGAAGGTGACGTTTTTCGGGCGGTCGACACTTTATGATGGTTCTAGAGGTTTGGTTTTTTTTTGCGGGACAGACGTTTCTCGAAAAACACTCGAGAAAACTTCCTCTTGATGGCATGGCGGTTGCAATATCTACTTGTGCTTCTCTTCCATTCTATGATGCTATTCATTTTCCTCTCCCTTGGGAACATGCCTGTGATGTTTTTGCAAATGTATTCTGCATTATTCAGTAGCCGATGTGAGAATAATCCGTCTACCATTTTTCGTTCCTTATTTCTTCTTTCGTTCCCCTTCTCCTATCTTTACTATGCTTTGTCGTTTTCTTCTTCCTATCTGTGCGCTCTTCAGATTGACGGGTTGGGTTGGCTCAGGTGAAATTGTCAGATGTTCGGGAGGTGTGACCTGAATGTGAATATATGCTGAGAATCCAACGTTCTTCGAGAGATCGATATGTGCCTAGACGTCGATAAACACCGTGATGGCGGTGTACGCTGAGCTGTCGATATACGCCTAGGCGTCGACATATGCCGTGAAGCCGATATATGCTGTGACTCGGACTATCTTTAACCTGGCGCTTACAGTTTCCGGCTGGGCGCTGTGCGAGGATGGAGCAGCGAGGGATTCTCGCCAGGGAGTAGTTTGCCGGGCCCACTGGCGGTCTCTACACGTTGTCGGAGTGGGTGGCAGTCTTTCTACTGCTATGAGGTCCGTGGCTCACCGACCCTGGAAACGAAAGTTGAGTTTTGATTTAGTCTACCAACAAGTCAAGACTGTTCACGTTGTGTCGTTTGGAGCTCATTGTCGGCTGTTGGGATTTTCCCGCGAGCAACAACGTGGTGTCCGCAGCTCGTGGTCGTGCGGTAGCGTTCTTGCTTCCCACGCCCGGGTTCCTGGGTTCGATTCCCGGCGGAGTCAGGGATTTTCTCTGCCTCGTGATGACTGGGTGTTGTGTGATGTTCCTAGGTTAGTTAGGTTTAAGTAGTTCTAGGGGACTGATGACCATAGATGTTAAGTCCCATAGTGCTCAGAGCCATTTGAACCATTTTGAACAACGTGGTTTTCATGTTGGAAAATTCTAGCCACCCTCTGGTGGAGTTCCACTGTACTTGGTTATTTGAACTCAAGTGCACCAGCGGAATCTTCTGCCTTGGGGCCTGTGGTGTGCGTACTGTAAGACCTTCAGCACACGCACCATCAGATTATTTGACTTGTCGCTCTAACGAATTAGGCGAGTGTCAACAATATGTCTCGTTGTCTTATGGTGGCGTGTTTATCTTCTGCCGTTAGGTCAGACGATAGAAATGCCACTTGCACGCTTAGAGTAGCAGATTGACAGTGACCAACTTTAAACAGAACTTGATTAATTTTCACACACATTTATTAAAATAGTAACAAGCATAAAAATTACTCAACTTGGTTCTGGATGCTATTGACAATTGAGAATCTGAAGTTCCTTTGGTATTGGCACGTTAATCTTATTCTCACATATATCTCTGATACTTTACAAAAGTGTCCATACATTTCTCTTCGTGGCCATGTACAGGAATATGGTAATCTTATTAGGCGCAGACTGAAACTTGGCTATAGACTGGTACAGACAAATGTAGAACTCGTACAGACTGGTACAGACTAATGCAGATGGGTACAGACTGATGCAGACTGACTAATCGGAGGTCTGTACACTTGGTTATAATAAATCGCACGTTCATGTATCACTGCGTGACTGTGATCCGCAAGGAGAAAAGGTTCTAAGTTAGCAGCAATCTCATTGGCTGCGTTACATATTAATACGCGGATCAGCGGAAGCAGAATTTGGTCCGTCTCTATGGCAGCGCCATCTCGTAGTGCGGAGATGGACGAGGGCTGCGCCTGCACTGTTGTGCTTAGCGGGGCGCGCTCTAGTGGGAAAGCTGTGTACGCACTGACTACGTGGAACTATGTACACAACATGGCCTTTAACGTTCCGGTTACGTGCCCTGGCTGTTCACGTATTTTTCGTCCAGTGTAGTTTACTCATCGTGTTGTTGCTGTCCAGCACGGTATGTAGTTTGACAGCTCTAGGTATGATTGGTTTGGGCGCCAATATCTTCTACGTTGTTCCGTTGAACTCCCTGCTGTGCCCTGGTCAGAAGTGGAAGTTATCTTATCGGTGGGTCCGTTGACTGTTGGTCGGTTGGGTTGTCGTCGGATCGTGAATGGTTGGCCTGACTGCCTGTCTCACCTAAGAGAACGTTAGTGTTTGAATTACAGGCCGACCCTCGAACACCTGGGCGCCCTTGTGTGTGCTGTCCTATTTTTTTTAACTTGTTCTTATTGTTTCTACTTGCTTCTAGCCGATGTCTTTTTTTTTAAAAATTAGTTGTTTGCTCTAAGGCCTTCAACCTAAATTAAAGAACGTTTCATGCTAGGCATTTGGTATTAAGAAAAATAATGTTATGGAGTTTTAAGTGTTAGGCCTTCAGCCGATTTGAATTTAACTTCTTACTTCAGGCTAACTAAAGAATTGTTTTAAGATAAGGCCTGTCTATTAAGTTTCTGATTATGCTTGCGTTTTTACTTGTTGGCCTTCAGCCGTTTTTAAATTAATGTCTTTCAGCCTTTAATTAAGTCCCAAAGATTAAAGCAGTCTGTATTTAAAAAAAATAATTTTTGCGATCTTGTAATGTTTGATCAAATAATAAAGTTGTATGTTCGAGTGTAACTGACAGCCCTCTTATTTTGGCCCCTTTACACAATCTATTTGCCCTGTCGTGCGGGTTAAGCAGGGTGTCTCAGTCGTTTTCGCAAGGCCGATAATTTCCGAGAGGTTTATATTTTCCGAGACGAGCTTTAGAGGGTCAATATTTCTAAGGGGTCGGTATTTCTAGGGAGACTGAAGATTCTGGAGAAAAGTTCCTCTTGGTGAGGCTTTACATGTTGGCTTGTCAGTTGAAATATCTACTTATGCATCTCTTCCCTTCTGTGCTGCTATCTTTTTCCTCTCCCTCATAGAACATGCCTGGGATGTTTTCGGAAATGTGTTCTGCATTTTAAGTAGCCGATATGAGAATGTCATATTGTTAACGAAATAGTTTCCCAGATATGTGAGAGGCTGGTAGACTTGTTAAGCAATAGAACCCAGTATCTTGTCCTCGATGGCCCCAGTGAAGTATGATATGACAACTGTTATTTTTTATATACATGAATTATATGGCGGACAGAATGAGTGCGAAAACCAAATCCGTAATGTTCGGATACAGTATTACTAGTGTCCTGATCGACACATTCACGTTGCTGAAGTATCTGGGCGTGACATTGCTAAGCGATACAAAATGGATCTAGCATGTGAGGAGTGTATTAGGGAAGGCGAATGGTCGATGTCGGTTTATTGGGAAAGTTTTAGAAAAATGTGGTTCACCTGTAAAGACGACTGCATATAAGGCGTTATCGCGACCTGTTCTTGAGCGCTGCTGTAGTGTTTGGGATATGCACCGGGGCGGATTAAAGGAAGACATTGAAGTAATTCAGAGGGCGGGCTAGATCTGTTACCAGTAGGTTCGAACAACATGCAAGCATTATGGAATAGCTGGGGGAGCACACATGGGTATCCCTGAAAGGACAGCGATGGTCTTTTCGAGAAACTCTTAAGAGAAAATATACAGAGCCGGACACTGAAGCTGACTGCAGAACGATTCTACTGGTGCCAACATCGATTTCACGTAAGGACCACAAAGATAAGATACGAGAAATGATGGCTCATACGGAGATAGTCGTTTATTCCCTCACTGTGGATGAGAGTGGGACACGAAATTACTAGTAGTGGTCCAGCATACCCTACGCCACACAACGTATGGTGACTTCCCGAGTAAGTATATTAGATGTAAATGTAGGATACAACACGCGAAATTACAAAATGCCCTCCATTTTTTGAATGTACCTTGTATATGTAAATGTTCAACACTACCTCACATTCTATCACGATCGTGTGTGTGTAGCTGACGTAGCACGCCTGAGTGAGGGGAGAGATTTTATATGTACCCTAAGCTAGAACGTCTTGGGTCGTTCGCGAGTTACGGTCGAGTGTTTATGAAGACACCAGGCCGACGGGGAGCTAGGGACTGCAAGAGCCTCGTTTAGCAGCGGCTATCAAAGCGGAGATAGTCAGCTTTATACCACGAAAGAGGGGGGACAATCTCGTAGCGCGGAGAATGCTGGATTTACTTACCGATCTAAACTGGTCTGCTTTGGTTGCGTTTCAATTTCACATGTGATGTTCACGCGACTGTGCGGTATTTATTGACTCTGGGTGCCCGCGGCTGATCGCAAGTACGAACTAAATGCCCTGTTCGACCGCACCTAAAACAACGCCGCGATTCCCCTTCAGTAGGCTCAGCTGATGTTGGTAATCCGGAGCTCCCATCAGTGACGCCCACGGGGTGAACCTTAACCTGACGGTGTCTATCGTCCGAGAGCGACAACGCGGATATCGCTACAACGGCGGCACGAATTTCTTCCCAAGTGGAGGGACGGCCACGAAAAACAAAATGTGACGTATCCGCTGCTCTCTTTCCCCTCAGGACAATTGAAACTATCTCCCGTTCTGGCAAGTTGACTAACAAGGCCAAACAGACTGAGCTACCCAAGCACGACTCACGCCCCGTCCTGACAGCTTTACTTCTGCCAGTACCTCGTCTCGGTCCGGCACACAGTTTTAATCTGCCAGGAAGTTTCATATCTGCGCACACTCCGCTGCAGAGTGAAAATCTCATTCAAGGCCAAACAGGTCGTCTTAACTCTTTCCACGTATTGGTGCAACTCATCCCTATCTTGCTGCATCCGCCAAACATAGCGACACTCCAGATGCTTACGAACTCCCATGCTCAATCTTTCGCTGATCACAAGCTCCCTCAACTGCTGCAATGGAAACCTTTCTGCCATGGTCCTGGGTACCAGAGTCCTCAATTCGCCTCTAGTTATGCAATAGAGACAAAATTACCTGATGCAAAACACCAAACGTATCAGCGTGTTGCCCAAAGCGAACCAACAACGATAACAACCTTTCAATTTGCTCGAGTCGGTCTATGGCTAATTCTGTGATGTGTCGAAACAGATTCACCAGGGAATTAGGCAATTCAGCAGACGCCCTGACTAACCCCTTGGAGGACATAAGGGTGTTATACCCGGGCTCGCCAGCACACCGCCCAGAAGATAAAAAATCCTGCTCCCCGTCCTCTTCCCATCAATTTCTAAACGCGTGACCTTGTCGCAATTTATTAACCAAGGACCCCAATTCAGCGGTTGATTCCTTATCACGATCTTCTAATGCTCTTAAATCAGATATCCGGTTGGTTAGATGTATCAACTGTGCCAGCACCCTGTCTGACTGCCTCTAGGTTGAATGCCCTCTAAAAAGCCGATGTTGTCCTCAAGACTCCTAACTGCCTTAAACAAAAACCCAATAGCTGCCTTTGTTTCATCCTCAATATCCGGCGTGACGTCAACCGACTGAAGAACAGTAGCACACAAGCGGGCTGATAAATCTGAAACACTACCCTCAATAGGCTGGCTCCTTATCGCCAGCTGGCAACGGCCTTGCTGCGGTGGGTACACCGGTTCCCGTGAGATCACCGAAGTTGAGCGCTGTCGGGCCTGGCCGGCACTTGGATGGGTGACCATCCGGGCAGCCATGCGCTGTTGCCATTTTTCGGGGTGCACTCAGCCTCGTGAAGCCAATTGAGGACTGAATAGTAGCGGCTCCCGTCACAGAAAACCGTCATAACAACCGGGAGAGCGGTGTGCTGACCACACGCCCCACCTATCCGCATCCTCTCTGACGATGACACGGCGGTCGGATAGTCCCGATGGGCCACTTGTGGCCTGAAGACGGAGTGCTTTATCGCCAGCTCACAAGTGAGGTGGTCCATTCTCAATAGGCCGATCCCAGGACACTGCCTGACCGCCATTACAGAGTTGATCACCTAAAACAGATCCCAGTACCAAAAGTAGAAATCTTACAACACTAACAGACTTTAACAAATCAAACCAACAGTAACTGAAATACCAATATTACAATCGTAATCACGCTCTGTTACCAGATGAAACTTGGTGGTCAAGGGAAGGCAGGATTCGGTTACGATTGTGGATGGGGCTGTAATCAGTTACTATTGATTGCCTTTTACAGTTACACACAATTTATTTTAAATTAGTAATTCCAGACTCAACAATAAATAAAATACCACACGTCATTAATGAAGGAATAAACAACTGTGCAAATAAATGTTTTCAGTGAGGTACAATGTAGCAAATCACCATTAAATACAGATACAACAAATAATGTTTTAAAAACAAGCCACTGTGATCTGGGCAGAGGGCCGTACACGCCAGGAATGGCAATAATTTAAGAATTGTTTAAAATTCGCAGCAACATAAAAATTACAGGTATTGAAATATTAAAGGCAAGTCGCCACGAATACAGTAGAAGGCATCTGATGCCAGGAATGACAGGAAATAAGGTTTTAGGGCTTACTACGTAAACACAAACACAAATTAGAATTTTAAGGCAAGTGACCACATTCACTGCTGAAGGCCTTACACGCTAGGAACGGCAATTACATAAAAAATTTTGAAACCTGCTGTAAAACAACAAATACAATAGCAAAGGTTAATTAAACAAAAAACCAGCAACTGATTACCAAACAGGTTAAATATGATGGTGGTAAACTTTGTAACACAAGCGACAGTGCTCCAGGAATCGACCTCAGAGAAGGTCCGGCAACAAACTTTTTCGCGAGTTATAAGAGTCGAGGGACATGAAAGGAAACCAGTGGTGGGGAAGGGAGTGAGACAGGGTTGTAGCCTCTCCCCGTTGTTGCTCAATCTGTATATTGAGCAAGCAGTAAAGGGAACAAAAGAAAAATTCGATGTAGGTATTAAAATCCATGGAGAAGAAATAAAAACTTTGAGGTTCGCCGATGACATTGTAATTCTGTCAGCGGCAGCAAAGAACGTGGAAGAGCAGTTGAACGGAATGGACAGTGTCTTGAAAGGAGGATATAAGATGAACATCAACAAAAGCAAAACGAGGATAATGGAATGTAGTCGAATTAAATCGGGTGATGCTGAGGGAATTAGATTAGGAAATGAGACACTTAAAGCAGTAAAGGAGTTTTGCTATTTGAGGAGCAAAATAACTAATGATGGTCGAAGTAAAGAGGATATAAAATGTAGAATGGCAATGGCAAGGAAAGCGTTTCAGAAGAAAAGAAATTTGTTAACATCGAGTACAGATTTAACTGTCAGGAAGTCGTTTCTGAAAGTTTTTGTATGGAGTGTAGCCATGTATGGAAGTGAAACACGGACGGTAAATAGTTTGGACAAGAAGAGAATAGAAGCTTTCGGAATGTGGTGCTACAGAAGAATCCTAAAGATTAGATGGCTAGATCACGTAACTAATGAGAAGGTACTGAATAGGATTGGGGAGAAGAGGAGTTTGTGGCACAACTTGACTAGAAGAAGGGATCGGTTGGTAGGACATGTTCTGAGGCATCAAGGGATCACCCATTTAGTATTGGAGGGCAGTGCGGAGGGTAAAAATCGTAGAGGGAGACCAAGAGATTAATACACCAAGCAGATTCAGAAGGATGTAGGCTGCAGTACGTACCGGGAGATGATGAAGCTTGCGCAGGATAGAGTGGGATTAGAGAGCTGCATCACACCCGTCTCAGGACTGAAGACCGCAACAACAACAACAACGAGGTAGGCAGCCAAGAGTTGCATTCACTTCACAAGATGGTAACTCAGACTAGTAGCAGTCTGACGAATGACTAGTGATAATCTTGCTGAAGCTACCTGATGTCCGAGAAACCAAATGCAACCATGGAACAATGCGCCAAAGCTGGAACCGGTGGTCTGCACTTTGTCCCCAGAATACTGTTTTTAGAGCGCCCGGAACGAAAAGGGAACAACTACCACCAAAGTAGAAAGCACTCCACTCGCTGCTCTTCGCCTCGGCGACACTACGAGCAGCAACACAAACCCAAGATCTGGTTTAGGACGAGGTCATGTTCCCTCGTGACCACAGGCCTTCCATCCGGCAGTCCATGCGTGCCGCCAGCGGTCCCAGCGTGTTCTGGCACTGTGCGGACCTGGCTCCTCCTGAGTCCCCAACCGAACTGGCCCACTCACACGACCCGGGAAAACGACGACGTCGCCCTAAAGATAGGGCAACAGTTACCACATTCCGATAACCGTCACTGCTGCCACTAGCGGACAGCCAACGCTTGCAAAATGAGTGGCGCCAGTCAACACGAGAAGAAGACAAACAGCTGCAATTACGCCAACTAAACGATACCGTCTGTCCTGCAACAGAGGGCGGAAACCTACAAACAGCATCAACGCGAGCCGCAACACGACTCAAGGTAGTCACTAAATGCTGTCAAATACTGGATCTGTTTAGCTCGGGTAATTTACTCTCTGTTTTAAGAAGAAATAGTTATTGATGTATCTTTATGTTTGTGACATTATATCTCCGGAACTTGTACAAAGTGTTATTACAATCTGTTGACTGACAACAGTACGAGGTCCCGGCTACCAGTCCATTCTGTCAAAATCGCACATCAATAGCACCTTCATTTCCGTAACATCTGCGCTGCAGACTGAATCGGTGAAGCCTTCCCAGCCGGTGAAAGCCAAGGTTCAGCGAGAGAAGTCCAAGAGAAAGACCTCTAAGGCTAAAGAACTTGCGGTGGCACCAACCCCACCGCACCTTTCGCGCTCTGCGTCTGAGGATGAAGTCGAGATTCTAGCGTCCGCTGAGGATCTCGCTGGTCCCTCAGACGCCATGGATGCCTCTCGTCCGGGTACTGAATCGGTGGCAGTGAGTGAACAAGCGGCGTAAATTGCCTTCCCAGTCCTTTCACGCCTTTCTCAGCCATGGACAATACCATCCTCCAGTGGAACTGCGGCGGTTTTTTCCACCATTTAGCTGAGCTCCGCCAACTTCTCAGCCTTCGCCCTTTCTTCTGCATTGCTCTCCAGGAAACTTGGTTTCCGGCGATGCGAACCCCCGCCCTCCGTGGCTATCGGGGTTATTACAAGAACCGAGCAGCTTATGAAAGGGTGTCTGGTGGCGTCTGCATTTATGTCCTTCACACTCTGCACAGCGAGTCTGTCCCTCTCCAGACGCCTTTAGAGGCTGTCGCTGTAAGCGTGTGGACGCCACAGGCTGTTACCGTCTGCAGTCTTTACATTCCACCGGATGGTGATGTCTCGCAGCATGTCCTGGCTGCACTGGTCGCCCAATTGCCGCCACCTTTCTTGCTATTGGGCGACTTCAACGCTCATAACCCTCTGTGGGGTGGGTCAGTGGCAACAGGTCGAGGCGCCATCATTGAGCATTTATTGTCGCAGCTCGATCTCTCGATGTTAAATGATGGTGCCTTCACACACTTCAGTGTGGCGCATGGCACCTACTCCGCCATTGACCTTTCAATCTGTAGCCATAGCCTCTTACCGTCTGTCCAATGGAGTGTGCATGACGACCTGTGTGGTAGTGACCATTTTCCGATCTTTTTGTCACTACCACAGCGCCACTCTTCTGGGCGCCCTAGCAGATGGGCTATGAATAAGGCTGACTGGGACTTGTTCTCCTCCACTGCCGCTTTTGAGCCTCTCTCTACCGATGACATTGATGCGGTGGTTCAATCGGTCACCACCGGCATCGTTACTGCCGCCGAATCTGCCATTCCCCATTCCTGTGGGTCCCCTCGGCGGAAGGCTGTGCCTTGGTGGTCGCCTGAGATCGCTGAAGCGATTAAAGATCGCCGGCGGGCGCTCCAGCGTCACAAGCGACACCCCTCCCTCGACCACCTTATCGCCTTCAAACGGCTGCGTGCGCGGGCCCGCCTCCTTATCCGCGAAGGCAAGAAGGAGTGCTGGGAGCGGTATGTGTCCACCATTGGCCTCCATGTCACTCCCTCGCAGGTCTGGGCCAAGATTCGACGCGTCTACGGCTATCGGCCACCTGCCAGCGTCCCTGCGCTCTCACTGAATGGAGCAGTTTGTACTGACTCCGACGTCATTGCCAATCGCTTAGCAGAGCATTTTGCTATGAGTTCCGCTTCTGCGAATTACCCCCAGGCCTTCCGCTCCATTAAAGAGCGGATGGAACGTCGGAGCCTTTCGTTTCGCACCAACCACCCAGAATCTTACAATGCTCCATTTAGTGAGTGGGAATTTCGCAGTGCCCTCGTTGCTTGCCCTGATACCGCTCCTGGGCCAGATGGCATCCACTGTCAGATGCTGAAACACCTTTCAGTGGACTGCCAGCGGCGCCTTCTCGATCTTTACAACCGTCTTTGGGTCGAGGGGGAGTTTCCGTCGCAATGGCGGGAAGGCATTGTCATCCCCGTTTTGAAACCTGGAAAGCACCCTCTGGAGGTGGACAGCTACCGTCCCATTAGCCTCACCAACGTTCTTTGCAAGTTGCTTGAACGGATGGTGAGCCGGCGCTTGCATTGGGTACTGGAGTCTCGAGGCCTTCTGGCTCCATCTCAGGGTGGGTTCCGTAAAGGCCGCTCCGCCGCCGACAATCTGGTGAGCCTGGAGTCGGCCATCCGTACTGCCTTTTCCCGCCGTCAGCACCTGGTCGCTGTCTTTTTCGACATGCGGAAGGCGTACGATACGACGTGGCGTCATCACATTCTTTCTACGCTCCATGGATGGGGTCTTCGGGGTCCTCTGCCGATTTTTATCCGCAATTTTCTGTCGTGTCGTACCTTCCGCGTGCAAGTCGCGGCCTCGTATAGTTCCTCCCACGTCCAGGAGAACGGTGTGCCACAGGGCTCTGTTTTAAGTGTCTGTCTGTTTTTAATAGCCATTAACGGGCTTGCTGCGGCCGTGGGAAATTCTGTCTCCGCTTCCCTGTATGCTGACGACTTCTGCCTTTATTACAGCTCTACTGGCATTGCAGCTGTTGAACGTCAGCTACAGGGCGCTATCCGTAGGGCGCAGTCTTGGGCTGTAGCGCATGGGTTTCAGTTTTCGGCAGCCAAGACCTGCGTTATGCATTTCTGCCGGTGCCGAACAGTCCATCCTGAGCCGCGGCTTTATCTTGCCGACGAACTCCTTGCTGTGGTGGAGACCCACAGGTTTTTGGGGGTGGTTTTCGATGCCCGGTTGACTTGGCTGCCTCATATCCGGCAGCTTAAACAGACGTGTTGGCGGCATCTAAACGCTCTGCGATGCTTGAGCAACACCCACTGGGGCGCCGACCGCTCTACACTGTTGCGGCTCTACCAGGCGTTAATCCAGTCCCGTCTGGATTATGGGAGCCTGGCTTATGGCTCAGCATCCCCATCTGCGTTACGGGTGCTGGACCCGATTCTCCACAGCGGGATACGCCTTGCCACTGGTGCTTTCCGCACCAGCCCTGTGGACAGCGTACTAGTGGAGGCAGGTGTACCTCCGCTGCGGTTCCGACGCCAACGTTTGCTGGCCGCTTATGCTGCCCATGTTCTAAGCTCGCCCGGGCATCCAAACTATCGTCTCCTGTTCCCGCGGTCAGTCGTCCGTATGCCAGAACGTCGGCCCCGGTCTGGTTGTACAATAGCGGTCCGCGTCAAGGAGCTTCTCTCTGGGCTCCAGGGTTTCACTGTTCCACCTACTTTCCGGGCTACTTTGCATACACCCCCATGGTGTGTTCGTCGCCCTTGCCTTCGGCTGGACCTGGCACAGGGCCTGAAGGACTCAGTCCCTCCAGAGGCCTTCCGCCGCCGCTTTTATTCTCTCCTGGCCACGTATCAGGGCTCTGGTATTGTCTACACTGACGGTTCGATGGTTGCTGGTCGTGTCGGGTATGCGCTCACTCTAGGGAACCGTTCCGAACAACGTTCCTTGCGGGATGGCTGCAGCGTTTACACTGCTGAATTGGTCGCCATCCTTCGTGCCCTAGAGTATATCTGCTCCTGCTCAGGTGAGTCCTTTGTTATCTGTAGCGATTCCCTGAGCGGTTTACGAGCTCTCGACCAGTGTTTCCCCCGTTCTCGTCTGGTGATGGCTATCCACGAGTCTCTGCATACTCTTGCCTGTTGCGGCCGCTCTGTGGTCTTTGTGTGGACCCCCGGTCATGTCGGTATCCCGGGTAACGAACATGTTGACCGCCTGGCGAAAGAGGCCACCAGCAAGCCATCTCTGGACGTTGGCCTCCCAGAGACTGATTTGCGGGCAGTCTTCCGCCGCAAAATCTTGGCGCTATGGGACGATGAATGGCGCGAACTGACAATGTCCAATAAACTCCATGCTGTCAAGGAGACGACGGCAGTGTGGCGGTCATCCCTGCGAGCCACTCGCAGGGACTCGGTAGTTCTTTGCCGGCTCCGCATTGGCCACTCCCGGCTGACACACAGTTATTTACTGCGCCGGGAGGACCCTCCTGTATGTCGCTGCGGGGCGGCTTTGACAGTGGCCCACATTCTGTTGGCCTGCCCCCTTTTAGCTGTGGTCAGGCAGACATTTGCGCTGCCTGATACGCTCCCTGCCCTTTTAACAGACGACTCCGCTATGGCTGACTTAGTTTTACGTTTTATTCGGGCAGGGGGATTTTATCATTTAATCTGAGTGTTTCTGTTTTATTTTGTTGTTTTGTGTTGATTCTGGCCTTTGGCCTATGATTTTACACCGATTTTTTAATGTGTTTCTAAGTGGTTGGCCTTTCCTTTTTTATGTCTATGGTCGGCCAACCACCGTCACACTCTGTGTGGTTTTAGTTTGTTTTGTCTTTGTCTCAGTCTCTTTTGTTCTGTATCGTCTGTGATCTCTTCTGTTCCTTGTTTTTATTCTCTGTGGGTGTTCTTTGTCTTTGGAAAAAGGGACCGATGACCACGGCAGTCTGGTCCCTTTAATCCCCCAAACCAACCAACCATCTGCGCTGCAAGCTTTAGGTTCAAAATGGTTCAAATGGCTCTGAGCACTATGGGAGTTAACTTTTGAGGTCATCAGTTCCCTAGAACTTAGAACTACTTAAACCTAACTAATCTAAGGACATCACCCACATCCATGCCCGAGGCAGGATTCGAACCTGCGACCGTAGAGGTCGCGCGGTTCCAGACTGTAGCGCTTAGAACCGCTCGGCCACCCCGGCCGGCAGGCTTTAGGTGATTCACCTTCTATACACAATTTCTCGTTTTAATACTTTACTCATTGTGTTAAACCTGTAATGTAAGATTGTACCTCTTTATTTGCAGGTTATAAAAGCATTTGAAACTTCTTAATTAGGCCAATAATTATGTGAAATGTTGAAAATCAAATGTTGTCCCTGAAAGGGTTTGGATGGGCAACCAGCAACTCGAGCTTTGCATAGTTCTAGCCGCTTCGTAGTACATCTGCATCTACATGGATACTCTGCAAATCACATTTAAGTGCCTGGCAGGGGGTTCATCGAACCAGCTTCACAATTCTCTATTAATCCAATCTCGCATAGCGCGCGGAAAGAATGAACACCTATTTCTTTCCGTACGAGCTCTGATTTCCTTTATTTTATATTTGTGATCGTTCCTCCCTTTGTAAGTCCGTGTCAACAAAATATTTTCGCATTTATAGGAGAAAGTTGGTGATTGGAATTTCGTGAGAAGATTCCGTCGCAAAGAAAAACGCCTTTCTTTTAATGATGTCCATCCCAAATCCTGTATCGTTTCTGTGACACTCTCTCCCATATTTCGCGATAATACAAAACGTGCTGCCCTTCTTTGAACTTTTTCGATGTACTCCGTAAGTCGTATCTGGTAAGGATCCCACACCGCGCAGCAGTATTCTACAAGAGGACGGACAAGCGTAGTGTAGGCAGTCTCCTTAGTAGGTCTGTTACATTTTGTAAGTGTCCTGCCAATAAAACGCAGTCTTTGGTTAGCCTTCCCCACAACATTTTCTATGCGTTCCTTCCAATTTAAGTTGTTCGTAATTGTAATACCTAGGTATTTAGATAAATTTACGGCTTTTAGATTACACTGATTTATCGTGTAACCGAAGCTTAACGCGTTCTTTTTAGGACTGATGCGGATGACCTGACAGTTTTCCTTATTTAGAGTCAACTGCCGCTTTTCGCACAATTCCGATATTTCTTCTAAATCGTTTCGCAGTTTGTTTTGATCTTCTGATGACTTTATAAGTCGATAAACGACAGCGTCATCTGCAAACAACCGAAGACGGCTGCTCATATAGTCTCCCAAGACCTTTATATAGGTAAGGAACAGCAAAGGGCCTATAACACTACCTTGGGGAACGTCAGAAATCACTTCTGTCTTACTCGATGACTTTTCGTCAATTACTGCGAACTTTGACCTCTCTGACAGAAAATCACAAATCCAGTCACATAACTGAGACGATATTCCATAAGCACGCAATTTCACTACGAGCCGCTCGTGTGGTACAGTGTTTGCAAAAGCCTTTCGGAAATCCAGAAATACGGAATCGATCTGAATTCCCTTGTCAATAGCACTGAGCACTTCATGTGAATAAAGAACTAGTTGTGTTTCACGAGAACGATGTTTTCTAAACCCATGTTGACTGTGTGTCAAAAGACTGTTTCCTTCGAGGTAATTCATAATGTTCGAACACAACATTTGTTCTAAAATCCTGCTGCATATCGGCGTTAGTGATATGGGCCTGTAATTTAGCAAATTAGTCCTACCACTTTTGTTGAATATTGGTGACATGTGCAACTTTCCAGTCTTCGGGTACGGATCTTTCGTCGAGCGGGCGGTTGTATATGATTGTTAAGTATGGAGCTAATGCATCAGCATACTCCGAAAGGAACCTAATTGGTGTACAGTCTGGAGCTGAAGACTGGAACAACTCTGAACTCGCGATCCTTAATTTCGGTGAATTTATCCACTTCGAAACCAGACGCGCAGAAGAATTTCAGGTTTTTTTTTTTTTTTTTTTTTTTTTTTTTTTTTTTTTTTGACGAGTGTTACGAGAAACAAGATCTGGTGCGCTACTTTGAGATCTACTCACGCAGAGGGATTCGTCCGTAAGGAGAAGAGGTGACGGGGGGGGGGGGGTGATACGCCCATTTTCGGCGAGCACGCGCTAAGAGAGCGGCAGAGTTCCAGGGGATTCGGGGATTCGGCTCACGCAGTTGGCAGGCCTGCTACGTGCCGGAGAGAAACGTAGGGCGCAGGCGAGGCGACGCCGTTCCCGCCAGGTTGATTGCTTCTCCGCGCCCCGTGATTGAGCGCTTCTCCGGCGTGGGCGAACGTGGCTTGGCTGGCAAGTGGTCACCCGTGGAAGCGAAGTTGCCTGCTATAACGGGGTGCGTTCCACGGCCACGCATGCCGAGGTGAGTACCACGTCAGGTGGTCTGATTTCGCGGAATATATACGCAGTAGAATGAGATTTTCAATCTGCAGCGGAGTGTGCGCTGATATGAATCTTCCTGGCAGATTAAAACTGTGCCAGACCGAGAGTCGAACTCGGGACCTTTGCCTTTCGCGGGAAAGTGCTCTTACCCATCTGAGCTATCGAAGCACGACTCACGCCCGGTCCTTGGTAGCTCAGATGGTAGAGCACTTGCCCGCGAAAGACAAAGGTCCCGAGTTCGAGTCTCGATCGGGCACACAGTTTTAATCTGCCGGGAAGTTTTATATACACAGTGTCTCCCAGTTCCGTCAGGGCTGCGGATATGAATGGGAGGTTTACTATCTTATGGTTTAAAAAATCGATTATTTTAGGATGCATTTTTGGATCCATGAAAGTGTTGGGAATCCACCCCTGTAACGGTTTTTCCGAATACGGAACGGAAACGTTTGTTATTAGCTGTTGACCCAAAAAATGCACCTGCCTGAAATCTGCCCTTATCACGCAACAGTTTTCTTCTTCCGGAGGACGAGTTATTGTACCGGTGATTGGGAGGAAACACACAAAATTCAAATGAAAGTTTGAACGCGTGTGTTTGGACGTTAGCCCCCAAGCTTTTCGATTCTGGTGCGAAGACTGTGGAGATTGCGACTTTTACTGGCAGTGAGCAGCTTCAACGAAGGGTTTTCAGCAGTTCTGAAGACCGTGACAACGATGGACGTCACCCTGGGACTCTATTCGACGCAGTTCGCCAATCAGTCGGACGACCAACGGATTCGAGCGGCCGAAAACCGCGGCCGTACGAGCGGCTCTGGAGCAGCGCAGGCTGGCCCAGATCCAGCAGAACACCCTCTATGAGGAAGAAGGAGGACTAGTTTATGGACTCTGAATAGCAGAGTGAACGTAAGTTGCATAATATTGCATTTATATGTAGTCGAAACTTCAAACGCGTTTTTCTCTAAATGACTTTTTTTTTTATCGCGCGGTAACTTCAAATCTACTGAATCTATTGGCATGATTCTTTGTTTCCGACGAAGATAACTAAATTGTCTAAGAGTTGTACCACTTTTATTCCGATTCATCAAATATAAATAATTTTACTTGGGCGACGAAGTCGAAAAATCGATGACAAAAATCCCTATTTTTTTCCAAATGGCTGCCATTTTGTTTCCTATTGTCCAAATAACTTAAGCGAGGTACAACTCCTAAAGAATCTTATATACTTCGCTAACGTCAACTCAATTTTGATTTCAGACGGGCCCGCTGACCTGTGACATACCGCGCGTAGAGGTCTACATCGAAATTCTGTTTCGTTCCGACTGCACATCCGCCTTTGCTCTTCGACATTTCCGATCGAAAAGATTCCAGTTTGTAGAGAGAATCTCAATAAACATTTTGACCGAATTTGTCATTGATATCTATAACACAACCCGAAAAGAAATTCTCGAATAACATGCTTTTTTCGGGCCAAAGATAGTAAACCTCCTGTTAAAAAGAATGGATTATGTTCACAAATCACTATATTTATTCAAAATAATCTTGCCATGAATCAATATACAACAAAAACCGTTTTAAAAGCTGCATTCATTACTACAGTACAATTTTCTTGGAGTGTTTGTATGTCTATCCTTGTGATTGAAGGTCTGCGGAACTTCGACAGTTCACTTATGTAAAACCGTCTTTATGATGTCTTTTATTGTATGGCTAGTTTTTAAGGACGAATGGATCACCCTCAGCATAACTAATGCCTGAAGACGGTGCACTGAAGCGCCGAAACTGGTACCCATACAATGAATGACAAATGCCGGCTGTAAGTATTTCATTTTCATGCATTATTTTCTCCGATGTCCTCGACTGCGTCATAACGGTGTCCTTTAATTGCCAGCTTCAATTCAGGAAACAACTGGAAGTCGGCTGGGGATTGTGGGCAGCAGGTTAAATTTATAAGAATATTTGTCATCGTATTTTAAAAGAGCCTATAAACTATTGTAATATCGACGACACTATGTTCTAGCCACAAGATGTTAAAATGAACTAAGTGTACAAACTTCAACAAATATTACCGATACTACGTAAAAAAAGACTGTATCGTATAAAAATGACGATAATTCTTTCATTATTTCTGCAGTAATTTAATTTCTGTGTGAATTAAAACTATTATCAGAGAACTACATTTATAGACAACGACAATTAAAATATATTTTTGTTATCTGTGATAATTGTGGTTCAGTTGTTCTTCATGTGCTAACCGATGAACTGTTAGGACGTGAGATGTTTGAGGTCTGTAAAGAGGGAAGCTGGAACTATATTGTCAATTACTATTTGAAAAATAGAGCCGCTATTGTCTAGACGTGGATTTGTATTTATTTGAATTGTAAACCGATCTAATTAATGTTTTTAAACGTTTATTTTCAGCTCCGCAATTAGGAGCGCTAGTAACTTGCTGCGGACTTTACTAGTAGTTGGTATAAAAAATAATTTTAACAAACATAAATGTTGTTAGATATAAATGAATGGAAATAAATGTCCACCAGTGGTCCCGAATCAACTTTAAAAGACAGGATTCAACTCATTGAATCTTTAAAAATAGTGTTCACAGCTCGTTTCGTAATATCAACTTCTTACTTGCTGATGTATGAAGCCTAATTATTTCGGACGATCTACATGAAATATTTTCAAAAAATGGTTGAAATGGCTCTGAGCACTATGGGACTTAAATTCTAAGGTCAGCAGTTCCCTAGAACTTAGAACTACTTAAACCTAACTAACCTAAGGACATCACACACATCCTAGGCAGGATTCGAACCAGCGACCGTTGCGGTCTGGCGTTTCCAGACTGTAGCGCCTAGAACCGCTCGGCCACTCCGGCCGGCTGAAATATTTTAATAGGAAGCATACGTCATTGTTCCTACTAACAATTTAGTCAGCAGGATCACGAACTACGACTATAAATAAAAGTTTTGTGTTCTAACTTATCAATACAGCGTGTTAAAAAAAGGTACGGCCAAACTTTCAGGAAACATTCCTCACACCCAAATAAAGAAAAGATGTCATGTGGACATGCGTCCGGAAGCGCTTAATTTCCATGTTAGAGCTCATTTTAGTTTCGTCAGTATGTGCTGTACTTCCTCGATTCACCGCCAGTGGGCCCAATTGAATGAAGGTAATGTTGACTTCGGTGCTTGTGTTGACATGCGACTCATTGCTCTACAGTACTAGCATCAAGCACATCAGTACGTAGCCTCAACAGGTTAGTGTTCATCACGAACGTGGTTTTGCAGTCAGTGCAATATTTACAAATGCGGAGTTGGCAGATGCCCATTTGATGTATGCATTAGCACGGGGCAATAGCCGTGGCGCGGTACGTTTGCATCGAGACAAATATCCAGAACGAAGGTGTCCCGACAGGAAGACGTTCGAAGCAATTGATCGGCGTCTTAGGGAGCACGGAACATTCCAGCCTATGACTCGCCACTGGGGAAGACCTAGAACGACGAGGACACCTGCAATGGACGAGGCAATTCTTCGTGCAGTTGGCGATAACCCTAATGTCAGCGAGAGAGAAGTTGCTGCTGTACAAGGTAACGTTGACCACGTCACTGTATGGAGAGTGCTACGGGAGAACCAGTTGTTTCCGTACCATGTACAGCGTGTGCAGGCACTATCAGTAGCTGATTGGCTTCCACGGGTACACTTATGCGAGTGGTTCATCCAACAATGTGTCAATCCTCATTTCAGTGCAAATGTTCTCTTTACGGATGAGGCTTCATTCCAACGTGATCAAATTGTAAATTTTCACAATCAGCATGTGTGGGCTAACGAGAAGCCGCACGCAATTGTGCAATCACGTCATCAGCACAGATTATCTGTGAACGTTTGGGCAGGCATTGTTGGTGATTCTTGATTGGGCCCCATGTTCTTCCACCTACGCTAGTCCGCAGCTCTTGTCGTGCGGTAGCGTTCTCGCTTCCCGCGCCCGGGTTCCCGGGTTCGATTCCCGGCTGGGTCAGGGATTTTCTCTGCCTCGTGATGACTGGGTGTTGTGTGATGTCCTTAGGTTAGTTAGGTTTAAGTAGTTCTAAGTTCTAGGGGACTGATGACCATAGATGTTAAGTCCCATAGTGCTCAGAGCCATTTGAACGATTTGAACCACCTACGCTCAATGGAGCACGTTATCATGATTTCATACGGGATACTCTACCAGTGCAGTTGAGAGGCGACCTCTACGGTGTGCTCCAGGGAAATTTGTCGGCGGAACACAAAGATTTACTTCCATAAAATATAAGCGATCCAGTCCTTGCGAGTTCACTTCCTACTTTTAAACGTGTTTCGTAGGTGACTGGCTCTGACGCCATCAGAGACACAGTGTATGCCGACGTTTGACTGACGCAGACGGATTTATAGCTCGGTGTGAATACGGGATGAGTCACTAATCATTGCCACCAATAATGACTTCGAAAGTTTGATACAAGCTGAAAAGTTTGCGAGACAGAAGTTGCATGTGACAACGGGGGCCATAATATGATAATCATTTTTTTTTGCTAGGTGGTGTCGCTTCATAGATATGAAGGTCAACTTTTTTTTTAAATGGGATGCTATAGTTTGGTACTTATTTTGTGATAGCAGCTATCAAGACGAAACCAACTAACAATAAGCTCTTTGAAGGTCAACGAAGGTCAAAAAGGTGGCATAAACGTCCATTTACAGAAGGTGTTCGAAGTAGTGACCATTGGTATCAATGCAGTGTTACAATCTTATCATCATGGATTGAGTGAAAACTATTAGAGGGAACTTAATGGAGACAAATACCTAATACTTTTATATCAACTGAGTCTAATACTTAGCACCTTCAATTATTCATAAAAATACCAATTTTGAGCAATTATACCAGTGTTGACCATAATACCAGTGTTGACCATAATACCAGTGTTGACCATAATACCAGTGTTGACCATAATACCAGTGTTGACCATAATACCAGTGTTGACCATAATACCAGTGTTGACCATAATACCAGTGTTGACCATAATACCAGTGTTGACCAAACTACCAATTTTTACTTGTAACTTTTGATTGCAACATAAATTGTACATTCTGGGCAAATTTTAGTGCTCTAGCTGCGTTATTTATCGGCCTTGTTTTTATCTTAGAATAACATATTTAGCAAAACCTATTCATCTGACAATTCTGAGATTTAAAAATTTTATACTCAAGCATACACTGACAAAGTTTAGAAAAGTTATTTCAATTTTTAATTTCACTCATAGATTATGGTATGCTACGCACTGCCGCGTTATGATAACGTGGCGCTAGAAGCAGTGAACTGGTATAAGTCTCGGCATGCTCGCGCCGGCGCCGTTTTAGGCACTTCAGTCTGGAACCGCGCCATCGCTACGGTCGCAGGTTCGAATCCTGCCTTGGGCATGGATGTGTGTGATGTCCTTAGGTTCGTTAGGTTTAAGTTCTAGGGGACTGATGGCCTCCGACGTTAAGTCCCATAGTGCTCAGAGCCATTTGAACCATTTGACTGAAGACGCCACAACTACCAACGACGTATCATTGCAGTTTGGAATTTCGCACAAGCAGTCCTAACGGAATTGGGTCGCACTGTGTACTTACATGTTCATGGGTAAATAGTCCGTCATCTGATGGTAAATCATGAATAAAACGTTCTCAGTTTTCAAGCCTCACCAATCCGAATAAGCCGGCCGTTGTGGCCGAGCGGTTCTAGGCGCTTCAGTCTGGAACCGCGCAACCGCTACTGTCGCAGGTTCGAATCCTGTCTTGGGCATGGATGTGTGTGATGTCCTTAGGTTAGTTAGGTTTAAGTAGTTCTAAGTTCTAGGGGACTGATGACCTCAGATGTTAAGTCGCATAGTGCTCAGAGCCATTTGAACCATTTTGAACCAAATGAGGTTTCAATGTGCTGCAACGCCGTTCGACGATTCCGCAAAATCGTATCGTTACCTGCAATCAATGTTTCATCAGTGGCAACTGTGACAGGCCTTCCGCTCCTTGGAGCTTCTTCCACACTCGTTCTTCCACGTTCGAGGTCAGACACCCAGTTTTTCACTGTTGCACAGGACGGAGCACTGTCCTTAAGTGTATTCCGCATGTCCTCCGCAATTTCCTTGGGAGCCATTCCCTTCGAATGAAGATATTCAATCACAGCACGGTTCTCGTTTCTTTCAATATTCGCCGTTTTGCTTGCACTACGGTATACAACGCACCCTAGCGGCAAAACTAATGAAGCTGGAACCGCGAAATTTGACTTGCACATCCACAAAGATCACCATAAAATTAGGTGGTGGTGTTTGTGCGAGACATTACGTAAACTGTGTCGGGCTAGAAACTTTTCGATCGCCTGAGCCGTGACTGGCTCGTGTTCGTGTCATCTCTTGTTTAACATCCTGTTTTTGCCGTACTGCCACCTCGTTATGTTAGTTTCAGTTACTTGTGTCACTGAGTTGCAGCGTTGCCTGGCCGTGAGCGGCAGCAGCAGCGCTTATCGATATAAGCTCTTTGCTGGACTGCTATTACTTCCCGGTCGTCGTGTGTCGACCAGTCAGTTGGAACGTGCCAGCAGTTAGTTCGGACCTGGCAGTAGTTATCACGCGGCACAAATTCAGTCGGGGCGCGGCAGCAGTGAGGTTCGGACCGCCATGACTCGCCCGACAGATGCCGACACACACGATAGGAGTGGGGACGACTTTGGTTGGTCGTCGGTCGGTCGTCTTGCCGTACGACTTGTACGAGGGCAGTTCAGTAAGTAATGCAACACAATTTTTTTCTCGGCCAATTTTGGTTGAAAAAAAACGGAAATTTCTTGTGGAATATTTTCAAACATTCCCGCTTCGTCTCGTATAGTTTCATTGACTTCCGACAGGTGGCTGCGCTGTACGGAGCTGTTAAAATGGCGTCTGTAACGGATGTGCGTTGCAAACAACGGGCAGTGATCGAGTTTCTTTTGGCGGAAAACCAGGGCATCTCAGACATTCATAGGCGCTTGCAGAATGTCTACGGTGATCTGGCAGTGGACAAAAGCACGGTGAGTCGTTGGGCAGAGCGTGTGTCATCATCGCCGCAAGGTCAAGCAGGACTGTCTGATCTCCCGCGTGCGGGCCGGCCGTGCACAGCTGTGACTCCTGCAATGGCGGAGCGTGCGAACACACTCGTTCGAGATGATCGACGGATCACCATCAAACAACTCAGTGCTCAACTTGATATCTCTGTTGGTAGTGCTGTCACAATTGTTCACCAGTTGGGATATTCAAAGGTTTGTTCCAGCTGGGTCCCTCGTTGTCTAGCTGAACACCTTAAAGAGCAAAGGAGAACCATCTGTGCGGAATTGCTTGCTCGTCATGTGGCTGAGGGTGACAATTTCTTGTCAAAGATTGTTACAGGCGATGAAACATGGGTTCATCACTTCGAACCTGAAACAAAACGGCAATCAATGGAGTGGCGCCACACCCACTCGCCTAGCAAGAAAAAGTTTAAAGCCATACCCTCAGCCGGTAAAGTCATGGTTACAGTCTTCTGGGACGCTGAAGGGATTATTCTGTTCGATGTCCTTCCCCATGGTCAAACGATCAACTCTGAAGTGTATTGTGCTACTCTTCAGAAATTGAAGAAACGACTTCAGCGTGTTCGTAGGAACAAAAATCTGAACGAACTTCTTCTTCATGACAACGCAAGACCTCACACAAGTCTTCGCACCAGAGAGGAGCTCACAAAACTTCAGTGGACTGTTCTTACTCGTGCACTCTACAGCCTCGATCTCGCACCGTCGGACTTCCATATGTTTGGCCCAATGAAGGACGCAATCCGTGGGAGGCACTACGCGGATGATGAAGTTATTGATGCAGTACGACGTTGGCTCCGACATCGACCAGTGGAATGGTACCGTGCAGGCATACAGGCCCTCATTTCGAGGTGGCGTAAGGCCGTAGCATTGAATGGAGATTACGTTGAAAAATAGTGTTGTGTAGCTAAAAGATTGGGGAATAACCTGGTGTATTTCAATGCTGAATAAAACAACCCCTGTTTCAGAAAAAAAATGTGTTGCATTACTTATTGAACTGCCCTCGTATTTGGCCGGCGATCGCTTATGGGTTGGCTGTGCGTGCCGACTCGTGATTCGTCCCTGTTATTGTACAGTCACTCCCGTTAGCATTGCCTAGTTCTTTGTGTAAGTGTTCGTGAAACTGTGCGTAGTTTGTGTGATTTCGACTGACAAGTTATTTTAAATGTTGTGGCGTACTGGCTCTGAGGAGTCGGTCGGTTGGCATATAGCAGTGAAGAATTCTCGGCGGGGCGCAGTTTGGATGCGCCCGCTGGCGGTCTCTACGTGGCATCGGAGAGTGTGACGCTGTTCCCATTGCTACGAGGTCTGTGGCTCACCGACCCTGGACACTAAAGTTGAGTTTGATTTAACCTACCAGCAAGTCAAGATTGGTCACATTGTGTCGTTTGCAGTTCGTTGTCGGATATTCCTGCGAGCAACAACGTGGTTAGTGTTGTGTCTAGGCAAGACAGCCTAGACACAATGAGAGCAAGCCGAAAGGCACGCGCTTAAACTCACGCAGGCTGGCGTGGGGTCTGAAACAGGATACGTAATGAATGCTATAAAGAAAAGTACGTAGCTTTTGGAATACTTAACTTTAATCCACATTTGTAGAACATCGCTCTTGATGATACATTAATAGAATCTTAATATCAATTGAATACGGCGCCTTGCTAGGTCGTAGCAAATGTAGCTGAAGGCTATGCTATCGTCTCGGCAAATGAGAGCGTATTTGTCAGTGTGACTTCGCTAGCAAAATGTCTGCTGTACAACTGTGGCGAGTGCTAGGAAGTCTCTCTAGACCTGCCGTGTGGTGGCGCTCGGTCTGCAATTACTGACAGTGGCGACGCGCGGGTCCGGCGTGTACTAATGGACCGCGGCCGATTTAAAGGCTACCACCTAGCTAGCAAGTGTGGTGTCTGGCGGGGACACCACAGTTTTCAAGTTGAAACGTTCTAGCCGCCCTCTGGCGGAGTTTCACTGTATTTGGTTATTTGAATTGAAGTGCACCAGCGGAATCTTCTGCCTTGGGGCCATTAGCTTTGCGGTTACCTGCCCTGGCCATTGACGTATATTTCAGGTAGTGTAGTTTCCTCATCGTGTTGTTGCTGTCCAGCACGGTGTGTAGTTTGACAGCTCCGTGTATCATTGGTTGTTGGCGCCAGTATCTTCTATGTTGTTCCGTTGAATTCCCTGTTGTGTCCTGGTCGGGTGAAGTGGAAGTTATCTTGGCGGGGGGTCCGTTGACTGTCTGTCGGTTGGGTTTTCATCGGATTGTGAATGGTTGGCCCGACTGCCTGTTTCACCTAAGCGAGCGTTAGTGTTTGAATTACAGGCCGACCCTCGAACATGTGGGCGCCCTTGTGTCGACTGCCTTATTTTTCTTTAATTTGTTGTTGTTGGTACTTGTATGGCTTTTAACCGGTTCTGTGTTTTAAATTAGAGTTGTTTTACCCTTAAGGCCTTCAGCACAGTATAAGTACTGTTTCACATAAGCCCTTTCGCATTTAAAAAAAGTTGAATTTTTAGGTCTTTGACCTTCAGCCGATTTGAATTTAACTTGTTTACTTCAGCCTAACTAAAGAACTGTTTTAAGATAAGGCTTGCTTATTAAATTTCTGATTATGCTTGCGTTTTAAGTTATTGGCCTTCAGGCGTTTTTAAATTAAAGTGGATTTCAGCCGGTAATTAAGTCCCAAAGATGAAAGCTGTGTGTTTAAAAATTTTTTTTTGGGCTCTTGTAATATATGGTCAAATAACAAAGTTGTATGTTCGAGTGTAACTGACAGCCCTCCATTTTGGCCCCCTTCCACAATTTATTTTATGTGTGCTGTCCTGCGGGTTAAGTACGGCATTTGACTGGTAGCAGCGCGTGGTTTCGATCCACGGACCTCTGGGTTATTATGGGCCCAGCATGCTTCCACAGCATTAGAGCAGACATCACCTTCTGTTCTTAAGCTTCTGGTAGCTCTTTGGTTCTCAGCTTCTAATAGTTCCTTCAACTACGTCGTCTTGTGGGGCTTATCTCGCTGCTTTCTTCGGTTTGCCATTTTGCTTGCACTATGGTATACAACGCATCCTAGCGGCAAAACTAACAAAACCGGAATCGCGAAATTTCACTTGCATACCCAGAAAGGGTCACCATAAAATTAAGTGATGGTGTCTGTGCGAGACATTACGGTAACTGTGTCGGGCTAGAAACTTTCCGACCGCCCCTTGTGATTTATACTACATTAATTTGTGTAATTTATACGGAATGAACTTCCTTGTAAGAGTCTACGAGGTGCGACAATAAAGCAATGAGACTGACTTTCTTTGAAAGATGTGGCAACCCTGCAGACTTGCGTGGGCACAATATCTTTGACCTTGGTCTATAAGATGCTTCTGCTCCAAGCGCAACATCGATGCAACAGTTCAGTCGTGGAGTTGTGCGGTAATAAGTTAACACGTGTTTGGGTCTCTCGTCACGAAAATGGAACCACACAATATTGTGCAAAGGTACGCCATTTCTTTTTGCGTTAAATTGGAGGAAAACGCGACGACAACTTACGGTAAGCTTCAGAAAGCTTTTGGAGAGGAGTTTATGTCAAGAGCGCAAGATTTTCGTTGGCATAAAATGTTCAGTGAAGGCAGAGCGAATGTTGAAGATAAAAACCGCAGTGGTCGACCATCAACCTCACGGACGGATGTCAACTTGGCCAGGGTGCGTGAACTCGTACGATCTGATCGAAGATTATCCTTGGAAATGATGGCACAAGAACTGAACATCAATCGAGAAACGGTTCGTCTAATAATAACTGAAGATCTTGGTATGAGAAAGATTTGTGCAAAAATGGTCACCAAAAATCTCACACCACAACAGCGGGAAACACAGAAAAATGTGGCAGCCGATCTGTTAGAGAAAACGGAAATCAATCCACAATTGTTGAACCGTGTTATCACTGGTGATAAATGCTGGTTTTTTTTCAGTACGCAATGGTGCTCAAAGGGATCACCCACACCAAAAAAAAGCTTGCATGTCAAAGTCAAAAGTGAAATGCATTCTCGTGTACTTCTTTGATTCCAAGGGAATTTTTCATAAAGAGTGGGTGCCTCCTGAACAAACAGTTAACCAATATTACTACAAAGAAATTTTTGAAAGACTTCGTAAAAGAGTTCTTCGTGCCCGTGCCAACACTGCTGATAAATGGAATCTGCATCACGATAATGTGCTATCCCATACTGCTGTCAGTACAGCAATTTTTAACCTCAAAGCAAATTTCAGTACTACCACAGCCACCTTATTCACCAGATATCGCTACGTGCTACTGTTTTCTATTTCCGAGAGAAAACAATGGTCAAGGGACACCATTTTCAAACAAGATATCGAAAAAGCTGTGACGAGGGTCTTGGAGGATATTACAGAAGATGAGTTCCAGAAATGTTACCATCAATGGCAGAAGCTCTGGAAAGAGTGTGTGCAATCAGAAGGGAACTACTTTGAAGGAGACAACACTCAACTTGAAACTTCCTGTCAAATTAAAACTGTGTGCCGGACCGAGACTCGAACTCGGGACCTTTGCCTCCTTTCAGGAGTGCTAGTTCTGCAAAGTTCGCAGGAGAGCGTCCGTAAAGTTTGGAAGGTAGGAGACGAGGTACTGGCAGAGGTAAAGCTTTGAGGACGGGGCATGAGTCGTGCTTGGGTAGCTCAGTTGGTAGAGCACTTGCCCGCGATAGGCAAAGTTAACGAGTCTCGGTCCAGCTCACAGTGTTAATATGCCAGGAAGTTTCATATCAGCGCACACCCCGCTGCAGAGTGAAAATCTCATTCTGGCAATACTAAACTTCACTAAAACTGTAAGCAACATTTTTTTTCCACATCAGTCTCTTACTTTATTGTCGCACCTCGTATAATGACCACAGGAGCCGAAGTCGACCGCGCTTTAAATAAAACTGCTGCTGGTTCTGGAATTGTGTTCAAAGAGGAGAGATAAATTAGCGTGACCATTTGGCGTACACAAAGTACACAGGACCTCGACGAGATTACCAGAGCCGACTGTGGACAGCTCGTGGACGAGCACGTGGGACGAATCGTCAGTCGGTGGCGGGGCGGGCAGCGTGGGCCCTCGGGGGAAATCAGCCAGCCAGCCGGCAAACATTTTACTGCTGCAATGAAACCACGCGCGCGGAGGCTCCATGTAAGACCGGCCTATCTTCCGAGACCTTCGCACGGTCGGCCGGGGGAATGGCTCTCCTGGGCTCCTGATGAACAACGGCGAACATTGAAAAGTCTTCTGCTTTGCAAACTCGGCGCTGTCCGTAACAGCGTCGTCCGTGAGAGCCTTCTGTATTCTTCTTTGGGAAATTACTGTACTAGAGAACAGGTCGGGAAGAAGAACCGGCAATGTGTAGTTTTTTGTGCTCTTCTGTTTGTGTATTCAGAGTGGTCCATTGATCGTGACTGGGCCAAATATCTCACGAAATAAGCTTCAAATGAAAAAACTACAAAGAACGAAACTTGTCTACCTTGAAGGGGGAAACCAGATGGCGTTATGGTTGACCCGCTGCGTGGCGCTGCCATAGGTCAAACGGATATCAACTGCATTTTTAAAAAATAGGAACCCCAATGTTTTATTACATATTCGTGTAGTACAAATATGAATGTTTTAGTTGAACCACTTTTTTCGCTTTGTGTTAGATGTCGCTGTAATGGTCACAAACGTATAAGTACGTGGTATCACGTAACATTCCGCCAGTGCGGACGGTATTTGCTTCGTGATACATTACCCGTTTACCAATTGCGGAAAAGGTCGATATCGTGTTGGTGTATGGCTATTGTGATCAAAATGACCAACGGGCGTGTGTTATATTTGCTGCTCGGTATCCTGGACGACATCATCCAAGTGACCGGACCGTTCGCCGGATAGTTATTTGAGGAAACAGGAACTGTTCAGCCACATGTGAAACGTCAGCCACGATATGCAACAAATGATGATGCCCCAGTAGGTGTTCTAGCTGCTGTCGCGGTTAATCCGCACATCAGTAGCAGAGAAATTGCGCGAGAATCGGGAATCTCAAAAACGTCGGTGTTGAGAATGCTACATCAACACCTGTACCATATTTCTATGCACCAGGAATTGCATGGCGACGACTTTGAACGTCGTGTACTATTCTGCCACTGGGCACAAGAGAAATTACGGGACGATGACAGATTTTTTGCACGCGTTCTATTTAGCGACGAAGCGTCGTTCGCCAACAGCGGTTACGTAAACCGGCATAATACGCACTATTGGGCAACGGAGAATCTACTATGGCTGCGACAAGTGGAACATCAGCGACGTTGGCGGGTTAATGTATGGTGCGGCATTACGGGAGGAAGGATAATTGCCCCACCTCCCCCCATTTTATCGATGGCAATCTAAATGCTGCAATGTATGCTGATTTCCTACGTAATGTTCTACCGATGTTATTACAATATGTTTCACTGCATGACAGAATGGCGATGTACTTCCAACATGACGGATGTCCAGCACATAGCTAGGCGTGCGGTTGAAGCGGTATTGAATAGCATATTTCATGACAGGTGGATTGGTCGTCGAAGCACCATACCATGGCCCGCGCGTTCACCGGATCTGACGTCCCCAGATTTCTTTCTGTGGGGAAAGTTGAAGGATATTTGCTATTATGATCCACTGACAACGCCTGACAACATGCGTCAGCGCATTGTCAATGCATGTGCGAACATTACGGAAGGCGAACTAATTGCAGTTCAGAGGAATGTC
Source organism: Schistocerca piceifrons (assembly GCF_021461385.2). NCBI lineage: Eukaryota > Metazoa > Arthropoda > Insecta > Orthoptera > Acrididae > Schistocerca > Schistocerca piceifrons. The sequence goes on along the minus strand of NC_060147.1, from coordinate 95,098,455 downwards.
GTTACACGTATTGCCAAATGCATTGAGGTTGACGGACATCATTTTGAGCATTTATTGCATTAATGTGGTATTTACAGGTAATCACGCTGTAACATCATGCGTTCTCAGAAATGATAAGTTCACAAAGGTACATGTATCACATTGGAACAACCGAAATAAAGTGTTCAAACGTACCTACGTTCTTTATTTTAATTTAAAAAACCTACCTGTTACCAACTGTTCGTCTAAAATTGTGAGCTATATGTTTGTGACTATTACAGCGCCATCTGTCACAAAGCGAAAAATGTGGTCCAACTAAAACATTGATATTTCTTTATGTACTACATGAATATGTAATAAAAATGGGGTTCGTATTAAAAAAAAAACGCAGTTGATATCCGTTTGACCTATGGCAGCGCCATCTAGCAGGCCAGCCATAGCGCGATCTGGTTTCCCCCTTCAAGCTAGACAAGTTTCGTTCTTTGTGGTTTTGTTGTTTGGCGCTTATTTTGTGAGATATTGGGCCCAGTCATGATCAATGGACCACCCGGTATAGTCAGGACGGTTGAAACCTGGACCTTTTTTGTAATTTTCTCAAATATGTGCTGTATGGAAGTATAGTTTGTAAACAATTGCGGTTGTAACAGGTGAAATGCCTGGTCTAACAGGACAGAGCGGATTAGGTTGTGGAAATTGGCCAAAATAAGTTGCTGTCAGTTGCACTCAACATACAAACTTCCTTTATCAACACACAATATTACAACAAGGACGCAAAACACTCAAAACTTTAATCGACCTCCATTGATTAACTTTAGATCAGCTGAAGGCTACACCCAAAATACAAGACACAAGGCCTAAGAAAGAAATTGAAATACAAGGTTCTTCTGGAGGTTTCACCCAAAAATATTTTCTAAATCGTCAGTCTAAACAAGCTGAAGGCCTTAGCAATTTAATTATGTTTCTCTTAAATTTTTCAAAAATATCAGTTAACAATAATACAGCAGTTTTAAGATATAAATCATGATATTCACCAAGATTTTTAATTTTTCCAAAACAAATTTTGCATGTTCATAATGTTCATCACTTATATCACAATCGTTTAATTCACTATAAAATTTATCTTTTGTTGGTAATTGTGTTTCTTCAAATTTTTCCAAGAATCCATGTAATCATATGGGTAAACACCTTTTCTAATTACTAAGTTAAACAATTTGGGAGAAACATACTTTTTAATATATTTTTATTGATTTTTCTTTAAATTTGACGAAAGTTTATTGAGTGAAGAAGCCATAAATCTAAATGTATCAACAAATCTAATTTTTAATTTTTTCTATGTTTACCAAAACTAATATATTTATTTTCATTATTTGGTATTAGTTTTATTTCTTTATCATCATAACCAAGTTCTTTTACAAAAAGATGAGAATCATAACCAGATAAATTATGTAAATAAATAGTGCAAAATCAAGTAGTTCTGGTTTTAAATTACAATTATTACATAACGGAGCAATATATTTTCCAGTAAAATGATCATGATGATGTACTTTCTTATTCTTTTTTGTATAAGGACATTTACATAGTGTACAAATTGTAGATTTATGATACATTTTATATTCATCAAGTGTAAGTGGTTTCATTTCTTCAATTTCAGAATAAATTCTTCCAATTTCTTCAACTTCCTGTTTTATCCATTCTATAAATTTTTTATGACAATTTGGTCCTCTATAAACAACAGGATCTTCATAATTTCCATATATATATTTAATATGATAACAAAATCCACTTGGTTCATGTATTTGATATTTCATTGTATATGGTGTTTCTGAATTTGGTTCACAGTTATCCATTTTTAAAAGTAAACTCTCAAAATCAGCATAAATAACAAATGGAACTTTTTGTGTAAATTGATATTTTTAAAAGATACACATTCTCCTTCACCTGGCATTTCAACTTTTAATGGTTCATTAGTTAAACCGTTTGTTGTATGATTATCTAATTTTTCCTTACTATTAAAATGTAGTAAATATAAATCACAGATAAATTTTACTTCAGTATGTTTAGTCATTTGACTTGATACAAATCTAGATAAATTTTTATATAACAATAACGTAAATTACTATCTTTCTTGAAATCAAGTAGATTTACATGAATGAGATTTTCACTCTGCAGCGGAGTGTGCGCTGATATGAAACTTCCTGGCAGATTAAAACTGTGTGCCCGACCGAGACTCGAACTCGGGACCTTTGCCTTTCGCGGGCAAGTGCTCTACCAACTGAGCTACCGAAGCACGACTCACGCCCAGTACTCACAGCTTTACTTCTGCCAGTACCTCGCCTCCTACCTTCCAAACTTAACAGAAGCTCTCCTGCGAACCTGAAGGAGAGCTTCTGTTAAGTTTGGAAGGTAGGAGGCGAGGTACTGGCAGAAGTAAAGCTGTGAGTACCGGGCGTGAGTCGTGCTTCGGTAGCTCAGTTGGTAGAGCACTTGCCCGCGAAAGGCAAAGGTCCCGAGTTCGAGTCTCGGTCGGGCACACAGTTTTAATCTGCCAGGAAGTTTCATAGATTTACATGTTTTTCCTTTTTACATTTTGCAATTTTTAATGGATACACTTGATAAATTGCATCTTCATCATCAAATGAATAAACATTAATAGATACATTAATTATATTTTCTATTTTTGGAATATGATCAATTAGTACAGGAAATTCAATATTTTCAAGCTTTCATCAAGATCAAGACCAACATTTTTGTATTTTGTTATTCATCATCTACAGGAAACAAAGCTGATTTTATAGACCACAAAAACAGTTTTGATCATTATTTTCTACATCAACACACATTTTTTATTTTTAATATTATCTGGTAAATCAATATAAGATGATCCTCTTAGTGGAACATATTTGTTAATTGGAAACCGATTATTCTATTTAATGACCATCCAGATCCCTGTGCTTGAGAATTAGATATATTTTCTAAAATATTTCTTTTACCATATTTGACTTTTTTATTAAAATCTTTTTCTGTTAAAGTAGTATAGTTGGGTGTTTGTTTTCCAAATTCTTGAACTTTTTCATTTATTTCACGTGTTTTTAGTTTATATTCACAATATAAATTAAAATTTATCTTTACACCATGATGTACTTCCAAATAGTCTTCAACAATTTTTAAAAAAATTGGTTTTTACAGCCTTTAAGAAATGCTTAGGAACAAGTACAGCTGTGTTATTTTCTGAATTTATAGTTTGTAATCTGTTTCCAAATGCCTTTTCAACTAAGTAATCTTTAATTGTTTTTCTATTTTTTGGTTTTACAAATATAATTGTAGAAATGGAAATATTCCTTTTAATGGTTTATCTTCTTTAGTGAGAAAAACATCATAAATATTATAAAATGGTAACTTTTTCCAAAGATATTCACTAAATTCAGCTTTATTATTTTTAATAATTTTTGTTTGATTATCATTTACTTCTTCAGCGACAGCTGTTGCAGTCTTGGAACAGTGTTCAGGTATATAAATATTAACAACATTTTTGTAATTATTACTTACTTCAGTTATATGATTTTTACTTACTTCAGCAACATTATTTGTATCATTTTCAGTTGTATTATTTTTAACAATATTTGTATTATTTTCAGTTGTATTATTTCTAAAAATATTTGGAGGATTGCTAATAATAACTCTAATGAAATGAGCTTTACATAAATTTGAATATCCTTGTAAATTATTTGTTCTACAAAATTCACGAAGTCTTACAACAGGAAATTGTTGTAGTTGATTAGCCAGTTATTCTAGTTGAGCAGCAATGTTACTTTCCATTTTGCTCTTCTATTTATTACAAAAAATTTATTAAATTGGAAAAAATATTTTTTTAATAAAATGATAATTATTTAATAGATGAGGATTATTATTTAATAAGTAATTAATCAAAAAGAGAATTAGTTTATTAGTTAGTTTAACAATCAATTAGTTTTTAAACAAGTAGTTTATTATTTAATTTAAGAATCAATTAGTTTGCTCTTGTATTTAATAAAGAAACTAATATTATTGCTTCATTTAAACGTAATCCGGAATTTGGTGGACCAATAATTTATGAACCAAAATATCCTGTAAATGTTCCTGTTTTTAATACAACTCAGGATTTAGAAGTTACTATAAGTGATGAAAATGATAATTTAACTGACTTTAATGGTGCTACTGTAACAGTTGTTTTAAAAATATCTTAGTCGCAGACTACAGTCTGCTTTGCTGATGCTAATAACTTTTTTCCTTAATAAACAAGTAACTGCTAAAACAATCTTAGACTGTGTCATGAATAGAAATGAAGTTTTTCCTCAAGAAATGCAGAATATTAATCCGCCAAATAATTTTCTTAAAGCATATGATGCATTTCTTGATTTTAAAAGAATGACTTTACTAAAATCAGATATTGATATTAGTCTGTTTAGCTTTATAAATAATTATCCAATTTGTGTAATCAATATGACATGCAGAAAGAATGTTGTAGCTACACAGAAAACTACTATGTAACTTTGTGCAACTTTTAATGATAAAATTCCAAATGATACACTTGCTTATGTAATTATGTATGATAAAAAGAATCTTACATATGATGCACAACATAGATTACTTACTGGAAATTTTTAATTATTAACATTTGCTTCTATATAAATGAATGAGAAACTTAAAAAATTTATAAAAGTGTTACCTTCTTGCTTATATACATTTCTGATACAGAAATGTATCAGAATTCCATTATCTCCAAAAATAAAAAAGTTATAGTAAAAACGAATTTTCATAGTCTTGAGATTAAACAGAAAATCAGAAGTCCAAAAGTGCTGAGTCATGGTAGATACATATTGCATGTATGAAACTGTACCTCATTTTATATGTATCTAACTGTACTTAGAGAGACATCTGTGAGCATTAGTCTGAACTAACTGGATTCTAACTTCTGTCAACATATGGCACTGAAGTACATTCCATTTACTTTAATGTAGGAACATACTTTACTTTAGATGTAATTTTCTCTATTTTTGTTTTTAATTTTGTCGTTTAAAATCGCTTTCATCAATTGTTCATGCTTGTTCTCCAATTTTAAAATGGAATAATGTTAAGAAAATAATGAATTTGATCCTGAAATAAATTGAAAAAGTTGATTTTCAGAAGATACTTTGTTAGTAGAACTCCAACTACATATACATTCTTTGAGCTCCTTTACTTCAGCCAAACTTCACACATTCATTGATCAATGAGAGTGTGCACATCAAAGGTCATTATGACGTATTTGTGTGAAGAGTACTAGCCATTTGGCTAAAATACCCAACACACTCACCTCTGTACTTAATAACAGCGCAAATAAAAGAAGCGGTTCTGTTAATTCAGAACTTAGTCTTCGTGTAGCTCTGTGTACATAGGGTCAGAGGAATCTGATACACAGAAAATGTGTGTAGGACAATGTGTTGGATGTTTTACACTTTTTGAAAATCAATAAAAATTTTAATATAATTTACTTTTGTTAATTAATACATTTATTTACGTTCACGATGTAAAATTTACTTTTCTCATTAATTTTATTTAAATGGACAACACTAAGCATCAGCTAAAGCAGACTTTAGGCTACGCCAAGCCACAATTAAGACTGTGTAGTGAATGTATGATTACAGAAAGTATTGAGGAATTTCGTAAGGATAAATGTCGAACAGGTGGACATAGATATGTATGCAAAGAATGCATATTGAGAAATCAGAAAAATTAAGTTACTTGCGAGTGTGGCAGAATTGTAAATAAGTGTCATCTCAAATAACATTTACAAACAACTACTTATAAAAATGTTATTGCTGCTCAGAAAGAAAGAATTAGGATAGTCATGGGTAAAGAATAGATTTCTAATATTCACGTTTTAATTTCTTACGTTCACCTAGGGAAATGTATGAAAAATAAGTGATTTTTATTCTAATTATTAATATATTATTATTGTATATTATATCAGAATTATTAATTATTAGGTACAATGGATAGTAGGATACTTTTGTTGTTCTGGATCATTAGATCAGTCTTATGGAAAATAAAAAATTGTGAGTGTTAACGAGTAATTTTTTGTTTTTATAAGATTGATCTAGTGGTCCAGATCATACAAAATTATCCTATTGTGGGTCTTCCCCATCCTTTATCCACTTAGTAGGCTCATAGTTCTTCGAACACGATTTACAATCTGCCTAAACTTTGCCTATAAACCCTCTACGTCAATGTTACAGGAATTAAGTTACGGCAGTTCAGTGTCTAAGTGAGATGGTAATAACTTTATCTGCTCTGTCTAGCAGAAACACACTCCTAGCCTTTTTGACAGATTTATTAACTTTCGTAATCGTTGCTGTAATGACATCATGATCGCTAATCGCCGTTTCTGTACTGGCATTATCTATAAGGTCTGGCCTATTTGTAGCTACAAAGTAAGATATTCCCACTGCTTGTGGGCTGCCGAGCTAGCTGCTCAAGACGCTTTTGAGAAAACGTGTTCAAAAGTATTCCGCATGACTGTCTTTCTGTACCCCTCTCAATGAACCCATAGACATCCCAGTCTGCATTTGGCAGGTTAAAGTCGCCTCCAACTAGTATCGCGTGATCTGGGTATTTAAGCGCTTAGCCGCAGCCTAGGGGATGTTTCCAGAATGATATTATCACTCTGTAGCGGAGTGTGTGTTCATATGAAACTTCCTGGCAGATTAAAACTATGTGCCGGACAGAGACTCGAACTCGTGACCTTTGCCTTTCGAAATCTCATACTGGAAACATTCCCCAGGCTGTGACTAAGCCATGTCCCCGCAATATCCTTTCCTCCAGGAGTGCTAGTTCTGCAAGGTTCGCAGGAGAGCATCTGCGAAGTTTGGAAAGTAGGTGACGAGATACTGGCAGAATTGAAGCTGTGTGGACGAGTCGTGAGTCGTGCTTGGGTAGCTCGGATGGTAGAGCACTTGCCCGCCAAAGCCAAGGATCCCGAGTTCGAGTCTCGGTCCGGCACACAGTTTTAATCTGCCAGGAAGTTTCAAGACTGACTTCATTAAAAATTCGTCGGGACAAGCCTCTGAGGATCCACAGGTACTGGTAGACCACCGTGTCTGCCTCAGCCGATAGGTGCTATGGTTGCCGAGATGGAGGGTCATTTGGCCAGGACACCGCTTTCCCGGCTATTGTAAGTTTTCGCAGCCGAAGCCGTTACCTCTCAGGTAAGTAACTCCTCAATGATCTTCACAAGGGCTGAGTACACGCCGCTATCCAACAGCGCTCGGCAGACGCGGATGGTCACCCATCCCAGTGATAGCCAAGCCCAACAAAGCTTAGCTTCAGTCATCTGAGGGGAACTGGTGTTACCACTGCAGCGAGGCCGTTGGCCGTTAAGACTGACACATTCCTTACACACAGGTAAATTTTTATTACGAATAAAAGTAATTGGATTTCTGTAATTTATTAACTCATATTTGATGCATATACGGCATTTTTTCTCTGAGACAGCGTATTTTAATAGATAATTCGTCAGATTCACTAGCTGCGACATAGTCGCATAGTTCGACGTTGCCATGACGGCTGTATAACATTAGGGCATGGGATAGAACAGTTCTGAAGATGGTCATTACTGACTGAAACCGGTCATCGTCAAAGGAATTGTGACCAAAGACTGGAATTTAAAAAAAAAATTGAAATGGTCAATTCGTTATATTTTTGCTGTTTCAATAACTAAAGAATTTGTCACATGGTCCACGTCCTTATATCGTATTCCACTAAATTGGTCACCTATTTAAAATAAAAAGCCTTAAAGTAAGGTTGGTTGGTTGTTTGGAGGAAGAGACCAAACATCTAGGTCATCGGTCTCGTCGGATTAGGGAAGGACGGGGAAGGAAGTCGGCCGTGCCCTTTCAGAGGAACCATCCCGGCATTTGCCTGGAGCGGTTTAGGGAAATCGCGGAAAACCTAAATCAGGATGGCCGGACGCGGGATTGAACCGTCGTCCTCCCGAATGCGAGTCCAGTGTGCAAACCACTACGCCACCTCGCTCGGTTTTAAAGTAAGTTTGAGAGCACAAGTACCAGATGCGAAAATACAAGTCCCTTAAAATTTCATTCGGTGCTTTTTTCGAGCGGTTCTAGGCGCTTCAGTCCGGAACCGCGCTGCTGCTACGGTCGCAGGTTCGATTCCTGTCTCGGGCATGGGTGTGTGTGCTGTCCTTAGGTTAGTTAGGTTTAAGTAGTTCTATGTCTAGGGGACTGATGACCTCAAATGTAAAGTCCCGTAGTGGTTAGAGCCATTTCCGGTGCATTTTTAACCGCGATGAAGCGCTGCTTCGCTGAAATGACGTCAGAATACAATACGCGGACTCGCAGCTGGGACAGCGACCTGGGGAGGTTTGCGCGTGCGCAGTTCTCTCTGACACGGTTACTACGCCACGCCGCGCGGTTACCGAAAACGCCCGCAGCAGAAACGCCCTCGGGCGGCATGACGTCAATCCTGACGATACCAGGACTAAATACAGTCTGGCAGGCGATGGAAAAGTTAATTGTCTTCATCTCGCCAGATTGTCGTGCATAAAACAGAACCGATGTCGAATGCGTGGTGCCGCGGTTGCTGTAATTTCGTTCGGGACTGTGACGATTTGCGCTTGTAGCCCTACGCGGGAGATGAGCCAGCCTCGGCGGAAGATTCATTCCGACCTGGCCGTGCGATTAACCGTCGCCGCGCTATCGAATATCGATGTGGCGCTATCTCCGGGCGCGGCGCATGCGCAATGGCGGCGGGTCATTAGCGGGGCTAAGCGGGCGTCTGTTGAGAGCGGCCAATGCCGAGCAGACAATTGCCGGCCGTCACCTGTTGCTGTAGTGGATTCGCAGAGACGCCAGGGAAGAATTCACCCGAGAGGGGTACATGTTCTTGCTGCTGTCGTGCTCTTCAGCCCAAACACCGCCGGACTGATGTAGCTACGCGACAGTGCAAGCTTCGTGCACTTCAAATACCTACATGGGGTGGACGAAAACATTGGAACGCCACAAACACAGCACATTACCGTGCCTAATACAGTGCAGGAAACCAAATGATATTCAAAACAGCTTCCAGTCATCGCCGAACGGTGTGGGCGTGCGGTTCTAGGCGCTTCAGTCTGGAACCGCGTGACTGCTACGGTCGCCGGTTCGAATCCTGCCTCGGGAATGGATGTGTGTGATGTCCTTAGGTTAGTTAGGTTTAAGTAGTTCTAAGTTCTAGGCGACTGATGACCTCAGAAGTTAAGTCGCATAGTGCTCAAAGCCACTTGACCCATACAAATACTTTCAGAAACGACTTCCTGACACCTAAATCTATACTCGATGTTACCAAATTTCTCTTCTTCAGAAACGCTTTCCTTGCCATTGCCAGTCGATGCAAATAACAATTCCTTCGGCTTTTTCTCAGTGCTTGTAAGTTTCAGAGTGAAACACAGATCAATACACTCCTGGAAATTGAAATAAGAACACCGTGAATTCATTGTCCCAGGAAGGGGAAACTTTATTGACACATTCCTGGGGTCAGATACATCACATGATCACACTGACAGAACCACAGGCACATAGACACAGGCAACAGAGCATGCACAATGTCGGCACTAGTACAGTGTATATCCACCTTTCGCAGCAATGCAGGCTGCTTTTCTCCCATGGAGACGATCGTAGAGATGCTGGATGTAGTCCTGTGGAACGGCTTGCCATGCCATTTCCACCTGGCGCCTCAGTTGGACCAGCGTTCGTGCTGGACGTGCAGACCGCGTGAGACGACGCTTCATCCAGTCCCAAACATGCTCAATGGGGGTCAGATCCGGAGATCTTGCTGGCCAGGGTAGTTGACTTACACCTTCTAGAGCACGTTGGGTGGCACGGGATACATGCGGACGTGCATTGTCCTGTTGGAACAGCAAGTTCCCTTGCCGGTCTAGGAATGGTAGAACGATGGGTTCGATGACGGTTTGGATGTACCGTGCACTATACAGTGTCCCCTCGACGATCACCAGTGGTGTACGGCCAGTGTAGGAGATCGCTCCCCACACCATGATGCCGGGTGTTGGCCCTGTGTGCCTCAGTCGTATGCAGTCCTGATTGTGGCGCTCATCTGCACGGCGCCAAACACGCATACGACCATCATTGGCACCAAGGCAGAAGCGACTCTCATCGCTGAAGACGACACGTCTCCATTCGTCCCTCTATTCACGCCTGTCGCGACACCACTGGAGGCGGGCTGCACGATGTTGGGGCGTGAGCGGAAGACGGCCTAACGGTGTGCGGGACCGTAGCCCAGCTTCATGGAGACGGTTGCGAATGGTCCTCGCCGATACCCCAGGAGCAACAGTGTCCCTAATTTGCTGGGAAGTGGCGGTGCGGTCCCCTACGGCACTGCGTAGGATCCTACGGTCTTGGCGTGCATCCGTGCGTCGCTGCGGTCCGGTCCCGGGTCCACGGGCACGTGCACCTTCCGCCGACCACTGGCGACAACATCGATGTACTGTGGAGACCTCACGCCCCACGTGTTGAGCAATTCGGCGGTACGTCCACCCGGCCTCCCGCATGCCCACTATACGCCCTCGCTCAAAGTCCGTCAACTGCACATACGGTTCACGTCCACGCTGTCGCGGCATGCTACCTGTGTTAAAGACTGCGATGGAGCTCCGTATGCCACGGCAAACTGGCTGACACTGACGGCGGCGGTGCACAAATGCTGCGCAGCTAGCGCCATTCGACGGCCAACACCGCGGTTCCTGGTGTGTCCGCTGTGCCGTGCGTGTGATCATTGCTTGTACAGCCCTCTCGCAGTGTCCGGAGCAAGTATGGTGGGTCTGACACACCGGTGTCAATGTGTTCTTTTTTCCATTTCCAGGAGTGTACAATAAAACGTCAACAGACTCCTAGCTAATTGCACACATACAGTGAAGCAATGTCCTTACTTATTGAAAGAAAACATTTAAAATACAAGTATTTACATATAATTTTAAAAAATTATATATCGGTAGCAGGTGCCATACATTCTGCATTGTCGGTGTTACATGGTGTTGCGTCGTTGCGTGCTTGCGTGCAACGCACTCTGCCATCCGAGGACGTGTAAATGGCTTTTTTCACCCCGGTAATTCGAATTAGCCGTCACTCGAACGTTGTCGGCTGGCTACGCACATACGGGGTAATGAGCCATTGACCCTGCAGCAGGTTGAACGTCCGCTCAGTTTAAAAGCACCGGTTTAATTTTAAAACGTGCGTTAGGTCACGATTCTGCACTGGCTGGCTGAGCACCGTTTGGGAAGAATGTACCAACACCCACGGTAGAGTCTAACGTCAAATTTGGGCTGGTAAATGTACTTGCACAACAATGATCAGTCAAAACAAACGACCACGGCTTAATAGCCTGTTGAGTAGTCTTCGAAAAAGAAATCAGCGGTAATTGTGGGTGGGGCGATTTGGACAACTTTGTGGTAGGTTTACACAGGTATGTGGCGCCAGATGTCTATGACGAGTCACCCAATTTTCGAAGATGACGCAGTGGTTGTGTCCGGGGGCTGATGTAGCTCCCGACAGTGTCCTACATGTCTTCAGTGTGATGGACGAATTTGGTGACCAAGACAGCAACATGAGTTCACTATCCTGCTTCATTGTAGCACGACGCTGACCTTGTTACAAGCGCAGTTATCCTACCATCGTCAAAGACATCATCCATGAAGAGATGTAGTTGGTCCGCAATTACATTCACGCCGTCCATAGCTGTCATGACACTTTCGAATTTTACCACAGGTGCCACGGAGTTTCACTGCGAAGACTGCACTCTTGACAGCCAAACGCTTTTCATTCAGGATCTCTCTGTCTATAGCACTGCGCTTTGTTGTACACTGAAGAGCCAAAGAAACTGGTACACCTGCCTAATATACACTACTGGCCATTAAAATTGCTACACCACGAAGATGACGTGCTACAGACGCGAAATTTAACCGACGGGAAGAAGATGCTGTGATATCCAAATGATTAGCTTTTCACAGCATTCACACAAGGTTGGCGCCGGTGGCGACACCTACAACGTGCTCACATGAGGAAGGTTTCCAACCGATTTCTCACACACAAACAGCAGTTGACCGGCGTTGCCTTGTGAAACGTTGTTGTGATGCCTCGTGTAAGGAGGAGAAATGCGTACCATCACGTTTCCGACTTTGATAAAGGTCGGACTGTAGCCTATCGCGATTGCGGTTTATCGTATCGCGACATTGCTCCTCGCGTTGGTCAGATCCAATGACTGTTAGCAGAATATGGAATCGGTGGGTTCAGGAGGGTAATACGGAACGCCGTGCTGGATCCCAACGGCCTCGTATGACTAGCAGTCGAGATGACAGGCATCTTATTTGCATGGCTGGAACGGATCGTGCAGCCACGTCTCGATCCCTGAGTCAACATAGGCGGACGTTTGCAAGACAACAACCATCTGCACGAACAGTTCGACGACCTTTGCAGCAGCACGGACTATCAGCTCGGAGACCACGGCTGCGGTTACCCTTGACGCTGCATCACAGACAGGAGCGCCTGCGATGGTGTACTCAACAACGAACCTGGGTCCACTAATGGCAAAACATTTTTTCAGATGAATCCAGGTTCTGTTTACAGCATCGTGATGGTTGCATCCGTGTTTGGTGACATCGCAGTGAACGCACATTGGAAGCGTGTATTCGTCATCGCCATACTCGCGTATTACCCGGCGTGATGGTATGGGGTGCCATTGGTTACACGTGTCGGTCACCTCTTGTTCGCATTGACGGCGCTTTGAACAGTGGACGTTACATTTCAAATGTGTTATGACCCGTGGCTCAACCCTTCATTCGATCCCTGCGAAACCCTACATTTCAGCAGGATAATGCACGACCGCATGTGGCAGGTCCTGTACGGGCCTTTCTGGATACAGATGATGTTCGACTGCTGCCCTGGCCAGCACATTCTCCAGATCTCTCACCAGCTGGAAACGTCTGGTCAATGGTGGCCGAGCAACTGGCTCGTCACAATACACCAGTCACTACTATGGATGAACTGTGGTATCGTGTTGAAGCTGCATGGGCAGCTGTAACTGTACACGCCATCCAAGCTCCGACTCAATGCCCAGGCGTATCAAGGCCGTTATTACGGCCAGAGGTGGTTGTTCTGGGTACTGTTTTGTCAGGATCTATGCACCCAAATTGTGTGAACATGTAATCGCATGTCAGTTCTAGTATAATGTATTTGTCCAATGAATACCCGTTTATCATCTGTATTTCGTCTTGGTGTAGCAATTTTAATGGCCAGTAGTGTAGTATAGGGCTCCCGCGAGCACGCAGAAGTGCCGCAACATCACCTAGCATGGACTCGACTAATGTCTGAAGGAGTGGTGGAGGGAACTGTCGCCATGAATCCTGTAGGGCTGTCCATAAATCTGTAAGAGGTGGTGGAGATCTCTTCTGAACAGCACGTTGCAGAGTCATCAAAGATATGTTCAATAATGTTCATGTCTGTGGTGTTTGGTAGCCAGTGTTGCTGGAGACACTCTGGACGTGGAGAGTGTCGCATTGTCCTGCTGAAATTGCCCAAGTCTCTCGTAATGCACAGTGGACATGGATGGATGCTGGTAATCACGCAGGACGCTTACATAGGTGTCACCTGGCAGAGCCGTATCTAGACATATCAGGGGTCCCACATTGCTCCAACTGCACGCACCGCACACCATTAGAGAACCTCCACCAGCTTGAACTGTCCCCTGCTGTCATGCAGGGTTCATAGATTGATGAAGTTGTCTCTATACCCCTACACATCCATCCGCTCGATGCCATTTGAAACGACACTCGTCCGACGGAGCAACATGTTTCCGTCATAAACTGTCCAATGTCGGTGTTGACGGGCCCAGGCGACACGTAAAGTTTTGTGTCGTGCAGTCATCAAGGGTACACGAGTGGGCCTTCGACTCGGAAAGCCTATAGCGATGATGTTTCGTTGAACGGTTCGCATACAGACACTTGTTGATGGCCCAGCACTGAAATCTGCAGCAATTTGCCGAAGGGTTGCACTTGTCTTACGTTGAACGATTCTCTTCAGTCGTCGTTGGTCCCGTTATTGCAGGAACTTTTTCCCGCCGCACCGACGTCGAAGATGTGTTGTTTTACCGGATTTCTGATATTCACGGTACACTCGCGAATTGGTCTTTCGGGAAAATATCCTCTTCATTGCTAGCTCGGAGATGCTGTGTCCCAACACTCGAGCTCCGACTATAACACCACGTTCAAACTGACTTAAACTTGATAACCTGCCATTGTAGCAGCAGTAACAACTGCACCAGATACTTGTTGTCCTATATAGGCTTTGCCATCCGCACCGCCGTATTCGGCCTATTTATATATCTTTGTATTTGAATACGCATGTCTATATCAGTTTCTTTGGCGCTTCATTGTAGCTCCCAATAGTATGTAGTTCCATCGGATTCACTCGGGCTAATTTGGTAGCCAAAACATCAGCGAGAGTTCACAATTATGCTGGTCTTGTGACGCGCAGTTATCTTGATACGAGATACCATCGCTATTGTCGAAGACGTCATGCAGCCGGCCGTTGTGACAGAGCGGTTCTAGGTGCTTCGGTCTGGAACCGCGCTGCTGCTACAGTGGCTGGTTCGAATCCTGCCTCGGGCATGGATGTGTGTGATGTCCTTAGGTTTTTTTTTTTTATCATCAGTCTACTGACTGTTTTGATGCGGCCCGCCACGAATTCCTTTCCTGTGCTAACCTCTTCATCTCAGAGTAGCACTTGCAACCTACGTCCTCAGTTATTTGCTTGACGTATTCCAATCTCTGTCTTCCTCTACAGTTTTTGCCCTCTACAGCTCCCTCTAGTACCATGGAAGTAATTCCCTCATGTCTTCGCAGATGTCCTATCATCCTGTCCCTTCTCCTTATCAGTGTTTTCCACATATTCCTTTCCTCTCCGATTCTGCGTAGAACCTCCTCGATCCTCACCTTATCAGTCCACCTAATTTTCAACATAGCGCCACATCTCAAATGCTTCGATTCTCTTCTGTTCCGGTTTTCCCACAGTCCATGTTTCACTACCATACAATGCTGTACTCCAGACGTACATCTTCAGAAATTTCTTCCTCAAATTAAGGCCGGTATTTGATATTAGTAGACTTCTCTTGGCCAGAAATGCCTTTTTTGCCATAGCGAGTCTGCTTTTGATGTCCTCCTTGCTCCGTCCGTCATTGGTTATTTTACTGACTGGGTAGCAGAATTCCTTAACTTCATTGACTTCGTGACCATCGATCCTGATGTTACGTTTCTCGCTGTTCTCATTTCTACTACTTCTCATTACCTTCGTCTTTCTCCGATTTACTCTCAAACCATACTGTGTACTCATTAGACTGTCCATTCCGTTCAGCATATCATTTAATTCTTCTTCACTTTCACTCAGGATAGCAATGTCATCAGCGAATCGTATCATTGATATCCTTTCACCTTGTATTTTAATTCCACTCCTGAACCTTTCTTTTATTTCCATCATTGCTTCCTCTATGTACAGATTGAAGAGTAGGGGCGAAAGGCTACCCTTCTTAATACGAGCACTTCGTTCTTGATCGTCCACTCTTATTATTCCCTCTTGGTTGTTGTACATATTGTATATGACCCGTCTCTCCCTATAGCTTACCCCTACTTTTTTCAGAATCTCGAACAACTTGCACCATTTTATATTGTCGAACGCTTTTTCCAGGTCGACAAATCCTATGAAAGTGTCCTGATTTTTCTTTAGTCTTGCTTCCATTATTAGCCGTAACGTCAGAATTGCCTCTCTCTTTCCTAAAGCCAAACTGATCGTCACCTAGCGCATTCTCAATTTTCTTTCCATTCTTCTGTATATTATTCTTGTATGCAGTTTCGATGCATGAGCTGTTCAGCTGATTGTGCTATATTTCTCGCACTTTTTCAGCTCTTGCCGTCTTCGGAATTGTGTGGATGATGCTTTTCCGAAAGTCAGATGGTATGTCGCCAGACTCATATATTCTACACACCAACGTGGATAGTCGTTTTGTTGCCACTTTCCCCAACGATTTTAGAAATTCTGATGGAATGTTATCTATCCCTTCTGCCTTATTTGACCGTAAGTCCTCCAAAGCTCTTTTAAATTACGATTCTAATACTGGATCCCCTATCTCTTCGAAATCGACTCCTGTTTCTTCTCCTATCACATCAGACAAATCTTCACACTCACAGAGGCTTTCAAGGTATTCTTTCCACCTATCTGCTCTCTCCTCTGCATTTAACAGTGGAATTTCCGTTGCACTCTTAATGTTACCACCGTTGCTTTTAATGTCTCCAAAGGTTGTTTTGACTTTCCTGTATGCTGAGTCTGTCCTTCCGACAGTCATATCTTTTTCGATGTCTTCACATTTTTCCTGCAGCCATTTCGTCTTAGCTTCCCTGCACTTCCTATTTATTTCATTCCTCAGCGACTTGTATTTCTGTATTCCTGATTTTCCCGGAACATGTTTGTACTTCCTCCTTTCATCAATCAACTGAAGTATTTCTTCCGTTACCCATGGTTTCTTCGCAGCTACCTTCTTTGTACCTATGTCTGCTTTCCCAACTTCTGTGATGGCCCTTTTTAGAGATGTCCATTCCTCTTCAACTTTACTGCCTACTGCGCTAGTCCTTATTGCTGTATCTATAGCGTTAGAGAACTTCAGACGTATCTCGTCATTCCTTAGTACTTCCGTATCCCACTTCTTTGCGTATTGATTCTTCCTGACTAATGTCTTGAACTTCAGCCTACTCTTCATCACTACTATATTGTGATCTGAATCTATATCTGCTCCTGGGTACGCCTTACAGTTCAGTATCTGATTTCGGAATCTCTGTCTGACCATGATGTAATCTAATTGAAATCTTCCCGTATCTCCCGGCCTTTTCCAAGTATACCTCCTCCTCTTGTGATTCTTGAACAGGGTATTCACTATTACTAGCTGAAACTTGTTACAGAACTCAATTAGTCTTTCTCCTCTTTCATTCCTTGTCCCAAGCCCATATTCTCCTGTAACCTTTTCTTCTACTCCTTCCCCTACAACTGCATTCCAGTCACCCATGACTATTAGATTTTCGTCCCCCTTTACATACTGCATTACCCTTTCAATATCCTCATACACTTTCTCTATCTGTTCATCTTCAGCTTGCGACGTCGGCATGTATACCTGAACTATCGTTGTCGGTGTTGGTCTGCTGTCGATTCTGATTAGAACAACCCGGTCACTGAACTGTTCACAGTAACACACCCTCTGCCCTACCTTCCTATTCATAACGAATCCTACACCTGTTATACCATTTTCTGCTGCTGTTGATATTACCCGATACTCATGTGACGAGAAATCCTTGTCTTCCTTCCACTTCACTTCACTGACCCCTACTATATCTAGATTGAGCCTTTGCATTTCCCTTTTCAGATTTTCTAGTTTCCCTACCACGTTCAAGCTTCTGACATTCCCGATCCGTAGAACGTTATCCTTTCGTTGATTATTCAGTCTTTTTTTCATAAAAGACACCATCTTTGTGCCATCTGTGGAAGTAGCTCTTCAACACATGAGAAGTCGAATTGGTGAAGCTGTCGGTTCAATAAACAGGAATCTCTTGATTCGTGAGTGGGATGAAATGGACTACCGTTTCGATGTTCCTCGAGCAACGCATGGTGCCCGTGTTGAGTGGATGGTGTAGTGTCTGTGCGAACATACAACTTTCAACTTTCCTGTATCCAGTGACATGCACAATATGTTTCTTTCATAGTTTGTCATCAGTAAACAACTGAAATTTGTTCTTTCATTTTGAATCACCTTGTATCTACACAAAATTATGCACACACATCAAAAAAAGTTTTGCATCACCCCGGTTCCCACAACTCCTGTAGATAGACTTTGATTGTGGATATTGTATAATAGACACAGTCCCTTTGTTCAGAAATATGACTAAAACCGCCGAAAGATGTAGACAACCACGCATGAGCAGCGCCAATTAGACGGAGGTGGTCCGACAGCCGATCAGTTCCAGTCACTCCAACAACAGAGAGGAGGTACACGGCTCGTGTTGTCTGTAGTTCAATCGTGCCTAGACAGTCAATACCACAATTCGATCGCGTCCTCATTATTAATTTGTGACAGGAAGGGCACTCAACAAGGGATGTGTCCAGGCGTCTCGGAGTGAACCAAAGCGATGTTGTTCGGACATGGAGGAGATACAGAGAGACAGGAACTGTCTATGAGATGCCTCGCTCAGGCCGCTCAAGGGCTAGTACTGCAGTGGATGACCGCTACCTACGGATTATGGCTCGGAGGAACCCTGCTTTGCGTGCAGCCACAGGACGTCGTGTTACGACTCAAACTGTGCGCTATAGGCTGCATGATGCACAACTTCACTCCCAACGTCGATAGCGAGGTCCATCTTTTCAACCACGACACCATGCAGCACAGTACGGATGGGCCCAACACATGCCAAATGGACCGCTTAGGATTGGCATCATGTGTTCTTCACCGATGAGTATCGCATATGCCTTCAACCAGACAATCGTCAGAGACGTGTTTGGAGGCAACCATGTCAGGCTGAACGCTTTAGAAAGACTGTTCAGCGAGTGCAGCAAGGTGGAGGTTGCCTGCTGTTATTGGGTGGTATTATGTGGAGCCGACGTACGCCGCTGGTGGTCACAGAAGGCGCCGTAACGGCTGTACAATACGTGAATGCCATCCTCCGACCGATAGTGCAACCATATCGGCAGCATATTGGCCACGCATTCGTCTTAATGGACGACAATTCGCGCCCGCATCGTGCACATGTTGTGAATGACTTCCTTCAGGATAACGAGATCGCTCGACTAGAGTTGCCTTCATGTTCTCCAGACATTGACCGTATCGAACATGCTTGCTATTGATTCAAAATGGCCGTTTATGGACGACGCGACCCAGCAACCATTCTGAGGTATCTACACCGAATCGCCGTTGAGGAGTGGGACAATCTGAATCAACAGCGCCTTGATGACCTTGTGGATAGTATGCTATGACGAAGACAGGCTTGCATGAATGCAAGAGGACGTGATAATGGGTCTGGACCACCACCTCTGAAGGTGTCGCTGTATGCAATGCGTGGTTTTCATGAGCAATAAAAAGAGCGGGTATGATGTTTATGTTGATCTCTCTTCTGGAACTCTTTTTTATGCATGTATTTCGATGACATGTGACGTCTATCGTGCCGATCGCTATGGTCGAGCGGTTCTAGGCGCTTCAGTCCGGAGCCGCGCTGCTGCTACGGTCGCAGGTTCGAATCCTCCCTCGGACATGGATGTGTGTGATGACTTTAGGTTAGTTAGGTTTAAGTACTAAGTCTAGGGTACTGATGAGCTCAGACGTTTAGTCCCATAGTGGTTAGAGCCATTTTTGATATCTGTATTCTTCGGAAAGCAAACTTGTCCATTCACTCATAACAATAATGTTCAGTGTACTGTTCAGCACTCCACATTAAGGTTGCCTTTAGCAGAAAAGGGGTGCACAATGGTGCAACTAAAATTTTTGATGAGTTACCCACGAATATAGAATGTCTGACAGAAAACAAAATTTGAAAATAAACTAAAAAGTTTCTACATGACAACTCGTCTAATTCCGCAGTTGAATTCAGGTATTCTGAAGTGTGTGAAGTGTTGGGTAGCGCTTACTAACTGTATGTTTCTTTATAAATATTCAGCACGTAGCCACATTTACAAATTAGTTCGCGATGTGAATGTAAAATGAGGCGCTCCACATCATTACGATTTATCGTGCAACATCACCCCTGGAACATGAAACTAACTGTACGGTTTTGTGTGGGGGTCGTTTTTTCGGCAGAGTTAGCTGTGTGTTAACAGTGACGCAATACAGTACTGTACTTAGGTCTACTGACGAAGAGGTGTGTGGTAGACACATCGTGTGTAGTCACACTGAAAGAAGTGGAAGACTGCGACAAAGACGCTATGTTTTTTCCGCAGCGACGTAATCACATAGCAAGACTTTTGCATCTTTTCACAGGCTAGTACGCGAAAGCAGATCCTGTGTTCTCTGTTGTAGACTTTTGTTCATTGCTTATTGCGGGCGTTTTCATAATTGTGCAAGATTTTTCATGCAACCGAAGGTACGAGCGAACTTCCAAAAGTAAGTTATACGTTGTTAAGGCAGGACAAGTGACTTCATTTCTCACCATAGCCATCAAGACTTTAAATAACTGCCCGAACGTTCTACGAGTCGTTCAGATCCTCTCCGATAAAGATCAGCTCGTTGGTCACGGAGCCATTCGGGTACTGCTGTGTGAGCGTCCACATCGCTGGAAAATCTCTTACCCGCAGATGTTCTTCCTCGGCTGATTGGATATTGCCATCTGCGATCGATATGGATAGCCTTCCTTCTCGATCAACATCTCCCACACCTGTGCGGCTTTGGTCATATTGTTAGCACCATTTCACTGAGGCTGAACGGTCGCGGCATCACGTGAGGAACCGAGGAGCCACCAGACATACCGAACCTAAAAAAATCTGAGGCTGACCTTAACACAAGCCGAAACTGTTAATAATAAACAGATGTTGTTGTGATCTCGACTGGTGTTTGAATGCAAATTAGCACCAGGTCTCTAAGTTTCATAGACAGTGTTGACTAAATTTATGGTCTGAATTTGGTCCATATACCGCCAGAATTTCACGGTGAATACGTGCGCAATTTAGACATTTTTCTCGCGAGAATCGTACTGTCCCGAGAACTGGCGTACATTTCCAGTAGCTGCTCCATTTCGCTCGTACTCTAACGACCTGTTATCCGTACGGCAGCAGAACAGTATGTGCGGGAAAACCGGAACATGAACTCTCCATACAGCATTCTCTATACGCAGTGGTCTTAGTTTGGAAAGACTAACTCACTTTCCAAAAGTTGGGAGGAGGTTGGGTTGTTTTGGGGCAGGAGACCAGACAGCGAGGTCATCGGTCTCATCGGATTAGGGAAGGACAGGGAAAGAAGTCGGCCGTGCCCTTTCAAAGGAACCGTCCCGGTACTTGCCTGGAGCGATGTAGGGAAATCACGGAAAACCCTAAATCTGGATGGCCGGATGCGGGATTGAACCATCGTCCTCCCGAATGCTAGTCCAGTGTGCTAACCATTGCGCCAGCTTGCTCGGTTTTTCCGAAGTCACTGCGTATTAGGTTGGTGCGTAAGTTGGTGGCGATTTTGTTTGACCCGTCGGTATACCGGTTGCTATGGGTTTATTAAGCGATTGTCATTAATATTTGTAGTTCCCTGTCGCTGTCTGAGTTCACACGGTGTCATTTTTTTTCCTTTAGAGGTAGTTGGTGCTGCTGTGGACTAGAAAATGGAGTGTCAAGTGAAGAAATCGCAACATTTCCGAGGTATTCTTTTGTTTGAGTTCAGTAGAGGGGTGACAGCAGCGGAGGCAGCCAGAAAAATGTAGTGTATGGAAATAATAACATTGGACACATCACGGAAAGAAAATGGTTTTGTCGTTGTGAGTAGGATCGATTTGACATTAGTGATTCACCACTTTTAGGAAGACCTTCGGGGTTTGGTGAAGATCGTTAAAACTCATTAACCCATAATGGTTCCACGTCAGTATACTCGAGAAGTGACAAATCTGATGAACTGTGATCGTTTCGCCATCGTGTGACATTTGCATACAATTGAGACAGATTCAAAAATAGACTATGGAGGGTACCTCGTTCCCCAAGCCAAAATCACAGAAATCAGCGAGTGGTCATATGTGTACCTCTGTGAAACGCCTGGTTATATCGGCAGGACAGAACAGGTAGTTAGAATTGTGGAAAGGGTCCAAAAATGAGCGGCTGTCAGTTACACTCGAACACATATAACTTCATTTAGTTGCCCAAACATTGCAGCGCAAATTTCCGAGCTTAACTATCGACTGTATATGTCACTTAATCTTATGCCTTAAGGGCATAACCTCTTTAATTTTTTAAAATGGCAGAAGGCCGATGATTTAAAATACAAACTACAATGAATTTTCGAAAGGCACAAGGCCCAAAGCTCTATAATAAGAAACATTTAAATGAGGCTGAAGGCCCAAACATTGCAAGACTTGACAAGTAAGGAACTTTCAATTTTAAAGCGGCTGAAGGCCCATCATTTAAAACCCAACTAAAAGCATACAAATTCAAACCAGCGGCTATGAGCCACTAAAATACACAATCAAACACCAATAAGAAAAGGCAGTACAGCCAGCGGCGATTAGTTTTCGGGGGTCGGTCTGCACTTCAAATATTAAGGTTCGCTTAAGGGAGACAGGTAGTCGACCCAACTATATCCGATCCGCCGGCAACCGAAGCAATAAACAGTCAACGGTCGCACTGACAAGACGACGTGCTTTCCACCCGATCAATAGACAAGGAACTCCAAAGCCAAAACGTAAAAGGCATAGCCGCGCAGAACCAAGTATGCATAATCTGTCAAAACAACACACACGTATTGGACAGCGACAACACGGTGAGGAAAGGACACTGCCTGAATTTTACGTCAGCGGCCATGGCAGGTAACCGGAACGCTAACGGCCACGAGGCAGAAAATGCCGCTGGTGCACTTCAAATAACGAAAATACGGTTAAATTCCACCGGATGGTGGCCAAACTTTCGCCAACTCGAACACTCGCTGTTGCTCACGGGAATACCCCCAACACCCAAACATGAAAACCAACGGCACAATATGAACAGACTGGCTTCGGTAATTAAATCACCACTCAACTTTGATGTCCTGGGTCGGTGAGCCACGAACCTCGTAGCAATCGGAACAGCCCCCACACACTCCGACACTGCGTAGAGACCGCCAGCGGGCTCGGCCCACTGCGGCGCTGGGAGATTTCCTGGCTGATCCACACCAACCGACCGACTGCTGCACACCGGCTAGCCGGAAACTGTGAGCACCAGACCAAAGATAGTACAAAGTGCGAATATCGACACATACCGCTGCTGCGACACGTAGAAAGAGGAAGAACCACGACATAACCGCAATAACTGAGGGAAATCAAACGCAGAGTAACAGTCAAGGTTTAAACCAACGCATAACCCGGGGCCAGCCCAGCTCACTCTGCTTGTTCGTCGTAAATTGACTCGTGAACAACAGAAATCATTTCTATGCTGTATCGTTATTGGTTACGAGAAATGGTGTCTTTATACTAACGTGAGGAAAACAAGGAATGGTTGAGCCCAAAAAAAGGCAGCAGCACCCCTTAAAAAGACCTCCGCGCACCTACAAAAGGTAACGTTTTGTATCTCGTGGAACAGCGATGGTGTGGTGTACTACGAATTGCTTCCCCGAAGCGCAACCATTTGCTGTGAACATCCGAGACGTCTTCCAGACACAGTCTAAGAACAACGACCTTCAGACTACGTGAACTAATTCCACTCCACGATAACGCCCGCACGCATTCTGCACGACTGACAAAAAAACGCTATACGGTAGTTGGGCTGGCAGATCTCGGATCCGCCTTAGTTGATTTTGCGCTCTCTGTCGAACAACCTTAAAGTAATTTCGTTTCCGGATGAAAGTGGACTCCGAGCTGTGGTGTCACCGCCAAACACCACACTTGCCTTTAAATCGGCCGCGGTCCGGTAGTATACGTCGGACCCGCGTGTCGCCACTATCAGTGATTGCAGACCGAGCGCCGCCACACGGCAGGTCTAGAGAGACGTCCTAGCACTCGCCCCACTTGTACAGCCGACTTTGCTAGCGATGGTTCACTGACAAATTACGCTCTCATTTGCCGAGACGATAGTTAGCATAGCCTTCAGCTACGTCATTTGATACGACCTAGCAAGGCGTCATTATCATTTGCTATTTATCTTGTGATGCATGTACCGTCAGACCGATGTTCACCAATTATGGATTAAAGTTAAGTATTCCCGCAGCTACGTACGTTCTTTGCTACTATAACTTCCTTTACCTGTTCCAGACCTCACGCCAGCCTGCGTAAGCTTAAACGCGTGCCTTTCGGCTACCCGTCATTGTGGATTGGCTGTCTTGCCAGTCCACAACACGAGCATGGCTCTACGAGTCCTTCGCCTCAAAACCACATGATCTCTACTGCCGCGGAATAGAAAAGTTAACCCATCGTTGGCAGACTGTTGTAAACAGTGAAGGAGAATTTGTTATTGATGACTAAAGGCTCCTTTGTGTGCGTGTGCGTCCAGGCCACAAAGGATGCTACGCCATATTGATAGGTGAGCTCATACTGCCAAGTTCTTTGTAAATTCGACTCGATTTGTTACTCACTGTAATAACATCACATACCTGTATGAGCCGTGCGTGGCTCGTGTTCGTGCCATACCAAATTTGACACCCTGTTTTTACTGTACTACTGTTGTGGATTGGCAGGAGGGCCAACCCACGCAGTTTAGAGGAAGCCGAAAGGCACGCGTTTTAGCTCACGCATGCTGGCGTGAGGTCTGGAACAGGACAAGGAATTTAAACTAGAAAGAAAAGGATGTAGCTAGTGGAATACTTAACTTTAATCCATTAATGTTGAACGTAGCTCTTGTCTGTACATTATTTACAATATCAATAGCAACTGATAATGGCGCCTTGCTAGGTCGTAGCAAATGACGTAGCTGAAGGCTATGCTAACTATCGTCTCGGCAAATGAGAGCGTAATTTGTCAGTGAACCATCGCTAGCAAAGTCGGTTGTACAACTGGGGCGAGTGCTAGGAAGTCTCTCTAGACCTGCCGTGTGGCGGCGCTCGGTCTGCAATCACTGATAGTGGCGACACGCGGGTCTGTCGTATACTAGCGAACCGCGGCCGATTTAAAGGCTACCACCTAGCAAATGTGGTGTCTGGCGGTGACACCACAACTACCACCTCGTTATGTTAATTTATGTTTATCGATATAAGCCCTGGCGTATTATATTTGCTGACTGCTGTTACTTCTCGGTTGTCGTGCGTTCTGAGCTAGTTCGGATCTGCCAGTGAGTTGGGAGGCGCTAGCAGTGCAGTTCGGACCTGGCAGTGTTTAACGCGGCAGAAGTTCAGTCGGGGTGCGGCTGCAGTGAGGTCCAGAGAGCCATGACTCGCCCGACGGTTGCCGATACATATCACTTGAGTCAGGACCACCTTGGTTGGTCGTCGGTCGGTCGTCGGTCGGTCGTCTTGTCGGACGACGTGTATGTTGGACGGCGATCGCTTACGGGTTGCCTGCATGTGCCGACTCGTGATTCTTTCTTGTTATTGCACAGTCGCTGCCGTTAATGTTGTCTAGTCCTTCGCTCAAGTGTTTGTGAAACTGTGTGTAGCTTGTGATGTCTCCGTGCTGATGTGTGGCAGTCGGTCGGTTGGTGTGGATCAGCTGGCGGTCTCTACGCACTGTCGGAGTGTGTGGGAGCTGTTCCGATTGCTACTGGGTTCGTGGCTCACCGACCCAGGACTTCAAAGCTGAGTGGTGATTTAATTACCGAAGCCAGTCTGTTCACATTGTGCCGTTTGTTTTCATGGTTGGCTGTTAGGAGGTAAGGGGGGGGGGGGGGGGGTTATTCCCGTGAGCTACAGAGAGTTGGCGAAAGTCTGGCTACCATCCGGTGGAGTTGAACTGTATTTTGGTTATTTGAAGTCCGAGTGCACCAGCGGAATTTTCTGCCTTGTGGCCGTTAGCATTCCGGTTACCTGCCCTGGCCGCTGACGTAAAATTCAGACAGTGTCCTTTCCTCACCGAGTTGTCGCTGTCGAACACGTGTGCGTAGTTTTGACAGCTTATGCATGCCGACTGCCTGTCTCCCCTAAGCGGTCGTTAATATTTCAAGTGCAGACCGACCCCCGGAAACTTCTGAGCGCCCTTGGCTGTACTGCCTTTTCTTATTGGTGTTTAATTGTCTGTTTTAATGGCTCATAGCCGATGGTTTGAATTTGTATGCTTTTAGTTTAGTTTTAAATAATGGGCCTTCAGCCGTTTTGAAAGTAAAAGTCCTTATTGTTAAGTCTCACATTGTTTGGGCCTTCAGCCTCCTTATATAAAATTGTTTATGGGTAAAGCTTTGGGCCTTCTGCCTTTGAAAATTTATTGTAGTTGTGTTTTTAAATCATGGGCCTTCAGTCGTTTTAAAAATTAAAGAGGTTGTGCCCTTAAGCCATAAGATTGTGTGACATATTCAGTCGATAGTTAAGGTAGGAAATTTGCGTTGTAATGTTTGGGCAACTAAATAAAGTTGTATGTTTCCAGAATGAGATTTTCACTCTGCAGCGGAGTGTGCGCTGATATGAAACTTCCTGGCAGATTAAAACTGTGTGCCCGACCGAGACTCGAACTTATTTTTTTTTTGTAGCGATATATATTTATTTAAATATTTTAACAACGATACTTTAAAAAAAAAGACATTTTATTCTATTAATCTATTATCCTAGTGATGGTTAATATTATTATCATTTTATGTTTTCGTTTTTATATTTTCCTTTTTCGTTTTTCTCTTATTGTTTGTTCCTTAAACCCTTTTACATGGCCATTTGTCGTTTTTTTTTTTTTTGCGGGGGGTAGACATTGCAGGACAGGCATAACAGTTTATATTTGGCATCGTTGCATTGATTTGAGTTTGTTTCTGTATGTGATGCACTTGTGATGCCACAGGCACATTGTGTATTTTGGTTTGATCTCTTCCTCTAGTTACACTGTTTAGTGGGACAGTATGAAGGAACGTCACCATGATAGGTGGAGCAGAAATGGAAGAAACTTTTTTTTTTTTTGCATATACTACAGAATATACCTAATTGAAGAAGAGAGAAAATTTTGTCATATTACATAAGAGAAGCAGAAAGGATAGTGTGAGTAATCAATAGAATTTTATAGGCACAAAGTAAAGGAAATAAAAATATCTAATAATAATGAGTAGTTGGCACTTTCCACTAAGGAGCACTTTGTGTCACTGATTCCACTAGGAAGAAACACTTTACACTACTATACTTCACTATTTGATGCGAGAAGAGAAAGCACTTTATCTTTTGTGTTGCACTTGTTCGCTATCACGGCACAC
This sequence comes from Schistocerca piceifrons, assembly GCF_021461385.2. Taxonomy (NCBI): domain Eukaryota; kingdom Metazoa; phylum Arthropoda; class Insecta; order Orthoptera; family Acrididae; genus Schistocerca; species Schistocerca piceifrons. The sequence continues at coordinate 95,071,405 of NC_060147.1, read as the reverse complement.
GTTATTCTTGTGGTGAGTGTGGTTAGGTGGCTGGTGGTGGTGCTGAGGTCACAGGCTGGGGAGGACTCTGGCGATTGCTGTCTGCAGTGGAATCTGCAGGAAGTTTTTGAACTTCTCGTGGTATCGCCTGTGCTGCTGGGCCGTCTTGTTCTCTTCCCAGAGGTCCATCAGGAAGGCCAGCCGGTCGGTCTGCCTCCGCGCTACGATGGCGTGTGCCGTCATGGCGATGATCCAGAGAGTCGCCAGTCGCTTGGGTCGTGGAAATGGGTTGCAGTCTGGGGCGGTGATTGCTTCCACTGTGATGCTTCCCGGCGCTGTTCTATTGATGTGGGCCACCATCTGCTGGCACGCTTCCCAGATGTTGATGGCATTCCTGCACGTGAATCGGTGCTCGAGGGTGACGGTCATGCCACATACGCCACACTTGTCACTTGCGACGAGTTTTATCTCCGCCAGTCTTTGGTTGGTTGGTACCATTCTGTTAATTATTTTGTACCATGTCTCCTTCGCATGTTTAGGCAACACGTTTTCCGAGACGTTCCCCCATATTTGTTTCCAATTGTATTGCGGGAGTTTTTGTTCAATTTTGTTTTTTGCCGGCTTCCCCCTGAGGGCCCAGTATATTCTCTTGGCTGTTCTGTGGCGGGGGTTCGCCACGGTGTCCAGAACGCAACTTTTGTTGGCGTAGTGCAGCCTGACGTGTCGCATTCTGCAGGGAATGTGTCTCGTGTCGACCGGCGCTTCTTTTGATGCGGGCTTGTATCTTCCAATTATCTTGGCTGTGACGCTGGCAGGGTTTTTGTCCTGGATGGCGAGCGTTCGTTTCAGTAGAAGGGCTGCACATTTGGTCTTTATATCAACTAGACCTAGTCCCCCTTCTTTTGTTGGCAGCGAGCACGTTGCTTGCGCCACTTTGAATATATTTCGACGCCACAACAGGTAGTACACTGCGCTCGTTAGTGCTCGCGCAATTTCTGTCGGGATGCTTAAGATTTGCGCCAGGTACCAAGCTTTCGACCGGATCGTCGTGTTTATCAGTTCTGTTTACTGGTGGATTGTTAGCTTCCGGTTCGCGTGCTGTCTGGAGAGACCTCTTATGGTGTGTAGCACGTCCCTCCAGTTGTATGCGGCCATTCTAAGTGGTCAATACTGTATTTATATTCCAAGAACTTTATGGCTTTCTGCTATTTTATACCACTGGCTGTCTGGTTTGAGTCGTTGATTCCCTATCGGCAGTAGCACTGTTTTTCTGGAGTTGGTTTGGGCGCCTGACGCTTTTTGGAATGTATTCATGATGGTTTCTACTCTCCCAATATCTTCCTGGTCTTCAATAAAGATGCCTAGGTCGTCAGCGTAGTCTATACATGCTACTGCTTTGCCTCCTACGGAGAAGCCTCTGATGTCGTTTGTGAGTTTCCGCAGCAGCGGGTCCAGTGCGATAGCGAATAGAGCCATTGAGAATGGACAGCCTTGCCTCACGGATCTGTCCGGTTTTATCTGTTTTGTTTCCCGACTATTGATTATTACTGTCGATCTCGCAGTACTTAGTATCTTCTGGATGATTGCGATGAATTTTTGCCCAAACCCGAGTCTGTTTAGTGTCTCTACGAGATATTTGTGGTCGATCCTGTCGAAGGCTTTGTTGAAGTCCACCGAAATTATGGCACCTGCGCTTCTGGTGGTGGCTGCCTGTGCTATTATGTCCCTGTAGGTGCATGTGGCGTCAAATATATTTTTCCCTGGTACCGCACACGTTTGCCACGGACTGATGACTTTCCTCATCGCCGATTTCAGGTTGTTTGCGATGCATTTCGCTATTACTTTATAGTCGGCGTTGAGGAGCGTAATCGGACGAAACTCATCAATGCGGCGGGCGGCTCTCTTCTTAGGGATGAGTGTTATGGTCCCTTCGGTCAGCCCAGGTGGAATTTCCGCCCCATCGAGTATCTCGTTCACCATTTCCGTGAATTGCCCTCCTAGCACGTCCCAGTATGCGAGGTAGAACTCGAGCGGGATGCCGTCGGCGCCGGGTGCTCTTCCTCTTACGCTGGTCCTCATCGTTTCTTTGATGTCATCCACGTCGACATTTTCTGTCAGCAACGCCCTGTCTGCGTCTGTGACCACGCTCCTCGTCTGCTGGAGGATTTCAGCAGTTGCCGCGTCGTCTGTCGCTTCTCGACGGAACATGTCTCGGAGATAGTCCTCGATGTGTTTTGTTAACTCCGTTTTCGTCGTGAGCGTCTTTCCTTGCTTGTCCTGAAGCTCACTTACGCACTTTCCTGCGCCTCTCTCCCTTTCCCTATTTAGGTGGTGCATGGTGAGTGGCTCTTCAACCACATCGCCATATGTTTTACTTCTTGTGAGGACGCCTCCTATTTGCTGTTTCTTTATTTGAAGGAGTTTTGCCTTGATTCTCCTCACTCGCGGCAGGTATTGCTGGTCGTCTGCTGGTGCGTCGAGTGCGTCTTTCAGGCACTGCTGGTAGAACTCGGCCGTGGTTCGCCCCCAGAATGACTTCTCCGCGCTGTATCTTATCAACAGGCTGCGCATTGTCGGCTTCGCTCGTGCCAGCCACCACTCGGTCGTGCTGCTGTAGCGTGCGCGCTGTGCCAGGCATTCTTGCCACATTTCCACTATTTGCTTGCGCAGTTCCGCGTCCTGCAGGTGTTCCGTATTTAGCTTCCACGTGCTTCTTGTGCTGACGTTCTTTTCTTTTTGGAGATGCAGGCTGCATTCGTAGCTGCAGTGGTCCGAAAAGGTGTCAGGATAGACTTCGACGTGCGCTACATTTTTCGTTGCTGCTCTGCTGATATATATACGGTCCAGTCTGCTTTTACCATTTTTGTGGTGGTATGTAAATTCAGTGTGTGTTTGATGGAGAAGGCGCCACGAATCTTATATTTTCAGTCGTCGGATCAGTTCTTGCAGTTCTGGGCACATGTTTGCTACAGGTATTTGCTCTTCAGCTGCGGCGACACAGTTAAAATCTCCTCCAATGATGATGTTGTTATTGTTCTGCATCAGCAGTTCCGCTACTTCTTCATTATAGAAGGTGCTTCTTGCTCGCTTGTTGTCTGTGCCAGAAGGTGCGTATATGTTGATAAAGAGCATCTTTTCTATGCTTAGCGCTATCCCTCTGCCGCTTGACAACATTTTAGTCCCGCCAAAGTCGATCCCGTTCCGTACCATTATTGCCGTACCGCATTGGGATTCTGGGTCTATATTTCTGATTGCCGCATATCCTGGTATCTGGTTTATTTTAGTCGTAACCGCTTCTTGCAATAGTGCAACGTCTGTTCTTATATGGCGTAGGAAGTCCGCGAGGGCTCGAATTTTTAAAGATGTGCTCATTTCATTTATGTTAACTGTGACAACTTTATAGATTGTATTTGCCTGCCTGCTCATTTAGTTTATCACTCGGTGCTGTAGTCTGTGTCCATGCGGACATCTCTCTGGCTGTTTTCTCTTCGGTCCTGTGACGGAGTTGGAGCTGCGTCTTTTCTTGTTTTTCTTTGCGGGTTTGTTTACCATTTTCGTCGTTTGTGTCTGTTCGTCGTCTGTATTTTGTTGTCTTTTCGGTTTGTGACTGCTTCCCCTGGTGGAGGACTTTGCGGTGACGTCGTCGTTATGGTTGAGCTTTAAAACTTTTCTCAGGTGGTTACTCTTCTCCTTTATCCACTGCTCGCGCGTCTGCTCCACGGTCGGGGCGGCGCTCCCGCCCGCGGGCGTCGTCGCGTCGGTTTGCATATTTTCGGTGGCCTGCTCCTCTCGTAGTTCCTGCTGCACCTGTTGTGGTGGCGCGCGCTCGGTCATCGGCTGACCTTGCTGCTCCGCCTCGTCCGAGCTGGCGTCGCTAATCTGCCTTTTAGTGGTGGGCAGGAAATCGCGTATCTGTTAGAAATCACAGTGACTGAGAAGTCACAGATATCACAGTAGCAACTTTACAGAATCTAACTGCGATTTCAGTCACAGTTAGCAGTCGCAAATAGTATTTCACATTCAAAGACGTGAGCCATCTATTGGTCGAATTTAGCACTGCTTTCTGCGATTTCAGTGACAAGTCGCAACTAAGAGTCGCAAGTAGCAACTAAAAAGCGCAGTTAACATACTTTTCCTAGTGTCATCTGTTGACCGACGTACGTACTTCGTTATGAGAGCCTTGTGCCTCACGAGATCGATGTGCTGTGTGTGCATATGAAGGGCTTATTTCAATAGTGGTACAAGTCCATTTTTGTTAATTTTGAGATATAGAGTCGTAAAGTTAAATGAGCGCTGAAAAATCTGCAGTTGAGATACCAGAAATATTCAAGCATATGGCTTCTTGCTAGAGATGAACCTTTATTTATGTTTGTTTGGATCACTAATTTCAGAAGCGTTATAGACAGAAAAGTGTAGGTAATGGACTTGTACCACTATTGAAATAAGCCCTTCATATTATATGACGAAATGCACATTCAGCATCAGTTATGGTTGGTCAAATACTGCTGTGACTCTGAATGTATTATATTAATAAGAAGCAACATTGCCTTTTTCTCCTGAAAATATCAAGTAACGTAACAAATGTGTTTGATTCTGCTTCCAATATGACAGTTTTGGTTAATACTCCACATGCCTACAGGACTTTGCAATGTTAACACAGCAGAACTCAGACATCTGTATAAGTGTAGAGAAATGAAAACAGTCATATGAATGCCTCACTTTTGTTCCGACACAGTTCAAGACTCGGGAGAAAAGTTTTACACCTGGTGTTCTACATGGCAACTTCACACACAAGAACTTTTTGCCGACACTACTACCACCTACATAAGTAAGCTTTTCCTGTGTCACTTTCAAGTAATGCACTTAAGCTATTCCTGATTTAACTGGAAGATCTGTACTTCCCACTTTCATAACAACAGCCTCAAAATGCATATTGTAGACTTCGGGATATGTTACAGGTCAGTGTCACACCAAGATTGTGGAGAAAGGGGGGGGGGGGGGGCGGCACGTCTGTATCCAACAAGTGTTTACCAATAAATAAGTGGCGGAAAATTACGGGTATAGGACGGCTTAACATGTGGAAAATGAGATTTTTATTATTCACTCAATGTATTTAACATTTATTATTCCTTTAAAATCGCACAACAACTTCAATAAAACACTTTAATCAGTCGCACACTTATTTCATAATTATTTCACTTTTAAACTGCAAATCCTCTAAGAGCTGTCTTGAATCTTCACGAGTCTCTCTCAACAGCCTTGATGTGGATAGATATTTACAGCAACCAGTAATCAGTCAGAACTGCGTCTGCAAAAACACAAGGATTATTAAACAATTTTTGCTGTCACTAATTACTAGCAATATAATTGACAGAATAGATTGCTAATATTTGCTATATCACATTTGCTAATATTTGCTATATCACATTCGCAAGAACGATCTCACTGAAGTAATTAAGTCCATCAAAACGCTTAGAAACTAACCTCTCGTCCGACGAAAACGGTCTAAAGACTGGCAATTTCTTCAGATCTGTTGACAATGATATTTTGAATTATCTCTTTACTGAGTGACTGAAATGTAGTTCAGGTACTTACGAACATAACAATATGTTATAATTCATTTTCTAAACACGAACTATTACGGTACTGTGCGGCTACTTACATATTAATTACACTATTAATATTTTCACAGTTGTTTCTTTAATACAACATTAAAGCCAACGGAAGAATAAACGTAAAACATACTTACCAATGACAGGTTTGTTGAGATGCAATTTTCTGTGTGGACAGATGTAACTTTTTCATACGGTGGTACGTCGCAGAAAAGCGCAGGAGTCACAGAAATCGCAGAAGTAGCAGAAATCGCAGAAGTAGCAGAAGTCGCAGAAGTAGCAGAAATAGCAGTGGCGGAGGGATACGCGACTTAGGTTCCTTAACTGCGACTCTTAACTGCGACAAATCACAGTTAAGAATAACAGATACTGAAAAGTAGCATTCACAGAAATCACTGATATCGGAAAATCGCAGTTTAGCCCATCACTACTGCCTTTTATCTGCGTTTCCTGCCGGCTGGCCCGTAGCGGGGACAGGGACCGGTTCACCCTCGCCCGGGGGGGGGGGGGGGGGGGGGGGGGAGGGCTGCGCGGCCGCCGCCGTTGTCTCCGCCCCGGCTGGGCTGCCGCTGCCCGCGTTCTCCTGCTGTGGCGCGTCCGCGTCCTTAATCGGGGGAAATTCGGCAGCGAGATTTTGTGCTCTCCCAGCGTATGTATCTTCTCGGGGCAGCTGTAGTGGTCTTTTTCGCGGGCATTCATTTCTCATATGTCCTGTAGCGTGACAATGGAGCAGGTCTGCGGCTGTCCAGTATACGAAACGAAACACCTGTGCCCGCAAACGTTAATGAAAGACGGGATATGTTTCCTGAGGTCCATTTTTACCGTTCGGACGTCCGAGTCCACCTGTATTCGGTAAGCGCTCCCCCATTTTTCTCTTGTTAGTCCAAAAACATTCCCATAAAGCCTACAGCTCTTAATGATTTCTTCGTCCGGTACTTCAAACGGTAAATTGTAGATTTTGACGTTACGGATCCCGTAGCCAGAAGGCTGCATCTGAACGTTGCTTAGTGACCCATCTCTGTGTTTAAATTTCCAAGTTCCCCCATTTGTATTCACCAGTCTGTCAATTTCTGCGGGATTTCCTATTTTTATAAACAGAGCGTACAGAATAAAGTCCAACTGAATTCCAAGAATGTCCTCTATCGGCACTTTTACGTCATCGATTATCCAATTGTGGATGTCGAAAGCAGTCGGCTTCTCCAAATTCCTATCAAACGTGCACTGGATCGTGTCTTCACGATTGAGCGTCGCCATGATTTTCCGATTTTTAAACGTTAAAGGTACAAAGTTTTATACTCGCCAAGGCGAAGTAGCTGCAGCTCGGCGTCCACCTCAGGTGGCGGGCGCGGTGCGGGGTCGGTCTCGTGGCCGGCTACGGCGGGGCGGCCGGGAAATCCTCTGCTACCTGGGGCGCACAATAGCGAGCGGCACACGTGTTCACAGGCGGGCAGCCGGCCAAGTCCTTATTGTTAAGTCTTACATTGTTTGGGCCTTCAGCCTCCTTTTATAAAATTATGGATAAAGCTTTGGGCCTTCTGCCTTTGAAAATTTATTGTAGTTGTGTTTTTAAATCATGGGCCTTCAGTCGTTTTAAAAATAAAAGAGGTTGTGCCCTTAAGCCATAAGATTGTGTGACATATTCAGTCGATAGTAAAGGTAGGAAATTTGCGTTGTAATGTTTGGGCAACTAAATAAAGTTATATGTTTCCAGAATGAGATTTTCACTCTGCAGCAGAGTGTGCGCTGATATGAAACTCCCTGGCAGATTAAAACTGTGTGCCCGACCGAGACTCGAACTCGGGACCTTTGCCTTTCGCGGGCAAGTGCTCTACCAACTGAGCCACCGAAGCACGACTCACGCCCGGTACTCACAGCTTTACTTCAGCCAGTACCTCGTCTCCTACCTTCCAAACTTTACAGAAGGTAGGAGGCGAGATACTGGCAGAAGTAAAGCTGTGAGTACCGGGCGTGAGTCGTGCTTCGGTGGCTCAGTTGGTAGAGCACTTGCCCGCGAAAGGCAAAGGTCCCGAGTTCGAGTCTCGGTCGGGCACACAGTTTTAATCTGCCAGGAAGTTTCAAAGTTATATGTGTTCGAGTGGAACTGAGAGCCGCTCATTTTTGGCCCATTTCCACAATTCCAACTACCTGTTCTGTCCCGCAGATTTAACCAGGCGTATCAGCTCTCAACCAGTGACTCGTTTCCTTCGTCGTCCTCTTCTGGTGGCTTCACTTTCTTTCCGAGACTGCGTATTCTTTCATAGGTTTGCAGCTGGTGGTCCCACATAAGGCAGAAAAGCCCGTCACTTCCGCACTTCCTGCTTTTCTTTTTCTTTCTTTTTTTTTCTGAGCTGCACGTTGTATGTACAGTTTTCTAATTCGTGAGCCACTCTGGCGATTCCTCCGGAAGACTTGCTTTTCTCGTCGCTTATGGCCTGACCCATATGAAAAGACTCCTCAGAAAAGTGCTTCGTTGGGTTACGCGGCGACAGCTGTGTGTATCAGTGTCTACTGCTTTCCTATTCACAGAGGAACTTCACGGGCTTGTGGGGTATAGATGTATATGCACAGAGTGATTACAAAGTCCTGTTACATACTCATAGGCGGTGTCACTGTACTAATGTGAGATCGTGGCAGAGGACGGCTTTGAGATATTGTGACTATTGTTTATTCTTTATTCAGGAGTGTCTGTGTGTAAACCATCGTTTTCATAGCAGAATATGATTCTCCACCATGTACAATGTGAAACTCTCCTGAACATTTCTGGCGCGATATCAGAAATGCACTCAAACAGCATCCGTAAGTTCGTCAACTGTCTTGTAACGTCCGGCAGCAACCTTCTGTTGAATGAACCTCCAGAATTCAGTTTCGCAAGATCACGCGACTTCGGCGTTGCCACTCCAAAGATTCAGGCAACTGGGCAAAACCACGTCCAACACATTTATCAGGAGGTATGTTATTGAGACATTCTCTAATGGCAGTAGGATAATGCGCTGGGGTTTCATGCCATGCACGACCAACCAGACCCTGAACTTTGAGATGTGGAATACAACAATCACGTAACATGGTCAGATGCGCAATTCACAGTACCGTCGGAGAAATATGACACTGCCAAGTGGCTTGCAAACATTGCAGCACAGATCATGACACATGGTGGGTAGTGTTAAGGTTCTTCATAAGAATTTGGATTTTCTCTACGCAGAAATAAATGTTTCTCGCTTTTGCACTGCGATATATTGCAAACACTTTTTCTCTTGAAGGGAGAGTTGTAAAGACCTCCAGCATTCCGCCACAAGTCTAATAAAGTTTTTGCAGGTCATTACAATCTACTCGTTCACAAAAGGAACATTTAAATGCTTCTAACTTAAAATTATTCTTCAAATGTTTTTGTAATGTAGAGTATGGAACTCCGAATTCGTGTGACAGCTTGCGAATGAACTTTCCTGAGCGGGGCTTACGTTTAATACGGCCAGTAGCAAAGAGCTTTCTCTCCCACCGTAAAAGTGTTGGTTTTGGTGAGGACGGTTTCTTCAACCTTACAGTGAAATCACGTTGAATGTCTCTGATTTTTCCTCTATGGAGTCATTCGTGAACCAACGTGCTTATTACTACGAATTCTTCCATGATATAAGTGCACTCATTAACCATGATTTAGATGTACGCTCTGAGACAAAATAAGAAGACAAAAAAGCAAAAGAAACTATTCGATTCGGATGGAAATAGGTAGAGGTGATTTACATGTACAGACAAACACATGATTGCAATTTGAGGAAAAAATTACATGATTTATTCAAGCGAAGGAGCTTGACAAATTGAGCAAGTCAGTAACACGTTGATACACCTCTGGCCCTAACGCAAGCAGTTGTCGGCTTGGCATTGATTGACCGAGTTATTGGATGTCCTCCTGAGGGATACCGTGCAAAATTCTGTGCAACTGCCCTATTACGTGGAGAAAATCCCGGGCTGGTTAAAGATCCGACGAACTTGTTGGACAAAGTAGTGCTTGACCAGCATGAAGACAAGCAGTGGAAAATCTCGCCGTGCGCGGGCTGACATTATCTTGTTGTAATGTAAGTCAAGTATGGCTTGCCATGAGGGGAAGAATAAGGGTGTAGAATGTCGCTGACGTATTGCTCTGCTGTAAGGGTACGGCGGGCGACAACGAAAGGGGTCCTACTAAGAAAATAAATCGCACCCGGAGAGTCCGGTTGGGTTCGCACCACTGTCTGGGCGTCTACTGACACGTCCTCGTCGTGGAATCTCATTGCAGCGGAATTGTTTTCAGCAATGAGTTCCGCTTCGAATTTAGCCCCAATGATCAGTGGGGCGGCCACCAGACATTGGTGGGGTACCAACGTGACAACCGGCAGTGACGGTCTGCGGCACCATTTAATTTCATAGCACGACGCATTTGGTTGTCATCCACTGCGCCCTTAAAGCACAGCGATACATCAGCGAGAACGGCAGTTTATTTGCCCTTTATGGCTTACATTTCAGCAAGATGATGATCGCCCCTACACTGCTTGCCAAATTCTCTCCTCAATTGGGAATGTTCAGAGCATTATGGACAGGGACCTGCAAGCAGCTCGGGATTTTGACCACTGCTCGTGGTCTAGTTGCTAGCGTTGCTACATCTGGATCACGGGGTCCTGGTTTCGATTCCCAGCCAGGTTGGGGATTTTCTTTGCCCAGGGATTGGGTGTTTGTGCTGTCCTGATCATTTCATCATCATTCTTGACAGTGAATAGATTGGACTGCGCACAAAATTGGACTGCGCTCGAAATTGGGCTGCGCTCGAAATTGGGCTGCGCTCGAAATTGGGCTGCGCTCGAAATTGGGCTGCGCTCGAAATTGGGCTGCGCTCGAAATTGGGCTGCGCTCGAAATTGGGCTGCGCTCGAAATTGGGCTGCGCTCGAAATTGGGCTGCGCTCGAAATTGGGCTGCGCTCGAAATTGGGCTGCGCTCGAAATTGGGCTGCGCTCGAAATTGGGCTGCGCTCGAAATTGGGCTGCGCTCGAAATTGGGCTGCGCTCGAAATTGGGCTGCGCTCGAAATTGGGCTGCGCTCGAAATTGGGCTGCGCTCGAAATTGGGCTGCGCTCGAAATTGGGCTGCGCTCGAAATTGGGCTGCGCTCGAAATTGGGCTGCGCTCGAAATTGGGCTGCGCTCAAAATTGGGCTGCGCTCAAAATTGGGCTGCGCTCAAAATTGGGCTGCGCTCAAAATTGGGCTGCGCTCAAAATTGGGCTGCGCTCAAAATTGGGCTGCGCTCAAAATTGGGCTGCGCTCAAAATTGGGCTGCGCTCAAAATTGGGCTGCGCTCAAAATTGGGCTGCGCTCAAAATTGGGCTGCGCTCAAAATTGGGCTGCGCTCAAAATTGGGCTGCGCTCAAAATTGGGCTGCGCTCAAAATTGGGCTGCGCTCAAAATTGGGCTGCGCTCAAAATTGGGCTGCGCTCAAAATTGGGCTGCGCTCAAAATTGGGCTGCGCTCAAAATTGGGCTGCGCTCAAAATTGGGCTGCGCTCAAAATTGGGCTGCGCTCAAAATTGGGCTGCGCTCAAAATTGGGCTGCGCTCAAAATTGGGCTGCGCTCAAAATTGGGCTGCGCTCAAAATGGGACTGCGCTCAAAATTGGGTCTTCGTACGGGTGCTGATGACCGCGCAGTTGAGCGTCCCAGAAACTAAACAGCACCACCTTGGGACTTCGACGATACAACGCGCTAATTGGACAGAGTTTGCCACGATATCCGTCAGTACGACAGTCAGTAACACCATCAATGAATGAGTAAGGGCTAGAGGTGGACCAAAGCGGTACTGACTTGCTCAATTTATATAACGTTTTCTCTTCAGTAAATCATGCAGATTCTCTGAAATTGTAATCATATGTTTGACTGCATATGTAAATCAGTCCTACCAATTTAAATCTCACTCGGATAATTTCTTCTTGGTGAGTCATTTTTTTTAGAATGTTTGTGAGCACGTGTAACATTAAGACACAATTCATTGTCATCTATGTGATGGTACTTCGTGGTCACTGTGTACGAGCCACCGTGGGTGGCTCGTACCACTCACGCACTACGAACAGTCGGTTTAGAGAGAGGAGCTCTCGTAAAATGGGCCTAAGACGCCGCAGAGATCGGCATGGAGCAGAGCGGGAGGCATCGATCTCGGTCCCCGCGGGGGCGGCAACTGGGTCGCACGCGTTGGGTCGCTCTGGCCGCCCGGGATCTGCTCTGGGTGTCCCCGAGGCGGCGAGGCGAGCTGTTAGGGCGTGGCTCTGCTCTGGCCAGCCTGCGGTCGGTGATCCATTACGGAGCGGCTTTGGGGCCCGGGCTGCGGTCAGCGGCACTCACTCAGCGCGTAACGGCGGCCCCCCAGGGCGGGGGGGATAGAGGCCCGTGTCAACCCGGGAGACGGGCGGCCGGGCACCACGGAGCGGAGATCACCCGGCGCCTCTGCAGCCGGTCGATTCACGCTGGAACTTCGACACAACGCCTCGCGAGGGAGCCACTTGCCACCACATACAATTTGAGGTATTTGTTACACATTTTTCACGCATTTTTACAAACCACTGTATGCGACAATATAGGCTGTTATCATTGTTTTTAGGTTGGTGCTTAAGTTCGTAGCGTCCTTCAGTAAGTTTAATGAGCACATCAGAGACTTTAGTCGTTAACAACACATTATCCTTCATTATACAACAATGGGATTGGTTCCCAAATATGAGAGTGGCTCGAAGACTTCTTAAGTAATAGAACCCAGTACGTTGTCCTCGATGGTGATTATTCATCGGAGGTGAGGGTATCATCTGGAGTGCCCCAGGGAAGTGTAGTAGGTCCGGTGTTGTTTTCTATCTACATAAATGATCTTTTGGATAGGGTGGATAGCAATGTGCGGCTGTTTGCTGATGATGCTGTGGTGTACGGAAAGGTGTGGTCGTTGAGTCACTGTAGGAGGATACAAGATGACTTGGACAGGATTTGTGACTGGTGTAAAGAACGGCAGCTAACTCTAAACACAGATAAATTTAAATTAATTCAGATGAATAGGAAAAAGAATCCTGTAATGTTTGAATACTCCATTAGTAGTGTAGCGCTTGACACAGTCACGTCGATTACATATTTGGGAGTAACATTGCAGAGCGATATAAATGTGGACAAGCATGTAATGGCAGTTGTGGGGAAGGCGCATAGTCGTCTTCGGTTCATTGGTAGAATTTTGGGAAGATGTGGTTCATCTGTAAAGGAGACCTCATATAAAACACTAATACAACCTACTCTTGAGTACTGTTCGAGCGTTTGGGATCCCTATCCGGTCGGATTGATGGAGGACATAGAAGCAATTCAGAGGAGGGCTGCTGGACTTGTTACTGGTAGGTTTGATCATCACGCGAGTGTTACGGGAATGCTTCAGGAACTCGGGTGGGAGTCTCTAGAGGAAAGGAGGCGTTCTTTTCGTGAATCGCTACTGAGGAAATTTAGAGAACCAGCATTTAAGGCTGACTGCGGTACAATTTTACTGCCGCCAACTTACATTTCGCGGAAAGACCACAAAGATAAGGTAAGAGAGGTTAGGGCTGGTACAGAGGCATGTAGGCAGCCATTTTTCCCTCGTTCTGTTTGGGAGTGGAACAGGGAGAGAAGATGCTAGTTGTGGTACAAGGTACCCTCCGCCACGTACCGTATGGTGGATAGCGGAGTATTTATGTAGATGTAGATGTAGATGTTGATGTTGATGTAGAATCTGCCAACGCTATGGTAAATTTCCGACTGTAGAAATCAAGTGCGTTTGAGGCGAAGAAATCAGCGAGCCATGTTCCGAGTGCATTTTCATTTAGAAAGGAAGTTTCTCGAAGTTTGTGTGTGTGTGTGTGTGTGTGTGTGTGTGTGTGTGTGTGTGTGTGTGTGTGTGTGTGTGCGTGCGTGCGTGCGTGGTAGAGATAATAGATAGAAATTGAGATATAGATACAGAGAGATAGATAGATATAGATACAGAGAGATAGACATATATAGAAACAGAGAGATAGACATATATAGAAACAGAGAGATAGACATATATAGATACAGAGAGATAGACATATATAGATACAGAGAGATAGACATATATAGATACAGAGAGATAGACATATATAGATACAGAGAGATAGACATATATAGATACAGAGAGATAGACATATATAGATAGATAGATATAGAGAGATAGATACAATGACAGAGAGAGAGAGAGAGAGAGAGAGAGAGAGAGAGAGAGAGAGAGAGAGAGAGAGAGAGAGAGAGATTGGGGGGGGGGGGGGGGAGAGAATCTGGAAACGCAAAGTCATGTGAATAAGGCGGGTACGGAATGACTTCCCAACCAAGCACCTGTACAGTGTATTTTGTTGTCTAGCTAAATGCGGTCGGGCGTTATCGCGGAGTAGCATCGCTTCACGCAGCCTTCCTGGTCGTTCTTCGTGTACTGCGTCTGCAAGACGTCCAAGTTGCTGACAATAAATGTCTGCTTTGCTGGTTACTCCTCGGGGAAACAATTCTTAGCACACCGCACCGTCGTAGTTCCATGCCTGATGATTATCTTCTGTGGGTGCGCGCAGGTCTTTGTACAGGGAGCTCCTGCTGTATTTGAACTCAACCATTACTTTGTTTCCTTTGTTTTAGTATAAAGATACCATTTCTCGTGACCAGTTACGTTATAGTAAATGAAACATACGTTTTGAACCTTGCATAAACATCTAATATACGTAATACAAATAAACATTTAAATCACTTCGACAAGTGCACTCCTAGTAAAATGAAAAATATCAAGCCGGTATTCAGTCTCTTGCCACACATTCTGCAATATGCCTGGTTTAATTGTGCCAGTGGCATCTCTGATGTGTTGTTGCAATATCACAACAGGACGAACTGCTGTTTTGTACACAATATCTTTCAAATACCCTTGCAGAAAGAAATCTAAGGGGGTGGGAGGGTAACGTCTTGTGATCTCAGGGGCCGTTGAACTTAACCATCTCTGGCAACTCACCTACTGGGGAGGGTTTCATTAAGAACATCGAGGACTTCTGGATGCCATTCAGTGGGAGCGCCATCTCGCTGAAACATGATACTGTCTTGCATACCCTGTAGCTGGCATAATTCAAGGACATGTCATCTTATATCACTTTCAAGAAAGAAAAATGGGCCGATCACTCGGTCACACATTTACTCAAACCACACATTAACCTGTCCTGCGTGGGTTCTCATAAGGCATGAGGATTTTTCCGACCTCCAGATCCGTACATCATTGCGGTTAACTGAGCCACAAACATGAAATGTAGCCTCGTCAGAAAAACATTGACCTCATCCAAACATTTCAGCATCTCCGTTGCAAATTGTTTGTTTTGAGTGATCATTTGGATCTTGTACTCTTACAATACGTTTACGAACAACTTTTGATTAATTAAAAACCACAGTGAGATTTCTACTGGGGAAGCCTTTTCTTATGATACAGTTCGCAGAGCACTCTTTGTGATGAAAGTGTTCAATAAGACACAGTTGTGCAGAGACTTAATGGGTTCCGTAGTAAACCTGTAACAACAAACACAATTCACCACGAGACCGATGACCACGCTGTCTGGTCTCCTTCCCCAAACAACCAACCAACCAACCAACAATTCACCACCTTAAATATAATTAATAAAATGGCTCTGAGCACTATGGGACTTAACTACTGAGGTCATCAGTCCCCTAGAACTTAGAACTACTTAAACCTAACTAACCTAAGGACATCACACACAGCCATGCCCGAGGCAGGATTCGAACCTGCGACCGTAGTGGTCACGCGGTTCCAAACTGACGCGCTTAGAACCGCACGACCACACCGGCCGGCAAATATAATTAATATTTAATGTTGAAATTAGTGCAAACATTTATCGACACACTGTATTATTGTGTGTAACGCTGTTCCATAACTAAGAGATGATCTTTACAATGTTTAGTATGTAGATTACCCATGTATTGCGTGTGTCCTAATTGGTGGTATAAAATGGAAATGTCGTGTGGCTAGGGCCTCCTGTCGGGTAGACCGTTCGCCTGGTGCAGGTCTTTCGATTTGACGCCACTTCGGCGACCTGCGCGTCGATGGGGATGAAATTATGATGATTAGGACAACACAACACCCAGTCCCTGAGCGGAGAAAATCTCCGACGCAGCCGGGAATCGAACCCGGGCCCTTAGGATTGACAGTCTGTCACGCTGACCGCTCAGCTACCGGGGCGGACCTAATTAATGGTGTAAACACATAAACTGAAAGTACACGATACAAGCAGCAAAAAAGTCTTGACAAACACGGGTTCTAAAATACATACCTTGAGATCTACGAGCACTTCATCTACATCTACATGGATAATCTGCAAATCACATTCAAGTGCCTGGCAGAGGGTTCATCGAACCACTTTCACAATTCTCTATTTTCCAATCTCGTATGGCGCGCGGAAAGAATTTCTTTCGGTACGAGTTCTGATTTCCCTGATTTTATCGTGGTGATCGTTCCTGCCTATGTAGGACGGTGTCAACAAAATATTTTTGCATTCGGAGGAGGAAGTTGGTGATTGGAATTTCGTGAGAAGATTCCGTCGCAACTAAAAACGCTTTTCTTTTAATGATTTACAGCCCAAATCCTATATGATATCTGTGACACTCTCTCCCATACTTCGCGATAATACAAAACGTGCTGCCTATCTTTGACCTTTTTCGTTGTACTCCGTCAGTCCTATCTGGTAAGGATCCCACACCGCGCAGCAGTATTCTAAAAGAGGACGGACAAGCGTAGTCTCCTTAGTAGGTCTGTTACATTTTCTAAGTGTCCTGCCAATAAAACGCAGTCTTTGGTTAGCCTTCCCCACAAAATTTTCTGTGTGTTCCTTCCAATTTAAGTTTCCCGTAATTATAATACCTAAGTATTTAGTTGAATTGACGGCTTTTGGATTAGACTGATTTATTATGTAACCAAAGTTGGAGTTCCTATTAGCACTCATGTGGACGAAGTCACACTTTTAGTTATTTAGGGTCAACTGCCACTTTTCGCACCATTCAGATGTCTTTTCTAAATCGTTTTTCAGTTTGTTTTGATCTTCTGATGACTTTATTAGTCGATAAACGACAGCATCATGTGTAAACAACCGAGGACGGCTGCTCAGATTGTGTCCAGAATCGTTTATATAGGTATGGAACAGCAAAGGGCCTATAACACTACCTTGGGGAACGCCAGAAATCACTTCTATTTTACTCAATGACTTTCCGTCAATTACTACGAACTGTGACCTCTCTGACAGGAAATCGCAAATCCAGTCACATAACTGAGATGATATTCTATAAGCAAGCAATTTGTCGTACAGTGTCAAAAGCCTTCCGGAAATCTGAAATCCCCTGTCAATAGCACACTCCATCGTCGATACTGTTAAACAAATGTCTTCTACTGCATCCTGTTTGCTCTACATATTTTGGGAGGAGGTAGTATGGAGAAAATAAGGAAAAAGTTTAGTAAACATAGGTTCAAAGTGCATGCGTGAAGATCTATGAGCGCTTGTTCAGTAGAGGAGACGTGTTTCACTGTAACGAAGAAGTGCTCATGGCTCTTAAGGTATTACTTTGAAAGCCCATGTTTGGTGAGACTTTCTTGCTTATAGTATCGTGTGCTTCCAACTGTATGCGCTTACGCCATTAATTTTGATACATCCTGTATACGTAAGTTATGTCATGTACTCCTTCCAACTGAGG
This sequence comes from Schistocerca piceifrons, assembly GCF_021461385.2. NCBI lineage: Eukaryota > Metazoa > Arthropoda > Insecta > Orthoptera > Acrididae > Schistocerca > Schistocerca piceifrons. The sequence continues at coordinate 95,054,068 of NC_060147.1, read as the reverse complement.
TCAGCTATTTGTGGTACCTTAAAGTAGTACACTAAGCGTGACGTAGTAACAACGTACATATAATACGTGGTCTTTAGTAGATGTTTTTCATTACAGCGTTTCTTGTGGCTACTGTATATCTTCATACTGTTAACAACGTAGACGAAATGTAAATGTAATGTTCTTTGACAAATCGACCATCATAGTTTAGTTTGATGTATGGTTTAGAGTATATGTCTTTGTGTGCAACACAGAATGATTACTTTAAGATGATCTTTGCATTGCAAGGTACTTTGATTTCTCATATGAGTCTAAGTTCTTTAATACACTCGTATTAACAGACTTCTGTCCTTATGTTGCCACGTTAAGATCGTTGAGTTTTATCAGAGGGAGCTCGGTTTCGTGCTGCTATCGAAATCGTGGCCTGTTAAACAAGGTTCTGTAAACATAATATGACTCGGATGGGTTTAGATTTATCCGATGGAAACCTCAAGTGCATATCCATCTAATGTACAGCCCTTTTGTAAGTACTTCCATATGCTTACCTTTATCAACTTGACAAATTATTCGTTTTATGCTGTGTGCACATACCTACATCTACATCCATACTCCACAAGCCAACTGACGGTGTGTGGCGGAGAGTACCTTAAGTACCTCTATCGTTTCTCCCTTCTATTCCAGTCTCGTATTGTTCGTGGAAAGAAGGATTGTCGGTATGCTTCTGTGTGGGCTCTAATCTCTCTGATTTTCGCGAGATATACGTAGGAGGGAGCAATAGACGGCTTGACTCTTCGGTGAAGGTATGTTCTCGAAACTTTAACAAAAGCCCGTACCGAGCTACTGAGCGTCTCTCCTGCAGAGTCTTCCACTGGAGTTTATCTATCATCTCCGTAACGCTTTCGCGATTACTAAATGATCCTGTAACGAAGCGCGCTGCTCTCTGTTGGATCTTCTCTATCTCTTCTATCAACCCTATCTGGTACGCATCCCACACTGCCGAACAGTATTCAAGCAGTGGGCGAACAAGCGTACTGTAACCTAATTCCTTTGTTTCCGGATTGCATTTCCTTAGAATTCTTCCAATGAATCTCTGTCTGGCATCTGCTTTACCAACGATCAACTTTATATGATCATTCCATTTTAAAACACTCCTAATGCGTACTCCCAGATAATTTATGGAATTAACAGCTTCCAGTTGCTGACCTGTAATATTGTAGCTAAGTGAGAAGGGATCTCTCTTTGTATGTATTCGCAGCACATTACACTTGTCTACATTGAGATTCAATTGCCATTCCCTGCACCATGCGTCAATTCGCTGCAGATCCTCCTGCATTTCAGTACAATTTTCCATTTCCATTGATACAGCCTCTCGATACACCACAGCATCATCCGCAAAAAGCCTCAGTGAACTTCCGATGTCATCCACAAGGTCATTTATGTATATTGTGAATAGCAACGGTCCTACGACACTCCCCTGCGGCACACCTGAAATCACTCTTACTTCTGAAGGCTTCTCTCCATTGAGAATGACATGCTGTGTTCTGTTATCTAGGAACTCTTCAATCCAATCACACAATTGGTCTGATAGTCCATATGCTCTTACTTTGTTCATTAAACGACTGTGGGGAACTGTATCGAACGGAAGTCAAGAAACACAGCATCTACCTGTGAACCCGTGTCTATGGCCCTCTAAGTCTCGTGGACGAATAGCGCGAGCTGGGTTTCACACGACCGTCTTTTTCGAAACCCATGCTGATTCCTACAGAGTAGATTTCCAGTCTCCAGAAAAGTCATTATACTCGAACATAATACGTGTTCCAAAATTCTACAACCGATCGACTTAGAGATATAGGTCTATAGTTCTGCACATCTGTTCGACGTCCCTTCTTGGAAACGGGGATGACCTGTGCCCTTTTCCAGTCCTTTGGAACGCTACGCTCTTCTAGAGACCTACGGTACACCGCTGCAAGAAGCGGGGCGAGTTCCTTCGCGTACTCTGTGTAAAATCGAACTGGTATCCCATCAGGTCCAGCGGCCTTTCCTCTTTTGAGCGATTTTAATTGTTCGTTTATTTCGTAGATACGGTCTTCCTGTGCAGATGGCCGCTGCGATCGAAACCGGTAGAAAATAAATAATAAATCTGTACAAATCATGACAAATATCGTGTTCTTCTATAAACGACTGCCTGTCATTTGATTCAGAGCTTCTAACATCGCTGAAGGCAACGATGAGCACCGAGACTTCAGCAAGAGCGACAAAACTTTGGTTTGTGAGTTCGAAATTTGTGCTTCCATAAATCATTTATCTGTACAATATCTCAATGATTCGGCCTCTGTACATCTGCACGTAACCTTAAGTCACTGATGACCTACGTTACAACATTTTCGTTACGTTTGCCACGCCAGTAATTAGGAGATTTTTCTCTATCAATCTTTCATGATGTCTATACTTTCATATATGATTTTAATGTATTGTACAGAATAAACATGCCCTCAAGTGATCTTTCGTCACCGATTGCCGAGTACACAATACTTCAACAAAGTGTGGCACGCCAGCAGTAAATGTAATGAAACTATACACAGCTAACAAAGAGTTGTCAGTGTTTGGAAGTAATTGCATCTTTGACAACATCGTAACAGGTGTTGTAGTTGTTAAGCTGCAGGACTTGCAGTATGCTACGATGGAGAAAGACTGCTGGGCATGTAACATAAAACAATGAGATGAGCACGATATGTCATTCATGAGATAGCAAATGTGCTTGATAATGAATCACGGCCGATATTAGCTAACAGCACGATTTTCGTAAAGCACAATAAAGCCTGCAATGGACAATCTGATTATGAAAATATTTTTCAGAAACCATTCCCAATTTAAATTATTTAATGAGGCAACATGTTTCGAGATATAGACATCGTATTCAGGCTGCAGTGGCAATACAAAAACATTTAACGAAAGTATACGTAAAAAATTAAACTCTTATTTTACAGTCTTGGTGTGTGCTATGGTCAACATTGTTCTTAAGATGTGCCTGTCTTGTTGTGGTGTGTTCAGTTACATTCACTGCTGTGGTTCCTTCGATGGTGATAACGATTGCCAGTAAACTTGTAAATGATACCTGAAACACGACATCACATCCACCTCTGTAGTTCTGTAGAAACAGGACAGCGGTCAAAATAAATATTGTTTCTGTTTAATTTTCGCTCCCGTCACCAACTACTCGGGGAAGAAACTGGTGGATGACAACTCACAACCACCTGAAAAACTGAGCAACTTACTAATTTATGAACTAACGTGCTGTCATTACAAGACATACTACATTGATCAAACGGTCAAAAATGTTTAAACATGCTCTGAAGAATACATTGACTGTTTCAGAATTAACACACACAACAAGTCAGCTATTGCGAAGCAAATAGGCAAAACATGACACACTATTGCAACAGACAACAACGTTAAAGTACTGCATATTTCGGACAATAGCTGAAGAACAGAAGTCTTAGAGAAAATGTAAAAAAAGCATGCGAAACTGAAAAACCGAGATCCTAAAGAAAATTATACAGTTCAAGAACTTGTATTTCTTCGCCAATTTCAATTCTATACTATTAAGATAAAAAATCTCATAAAAATTTGGAATACTTATGAATAATTGTTCCAGCAGTCTCTTTGCAATAATGTTTATACGGTGATACACAGTTTCCCTTCGTGTGATATATTTCGTTTTCCAATATCAGACACCCGACAGCAACGACTCTGCAAGTGACTGACATCACTATCGACATTTTGATAGTGAAATCCAAACATGTTTTTGCTGGACCGCCAATTTTCTTCTACTGTACAGTAAAGTTGATGGTAATGACGCGTTTTAAATATGCTTACTACGCTACCGGCCATTAACATTGCTACACCAAGAAGAAATGCAGATCATAAACGGGTATTTACTGGACAAATACATAATACTAGAACTGGCATGTGATTACATCACGCAATTTGGGTGCATAGATCTGGAGAAATCAGTACCCAGAACAACCACCTCTGGCCGTAATAACTGCTTTGATACGCTTGGGCATTGAGTCAAACAGAGCTTGGATGGCGTGTACAGGTACAGCTGCCCATGCGGCTTCAATACGATACCACAGTTCATCAAGAGTAGTGACTGGCGTATTGTGACGAGCCAGCTGCTCGGCCACCACTGACCAGATGCTTTCAATTGGTGAGAGATCTGGAGAATGTGCTGGCCATGCCAGCAGCTGAACATTTTCTGTATCCAGAAAGGCCCGTACAGGACCTGCAACATGCGGTCGTGCAATATCCTGCTGAAATGTAGGGTTTCGCTGGGATCGAATGAAGGGTAGAGCCACGGGCCGTAACACGTCGGAAATATAACGTCCACTGTTCAAAGTGCCGTCAATGCGAACAAGAGGTGACCGAGACGTGTAACCATTGGCATCCGATACCATCACGCCGGGTGATACGCCAGTATGGCGATGACGAATACACGCATCCAATGTGCGTTCACCGCGATGTCGCCAAACACGGATGCGACCATCATGACGCTGTAAACACAAACTGGATTCATCCGAAAAAATGACGTTTTGCCATTCGTGCGCCCAGGTTCGTCGTTGAGTACACCATCGCAGGCGCTCTTGTCTGTAATGCAGCGTCAAGGGTAACCGCAGCCGTGGTCTCCGAGCTGATAGTCCATGCTGCTGCAAACGTCGTCGAACTGTTCATGCGGTTGGTTGTTGTCTTGCAAACGTCCCCATCTGTTGACTCAGGGATCGAGACGTAGCTGCTCCATCCGTCACAACCATGCGGATAAGATGCCTGTCATCTCGACTGCTAGTGATACGAGGCCGTTGGGATCCAGCACGGCGTTCCGTATTACTCCACTGAACCCATCGATTCCATATTCTGCTAACAGTCATTGGATATCGACCAACGCGAGCAGCAGTGTCGCGATACGATAAACCGTAATCGCGATAGGCTACAATCGGACCTTTATCAAAGTCGGAAACGTGATGGTACGCATTTCTCCTCCTTACACGAGGCATCAAAACAACGTTTCACCAGGCAACGCCGGTCAACTGCTGTTTGTGTATGAGAAATCGGTTGGAAACTTTGCTCATGCCAGCACGTTATAGGTGTCGCCACCGGCGCCAACCCTGTGTGAATGCCCTGAAAAGCTAATCATTTGCATATCACAGCATCTTCTCCCTGTCGGTTAAATTTCGCGTCTGTAGCTCATCATCTTCGTGGTGTAGCAATTTTAATGTCCAGTAGCGTAGTTTATGAACAGTGGTTAACTTCACCCATGGAGCCATGGAAATGGAGGTAACTCAACACACCATAAGAAGATAGTCATTTCATATGAGCAAAGTGATCACATAACATCCCAAGAGTGGAAAGAGCAACTTTAATGTCTATAAGGGGCAGTCTAATGAAAACAAGACAGATGGAAGTGAACAGTTCAATATTTCAAAAGTAGTCACCATAACTTTTAATACATTTTTCCTATTGTGAGATAAGACAGTCAATGAAACTTCCTGGCAGATTAAAACTGTGTCCCCGACCGAGACTCGAACTCGGGACCTTTGCCTTTCGCGGGCAAGTGCTCTCCCATCTGCCAGGAAGTTTCATATCAGCGCACACTCCGCTGCAGAGTGAAAATCTCATTCTGGAAGACAGTCAATGTGTTCAGGGAAAAATGCGATTGTCTACGGAGCCACGATTGTACACAGCCGTCTTTCTCCAGGGCTCCAAAAACATGGAAATCCCGTGGGGAAGAGAAATCAGGATTGTGTGGAGGGTGTGTAAGAGCTTCACAGAGAAACCTTTGTTGTGTAGTGGAAGCTGCCTTGGTAAAGTGAGGGTGGGCATTTTCCTGATGCCTCCCCTTTCGTTCTCGGGCGTTTGGACTTGGTGTCGCGCTTCAATTTTTTCCGCACTGCCCACGTACCGCCATGCGTTTATTGCGGAGCCGTATTCCAGAGAGTCAATCAGGAGCATGCGCTTGCAGTCAGAGAAAGAAGTCGTCTTAACTCTCCCGAAGCTGGCGTGCCTGTTGTTTACAGTACACTGGGAAAGTTTTGCTGGGAAGCTCCTACACATCCTCCATGCTATTTACAAATTTTTGGATCCCAGAAAAAAAAGACATTCGTGGGCGTCGATTTGCTCCGCGAAGAAGTGCACGCGTAGGTACATCCATGGTTCCGTTGTTTTGAGCCATTAGTCAACATCTACATGGACACTCTGCAAATCAGATTCAAGTGTCTGGCAGAGGGTTCATCGAACCACCTTAATAATTCTGTGTTATTCCAATCTCGTATAGCACGCGGAAAGAGTGAACATCCGTATCTCTCCGTACGAGCTCTGATTTCCCTTATTTTATTGTGGTCACCGTTCCTCCCTATGTAGGTCGGTGTCAACAAAATATCTTCCCGTTCGGGGGAGAAAGTTGGTGACTGGAATTTCGTGAGAAGATTTCGTCGCAACGGAAAACGCCTTTCTTTTAATGATTTCCAGCCCAAATCCTGTATTATTTCTGTGACACTCTCTCCCATATTTCGCGATAATACAAAACGTGCTGCCTTTCTTTCAACTTTTTCAAAGTACTCCGTCAGTCCTATCTGGTAAGGATCCCACACAGCGCAACAGTATTCTAAAAGTGGACGGACAAGCGTAGTGTAGGCTGTCTCCTTAGTAGGTCTGTGACATTTTCCAAGTGTCCTGCCAATAAAACGCAGTCTTTGGTTAGCCTTCCCCACAACATTTTCTAAGTCTTCCTTCGAATTCAAGTTGCTCGTAATTGTAATACCTAGGTATTTAGTTGAATTTACGGCTTTTAGATTAGACTGATTTATCGTGTAACCGAAATTTAAGGAATTCCTTTTAGCACTCACGTGGATGACCTCACACTTTTCGTTATTTAGGGTCAACTGCCACTTTTCGCACCATTCATATATGTTTTCTAAATCGTTTTGCACTTTGTTCTGATCTTCTGATGAGGTTATTAGTCGATAAACGACAGCGTCATCTGCAAACAACCGAAGACGGCTGCTGAGATTGTCTCCAAAATCGTTTATATAGATAAGAAACAGCGAAGGGCCTATAACACTGCCTTGGGGAACGCCAGAAATCACTTCTGTTTTACTCGATGACTTTCCGTCAATTACTACCAACTGTGACCTCTCTGACAGGAAATCACAAATCCAGTCACATAACTCAGACGATATTCCAAAGCACGCAGTTTCACTACGAGCCGCTTGTGTGGTGCAGTCCCTTCCGGAAATCCAGAAATACGGAATCGTCTTCTGACTTGTTTGACGCGGCCTGCCACGAATTTCTTTCCTGTGCTAACCTCTTCATCTCAGAGTAGGACTTGCAACCAACGTCCTCAATTATGTGCTGGAAGTATTCCAATCTCTGTCTTCCTCTACAGTTTTCGCCCTATGCAGCTCCCTCTAGTCCCACAGAAGTCATTCCCTCATGTCCTAGGATCTTGTCCTTATCTGTGTTCTCCACATATTCTTTTCCTCCCTGATTCTGCGCAGAACCACCTCATTCCTTATGAGTCCACCTAATTTTGAACATTCGCTTGTAGCAACGCATCTCAAATGATAAGATTCTATTCTGCTCCAGTTTTCCCACAGTCCATGTATTACTACCATACAATGCTGTACTCCAAATGTACATTCTTAGAAATTTCTTCCTCAGTTTAAGGCCTAGTAGATTTCTCTTGACCAAGAAAGCACTTTTTGCCATAGCTAGTCTGCTTTTGATGTCCTCCTTGCTCTGACCGTCAGTGCTTATTTTGCTGCCTAGGTAGCAGAATTCCTTAACTTCCTCTGCTTCGTGACCATCGATCCTGATGTGAAGTTTCTCACTGTTCTCATTTTTGCTACTTCTCATTACTTTCTTCCATTTACTCTCAATCCATATTCTGTACGCATTAGACTGTTCATTCCGTTCAACAGATCATCTAATTCTTCTTCACTTTCACTCGAAATAGCAATGTCTTCAGCGAATCTTATCATTGATATCCTCTCACCTTCATTTTAATCCCACCCCTGCACGTTCCTTTTATTTCCGTCATTGCCTCTTCGCTGTACAGATTGAAAAGTAGAGGAGGGAGTGGGGGGGGTGGGGGTGGGGGAGACTCCATCCCTGTCTTACACCCTTTCTATTCCGAGCGCTTGTTCTTGGCTTCCACTCTTATTATTTCTTCTTGGCTCTTGTACATATTGTATATTATCCATCTCTCCCTATAGCTTACCCCTATTTTTCCCAAAATTTCTGACATCTTGCACCATTTTACTTTGTCGAACGTTTTTCCAGGTCGATAAATCCTATGAACGTGTCTTGATTTTTCGTTAGTCTTGGTTCCGTTATCAACCGCAACGTCAGAATTGCCTCTATGGTGCCTTTACCTTTCGTAAAGCCAAACTTATCGTCATATAACACATCCTTAATTTTCTTTCCCATTCTTCTACATATATTCTTGTAAGTAACTTTGATGCCTGAACTGTTAAGCTGATTGTACGGTAATTCTCGCACTTGTCAGCTCTGGCAATTTCGGAGTTGTGTGGATAATATTTTTCCCAAAGTCAGATGGTACGTCGCCAGACTCATATATTCTACATACCAACGTGAATAGTCGTTTTGTTGCCACTCTCCCCCCCACCCCCCCACCCCCCAATGATTTTAGAAATTCTGATGGAGTGTTATCTATCCCTTCTGCCTTAGTTGAGCTCAAGTCTTGCAAACCTCTCTCAAATTCTGACTCCAATACTGGATTCCCTCTCTCTTCCAAATCGAGTGCTGTTTCTTCCTCTATCACATCAATCTTCCCCTCATAGAGGCCTTCAATGTACTCTTTCAACATATCCGCTCTCTTCTTACTGTGGAATTCTACTCCTAATTTTACCACGGTTGCTTTTAATTTCGCCGAAGTTTTTTTTGACATTCCTATATGTGGAGGCAGTTCTTCCGACAGTCATTTCTTTTTCGATTTCTTCATATTTTTCACGCAGCCATTCCGTCTTAGCTTCTCTGCACTTGACATTTATGTCATTCCACAGTGACCTGTATTTCTTTATTCCTAAATTTAGCTGAACATTGTTATACTCCCTTCTTTCATCAATTAACTGCAGTATCTGTTTTGTTACCGATGGTTCCTTCGTAGTTACCTTCTTTGGTACCTATGTTTTTCTTTCCAACTTCTGTGATTGCCCTTTTTAGAGATGTGCATTCCTCTTCAGTTGTACTGCCAACAGAGCTATTCCATACTGCTGTGTCTCTAGCCTTAGAGAACTACAAGCGTATCTCGTCATTCTTTAGTACTTTCGTATCCCACTTCTTTGCGAATTGACTCTTCCTGACTAATGTCTTAAACTTCAGCCTACTGTTCATCACTACTACATGTAATTTCAGTCTATATCTGCTCCTGGGTACGCCTTACAATCCAGTATTTGATTTAGGAATCTCTGCCTGGCCCTGATGTAATACAACTGAAATCTTCCCGTATGACCCGGCCTTTTCCAGGTATAACTCCTCCTCTTGTGATACTTGAACAGAGTATTTGCTGTTACCAGCTGAAATGTATTATACAACTCAATCAGACTTTCTGCCCTCTCATTTCTTGTCCAAAGCCGTTATTCTCCTGTAAACTTTTCTTCTATTCTTTCCCCTACAACTGCATTCCAGTCTTCCCTATGACTACTAGATTTTCATCTCCCTTTACGTACTGTATTCCCCTTTCAATATCCTCATATATTTTCTCCATTTATTCATCTTCATCTTGTGACATCGGCATGTGTACCTATACTATCGTCGTAGGTGTTGGTTTGCTGTGGATTCTTATAAGAACACTCTATCACTGAACTGTTTACAGCAACACTCTCTCTGCCCTACCTTCCTATTCGTAACGAATCCTACTCCCGTTATACCATTTTCTGCTCCTGTTGATATTACCCTATACTCATCTGACCAGAAATCTTTTTCTTGTTTCCATTTCACTTCGCTGACCCCTGTTACGTATAGATTGAGCATTTCCCTTTCCAGATTTTCCAGGTTCCCTACGTTCAAGCTTTTGACATTTCACACCCCGACTCGTACAAAGTTATCCTTTCATTGGTTATTGTTATTCAGTCCTATGCTCATGGTTGCTTAGGTAACCGAAAAACATTTTTCCATGACGACATTGACCTGTCTCACAGTGGGATAAATTTATTAACAGTTACGGCTATTACTTTTGAAATAATAACCAGCTTACTTCGTTTCTCTTCCATCTCCCCCGTTTTCATCCAACTGTTCCTTCTGTGTGTTCTTTCGTTGCATTGCTTTTGTATCACGATTGAAGATGATTCCTACATCTCTAAACATGATGCTTCATTAAATAGTTTAAGTGAATCACGAAATTCTGTGAGCCAACGGCCTTGCCGCAGTGGTACGCTGTCGAGCTGGGCTAGCACTTGGATGGGTGACCATTCGGTCTGCCGAGCGCTGTTGGCAAGCGGGGTGGACTCAGCCCTTGTGAGGCAAACTGAGGAGCTACTTGACTGAGAAGTAGCGGCTCCGGTCTCGTAAACTGACATACGGCCCGGAGAGCGGTGCGCTGACCACATGCCCCTCCACATCCACATCCAGTAACGCCTGTGGGCTGAGGATGACACGGCGACCTGTCGGTACCTTTGGGCCTTCACTACCTCTGCGGGAGGAGTTTCGTTTAGAGCTTTACGAAATTCTGTGAGTGGTATCGGTCTCCGAATAATTGTTCAAATTTTTGAAGGAGTCGCCTTCGACTAGTAGTCAGTATGGCTTTTTAAACTTTAATATTAGAGGTTTCTTATTGACTGACTGCCGGACAAACGAAAAACAGGAAGGGAACTAGATTTACATACCGGGGCGTGCTGAAAAGTAATGCCTCCGAATTTTTTTGTCCTCAACATCGGCTGAGGTATTTCACGTCACGCATCACTCGGTCGGCTTTCTCGCTTCGCTGACGCAAGTTGCAGCCTCTGCCGTTACAGGGCTCCGAAGTGCAGCGTCTAACGTGGAGGCGTGTAACGTAACTATGTCGGTACGTGAGAGACAGAATTGTAATCGAGTTTCGAATTCCGGGAGTTCCCCCTGACTAGGAGCACCTCGCACGACAATGCCAGGCCACACGCGAGTGGTGCGACATCTGAAGCAATCCGACGTCTTGTGTTCAATGTCGTCGATCATCCTACAGTCCCGAATTGGACTCATCCGATTTTCGTCTGATCACCTCCGTGGACTTCACTTTGGTACTGATGAAGCGGTCCAAGCAGAGGTGGCTCCGTCAACGAAGTCAGACAATCTGCAGTGACGGTGTCAACAAAGTAGTCTCTCCTTGGGAGAAATGTGTACCAGTGGCATTGTAGCAAGTAGGAAGTACTTCTCTGGGCGGTATCACTGACCTCGTCCCTCGTCGCACAGTAGTAGCGCCCCGTCGCCAGGTCCCATGTAAGTGGTGATCCTGCTGAAGTTGTGCGGCTGGTCCCGGCGGAGCTTCGAGTCGTCCCTCGGGCATGGGTGTGTGTGTTTGTCCTTAGGATAATTTAGGTTAAGTAGTGTCTAAGCTTAGGGACTGATGACCTTAGCAGTTAAGTCCCATAAGATATCACACACATTTGAACCTGAAGTGGAGTGTTTAGGGATGCCAGTTCTTAACTGTCAACAACGTTTGTACTATTCTTGTTTTAATACGGAAATTGCTTTGTCACACACGTCACAGAATCAGCATTTGCAATATGGTGCCTCTGGACTACGCCGTTACATTCGACCCTTTACACACATTAACACAGCTTCTGACTTTACATAATGATAAACACTGCCCATGACACGTGGCGTTCTGGTAACTTATAACTTCACTTTATAACTTGTTTAACAACTGAGATACGCACTGGCGACCGTTCTTTCAGAGCCGCCCCGGATACTCGACCGTGCGTTTTGACTGGCTCCTCGCGACTAACTCGCCGTGTCTTCCCGAAGGACAAGAGAGACCACCCCACCTTTCTCTCTCAGCCAATAATGACACTTCCGTCGTTTCCGACATATACAGGGTGAGTCACCTAACGTTACCGCTGGATATATTTCGTAATCCACATCAAATACTGACGAATCGATTCCACAGACCGAACGTGAGGAGAGGAGCTAGTGTAATTGGTTAATACAAACCATAAAAAAATGCACGGAAGTATGTTTTTTAACACAAACCTACGTTTTTTTTTAAATGGAACCCCGTTAGTTTTGTTAGCACATCTGAACATATAAACAAATACGTAATCAGAGCCGTTTGTTGCATTGTATAATGTTAATTACATCCGGAGATACTGTAACCTAAAGTTGACGCTTGAGTACCACTCCTCCGCTGTTCGATCGTGTGTATCGGAGAGCACCAAATTACGTAGGGATCCAAAGGGAACGGTGATGGACCTTAGGTACAGAAGAGACTAGAACAGCACATTACGTCCACATGCTACCACCTTTTTATTGGTCTTTTTCACTGACGCACATGTACATTACCATGAGGGGTGAGGTACACGTACACACGTGGTGTGAAACCAATTGAAATTCATCGACAGTTGAAGGAGACATGTGGTGATGGAGTTACGGATGTGTCGAAAGTGCGTTCGTGGGTGCGACAGTTTAATGAAGGCAGAGCATCGTGTGACAACAAACCGAAACAACCTCGGGCTCGCACAAGCCGGTCTGACGACATAATCGAGAAAGTGGAGAGAATTGTTTTGGGGGATCGCCGAATGACTGTTGAACAGATCGCCTCCAGAGTTGGCATTTCTGTGGGTTCTGTGCACACAATCCTGCATGACGACCTGAAAATGCGAAAAGTGTCATCCAGGTGGGTGCCACGAATGCTGACGGACGTGTGGCATGTTGCCGAGCAATGTTGACGCGCAACGACAGCACGAATGGGACTTTCTTTTCGTCGGTTGTGACAATGGATGAGACGTGGATGCCATTTTTCAATCCAGAAACAAAGCGCCAGTCAGCTCAATGGAAGCACACAGATGCACCGCCACCAAAAAAATTTCGGGTAACCGCCAGTGCTGAAAAAATGATGGTGTCCATGTTCTGGGACAGCGAGGGCGTAATCCTTACCCATTGCGTTCCAAAGGGCAGTACTGTAACAGGTGCATCCTACGAAAATGTTTTGAAGGACAAATTCCTTCCTGCACTGCAACAAAAACGTCCGGGAAGGGCTGCGCGTGTGCTGTTTCACCAAAAAACGCACCCGCACATCGAGCTAACGTTACGCAACAGTTTCTTCGTGATAACAACTTTGAAGTGATTCCTCATGCTCCCTACTCACCTGACCTGCTCCTAGTGACTTTAGGCTTTTTCCAACAATGAAAGACACTCTCCGTGGCCGCACATTCACCAGCCGTGCTGCTATTGCCTCAGCGATTTTCCAGTGGTCAAAACAGACTCCTAAAGAAACCCTCGCCGCTGCCATGGAATCATGGCGTCAGCGTTGTGAAAAATGTGTACGTCTGGAGGGCGATTACGTCGAGAAATAACGCCAGTTTCATCGATTTCGGGTGAGTAGTTAATTAGAAAAAAAAATCGGAGGCCTTAGAACTTGAATGCACCTCGTATGTCGCGATTCTCTAGTGACTTGTGTTGGTGCTCCTAGTGTTGCAGAGTGTTGAGAGTGGAGTGCTTGGGGAAGGCCGATCTGATCAGCTTTCCTCGACTTCTTATTGTTGTTTATTGCTTTCAGTTTGTTTGTTAAGTTCTACCAGCGGTATTTTTCCTACCTCGTGGCCACTAACGCCCCAGTTAGTGTATCCAATGTCTGTGTACGTTTGCTCGCCGTGCCGCTGCTGTCCGGTGAGGCGTGTAGTTTCGACACTTTCCTCGATTGTAGGTTGGTTGGTGATTCTTCTATTCTGGTGGTAGAGACTCTAGTTCCGGGCGCTCTATGTACAGTATTCTGTGGACGGAGTCGAGACCGCCAGTTCCGGCTGTGGCGTATTTTGACATCTTTGGATTTGGTTTATTGGACGTCAGGTAGCTCCAGCAAGATTATCACTAGTCCTTAGTTAGACTGCCACTAGTCTGAGTTGCCATCCTGTGAAGTGAATGCGACTCTTGGCTGCCTATCTCATCGCTCGCAGGCCTACTCAGAGGTCGATTCCTGGAGCACCGTTTGTGACTGGCCCTTGTGTTTCATTATTGTATTTGCTGTTTTATTGTATGTTCTAAATTTTTTATATAGTTGTTATTCTTGGCGTTACAGCAGGTTTAAATGGTTGTGCTACGAATTATACCATCATTTTGTCACACCCGTTTGGTGATCAGTTGCTGTCTTTTTAAACTAACTTTGCTATTGCATTGCTTTTTCACAGTAGGCCTATGTTTGTTAAATTTTTTTATCATTGCCGTTCTTAGCGTTAAAGGCCTTCAGCCGTGACTGTGGTTACTTGCCTTAAAATTCTAATTTTGCTGTGTCTGTATTTTATGCTCATTTGGTAAATTATAACGCACTGAAAGCACTCTTAATTACACAGTTGTTTATTCCTTCATTAATAACGTGTGATATCTTTCTTTATTGCTGTATCTGGGATTACCGTTTTAAAATAAATGTGTGTAGATGCAAAAGGGAAGCAACAGTAACTGATTACGGCTCCGTCCGCAATCGTAACCGAATCCTGCCTTCTTTGATTACCAGGTTTCAGGTACGTTCGCGTAGAAGTTTATGTCGAGTGAAATGAGTTTGGCGTTGGGTGGAATCTGTGTGTTCTTTATTGTAATTGTAAGTATTCTGGAATAGCAGTATACTGCCATCCAGCTGTGTACTGCCTTCCAGTTCTCTGCGTAATGGAGAGAAAGGTGTTCCTAGAACGAAGATAAACAAGCGAGTCGCACTAACACGAGGAGCTTGTTCAGTACGCGCGACGGCGGGAAGTTTGTTCCGCAGCCTGCGGAACCCCTGCTTAACGTGAGCAGCTGCCGCTTCGCAGTAAACACCGCGCGATGATCGGCTGTGGGTTTACGCGCCCGGCCGCCGCCTCGCCTCACCTCACAACCTGAGACGCTGTTTACCTGCTCGCGGCGCAGACGCGCGCGTCAGAACGGCGGCGCCGTCGCCGACGCCCCCGCAAACACTGTGCGCTGCCGGTAACGGATCTCCCTGCGATCAGCCAGCGGCGGCCGCCCGTGACGTGTCGTCCGCCGGCGGCGGCCAAACACCCGAGTATAGAAGGCGTCTGCCTCACGTGTCCGCTAGAGGCTAACTCCGTCATAAACATGTATGCGATGCTAGGTTGAGTGTAGAACCCCATACCCGCTTGTCTGTTGAATGTATAACTTGTCTCTTCAGGTTTTACTGTGTTGTCCTACGATTTTGAATTGGTTATTGACAATTTTACAGGTGTACCGTGTAACGGAACCTATTAAAGGCTTTATTATAACGAAGTATGCGATACCCCAGCTAATTCAACCAGTTTAACAAGCAATTATGATAATAGAAAACTAATTGTGTATGTTAGCAATGATTGCATAACATGTCTACATAAAAAGTCAACCCATTAAAATAGACTCAATAACTGACCCACACAAGAGTTAACATCGCTTGAACACTGATACAGCAGATGTCATTTTGTAAAAACACTATATTCAACTGAAATAATTAATATGAAATACGAATAATATTGGTCAACTTACGTATTTTGGATCTCCTTAAATAAAAATTACCCAATGGAACCTATTTATTCACTAGGACTGTTTTCACCCACTATTCACGTAAACACATCTATTTTAAACGAGAACCACTGTATTTTTTTTAATAATTCACGTTATTTACTTATGCATGCAAATGAGAGAAGTCAATAGATGTACCTTTGAAAAACGGCCTTTTTGCAACAAAGAATTGTTCTGAGAAGTTGACAAATCTGTCTTTTTAATGACCTGTTAAATTACGTCACTCGGTGTAAATTAATAATTTTTTTGCACAAATTACGATAACAGATGGATGCCTGACTTACAAACGACATCTCTTCTTCGTAGTTCTTTGACGAGGTTATAAATACAAGCAGCAAGAAGCCTCATGAGCTCAGTCTTGATAGAACTTTTGTAAAGTGTGTGTGTTATTGTCTTACGTGGAAAAACAATGCAAAGATGTTGTAAAAGAAATCTTACTCTGTACTGTGACAACGACTTTGGGTGGTCATCGGAGTTAAGATGGCTATAGATAGTTGAAGTTCACTTGTGCTGTCGTTCATTATTTATCAACAAGCACATCAACAACACGTGACCTCATCCTTTTACCCTTAGACGAATACATATAGAGCCTACATTAATATCAAGCTACAGCAGTGAACCAGCCAGCAGCAGCAGCAGCAACTACTACTACAATACAATTTAATGGCGCCAACCCAATTCTCTATATCAAGTGCTAAAAAGCTTCGTATATTGGAGTGATATAGTGCGAATATAGGAATAACAACGATTGGGCGACCATTATAACCGGTATGAAATGAGCGTTAAGATACAAATGTGTCGATAGGGAACATTTGTTGTGAACGAGCCTTAATTTCTTTTTTGGTTGGTTGGTATGACATCTGTCAAAGATATTTAGTGTACATCAAGTCATGGAACAAACAACATCATATGTTTTCATCGTGTTAACAATGTCGAATTTTGTACCAGAAAATGATGATTTACGGAAATCACAAATTTTTTGTTTTCATTTGAAACAAAGTGCTGCACAGTCGCATCGAACGCTTGTCGAGGCATATGATGATCTTGCTCTGTCAGAAGCAACATGCAAAATATGGTTTCAATGGTTCAGAAATAATGAGTTTGATGTAAGAAATTAAGAACGTGGAAGACCACCAAAAAAGTTGAAGACGCCGAATTGCAAGCAATATTGGATGAAGATGATACTTCGAGTCGGAAGTAAATGGCAGCAATGCTAAATGTTGCACAACAAACTATTTCTGACCGTTTGAAAGCTATGGGAAAGATCCAAAAATGTGGAAAACGGGTGCCACATGAATTGAATGAAAGACAGTTGGAAAACCGAAAAACCATTTGTCAAATTTTGCTTCAAAGACATGAAAGAAAATCAATTTTGCATCGAATTGCTACTAGCGATGAATAATGGATTTATTTTAAGAATCCTAAACGGGAAAAATCATGGGTTAATCCGGCACAACCATCAACATCGACTGAAAAACCAGACCGATTCGGCAACAAGACAATGCTCTGTGTTTGGTGGGATCAGAAAGGTGTGGTATATCATGAGCTTCTAAAACCCGGTGAAACTGTGAATATTAATCGCTACAGACGAAAAATGATCAATTTCAACTATGCATTGATCGAAAAAAGACCAGAATGGGCCAGAAGACATGGCAAAGTAAATTTTTTACACGGCAATGCACCTACACACAAAGTAAAACCGGTTCAGGATACAATCAAAACACTTGGCTGACAGCTGTTACCCCACCCGCCGTATTCACCAGACTTGGCCCCTTACGACTACCATTTGTTTTCATCAATGGGAGACGCATTGGCTGAGGAACACTTCGATTCCTACGAAGAAGTCAAAAATTGGGTGTCTGATTGGTTTGCTTCAAAAGAGGAACATTTCTACTGGCGTGGTGTCTACAAATTGCCAGAAAGGTAGTCAAAATCTATAGAAAGCAATGGTCAGTACTTTTCAATTCAAAATTAGTGTTACATTTTCACAAAAAAACGCTCATTTCATACCGGTACACCTGGTAAAGATCTTATTTCATTTCTTAATCAGACTTCTTAATTACATACGTAAAATTTATGAAGAATTCCGTCGGTTCTTCGAGGAACACAGATATAGTACGAACTTGAGTACATAGTATCAATATTTAACAGTTCGTTACGAACCAGCTTTCGAGTACTAAATTTGTATATGACGGTGTAACGTGCCGACTGGCGGTACCCAAGATCGAACTTACGACGACAATGGATCGTTCTGTACCAACGTCGCTTTGCCGTTAGCGTATGGCTTCCTGCCGCGCAGAAACTTGGGCAAACCAATCGACCACTACAGCTTTAATTAGGTACAGATTTTAATTTCACAGCAGTCGATGTTATGTCTGCGGACCGCTATCTGATTTTAGAAGATTCCAGCCGTAGTGGAGCACCTGGGGACTACTCGAAGTCTAGCTCGTACCGTTATCGCACTCTCGATACATTTCCCCACACTCGTTTAATGAACAAAGTAAGAGCATATGGACTATCAGGCCAGTTGTGTGATTGGATTGAGGAGGTCCTAGATAACAGAACGCAGCATGTCATTCTCAATGGAGAGAAGTCTTCCGAAGTAAGAGTGATTTAGGTTAGGTTAGGTTAGGTTTGATTTCAGGTGTGCTGCAGGGGAGCGTCGTAGGACCGTTGCTATTCACAATATACATAAATGACCTAGTGGATAACATCTGAAGTCACTGAGGCTTTTTGCGGATGATGCTGTAGTATGTCGAGAGGTTGTAACAATGGAAAATTGTACTGAAGTGCAGGAATATCTGCAGCGAATTGACACATGGTGCAGGGAATGGCAATTGAATCTCAATGTAGACAAGTGTAATGTGATGCGAATACATAGAAAGAAAGATCCCTTATCATTTAGCTACAATACAGCAGGTCAGCAACTGGAAGCAGTTAATTCCATAAAATATCTGGGAGTAGGCATTAGGAGTGATTTAAAATGGAGTGATCATATAAAGTTGATCGTCGGTAAAGAAGATGACAGACTGAGATTCATTGGAAGAATTCTAATGAAATGGAGTTCGAAAACAGAGCAAGTATGTTAGAGTACACTTGTTCGCCCACTGTTTGAACACTGCACACCAGTGTGGGATCCGTACGAGATAGGGTTGATAGAAGAGATAGAGAATATCCAACGGAGAGCAGCGCGCTTCGTTACAGGATTATTTAGTAACCGCAAAAGCGTTACGGAGATGATAAACTCCAGTGGAAGACTCTGCAGGAGAGACGCTCAGTAGCTCGGTACGGGCTTTTGTTGAAGTTTTGAGAACATACCTTCACTGAGAACTCAAGCAGTATGTTGCTCTCTCCTACGTATATCTCGTGAAGAGACCACGAGGATAAAATCAGAGAGATTAGCGCCCACACAGAGGCATACCCACAATATTTCTTTTCACGAACAATACGACACTGGAATAGAAGGGAGAACCGGTAGAGGTACTCAGAGTACCCTCCGCCACACACCGCTGGGCGGCTTGCGGAGTATGGATGTAGATGTAGATTCAGATAACAACTCCTGTTATCTAAACTACTGGTCAAATCAAAGCATCAAATCTCTTTAAATACAGTACATATTGATATTATGTCGAGATAAATGTCACATCTAGCTTTCAATAGTTCTCATGCACAACTAAATTCTCACAACGTGGTACATTATCTCTCGGAAAGACTCGTAACTTTTTAATTACTTACAAAATTCCTATTCCATATACCGTCGTGTTTGACCAGTTTGTATTCAGACGATTCCACCAATATCGATAAGAACTGAAATAGTTTATGCTACCACTAAATATCTTTCCACTTAGCCCAGCGTTGCTATGTAAATAATACGACGCCATGTACTTCACAGATTTACTAATCATTGTCCTTGGTGTAATTGTTCACCTTTCCGTAATAAATTACTGCAACTTCAATTCTACTTGCATTTACTTAGACACTCTTTCCATCAATGAAATCGTTTTAACTTTTTAGAATATCTACCCTCTGTGGGTTTATCGTGGTTCCACTCAATCTACTTTCGATTAGGCTAACAAATACCAGTGAATACTTGAGTCTTGCGGTATAAAGATCACTGGAATTCACCCTTTTCTTTTCCCCTAACATGTAATAATAAAAAAAATTAAACAAAAATCATAAGTGCCACCGCCACTTTAAATCTAACCTTACGTGACAATTTAAAACAATTATGAACCTCTTCAGGCGTTGACAATACGCGACCCGCTAAGTTCCCTACTTGAATTCAGCCACTCGTCACTTTGGCTAATCAAGTTTTTGTTTAGCTGCGTGGTGCTTGTTAAATGGTTCCTTTATTTTCTCGTCGCTTATCCACTCAGCAACTGGTGCACTCTCTCACAATATAGCGAAAGGGTTCGTATTTATTCGAGCCAATTATCGGTACGCTGTAAGATAGTGGTATTTAAACAACTACTACGCACATACGTTGGAGGGTTTCCTTCCTCGACACAAAGACACACCAACCACTACCAAACCACTTCAACAAAACAGCTAACAACCCAATTACCTCTGGGGGAGCTGCTACCACTAATCGTACAACACGGACAGGATATCGGTTCCACCGATTACCTAAAACTTAGCACCTACAAATCTGCATCTACATCTACATTTATGTTCCGCAAGCCACCCAACGGTGTGTGGCGGAGGGCACTTTACGTGCCACTGTCGTTACCTCCCTTTCCTGTTCCAGTCGCGTATGGTCCGTGGGAAGAACGACTGCCGGAAAGCCTCCGTGCGCGCTCGAATCCCTCTAATTTTACATTCGTGATCTTCTCGGGATGTATAAGTAGGGGGAAGCAATATACTCGATACGTCATCCAGAAACGCACCCTTTCGAAACCTGGACAGCAAGCAACACCGCGATGCAGAGCGCCTCTCTTGCAGAGTCTGGCATTTGAGTTTGCTAAACATCTCCCTAACGCTATCACGCTTACCAAATAACCCTGTGACGAAACGCGCCGCTCTTCTTTGGATCTTCTCTATCTCCTCTGTCAACCCGATCTGGTACGGATCCCACACTGATGAGCAATACTAAAGTATAGGTCGAACGAGTGTTTTGTAAGCCACCTCTTTTGTTGACGGACTACATTTTCTAAGGACTCTCCCAATGAATCTCAACCTGGCACCCGCCTTACCAACAATTAATTTTATATGATCATTCCACTCTAAATCGTTCAGCACGGATACTCCCAGATATTTTACAGAAGTAACTGCTACCAGAGTTTTTTCCGCTATCATATAATCATACAATAAAGGATCCTTCTTTCTGTGTATTCGCAATACGTTACATTTGTCTATGTTAAGGGTCAGTTGCCACTCCCTGCACCAATTGCCTATCCGCTGCAGATCTTCCTGCATTTCGTTGCAATTTTCTATTGCTGCAACTTCTCTGTATACTACAGCATCATCCGCGAAAAGCTGCATGGAACTTCCGACAGTATCTACTATGTCATTTATATATATTGTGAAAAGCAATGGTCCCATAACACTCCCCTGTGGGACGCCAGAGGTTACTTTAACGTCTGTAGACATCTCTCCATTGAGAACAACATGCTGTGTTCTGTTTGCTAAAAACTCTTCAATTCAGCCACACAGCTGATGTGATATTCTGCAGGCTCTTACTTTGTTTATCAGGCGACGGTGCGGAACTGTATCGAACGCCTTCCGGAAATCAAGGTTCTTCTGTCTCTAACCAGGCTCACGCTGGATTTACCACAGCAAACTTTACGACCAAAACTGCCCACAAGACGACAATCAATCGTGCACCTAAATTCGCCAAAACACGTGTATCACTAGCAATTATTGATAAAATCCCACAGAATCTCTGTATATTCCTTTTCTCAGCGTTGGGAGGAAACAACCGTCACAGCCACGTATACGAGCAGGGGCCTAACAGACTAAATAGCCACGCTGTCTCTACGAACTGTACCCAAATTAAAATACTGGTACTACCAGTCAAAACTCCTTTCCCTTTTCCAAACCTTAACCGCCAGCTGCGGTGCCTCACTACAGCACGCCGTGGGTCGCCCTCTATCGGACCTAGACGCACACCGATATATCCACTTAGTCGGTAAGAGGTCTACATTTGAACTAACTAACTCTTTGTCATACCGTAGGAACCATTTAAAACGAACAAACACGCAGCGCCACGCCAACTTTTGACAATTGATTAATCATTCGTTGCTGCTGTCGGTTCTCTACGACAGCGGCCGGCTTCTGCGCGTCGCTCAGGCAGCATCTCTGGACCCAGCGATGGCGAGTTGCTGCATCGCTGAAGTCGCGCGCGCTTACCACCTGTATTTTCGTTGACGTTCTCGGATCATCTAAAACATTTTTTTTCTTAGTACATCGTACACGTATATTTACAGTAACCATGAGGTGTTATTATTAAGTTATCTCGTAGGATGCTCAGCACCAGTAAGGGCGAACGTAACCCGTGCGTTTTGACACAGCACAACGAATAACTGAGCTATGTTAGCACTATTAAATATTATTTTGCAACATTAAGGCAAACTTTTGCAAGCAATTAAAGGTCTTTACATGGATAGTCAGCCAGCAGTTAGAGTTGATGGTAAATTGAGTTCATGGTTCAGAGTAGTTTCAGGGGTAAGACAAGGCTGCAACCTGTCTCCATTGTTGTTCATATTATTTATGGATCATATGTTGAAAACAATAGACTGGCTGGGTGAGATTAAGATATGTGAACACAAAATAAGCAGTCTTGCATATACGGATGACTTAGTTGTGATGGCAGATTCGATTGAAAGTTTGCAAAGTAATATTTCAGAGCTGGATCAGGACTATGGTATGAAGATTAGCATCTCCAAAACGAAAGTAATGTCAGTGGGGAAGAGATATAAACGGATTGAGTCCCAAATAGGAGGAACCAAGTTAGAACAGGTGGACGGTTTCAAGTACTTAGGATGCATATTCTCACAGGATGGCAACATAGTGAAAGAACTGGAAGCGAGGTGTAGCGAAGCTAATGCAGTGAGCGCTCAGCTACGATCTACTCTCTTCTGCAAGAAGGAAGTCAGTACCAAGACTAAGTTATCTGTGCACCGTTCAATCTTTCGACCAACTTTGTTGTATGGGAGCGAAAGCTGGGTGGATTCAGGTTACCTTATCAACAAGGTTGAGGTTACGGATATGAAAGTAGCTAGGATGATTGCGGGTACTAGTAGATGGGAACAATGGCAGGAGGGTGTCCACAATGAGGAAATCAAAGAAAAACTGGGAATTAACTCTATAGATGTAGCAGTCAGGGCGAACAGGCTTAGATGGTGGGGTCCTGTTACACGCATGGGAGAAGCAAGGTTACCCAAGAGACTCATGGGCTCAGCAGTAGAGGGTAGGAGGAATTGGGGCAGACCAAGGAGAAGGTACCTGGATTCGGTTAAGAATGATTTTGAAGTAATAGACTTAACATCAGAAGAGGCACCAATGTTAGCACTGAGTAGGGGATCACGGAGGAATCTTATAAGGGGGCTATGCTCCAGACTGAACGCTGAAAGTCATAATCAGTCTTAGATGATGATGATGATGATGATGATGATGATGATTGCAACATTAATACTGCCTGTTCAAGTTTTTAATATGCCTGTATTCCTCCAAGAATCGACAGAATAGTCCATAAATATTATTAAATGCCCTAAAGCCGTCGGCACACGCGCCGTGCTGTCGAACGTCAACGTTGAGCGTGCCAATTCCCACGTTAGCTCTATTAAAACGCACATTTCCTCCATAGTCCACGAAAAGGAAAGTACCATGTCCAATCAATAAGGACACAGGCTTCTAAAAGTTCCATTACAAACAGTGCGGTACAAATTTGCAATACTTCTCCACATAAGATAAATATTATTTCATCATTCCCACATTTTAGTAAAACCACAAGATCACTCTTACTTGATCACTGTTCCTACCCAATAGCAGAATCTTTGCAACATATGAATTACGAAGCGTAAAAGAAAAAGGAGCAAAATATCTTTACACAAGTAGCGCAAGCTGTCCTATAGATTAAGCCAATCGAACAAAGTCACCTCTCAAAAAAACGTGAACATATATTTATATAACATCAAATACTATAGTATATACTTATATTAAACTAATAATAAAGTAGCAGAACCCAATAAAAACGCAAATGTTAGCAAAAAAAATTTGTAAGTGTCGATTCGCGAACCACCGCCCAGACATGCTATTTCAGGCGGATCAGCGATAGTACTCACTTCGCTAAACTAACAACACACTACTGACAATCATAGCATGTCAGCACTTGCTGAAAACCTTAATCATAGATACGTTATTAACTGAAATTTAATTATAACAAATTGTACCAAGAACAATGCGTTTTGGGTGGATCTTCAGTGTGTCACTGCCTTCAAATAGCATACTCTCATAATAATTCTTTTGCCACGAATATGGTGTTCCTAATTATTTTATTGGAACGAATCACACAGTTAACAGCTTTTCCAGTGATTCCCAATTTGCTGGTGGCCAGAAACGGCATATTTACGAATAGGCTTGAAATGAATGCCAATATGGCGCCTCACAACTCTGTACTGAAGGAGCGTGGCCAGCCGCTACGACGTGTTTAATCGTGCGAGGCGGATCTATTGCCCACGGTGATGGGGTTTCCTAGAGGTTCGAAGGACAAGTTCCTTCGGGTCTGTTATAAGCTACACGGGCCGAATGAACTGGAGTCGTCGAGTTGCTTCGGTGGGTTGTGTGCATCTTAACTGAATATTCCATTCTTTATTCTCCGATGGATGTCCACCGGACAGCAGATAAAAGAATAGGACATTGATTCAGTTTGGACGAATTTGGTAGTAACTTCGCCGCAAGTCACCTTTCCACATTCGCCTCACGCACGTTGGAGAGACACGATCTCCTGCCTACGTGTCGGTACTTACACACCCGCAACGGAGTCGCCCTACGTCGCATATACGCTGTAGCAACACCTTCAAAAGAAAACTCTCTGCTCTTCCCTTGAATCTGAGATACGCCGCAATTTAAGAGGTAATGGCGAAGTTGTCATAGACGTGTAAATGTATAGACACTGAGGATAATTAAATTTCCTGGAAGATTAAAAAAATGTATGCTGGTCCGAGAATCGAACTCGGGACCTTTCCCTTTCGCAGGCAAGTGCCCTACTATCTGTGCTACTCAAGCACGACTCACGACTCAGATGATAGAGCACCTGCCCACAAAAGGCAAAGGTCCCGAGTTCGAGTCTCGGTCCAGCACCCAGTTTTAATCCGCCAGGAAGTTTCATATCAGTGCACAGTGCAGAGTGAAAATCTCATTCTGGACTGAGGATAATTGTGTGTGTGTGTGTGTGTGTGTGTGTGTGTGTGTGTGTGTGTGTGTGTGTTGTTAACATAAGTTAGTTTAAGTTAAGTAGTGTGTAAGTATAGGGACCCACGACCTAAGCAGTTTGGTTCCTTAGGAATTCCCATCCATTTGCACATTTGAAGAAAAGAAAAAAAAAGCAAAATAGAACAGTAAATGGTTTGAAGCTTAACAAGTGTAATATCGAGAAAGACTGAATAGCCGCTGTGTCTTGGTTAAGTGGTCATGGTGTTGGACTGTAAACCGGACAAGCGGTTTTCAAAACTCCCTCGTGGCATTTACTTTCTTTTTTTTCCCAGAACATTTTGAACTGTCCGTCCGCTCATTCACATGTTTGTTTTCTTTCTGTAGTCTTGGCAGTTGTCATATTATACACTGTCTATAGAATACGAGTCATGTGGTAAGAAAAACGAGATAACACACAGACGTCTCACAGAAATGAAAACAACAAATAAACAGGTCTGAACTATTACAGCAAAAGCGTTCAAGAATAAAGACTTCCAAAACGCGATGCAACGCAACTTTCAAAACGCAACGGAACGCATCTTTCAAAACGCAACGGAACGCGACTTTCAAGACGCGTCGCAACGCAACTTTCAAGACGCGTCGCAACGCAACTTTCAAGACGCGTCGCAACGCAACTTTCAAGACGCGTCGCAACGCAACTTTCAAGACGCGTCGCAACGCAACTTTCAAGACGCGACGCAACGCAACTTTCAAGACGCGTCGCAACGCAACTTTCAAGACGCGACGCAACGCAACTTTCAAGACGCGACGCAACGCAACTTTCAAGACGCGACGCAACGCAACTTTCAAGACGCGACGCAACGCAACTTTCAAGACGCGACGCAACGCAACTTTCAAGACGCGACGCGATGCAACGCAACTTTCAAGACGCGACGCGACGCAACTTTCAAGACGCGACGCGACGCGACGCAACTTTCAAGACGCGACGCGACGCGACGCAACGCAACTTTCAAGACGCGACGCGACGCAACGCAACTTTCAAGACGCGACGCGACGCGACGCAACGCAACTTTCAAGACGCGACGCGACGCAACGCAACTTTCAAGACGCGACGCGACGCAACGCAACTTTCGAAACGGAACGCGACGCTACTTTCGAAACGCAACGCGACGCGACGTCCAAATGTTTTGTCAGAGCACAGAGAAACTGTGATTGTGAAACTGTTGCGTTCATTCGTTGCAACTTACGTGGAAAACTATGTTTTCATCAGCTCCTTGCGAATGATCACATTCACATTCATATGAACGCCTAAATCGGGGAAGGAGACATCTCTCACTCACCGTACAAATTAGGTGCGTCAGTCATATGACACATGTACTGTCACTAGTGCCTTGCATGACACACAGGACGTGCTTCGGGCGGAGGATTCTGTTGACTTGTCGGCTTGTCATCAAACGTTTGTGGTCCCCATTCAAAAGCCCTTTTGGCTGCTAATAGAGTAGTTGTGCAGAATCAATCAGCGTTCACTGTCCCTATTTTGCTTTTTTCCACAGTTCAGTACACTTTCCTCCTGTTTTCATGCTTGATCTGCGTACATTTTTTGACCGGCTGACCTCTGGGGCATCTTATCGCTAAATCTAGGGGGGGGGGGGGAGGTCGAAGGGGAGGTTTCTTTGTTAATTAAGCGTACAGGCGCTTCTTGAGCGGTAAAACAGGTCGAATACGAAGAATGAAGCGGCAACCTTTGTGGTGAATGGAGAAGCGCAAGGGAGGTGGAGGGACCTTTCTGCTCGAACACAGTGGAAAAAGTTGGATCGGTTTTCAGTATCGTGCACGACATTTTGGAAAACAAGAGTCGCCATCCCCTAGGGAGTGCTTCTGTTCACACCTGTTCAGCAAGCCCGCCGAACTAAGGCTGCAGCGAAAATGTTGCACTTCCGTCAGCGTTGTCTGTACTACTAGACTGGCCATGACGTCATCTTCTTGGCTCCAACATCTGTTCCGCTGTTATCATTGGACTGTTCGTGAAACAACTGTGCTATCGTGTTACGCTTACGCCTGCACAAGGTGGGGCACCTAAGACAGGCCAACCCAGATGTACACAGCGTGTCCCAGTTCCGTTAAGACTACGCCTCTGAAAAATAAGTCCTGGAATATATTTATAAAATCATTGTAGTTATTGAAAATAACTTCTCCCTGAATTAAATATATAGGGTGGTCCATTGATAGTGACTGGGCCAGATATCTCAAGAAATAAGCATCAAACGAAATAACTACAAAGAACAAAACTTGTCTAGCTTCAAGGGGGAACCCACATGACTCTATGGTTGACCTGCTAGATGGCGCTGCCATAGGTCAAACGGATATCAACTGCGTTTTTTAAAACAGGAACCACCATTTTTTATTGTATATTCCTGTAGTACATAAAGAAATACGAACGTTTTAGTTCGACCACTTTTTTTGCTTTGTGATAGATGGTGCTGTAATAGTCACAAACGTATAAGTACGTGGTATCACGTAACTTTCCGCCAGTGCTGACGGTATTTGCTTCGTCATAGATTAACCGTGCTAAAATGGACCGTTTACCAATTGCGGAAAAGGTCGATATTGTGTAGATGTGTGGCTATTGTGATCAAAATGTCAAACGGGCGCGTGCATTGTATGCTGCTCGGTATCCTGGACGACATCATCCAAGTGTCCGGACCGTTGGCCGGATAGTTACATTAAGCAAACAGCAGGTTTTCAGCCACATGTGAAACGTCAACCAGGACCTGCAACAAATGATGATGCCCAAGTAGGTGTTTTAGCTGCGGTCTCGGCTAATCCGCACATCAGTAGCAGACAAATTGCGCGAGAATCGGGAATCTCAAAAACGTCGGTGTTGAGACTGCTACATCAACATCGACTGCCGGCCGCGGTGGCCGTGCAGTTCTAGGCACTTCAGTCCGGAACCGCGTGACTATTCGTCTAAAACTGTAAGCCAAATGTTTGTGACTATTACAGCGCCATCTATCACAAAGCGAAAAATAGTGGTCCAACTAAAACATTCATATTTCTTTACGTACTACGCGAATATGTAATAAAAAATGGGGGTTCCTATTAAAAAAAAGAAACGCAGTTGATATCCGTTTGACCTATGGCAGCGCCATCTAGCGGGCCAACCATAGAGCCATCTGGTTTCCTAGCTAGACGAGTTTCGTCCTTTGTAGTTTTTTCGTTTGACGCTTATTTCGTGAGATATTTGGCCCGGTCGCGATCAATGGACCACCATATATATATATATATATATATATATATATATATATATATATATATATATAATATAGGGTTTAGTACTGCAGTATAATTCTCTTGGATGTCGTTAACTGCTTCGTAAAGATATTCTGTGTTTGCGAACTTCAACTTGGGAAACATCCAGAAGACGGCTGCGGCAATTCCGGCGAAAATACGGTGTCTGATCCAGGACTTGTGATCAATTTGGTGGCCAAAAACTCGCTCCTGATCTTCACTCTGTGGGCTGGGTTGTTGCAGTGGAGAAGCGACCAGGAACCTGCCTCTCAGAATTCGGCTAACTGTCGCCCACAAACACAGCACTCGCAGTGCTACAATCGCAGCCAGGATGCTTGCAGCAGCGATGCTGTAATCCGTTCATCATAAGAATACTAAACTCCTCCCGAATAGGCCATGAAGGCCCAACGGTACCGACCGGCCACCGTCTCATCCTCAGCCCACAGGAATCACTGGATGCGGATATGTCAGTTTGTCAGTTTCCGAGACCGGAGCCGCTACTTCTCAATCAAGTAGCTCTTCAGTTTGCCTCAAAAGGACTGAGTACACACCGCTTGCCAACAGCGCTCGGCAGGCCGGATGGTCACCCATCCAAGTGCTAGCCCAGCCCGACAGCGCTTAACATAGGTGATGTCACTGGAACCGGGGTTACTACTGCGGCAAGGCCGTTGGCATCATAAGCGTACACCTGACGTAAACAAGGGCGATGGTTGGTCAGAAGCCGTAGCGCACATACACTGGTGGTGTTACGCTCTTGTAAGTCGGTCCTACTTGTGTATTAGAAATCTTATTACTAAATTACGTTAAATGAAACTTTAAGATATTCAAATGTGTTAACAGCCATCAACGGTTTTCTTAATCACTCTTTAACTACGTAGTTTTTATTTCAAAAATTGTGTACAGACACAGTCTCTGCACTGTTGTGGTCTGATTATCGCGCTGTTATCGCAGCATGAAAATGGCTGAAGTTGCTTTCTGTTCCATAGTGAAACGCGCGTGGAACACAGTTAAAAAGTGCCAAGAAATTGTTCTTAATGTTTTTCATACATTTACGGAGATAATAGGCTCTGAGGCGTTGTATATGATGCAGCTGAGGAAGTGTTCCCAGCATTCTATATAACGCAGTTGATGTACAAACCCACATTGAACGTGTAGTGCAGTCGATAGCGTAATGGGATATGAACCAAATTTGCTTATTTGTGCGTTGGTTCAAATTTCACCAGTATCAGTTTTTTCTCGTTAATTTTGAGATACCTGCATCTCATAATTATAAAACTCATACCTTTTTTTTTAATAATGCAGCCGGCCGCGGTGGCCGAGCGGTTCTAGGCACTGGAGCCCGGAACCGCGCTGCTGCTGTGGTCGCAGGTTCGAATCCTGCCTCGGGCATGTATGTGTGTGATGTCCTTAGATTAGTTTGGTTTAAGTAGCTCTAAGTATAGGGCACTGATGACCTCAGATGTTAAGTCCCATAGTGCTCAGACCCATTTGAACCATTTTATGAATAATCCACGTCTTCTTGTTTCCAATAACACACTGAACGCGAAATTTCTATTTCCATTTCAAATAAAAATCCTTAATTATCGATGTTTTATGAAAGACTGTTCATAAAAGCTGTTTAAATAGAGAAAACATAACAATTTAACTTTGAGGCAAAAATGAAAGCCAAATCCTCTTTATCTGGACTATGTCCATCGTTTTATATCACAGAGGTAGATAAGTATCGTAGAAACATGAAAAACAATCATTTTCGCAGCATCGAGCACATACAAATGCTGCATTTTTACGTTTGCTACTGTTCCATTACAATATGAACCCAACGGAACTGATCTGGAGCCAACCTGCGGGATTTGGCCCTAGAAGTGACAAGACTGTTAAGCTACCAGACGTATAGGAACTAACGCACGCAGCTTTTTCACACATCACTGCCGAATGCTGGCGGGATATAGAACGGCAACGTCATAAAAGAAGAAGAGAAAGTGCTGCGTCTGGTTGGCTTCGTGGATTCTGTTGTTGATAGGCTCGTTATCAACGTAGCAGGTGACACTTCCAGAACTGAAATGTATTTCTCGGATTCTGATAAGGAAGGAGCTAAGAGATTACCAGACGACTGATTGTAAGTAATACCTTCAGTAGCTTCAATATTTAACTATGCTGTGAAATCCTTCGATACACTCTTACGTTACAAACAGCTTATCCAGAAAAATTACCCTATGGTTAAGTCAGGAATTTTCGTCATGTTTTTAATTACAATACTACGCTAGGTAAATACGATAACGGGTTACGGTTTTCGTTTAGTCGTCTAAGGAGTGTATTGTGGGAAATTTACAGTGTATTATTTCATTCTGTTTAAAAATCAAATGACATTCGAAGCTGTTTTCCTCCTCTTCTCGTCTCATTTTACGTGTGAGCTGCAGCTGGCCGCGTCACTGCAGGCTAGCTGTACCAGCTGACAGCGCACTGTTGTTAGGTCACTGCTGTTAAAACTAATGCGCCGGTAAAACTGTTGTCCCGTATTATCGCTAAATCGATGTGCGCGTGACCCACAGCAGAAAACGTACGCTTATTATCGTAATTGACAGTACTCGAGTCAGCTTGGCTGCAGTCGCACGTGAAACGGAAATCCAATGAGGTTCCTGCAAGCTAGGAAGAATACATAGTGCAATGTTTACTGAAACCTGGTTATCAAGGGAAGGCAGGATTGGGTTACGGTTGTGCACGGGGTCGTAATCAGTTACTATTGGTTGCCTTTTACTGTTACACACATATATTTTTAAAACAGTAATTCAAGACTCAGCAATAAATAAAAAAATACCACACATCAAGGAATAAGCAACTGTGTACATCGTAGTGTTTTCAGTGTGTTACAGTTTAGTAAATCAACATAAAATACAGATACAGATAATGTTTGAAGAAAGCAAGCCACTGTGATCATGTCTGAAGGCCTTGCACTCCAGGAACGGCAATTATATAAAAAAATTGAGAAACCTCCTGTAAAACAGCAAATACAAGGAAAGGTTAATTAAAAGAAACAAGGAAATGACCACCAAATGGGTGAAATAAGATGATGGTAACTCTGACGTCCAATAAACCAAATGCAAGAATGGAACAACACGCCAATGCCAGAACTGGCGGTCTGCACTACGTCCCCAGAATACTGTGTTTAGAGCGCCGAAACGAGAAGGGAACCACTGCTACCAGAGTAGAAAGCACTCCACTCGCTGCTCTTCGCCTCAGTGACACTACGAGCAGGAACACGAACCCAAGTCATTGGAGGATATCGAGATCTCACAATGGTGGAGGTTTCTCTACTTGAGTTGAAATGCACTCATCTTAAAGCCTGTAGGATCTGGTCTACGAAGAGGTCGTGCACCCTCGTGACCACAGCCCTTCCACCCAGCAGTCCATGCGTGCTGCCAACAGTCCCGGCATGTTCTCGCACTGCGCGGACCTGGCTCCTCCTGAGTCTGCAAGCGAACTGCCACACTCACACGACCCGGAAAAACGACGACGTCGCCCCAAAGATAGGGCTAGAGTTAAAACGTATCGATAACCGCCGCTGCTGCCACTAGCGGACATGCAACGCTTGCGAAACGAGTGGCGCCAGTCAAGACTAGAAGACAAGCAACTGCAACCATGCCAACTAAAGGATACTGTCTGGCCTCCAACAGAGGGCGGAAACCTACAGACGAAACAAACGTGAGCCGCAGCACGGTTCATATACATCAGGTTTACTCTTATGATGGATTATAGCTAGTGCTTTCTCTTTACCCCCGTCTGTTGTTCAAACTTGAACGATTTTAACACCACAACTCGACACGAGAGAGCAATGCAGTTTCGAATTTTAAGTGCGCTGTTCTAACCAAACTGGGGCACACTGTGTATCTAGATCGAGTAAATAAACTGAAGAACCAAAGAAACTGGTACACCTGCCTAATATAATGTAGGGACTCCGAGAGCACGCAGAAATGCCGCAACAGGACGTAGCATGGACTCGACTAATGTCTGAAGTAGTGCTGGAGGGAAATGACACCATGAATCCAGCGGGGCTGTCCATAAATCCGTAGGAGTACGAGCGGTTCAAGCTCTCTTCTGAATAACACGTTGCAAGCCATCCCAGATATGTTCAATAATGCTCATGTCTGGGGAGTTTGGTGGCCAGCGGAGGTGTTCAAACTCACAAGTGTGTTACTGGTGTCACTCTCTAGCAATTCTGGACGTGTGGGGGTGTCGCATTGTCCTGCTAGAATTGCCCAAGTCCGTCGGAATGACAATGGACATGAATGGATGCAAGTCATCAGACAGAATGCTTACGTACGTGTCACCTGTCAGCATCGTATCTAGACGAATCAGAGGTCCCGCATCACTCCAACTACAGACTCCCCACACCATTACAGAACCTCCACCAGCTTGAACAGTCCCCTTCTGACATACAGTGTCCATGGATAAATGACGTTGTCTCCACACCTGTACGCATGCATCCGTTCGATACAATTTGAAACGAGATTCGTCCGACCAAGCAACGTGTTTCCAGTCATAAACTGTTACATGTCGGTGTTAACGAGCCTAGGCGACACGTAAAGCTATGCGTCGTGTGGTCATCAAGGGTACACGCGTGGACCTTCAGCTGCGGAAGCTCGTATCGGTGATGTTTCGTTGAATGGTTCCCACACTGACACTTGTTGCTGGCCCAGCATTGAAATCTGTAGCAATTTGCGGAAGGGTTGCACTTCTGTCTCGTTGAACGATTCTCTTCAGTCGTCGTTAGTTCCGTTCTTGCAGGATCGTTTTCCGGCCGCAGCGATGTCGAAAATTTACCAGATTCACTGTACACTCGTGAAATGGTGTATCGGAAAATCCCCACTTTATCGCTGTTTCGGAGGTGCTGTGACCCACCTCTCGTGCACCGACTATAACACCACGTTTATAGTCACTGAAATGTTACCCTATCATTGTAGCAGCAGTAACCGATTCAACAACTATACCAGACACTTGCTGTCTGATTCATGCACTGCCGACCACAGCGCCGTATTCTGCCTGTTAACATCTCTCTGTATTTGAATACCCATGCCTATAACCGTTTCTTTGACGCTTCACTGTATATCGAGATATAGCGGAAAATAGTGCGAAAATCCTGACATTCGAAAGGAATGTTTAATCCTTCATAGTCGCCGAATTACTACACCGACTCGCTTTTTTTTCCTGATCGAATCATGTACCTTTTTCTGTGTCATTTGTAAGAAACTCCGGGAGCACTTCAACTACATAACATGTACGGGACTCGATCGAATAATAGCAAGATATCAGCGCCGCAAACCGCTGTCCTGCCATAACAGAAGAGGTTAACAAACGACTGCCCTGTTATACCAAATGTAAGCAAGCTCGTCACCCACACGTGAAAATCCGAATCACCCCCCCCCCCCCCCCCCTTAGCGGTAAGATGGACCAATGAACAGCCCGTCAAAAGCTGATGAAGCATGAAGAATGTGTACTGAAGTGTGAAAAAGGAAGACAGGCACAGTGAACGGTTCAAGCTTAACAAGTGCGATATCGAGCGGAGCTGAATAGCGATGGCGTCGTGGATGTTGGACTGCAAATTGGGTGATCTATGTTCAGATCTCCTTCATGTCCATTTATTTGTTATTTTTTTAACAAAATTATGGACTATCCATGAAAGCTGGTAGTCAAGGGAAGGCAAGTGTCAGTTACGATTGTGGATGGGGCCATAATCAGTTACTATTGGTTGCCTTTTACAGTTACACACAGTTTATTTCAAACCAATAATTCCAGACTCAACAATAAATAAAAATACCACACATTATTGAAGGAATAAACACTTGTGTAAATAATAGTGTTTTCATTGAGTTACAATTTAGCAAATCACTATTAAATACAGATAGAGCAGATACTTCACATGAAGTGTTGAGTGCTAGCAGGATGTTTTTGTATGTTCTCGCTCACTAGCTCAATTTTGTGAAAAATAAAAAATTGCTCATTAACACTTGCATTTGTTTCACAAAATTGATCTAATTATCCAGAACATACAAAAACATCCCACTATCCCTTTTTCCTAATAGTAATATAATAAAATAATATTATAGCTATAATAAAAAATCATTTATTTTACATACATTTCACATAGGTGAACGTAATAAAATAATTAAAATGAATTAGTTAACAAAGTATATTACTTTAAAAAAATCATATTGTGAATGTAAATAAATAATTAAAATGTATTAGTTAACCAAAGTAAACTTTTTACATAGTGAACTCTATATCATGAAATTCATTAGTTCTATTTTTAAGTTTCTTCATTTCTTCATTTCTTCATGTCTTTATATTTCAGTTTCATTTGTCCTTTTTTAATTATTTCAATTTCCCAAGAATGAATTATTTTGTAATATCTATTTGGTAAAATAACTTTAAAATCACTATTAAGCTCCATACAAATTTTTTCTCTGTATTTAGTATTTAAATATTCAGTCAGTAATATTGTATAGTATATTTATCTCTAGTTCAGTTATTTTTTAATTTCTTTCAAGACACTAACCTCATTGAATTTATTGGTTATAGTCTCCATTTATATAGAAAATTTTTTATTAGATTTATATATAATAATTTTTTTATTGAGTAATGACCATATGGTAATGTATTTATTTTATTTTCCAAAACATATCTTTTATTATCATGAGGATTTAGTGCTTTTTTGTTTACTTCAATTGTATATGTTTCATGTTTTTCACTTTTAATTAAATTAAATTTTGTACATTCTATATTGTTAAACAAACAATATTTATAATCTTATAAACTTATTTGGTTTTTAACAACTCATTTTTTAATTCCTTTAGATTTCTTTTCTATTTTGTCACCAACTTTATAAGCATACATCTTTGCTCTGAAACCACAAAATTATTCAATTATTTTTCCATTACATTCATATTTCATTTTACCAACAACTTTCTTGTTTACTTGTGGAATAACATATACATTAACTGTTGGAAATACTTGTATCAAAGTAATCAATGATCGTTTTAGTTTTATTCATATGAATAACAGCAAGATTTTCACTGAATATAGTTCTATGTTTAAAGTTTGGTTTAGCTACAAGTTCATCACATACTTTATCATTTGAAACTAATTTTATATCTTGTCAATTTCTTATATTTTCCATTGTTTTACCAACTACAGAATTATTCATTAATTTATAGAAATCTTTTTCAAAATCATTTGTAGCTTTTGTTCATAACTGCGTTTTTAGATCTATATACTACTTTAACCAATCAGATTGTCTAATTTTAAAACTTAATATGTTTTTGTAAGTTGCTTTCCTAAAGATAAATATTGTTTAAGATTTCTATAATGTACTACATAATTACTTTCATTTGTACCTGGAACAACTTTTGATTCAGGAGCTAATGGTAAATCTTTATGTAAAACATGTAATTCTTTTGGGTATTCTAGATGTACTTCAAATATATAACCATTTTCAGAATTGTTTGAAATTTAATTTATTTTTGGTTCTTTCTATTTAAATCCGCTACATGGTAAATATTGGTTCATTGCATAACCATTTAAATTAGATGCATCTAGATACATTATACAATTTGATATTTCATTGTAATCAAAATCTTATAAATTATTATTATTTGCTTTTATGTATCTTTAGCAATATTCTGAAATTCCAACTCTTATTTCTTTTCAACCATTAGAAGCATATTATAATCATATGATAATTAACTTTTTTGTCAGTTATTCTTAACATTGCATCCCAAGGTAAACCTGGTGCTGTGAAGTACCAAGATGGTTCCAGATTATATGTATTTATACTTGTTCTTCTAAAATTTTCAAATACATAACTTAATAATAACACATCAGTTGTTAAGATATAAATCATGATATACAACAAGATTGTTTAAATTGAACTTTTCCTAAACTAATTTTGCATGTTTATAATTTTCATCACTTAACACAATATTTTAAATCACTATAAAATTTCTCATTTGTTAGTAATTGTGTTTCTTCAAATTTTTTCCAAGAATCCATGTAATCACATGGATAAACACCAGTTCTAATTATTAAATTAAATAACTCTGGAGAAAAATACATTTTGATACTTTTTAATTGATTTTTCTTTAAATTTGAGGAAAGTTTATCAAGTGAAGAAGCCATAAATCTAAATGTATAAAATACCATACTAAAAGTAAGATATTTATGTTCATTATTTGATATTAATTCTAATACTTTATTATCATAAGCACGTTCTATTTACAAAAAGATGTGAATCATAACCTGATAGATTATGTAAATAAATAGGTACAAAATCAGGTTCTTGTAGTTTTAAATTACAATTATTACGTAATGGTGCAATATATTTTCCAGTTAAATGATCATAATGACAAACTTTTTTATTCTTTTTTGTATAATGACATTTGCATTGTGTAAAAACTGTAGATTTATGATACATTTTTTATTCATCAAGTGTAAGTGGTTCCCTCTCTTCAATTTCAGAATATATTCTTCCAATTTCTTCAACTTCTGTTTTTATACATTTTATAAATTTTTTATGTCAAACTGGTCCTCTATAAACAACAGGATCTTTATAATTTGCATATAAATATTTAAGATAACAAAATCGACATGGTTCATGTCTTTGATATTTAATTTTATATGGTATTTCTGGATTTGGTTCACATTTATCCATCTTTAAAAGTAAACTTTCAAAATCAGCATAAATTACACATGGAACCTTTTGTGTAAGTTTATGATTTTTAAAATATACAGATTCTCTTTCACCTTGGATTCCAACTTTAAATGGTTTATTAGTTAAATAACTTGTTGTATGATTATCTAATTTTTCTTAACTATTAAAATGTAAAAAACATATTTTACTTCACTATGTTTAGTCATTTGACTCCATACAAATCTAGATATGTTTTTATATAACAATAATAAGAAATACCATCTTTCTTAAAATAAAGTAGATTTACATGTTTTTCTTTTTTACATTTTGTAATTTTTAATGGATACACTTAATGATCATCAAATGAATAAACATTAAGAGATACATTATTTTATTTTCTATTTCTGGAATAAGATCAATTACTGCAAAAAAATTCAATATTTTCAAGTTTTTTATCTTGATCAAGATCAACATTTTTATATTTTGTTATTCTTTCAGCAGGAAACAAAGCTGATTTTACAGCCAACAAAATCATTTTTGATTTTCATTTTTCACATTAACACATGCTTTTTTATTCTTAATATTATCTAGCATATCAAAATGGATGCCCCACTTAGTGGAACATATTTGTTAATTGCTAGATGTAAAACAATATTTGTATTTAATGACAATCCTGATCTTTGTGCTTGAAAATTATATTTTTTTCTAAAATATGTTATACCATATTCGAATTTTTTATTAAAATCTTTTTCTGTTAAAATACTATACTTTGGTGTTTGTTGTCCAAATTCTTGAACTTTTTCACCTGTTTCACCTTTTTTTAGTATATATTCACTATTTAAATTAAAATTTATCTTTACAGCATGACCTACTTTCAAATAGTCTTTAACAATTCTAAAAATTTTTGTTTTTAGTGCATTTAAGAAATGGTAAGGAACAAGTATATCTATACTATTTTCTAAATTTATAGTTTGTTATCACTCTGCAAATGCTTTTTTCAATGAAGTAATCTTTAATTGTTTTTCTATCTCTTGGTTTTACGAATATATTTGTAGAAAATGGATATAATCTTTTTAATGATTTATTTTCTCTAGTTAGAAAAACATCATAAATGTCATAAAATGGTAACTTTTTCTAATGTTTTTCAATACGATTGGGTTCATAACCATTAACAATATTTGTATTATGTTGTTCAGGTACATAAATATTAACTATATTTTTATAATTTTTACTTACTTCAGTTACATAATTTTTATGTTTTTCCCTTATTTTAGACATTATTCTTATCAATATTTGTATTATTTTCAGATGTGTGATTTTCACTTACTACAGGCGTATTATTTGTAACTATGTTTGAATGATTACTAATAAAAACTGAATAATTAATAATAATAAATATTATTATATCAGCCTTATATAGCAACAGTTGATTTTTATAGTGAAGCAGCAATTTTCATTTTGCTCTACTGTTTATTACAAACAAATTTATTAGATTACTAAAAAATTTTTTTGATTAAAATGATAATTATTTAATAGATGGATAAGGATTATTATTAAAAATAATTAATCGCAAAACGAAATAATTTATAATTTAGTTTAACAATCAACAAGTTTATTATTTTGTATTTAAAATGATTAGTTTTGACACAGTTTGTTTTTAAAATAACTAGTTTACGATTTAGTTTACTATTTAGTTTAACAATTTGAAAAAATTTTTTATTTATAGTATGATAATTATTTAATAATTGGATAAATAATTAATCACAAAGGATTGTTATTTAAAGTTCAATCAGTCTTGTTCTTACTGTATTCTAAAGTACATTTCTTACATTTATTATTATGTTTATCTTTATATGATTGATGTATATAAAAACAATCTTTAATCTCTTTGCAAATTTTACAATTCTTTTTTCTTCAGTTGTAAGTTTTTCATAAATCATTGTAGATTCATTTTTCCATTTTCATATGTTCTTCACTTGGATTTCGTCATACATGTTACTTTACGTATTATTTAGCAACACTTTTTCCATATACACAAGGAATTCGATCTTTACTCTAATTTCTTTACATGATATATATTTCAACATGGCGTACATATAGTTCTATAAACATCTTCTGTGTATTTTAGTAAAGTAAAATTATCAATTTTTCTCTGTTTTACAATATTCACAAAATTTATTTTGCACAGAACTATCTTGCTCCATTTATATAGAAAAAAATTATTAGGAATGTAAAAAATAAATTAATAATCAACAAAATC
Source organism: Schistocerca piceifrons (assembly GCF_021461385.2). NCBI lineage: Eukaryota > Metazoa > Arthropoda > Insecta > Orthoptera > Acrididae > Schistocerca > Schistocerca piceifrons. Next base: position 95,014,745 of record NC_060147.1, on the reverse strand, counting down.
ACCTAATATCCTGCTTCAAATTTTTTGGGCACTTTACTTTAAATAATAGTTCTACAAACTGGACAATTTTATTTTTCCTTCCACCATTCAACAATACATTCTTTATGAAAAATATGATTTCAACTTGTTTCAACAAACTGATTATTATTTTCATCAATAAAACAAATAGGACAATCAATATCTTTTACACATACCTCAATTAATACACACGCATCTTTTAGTTTAGTTTGCATTTCGTTTTGGTTCTCCACTTATAAGAAAATAATTTTTATGAGAGTTACAAAAAAGTTAAATTCTCAAATTTTTTTACTGTATCTTCCAATATATTTGTTACTTTACGAATTAATTCAGATATTTAATGACAATCAATATAATATTATTTAATGATAAGTACAAACTACAAATTACAGCTGCTATGTATTTTTTGCAAAAGTAATAAAAAATATTTCTCTTAAATGGAACCGATTGTAGATATCAACAATAAGTTTTCATGATTATTGGCGAAGAAAGTAAATCCATGGTTTAAAGGTAAAGATGTTGCTGAGATTTTATAATACAAAAACACAAATAATGCAATAATTAAACATATTGTTTCAGAAGGTAGAGCAATTTTAGCTAATATTTTGAGCATTGTATTTTGCAAGCCCACATAAGAAGTGATAAACTATTTTCGTGAATGAATCTGGGTTATATTCATTAATTTTATACTCAAGAAAGGAAGACATGGAGAATATAAAATTAAAACTTATCACAAAGATCGAAAAAATATAAATATTATTGTATACACCAACTACAATAATTCAATGAATTAAACACAGAAGTAATTCAATTAAAAGATGATAGAATTAAAATGAAACATGATCATATTCAAAATTTCAGAGAAACAGTTAATACTGCTTCAGAAATAATAGGTAAAAGAAGTGAAGAAATACCACAAGTCGTTCCTAAACCAATTGATAAAAAATTAAGCATAGCTTTCATTCTTTTAAAATTATCTGATGATTTTATGTGAATATAACTACTGTTATGTCGTTAGAATACAACGAAAAAATTTACAGATACTACTATATAAATTCGAAGGTAGACATCCAAATTTTGAAGAAAAATTTAAGATTGAATTATAATCCAAATTCAATAAATCCGTATCAATGAATAAACGAAAATTTAATGATTGTCTGTCATCTGAACTATTTCAAAATTTTGAAAAACTATACACAAGGACAATTGATTAATGATATAATTAGTCTTCATCAAACTGAACTACAATAAAATAACTTTATCTATTTTTCCCAACTATTGTGTTAAATATCAAACCCTAACCACTTAAAATAAATTTTATTATCTTTCTTTTTTAAAAACTTTTCAACCTAGTATACATCTGAATATTTTGTTTTCTGTATTTCTTGTTCATAAAAATTTACTTTTATATGTTTCAACTTATATCTAATTGGATTATAATAAATAACGTCTTCAATTCCAAATATTTCTGTTAACTAGTTATCTGTAGATCCTTTTTCAAAAAGACCTTTAGATTTATTGATTTTAACTGTAGCTCCTTTTTTAAATTTAGCTCTTTTATTAGATACAATGCTACTTATTTGTAAATTTTTCTCATTAACTTGTATTGGTTTCAGTTTTATAATCTGATGTACTGTGTTATTGTATTCATCAATTAGATCTTTAAGTAAATTTAATCATTTATAATTTCCTTGTAAAGCAAATTTCTTCCACATCTTTTCTTCAAGTGTTCTGTTAAATCAGTCAACAACAGATGCTTTTAATTCTAATAAAGTTGAATAACGATCAATGTTTTTTTTTCATTAACTCTTTAAATACTTTGTTATAAAATTCTTTACTATTTTCTGTTTGCAATTTATATGGCTTTCTATCTATAAATTTTTTTTGAAAAGCATCAACTATAATTATAGGTGTTTTATCTTTAATAGGAACAGCCAATGCATATTTGTGAAGAACATCAATTACTGTTAATAAATATTTGTAACCTTTATTTATTTTTGAAATACTTTTTAAATTACCTGAATCCATCTCTACTAGGTCAGCTTGTTATGAATCATCTATACCAAAAGAAACAACAGTTCTTCTTTTGAAATTCTTTCTAATTGGTTTATGTAATTCAACAATTTAATTTTCACATATAGTATTATTATCATTGTTTAAACCTTCACTATTTACACAATTATGTTAACATATTTACTTTTTTAGTTTTACATATTGTGCAAAGAAATGCAATTCTTTGTCTTCCATTTTTAGTTGTTACTCTCTGTGGATGAGGTGTATCAGTAAACGTTTTACATTTTAAGCAATAAACATGATAATCATGTGAAGTACGATTTTCCATTTATATAAATAAAAATTTATTAAATTTTAAATTATTCCACCAAATACAATTATATTTACATATACTGGAACCGTTTTAAGATAATCTTCCAAATTTATAGCATAAAATTTGATTTATTTACCATGATTGATTATTATTATTTATTTATCTTTTCTCCAAAGCTCTATTTAATTTGCCTGTAGGCAGTATCCATCTTGCCCCTAGTGAGATAAGTCTCAACATCCTTACATATGTCCTCTTGCCATGACTGCTTAGCCATTTTGCACTACCTGTCGATCTCATTTTTGACACATTTGTATTCCTTTTTGCTTGCGTCTTTTTTTGCGTTTTTATATGTTCTCCTAGCAAAGTATAATCAATTGAAAAGTTATTCATTTATATAGTTAAAAATGTAACAAAGATTTTTCAGACTCCAATTCCACATTACTCCATAAAAGCTTCACTCAGTAATTTTTCTTTACTTCCTTTTATTTGCTTTCTAAGTTTATTTGTATTTTTTCATTTTTACACCAATCTGAATCTGTGACATGTTTATGATAATAATCTCTTCTAACTTTACGTTTTTGTGTAGGTCTCTTGTTTTTTCATGATTGTAAGAATATGTTAAAAGTACATTCAATGAATTTGACTTATATTTTTCTATTTCGATCTGCTCTTCAAGTCTGAGTTCTTTTCTTGATGAAACTACAACTGACTTAACATATGCAGTTCGAAAATTTTCAGTTCCTAAATATCTCATATGAATTGAAATAGGTTTTGGATTTCCGTTTCTTGGATCACAACGATGTCCTGTCATTCTTAAACATAATTTTGTTGTTGTACCTCTATTGTATATGTTGTTGTCATTGCTGTTTGTAATCTTGTAAATTGTACTGTGTAGTACATTCATTTAAGTACAGGAAGTTTTATTAGAAAAAAATAACAAACATTTCATAGACCTCAGCCATTTTGATCAACATCAATTCTCACACCTAGTTTCTTTTTACCATACATAATACCTCTAACTGCTGTTGCTGCAATTTTCACTTTCAGACTGGCATCACTTGCATGCATTCTTTCTTTTGCAGCTAACTGAAGTTGTTTATATGCTTCATGACTAGATTGTAAACCTTTATGATCTCTGTATGCAATGTTATGTTGTTTGCAAGCTTCATCTAATGGATTAGTTCCTGGATCACCATGTGTTAGTCTTTCTTCAAGTTTAGTGTATGGTCTGCAGTAATTAAATCCTGCTAGATGCATCTCAGGCATTGGGACATTATTTAAAACCATATTTACTATTCCTTTTCCAAATTTATCACTTTTCGAAAAATTATGTGGAACATTATTTAAAAATCTAATTAAATATGGTATTCCTTTTGGATTATCGATTTGTTATTTGTTAAAATTTGTGCAATACTAACATTTTCATTATCATAAATTCTTATTTCCAGCTAAACCTCCACCATGAATTGCTGCTAATCTATCAATTAATGGTATAACATCATTTAACCAAACATATTCAGTTGATTTGTATGTATATTTTTTAATTAAACCTTCGCTTTTTTGTTTTCCAAGAGAACTAAAATTTGAAGAATGTATAGTTGTTTTTCTTCTTAAGTCTGGAAAATAATCTTCAACAATTGGTGTTATTAAATATAAATGTTGATTGCCTTTACTTGATCTTATTTTATTTGGATTATTATAAAAATATAATGCTACTGAATTTAATAATACATCTGCATAATTTGGTAAATCTTCACCATTAAACTTTTCATTTAAATCATCTACAGTAATTTGTTTTTCAGTTAAAAGTCCCATTATGCCATCTGTACCTTCATATGCTTTTTCACCAATTTTTAATTTATCAGCAATAAATTCTACATACAAATTACCAACATATTTAAACATATTAACAGGTTATAATCCACATACTTTATCCTCACTATGATTAATATATTTTAACATTCTTTCACTAACATTAATTTTTTAAATTTCATTTATCTTTTTACTTACTTTTTCTTCTTGATTTTTATTAAATGTATCTTTAATTTCTGATTCAGTTAATGCATAATCATATTTTCAAGTAATATCTTCTGACCAATCTGCTAATTTTTTAATTGGTGATAAATCTTCAAAATCTTCTATATGACGATATGGAATCACTTGTTTTTCAACTTTTCTATTTTCTTCGATTGCTTTTAAACCATTATCACCTAACCCTTCAATACCTTGTTTTTCTTTTTCAATAGCATCAATATCAGGTTGATCGTCCTTCTTTCTATTCTGTTTAGTTTTTTAACAACTTCATCATACTTTGCAAACATTTATTATGGAAGAAAAACATGTTTATATTTAATATTTACATTTATGTTTATGTTTAACTTTATGTTTACATTTATGTTCATGTTTGTTTGTTTATGTTAAAGTTAATGTTTTTATTTAATGATTATGTTGTTAAGGAATGTTGTATTTCATTTCTAAATTAACCTTCTTTTGGTTTTCTAGACATATCTATTGTGAAAACTCTGAACTCATTGTTCCAAAATTTACTACACATTTCTTTAAAATTATCAAACTTTAAATCTCCACCAACAAGCTCATGATAAATATAACTTAAATTTGTATCATATTGTCTAAATGTATTTAAAAAATTTAAATTATCTCTAACTGTCTTGGTATTTTTGAATAAGTTAGAGGTAAGTAAAACCAATCTATACCTTTGTGCCTACCTCTAGTAAAATATTCTCTTACAATATCTCCATTGTCTAGAATAAAATCATCAAATACAACCGAATTTTCTTCACATTCTTCTAAAAGAATAATTTCTTCATTATTTTCAATAAAACTATGAATTTGTGTTTTAATTTATATTCAATATTTTACATTGTTTATAAATTCTTGATACTTCGGTTGATCTAAACACTTTGAATAAATATAAAAATGTTTACTTTTATTCCAGTTCAACCATCATGGAGTTAAAATATAATTATCAATCATTGTCATTTTTCCACAACCACTTGATCTAATTATTGCATACCTTATAGAATTTGGTAAAAGTTTATGAAGTTTGTTTTTTAATTTATTTTCTCTTATTCTTACTATAGGATCCCAATCTGTTTTGTTCATTTATGTAATAATGTTTTCAGTCCTAAATAGGTAGATTATTTCAACTTAGTGATAAATCTTCAATACTTACTAAAAGATTAAGTGTTACAATGCATGATAGTTATTATAATGTTTCATTAGTACATTATTAATCAAGTTTTTTAACTCTAAATATTATAAACTTTATTGTTATGGAGAAACGATAGAAATTCCTGTATGTCAATATAGTTTAAAAAATTTAAAAAATTATTCATTTGATTAAGCCTAATTTACATATTAAACTATTGAAAGTGATGTAAAATTGTATATGTATATAAAAGATAGTATTGGTGGTTTACTTGGTTTTAGTAACCAACTTGTTGAAGCTGATAAAGAAGCTGGAGCTGAAGATGTTCCTAAAATAAGTCCTTTTTGAATTAATAAATGTAAATTTTTATCTTGCTGATGGAATGTATGTAAAACATAATGATTATTTTCATAAAGAAACTAATATTATTGCTTTATTTAAACATAATGCAGAGTTTGGTGGACCAGTAATATATGAACCAAAATATTCTGTAAATGTTCCTATTTTTGATACAGTTCTCCATGAAATGAAGTACTTTATCCATTATCATTACTTGGGGGATTTTTTAAAGATTATAAAGAAATTATGTTTGAAGGAGACTTAACTGTAGTTTTTACACACAGTTCATCTTCTGGAGATGTAATTCTACATTTGTCTGAAGCAAATGAAGCTGGAATAGAAATAAAAGATACACTTCGTAAAGAAGGTAAAAATATTATAGTATCTATGGAAATTTGTGTATGTGTTGTTAAATATGAACCAAATTATGAACTTGAACAATGTGAAAATATTTTTAAAAATCCTAATATTCCTATTTCTTATTACAAACTTCAAACAGAAGAATTTTCTGGATTATCTGGTAAAAACAATTTTGAACTAGATACAACAAATTACTGTAACTCTACAGAATTTTATATACAATTTTTATATACAATTTTTTTGTTGTATTTCAGACTAATCTTAAAAATAATCAATTAGTGGATACGTCATTATTTGATCATGTTAAACTACTGAATATATATTTAAAATGGTAGAAATGAAGATTTTCATCAAGAAATGTGGAATATTAATCCGCCAAATAATTTTCTAAAAGCATATGATTCATTTTTAGATTTTAAAGGAATCACTTTACTAAAATCAGATATTGATATTAATCTATTTAGTTTTATAACTAATTATCCAATTTATGTAATCAATGTGAAATGTAGAAAGAATGTTGTAACTACGCAGAAAACAACTATGAACCTTTGTACAACTTCTAATGATAATTTCCAAATGATACACTTGCTTATGTAATTATTATGGTAAAATGTATCTTACATATGATGCACAACATAGATTACTTACTGAAAATTTTTAATAATTAATTATTTGCTTCCATATAATTGAATGAAAACCTAAAAAAGTTTATGAAAGTGTTAAATTCATGTTTATATACATTTCTGAAACATTTTAAGAAAGATAGAAAAACATTTTAGTATTTTTTTAATGATAATTTTTCTGGATAGCTCTTTTTATGTAGATTATGTTAGCAATTTGAATTTTTAAAAGCGGTTAATATTTGGCTGGGAAATCTACACTTAATCTAAAGTCTAAAAGTGCTGAGTCATGGAAATCGACTTTTTTGTTTATTAACTTATTTTGGTGAAATTCGGTATATGGCCGACTGTAGTGTCTGGATGAACCTATTTGAAAAAAAAATTGTTTTTTTTGCATTTTATAACAAAAAGTTGAGTTTGTTGCATTTTATATGTTTCAACCATCCACTTGTTGCATTTTATATGTTTCAAGCTGTACTTTCAGAACAGTAGAGACATCTGTGAGCAATAGTGTGAACTAACCAGATTCTAACTATATATACGTTCTTAAAGCTCCTTTACTTCAACCAAAGTTCACACAATCATTGACCAATGAGAGTGCACGTATCAGTGGTCATTATAACGTATTTGTATGAAGAGTATTAGCCGTTTGGCTAAAACATCCAACACACTTGCCTATGTACTTAATAACAGCCCAAATAAAAGAAGCAGTTCTGTTAATTCAGAACTTAGCCTTTGTGTAGTGCTGTGTACATATGGTCAGAGGACTCTGAAAAACAGAAAAGTATGTGTAGGACATTGTGGGGTTGTTTTGCAGTTTTTGAAAATCAATAAAATTTTTAATATAATTTACTTTTATTAACTAATACATTTTGATTTTTTACTTATGTTCATAACATGATTTTTAAAAAATAATGTACTTTGTTAGCTAATTAATTTTATTTATTTTATTACATTCACCTATATGAAATGTATGTAAAATAAATTATTTTTTATTATAGCTATTATTATATTATTTTATTTTATTATATTATATTATTATTAGGTAAAAGGGATAGTAGGATGTTTTTGTATGTTCCTGATAATTAGATCAATTTTGTGAAAAATGTAGAATGTGAGTGTTAATGAGCAATTTTTCATTTCTTATAAAATTGAGCTAATGAGCCAGAACATACAAAAACATCCTACTAGTGCTATTGACAAAGGATTTCAGATCGATTCCATATTTCTGGATTTCCAGAAGGCATTTGTATCACACATGAGGCTCATAGTGGAATTACGTGCTTATGGACTATCGTCTGTTATGTGTCTGGTTTTATGATTTCCTGTTAGAGAGGTCACAGTTCTTCAGAATTGACGGAAAGTCGTAAAGTAAAACAGAAGTGATTTCTGGCGTTCCTCAAGGGAGTGTTATAGGTCCTTTGCTGTTCCTTATGTATATAAACGATTTGGGAGACAATATGAGCAGTCGTCTTTGGTTGTTTGCAGATGACGCTGTCGTTTATATCAGAAGATCAAAACAAAGTGCAAAACGATTTAGAACAAATATCGGAATGGTGCAGAAAGTGGCAGTTGATCTTAAATAACGAAAAGTGAGAGTTCATCCACATGAGTGCTACACGAAACTCTTTAAACTTTGGTTACATGATAAATCAGTCTAATCTAAAAGCCATAAATTCAACTAAATACTTAGGTATCACAATTACAAACAACTTAAATTGGAAGAAACACACAGAAAATGTTATGGGGAAGGCAACCCAAAGACTGCATTCTATTGGCGGGACACTTACAAAATGTAACAGACCTACTAAGGAGACTGCCTACACTACACTTGTCGGTCTTGTCGGTCCTCTTTGAGAATACTGCTGGGTGGTGTGGGATCCTTAACAGATAGGACTGACGGGTAGTTCGAAAAAGTTCAAAGAAAGGCAGCACGTATTGTATTATAACGAAATATCATAGAAATAAAATAAGGGAAATCAGAGCTCGCACTGAAACATATATGTGTTCGTTTTTTCCGCGCGGTGTACGAGATTGGAATAATAGCGAATTATTGTGAAGGTGGTTCGACGAACCCACTGCCAGGCACTTGAGTGTGATTTGCAAGTATCCCTGTCGATGTAGGATGATTTATTTCGTTTATGACTATTTAAACACTGGCTTTTATAAAGAAATTGTGTTCTTGTAAGCCACTAAACATGGTGATCATTGAACACCTGGAACTGTTAGGTTCAGTTAATGGTGGATCCTCGCTACTGGTATCTCGTTAGTCGGCGATGGCGCATTGAACCCCGTTGCCTTCCAGTAGCGTTCTTACATTTACACAGCAGCCTCGCTGCCCGCTGCTCGCTGGGAGCCATATCCCTTCAGCTGATCACATATCGAGAAGAGTGCTAGCAGAGTCAAATGCGGCACTGCTGAAGTGATATGGAAGCAGCCAATCAATGCTGCTCAAGGTACAGGACACACACCAATGGTTGCAGTGCGAACCACAAGCAACCTGGATGCAATCGCCTTGGGAGGCTCGTAGAAGCAGCGGAAATGGACTGGTGACACACAGTTGGTTTGATTCATCGCTCCCTGGAAATTGTGGCGAGTAGTGAGCAGTGATGTGGCAGCAGAAAGGCCTGACTACAGGGAAAAAATATGTCTGAGGCGCCAAATCTGGTTAGTTGCAAGCCACTATTGTTGTGAGCATGTTTGGAGAGTAGTTGAAGGTACAGGATGGAGGCTCTGCCCTTCTGTAAGGCAAGATATGGTGTAATCTATGGCAGGTCTCTTGATCGAATACAAGAAACAATGGTTCAGAACACAGCATTTTTGAACTTGATGCTGTATAGCAGACGACTCAACATCTCCCCTGTTAACGCAGTGACTACAGTGGGCATGAAATCATTGAGGTTGGACCATTGATCTATGGGAACATGTCACCCAATCGTAAGACACACGTGTCTTGTTACACCATGTTGATGGTCGTATCTAGATACGCCATCATTCAGGCATATAGCTGCTCAAAGCGCAAACTGCACCACGGGTGCAGACTGGTGGCCACAGTATTGTCCTATTGGGGGAGATTCACCTGGTCTCCCATGGGCCCTGTGGTAGTAATCCAAGGCACAACGATGGGTGTGGGCTACATCAACATTATTGCGGACCACCTGCTTCATGCTTGATGTATTCCATGATGGCGATGGGATCTTACAGTACAATAACTGAAATATATCTACCAAAGGTGGAAAAAAAAACAGAAACATGGCCAGATAGAATATGCTTCAAAAGTTTATTAAAATCAATCAATCATCTCTGAGGTGAGGATATGTTAAACACACAGACTTCAATAAGGTTAAGTCTTGGATATTTATCGAACACAAAAAAAGCTCTGACCTTTCTATTGTAAAATTTGAAAATTTAATGAACAAGGACCTGAAGTTAATGATGTTCTCCAGACAAAAAAATATAATGGTAAAGATCGCTAGGTATCTTCATGTAAGTTTGTGGTGAACACTTGCAACATCGAAAGATTTCTTGTATAATTGAAGGGCACAAATAATCTTATTTATTGATTCTTCCGTTACTTCCTGATGCAAAAATTCCCTTTTTAAGATTGAGTAACAAGTACATTGTTGTTGTTATACTTATTTTTATTTCTAACTAATTTTAGGGTTACCGGGCCATCCTCAGGATACGACTGACTGGCATCTGCAAGGGACACTAGTTATTATGTAAACAAACGTTATAACTAAAGATACAGTTCACTTGCACAGTGTGTTGTGCATTAAACTTTGTTTTTAATACTGAAATGACGCACTCCACAACGGACAATATTAAACGCAATAAATAGACAATATTACAGTTTGTATGTTTATAATGTTAAAGTTTGTAACTTCTCGACATTGCTTGAGAAACTGTTGTGGACCAAACACGTTTTTTAACATTGTAAATTACATTTCATGTAGTGGACAGTATTAAACACAAATAATGTTATTGTGATGGAGGCTGTTAGGGTATCGTGGATCATTGCAACTTTCCATGCAAGGACTTTGGATATGAATATTACACTACCAAAGTTAATAAGAAACATACAGCCGATGTTCAGAAGGTACGACAAAATCTAGTGAGATGTCAACAGTTAGCGCGAGAAAATATTACTAGCGCAGTGCCTGGTCACAACAATGATGTGTATGTCTTCTGCTGGGGAGGCCATGTCGGAGGTTGCAGGTTGTGGAGATAGGCCCAGACAATGGTAGCGGCGTACTGCTGGCTGCGGCTCAGTGCCTGATGGATGAAATGTGAATGCATTCGGCACCTGATCCAGACTCACTCAGTGTGCTTTCTTGGGGGCCGTGCGCTGGTGTAAGTACAGCCCCTGGTGCCAGGACGGTCTTGATTCCTGTCACGTGGCCAGTGCAAGAAAGAAGTCAGCAGTGCCAGCGACCTATGCCGGCGCTTAGGTCACCGTCTGGTGGCCGTGTGTAATGTGGCAGCCTTCGTGTGTCGTCTGCCACAGAGCTGGCTACCTGCATAGCTTGCATGTAATGCGGGTTGCTGGCACCGTAGGCGCAAGCCCACGATACAGCAAACTGGCCACGTCACAAAGCCAGAATGAGGTCTACGAGAAAGACAGGCCGCGGCTCGTACGTCACGAAGGTAGGCATGCGCTCGCTCGCTCAACTCAGCAGACAAACTACGTTCCTACGCCTGTTAACTCCTAACTAGATGTGTACGTACAAACGAGACTTGAGTCTTCTACTGGAATCCGATGTTCTGGAGCCTTAGTCTTATTAATTCTAGTCGAAAGCCAATAGCACTCCGTCCGTTTTCAGACCACGAGTGGCCTACCGGGACCATCCGACCGCCTTGTCATCCTCATGGAGGATGCGGGGAGGAGAGGCGTGGGGTCAGCACACCGCTCTCCCCGTCGTATTGACGGTTTTCTGTAACCGGAGCCGCTACTATTCGTTCGAGTAGCTCCTCAATTGGCATCACGAGGCTGAGTGCACCCCGAAAAATGGCAACAGCGCATGGCAGCCTGGATGGTCACCCATCCAAGTGCCACGTCCGACACCGCTTAACTTCGGTGATCTCACGGGAACCGGTGTATCCACTGCGGCAAGGCCGTTGCCGCAAGTCCATAGGCCGCCTCATAATTTGTTACGGCTGTACTGAGGTACAATAAAATTAAAATTGTGCCAACATGATTATCAATTGCATAAAGCACCTTGTTGCGTTAAACAAGCCATTATACGAGAATGAGATATTCACTCTGCAGCGGAGCGTGCGCTGATATGAAACTTCCTGGCAGATTAAAACTGTGTGCCGGACCAAGACTCGAACTCGGGACCTTTGTCATTCGCGGGCCTGTGGCTACGCCATGTCTCCACAATATCCTTTCTTCCAGGAAGAAGAGTTTCTGTCGAGTTTGGAAGGTAGGAGACGAGGTATTGGCGGAATTAAAGCTGTGAGGACGGGTCGTGAGTCGTGCTGGTGTAGTTAAATTGGTGAGCACTTGGCCGCGAAAGGCAAGGGTCTCGAGTTCGAGTCTCGGTCCGGCACCCAGTTTGAATCTGCCAGGAAGTTTCAAGCCATAATACTATTTATATCGAGTATTGACCTTAAATCAAATTTTTATCTAGTACTGTTAATCACTAATACTTCATAATAGCGGATTCCCGTAGTAGATGCAATTCTCGTTAGTACGCACACACCCAACTGCGAGTTAACAGGTTGGGAAACGCATTTTTTCTGTTGAGCTCAGCGAAGGAGCGAGTTCAGGCCTACCTTCGTGTCGGACGTGCCGTGGCCTGTCTTTCTCGTGGACCTCGAGACAGAATCATATGCTGCAAATGGCTCAGAGCACTATGGGTCTTAACATCGCAGGACATCAGTCCCATAGAACTTAGAACTACTTAAACCTAACTAACCCAAGGACATCACACACATCCATGCCCGAGGCAGGATTCGAACCTGCGACGGCTGACTGTAGTGCCTAGAACCGCTCGGCCACCCCGGCCGGCCAGAATCATCCGTCACTGGTATGAGGAGCATGATAGTGAAATCATACTGTTGCTTCGACCACCACGTTCGCCTGATATGAACCCAATGGAACACATGTAGGACGCTATCAGGCATCAGCTACGCGCCGACAAATTACCCGCCCTTTACTTAGATACTGCGTGACCTGCGCGTAGACATCTAGTCATGTAGCTCTGTAGTCCGTTCGAATCTATACCGTGAACATGGCCGGTCTATTTCATTCGAAAGGTGGACCAATACGCTATTAATCAGGCGGCTGTAATGCTTTGGATCCTTAATAAAGGTCACAAAGTCCCAAAATAATCACACTGTTTTACTTAAAAATGACAGTAATTCGCTGCCAGCCCAAGAAATTGCTCCCCTCCCTTCGCATCACCCTGCAACACTACTGTCCATTAAAATTGCTACACCACGAAGATGACGTGCTACAGCCGCGAAATTTAACCGACAGGAAGATGTTGTGATATGCAAATGATTAGCTTTTCAGAGCAACCACACAAGGTTGGCGCCGGTGGCGACACCTACAACGTGTTGACATGAGGAAAGTTTCCAACCGATTTCTCATACACAAACAGCAGTTGACCGGCGTTGCCTGGTGAAACGTTGTTGTGATGCCTCGTGTGAGGAGGAGGAGAAATGCGTACCATCACGTTTCCGACTTTGATAAAGGTCGGATTGTATCGCGAATGCGGTTTATCGTATCACGACATTGCTGCTCGCGTTGGTCGAGATCCAATGACTGTTAGCAGAATATGGAATCGGTGGGTTCAGGAGGGTAATACGGAACGCCGTGCTGGATCCCAACGGCCTCGTGTCGCTAGCAGTCGAGGTGACAGGCATCTTATCCGCGTGGCTATAACGGATCGTGCAGCCACGTCTCGATCCCTGAGTCAACACATGGGGACGTTTGCAAGCCGACAATCATCTGCACGAACAGTTCACGTTTGCAGCAGCATGAACTATCAGCTCGGAGAACGTGGCTGCGGTTACCCTTGACGGTGCATCACAGACAGGTGCGCCTGCGATGGTGTACTCACCGACGAACCTGGGTGCACGAATGGTAAAACGTCATTTTTTCGGATGACTCTAGGTTCCGTTTACAGCATCACGATGGTCGCATCCGTGTTTGCGACATCACGGTGAACGCAGATTGGAAGCGTGTATTAGTCATCGCCATACTGGCGTATCACCGGGCGTAATGGTATGGGGTGCCATTGGTTACATGTCTCGGTCACCTCTTGTTTGCATTGACGGCACTTTTGACAGTGGACGTTACAGTTCAGATGTGTTAAGACCCGTGGCTCTACCCTTCATTCGATCCCTGCGAAACCCTACATTTCAGCAGGATAATGCACGACCGCATGTTGCAGGTCCTGTACGGGCCTTTCTGGATACAGAAAATGTTCGACTGCTGCCCTGGCCAGCACATGCTCCAGATCTCTCACCAATTGAAAACGTCTGGTCAGTGGTGGCCGAGCAACTGGTTCGTCACAATACGGCAGTCACTACTCTGGATGAACTGTGGTATCGTATTGAAGCTGCATGGGCAGCTGTACCTGTACGCGCCATCCAAGCTCTGTTTGACTCAATGCCCAGGTGTATCAAGGCCGTTCTGGGTACTGATTTCTCAGGATCTATGTACCCAAATTGCGTGAAAACGTAATCACATGTCAGTTCTAGTATAATATATTTGTCCAATGAATACCCGTTTATCTGGTGCATTTCTTCTTGGTGTAGCAGTTTTAATGGCCAGTAGTGTAATTTCACGAGACTGTTGCTTCTGACAGTATACTGCGTAATGATCGCCGCTGTTGGCAGTTCCCCCACTGCAGTAGCGCTGTCAGAACCAGGAGCTCGCTTTCTCAGTTTCGCAATTTCCTCTCCGGACGGCATCGCCGCACGCTACGCCATCGCGAATCGAATTACGGCTGCATTAGCAGCGCAGACAGCCGGCGAATGAGCATTCGCTGCCATCCTCTTCCGTTCCGCGATGGAAACCCCAAGTCGGGCGTAAATTTGCACGACTCTCATCTTGCTAAGATTCCTTGTATTCTGGCATCTCTACTGTGTGCTCGCGGTTCAGTCTAGGACAAGAGCTGTCATCGCATTCACTTACGCCCTGCATATTCACCATGTTTTGTTTATTCTGTAATGTAAATACAGCGCATAACAACAGTGGAAGGCGCGTGCAGTCACAAATGCAGAACAGGGCATACAATAAACCCACGACGACAGCCACCATACCACCACCACACGCTGGAATGAAAGCAACGGAGCAGTCTTTTTTATAATATAAACACAGAACGAAGACCTCTTCCGCACTGGGAAGACTATTTCATACACAGGGTCATGAAGAAAAAGTAAGATATGCTCAGTCAGAAAAGCACTAATACGAGAACAATATTCCCCCTGACTGACAACATAAAATGAAATGTTAGAAACATGAGGGTGCCTTACGGTCTCATCATCCTCATATCTCCCCGTCCTAAATCCGCACTCCATTGCGAGCCTCTACAGTTCTCAAAATCGTAACCACCGCGCGGGATTAGCCGAGCGGTCTAGGGCGCTGCAGTCATGGACTGTGCGGCTGGTCCCGGCAGAGGTTCGAGTCTTTCCTCGGACATGGGTGGGTGTGTTTCTCCTAGGATAATTTACGTTAAGTGTGTAAGCTTAGCGACTGATGACCTTAGCAGTTAAGTCCCCTAAGATTTCACACACATCTGAACATTAAAATCGTAACCTAGTAACAAGTTAAAGTGCGGTGGACCCCAAGGACGAGCTGACTCAAAAATTACCGGAGAAGTTGAGACCAGAAGTGTCTACAGAAGAGTCAATGCATAGGGAGCACAACAAAAAATATGCAGTCGCATCTTCTAAAACAATGTGAATATGAAGTGAAACTAAAGCTGGTGCTGTGAAGCACTTCGTATTTACAATGCAAAAACTAAAATTTCCTTCATTTATTTGTTGGCTACTGGAGATGCTTAGTTGCTTAAGGCTTTTCCTGTATTAAATAGGAACAACCTCGTAATGTTCTGCAATTTCTTTTTTTTTCGGTCACTCACCGGCTTTGGACCATATTTATCCCCTGAAGATCGCCTAGGAAGAAGAAAGCTGTTTCGTGACCAGAATAAGTATTACTTTGCAGAATATTAGAAAAGTATTTCCTGTTTAATGTTGTTGTCATATTGCAACAAGCACCGAATGAAATTTTGTTAAAGTTATTCTTGTCTACTGGGCAAACACCATAAATAAAATATGCAAGAGCAGCTTCCTTCAGATGTATAAAGCTTTTGACAATGTTGAATGGACTGCACTCTTTCAAGTTCTGTTCCTGTCAGGGATAAAGCAGAAGGAGCGAAAGGAAATCCACATTTTTGCAGAAAGTAGACTGTAATGCTAGGAATTAAAGGACATGAAAGGGTTGCAGTAGTTAAGACGGTGGTGAGTCAGGATTGTAGCCTATCAGCGATGTTATTTAGTCTGTACATTGAACAAGCTGCGAGGAAAACCAAGCAGAAATTATGTAGATCAGTTGAGCGGAATGGTTACGGTGATGAGGATACATTTTAAAGTGATCGTCATCTAAAATAAAATAACATTTATGGAGTGCAGAGGAATTAAATCAGGCGATGATGGAAGAATTACTTTAGGATATGCGATGCTAAAAGTAGTCCACGAGTTTTGCTATCTGGACAGCTAAATAACTGACGATAGCCGAAGTAGAGAAGATATAAAATGCAGAGTGTCAATAGCAAGAAAAGCATATCTGAAAAAGAGAAATTTATCAAAAGCGATTTTAGTGTTTTCTGAAGGTATTTGTTTGGAGTGGAACGTTGGATGGAACTGTAACGTGGACGATAAACAGTTCACAAACGAAGAGAGTAGAAGTTTTTGGAACGTGGTGTTACAGAAGAAAGCTGAAGTGCGGATGGGTAGCTCCAACAACTTACGAGGAGGTAATGAATAGTATTCAGAAAGGGAGAAATTTATGGACCAACTTGGCTAAAAGATGGGACCTATTGATATGGTAGGACATACCCTGTGGCAACAAGGTGTGGTCAGTTTGCTAATAGACGAAATGTCGTAGCAGGGGAGGAAGGTGGAGGTGAAAAAGGTGAAAATTGTAGAGGAAAGCCAAGATTACTAAGGCAGTTCAAATGCATGTAGGCTGCAGCAGACATGCAAAGATGGCTTGCAGTGGATAGATGAGTGCATCAAACCAGTCTTGCGAATGGTTCATTCTCCACATCACAAGCCCGTAGTTAAAACACGTGTAAACATTATTTCAATAAACTGAATTCAGTACACAGCCTGGTAAAAAAGGTGAGGCATTCAGATGGGGAGGAAGAAACGAAACTGAGAGCGTATGTAGTGTTAATACAATGATTATAAAATGGTGTCAGATTTACAAAGAATTTGGCATTATGAGACCACTTGTCATTATTGCATTGCACTCACCTGGCGTGAATGCATCCACTGACTCGGGTGGGAGGTGTGTCATAGAGCCGTTCCGTCCTCTCCTGAGGCAAGCTGGAGCTCAGTTATTGTGACTGGCTCTTGATATCCACGACAGTGACACTGGGATGTGGTTGACATCAGAGTTCGTCCCTTACATGTTCTATTGGGAAAGATTCTGGGATCGTGCTGGCCACGGGAGTAGCTCAGTGATGTACGATGAGTGGACGATCAATATCCTCTTGAAAAGTGGTACTGTCGCTTGAGGGCTGACATATGAGGACGCAGAATGTCCGTGATGGACCACTATGCCATTATAGTTCGTTAAATCACTACCAGCCATGACCCAATGACCACTCACATGGTCAGGCCCGGACATACCCTGCTGCCCCTCTCCAAAACTTAGCAAGAATGGGACCTCTTCCCAGGTCGCCGCCATGGTGGTCGACATTGGCCATCCAGATTAGTGCAGAATCGTGAGCCGTCACTTAGCACAATGCGTCGCCTTTCAGCAGCAGTCCATGCTTCCTGGTCATGGCTCCACTTCGAACGCAGTTGTTTTGTGTCGTGATGTTACCGGCAGACCATGCATGGGACGATAACTAATGTGGCAATTTTCCCTTGAGGTGGTCGGACCTGGTCCACCAGGGCCTTGACGACTAAAAAGCGTGACCTCAAATTTCTAAACGTTCCAGTATCACACCACTGTCACATCTGAACGCCCCATAAACATGGATATTGCACGATTATTCGACCAGTCCGCCAAATGGAGACCCACAATGAGTCCACTCTCAAAGAACTCTCTCAGGTGCTGACAACGCTTTTTCACACTCTTACACCACCTTCGTTTCCTTGATAGTGATCAGTCATTATCTGACGCTCTTCACGATACGGGGTTTTCTGTAAGAGTGTGCAGAAATGTAACAGAACACAGACAATGCTACACAATTTGAGCTTGGGTACCTGGCATCGGAGAAGCCAGCTTAAGGAGAATGGAAGTAAACTAATCAGTAAACTTGTAGCATTAATATTTTCCAGCTTACTTACAACTAACGTGCGTACAAGTTTGCACATACTGTGCTGTTTGTTTACATGTACATTCTGTATTTCCTGCAAGGAAACAAGGGTTTCTGGAGGCGCAAATGGTTTCTCCCACCATCTCTACATCTTGGGCCTGTTGCCTTTCCATTCGTTGAAACAACGAAATTCCTGGGGCTCATGCTCGATAGGAAACACTGTTGGTCCTCCCATGTGTGTTACCTGGCAGCCTGCTACACGCGGTCCCTTGATGTCCTACGTGTGCTCAATGGTACTTCTTGGGGTGCCGATCGAACCACGCTCCTCCGTTTGTACCGGTCGCTTGTCCGTTCGTAACTCGACTGTGTGTGATTTGTTTATGCGTCTTTACGCCGTCTTAACACTATCCACCATCATGGCATCCGTTTGACCACTGGCGACTTTTACACGAGCCCAGTTGAGAGTACACACTGAAGCTGCTGAACTACCACTGTACTACCGCCGTGACTTTCTCCTCAGCAGGTATGCATGCCGTTTGTCTGCCATGCATGACCACCCCTCCTATGCCTCCTTCTTTGATGATTCCTTTGGCTGTCAGTATGGGACTCGTCTCTCTTCTCTGTTACCTCCTGGAGTCCGCTTACACCACTTACTACGGCGGCTTAACTTCACACTACCTGCAGCTTTCCCGGTGGGTGTGAACGCTTCAGTACCTTGGCTTCGTGAAGCGGCCCATAGCTTCCTAAGGACACTACTCCAGCTTCGGTCTATCGCCTTCAGTTTAATGACCTTTGCATGAAATTTCGCGATAGTAAAAGGTACTAGTCGAGCTCTTCGCCTTGTATGAGGCCCCGGAGTACATCAGGCGACACAGCCTTTTCCAATTGCGTCCTCTGCTCAGACTCACTCAGTGCCCTTCAAAATCTATGAGAAGTGTACACCGCCCATCCCTTAGTGCAGTGGGTCCAGGAAAATTGTCACTTGCCGTTTCTTGGTTGAGCCTGTGTCATGTTTCTGTGGGTCCCTGGTCATGTCGGTCTGCCAGGAAACGAGGCTGCTGACGCTGCTGCCAGGGCTGCAGTCCTCGTACCTCAGACCACGAGTTCCTATCTACCCTCCGATGATCTCTGCGTTGCCGTCTCTCAGGAGGTGGTGTCCCTTCGGCATCGCCAGTGGTCCTCCCTTCACGGGAATAAGCTCCAGCTTATTAAGCCTCTCCCGGCGCCTTGAACGACCTCCTCTCTGCCTCCTGCCGGGAGGAGATTATTTTAACTCGGCTGTGTATTGGGCACTGCCTTTTTAGCCATCGTAATTTGCTAAGTGCCACTACCCCACCACTTTGTACACATTGAGCCCAAATTTTAACTGTCCGCTACTTCCTGCTGGAATGCCTTTTTTTTTAACTATTTACGTTCCAGCTTGGATTTCTCGTCTGAGTTATCGGCCGTTTTAGCGAATGACGCTCGGGCTGTCGACCGCGTTTTACTGTCTATCCACTAAAGCAATATGGCGAAGGCTGTTTAATTTTTAGTTTTGGACCTCCGTTTCTGTATGGCGTTTCCCACGTGCCTGTTTTTAGCTGTCTTCTATTCTGTCCATTGGAACTGACGTATAGTTGATTAACTCCTCTCTGTGTTCGTGTTCTATAGTTTTGACTTGGGCGCGTATGACCCAAATTGTTTTTTGCACCCTAAAGCAAAACAAACGAAGGAAACAAGGGGGACGAGCCTGATTACCAGGAAGTCATGATGCAGGTTTTGTTTACTTCATTTGTCCATAAGATGACTTTCTTTTATCGTATTTACGTTGTCCCAAGACAGAACGTGCTATGAATGGACGACAGATCCGTTAATTACTCAGGGATAAATTTTGGAAATTTGTGGTAAGATCTTATGGGACCAAACTGCTGAGGTCACCGGTCACCGGTCCCTAAGCTTACACGCAATGTAACTTACGCTAAGGACGACACACATCGATGCCCGAGGGAGGACTCGAACCTCCGACGGAGGCAGCCGCACGGACCGTGACAAGACGCCATAGAACGCGCGGCTACTAACGGATATTCAGAGACTTAAAGTACAGTAGGATGGAGCAGTACCGGTACAGTTTCGCAGAACTCACTGACACGCACCTTGTGTATGGAAAAGTACGTCGCAGTGCTCTCGCTGCTGAAAGGCTGTACAGGGAACGGGTTACTAATAGGCATCATCCGTCACGACGATCCACGGATACGGGAGACTGGTTCATTGGAAAGAAGAAACTAGGGATGTGGCAACATGAGTATCACACACACACCCGATTTTGAGGAGGCCGTCTGCGATGTCACCTGATCTGAAACCACTTAAATATTTCCTATGGCAATATCTAGTCACTTCTGTATGAAATTAATACCAGAATTGCAGCTGCCTATGATGTGATTCGAAACATATTTGTCAGGGTGCCGATGTGATGCTTGCATTGAGATTGATGGCCGTCAGTTTCAGAACATTTTGTAAGGTACAGTACAAGCGGTACGTTCATTGTGTCAATGATGGTAGTTACAGTTAACTGTAACTAATGTAAGTGAAGAAGTACATAGTAATCTGATTTAATGTCTATTATTTCCTTAAGCTGACTTCTCCGACCCCAGGTTTTCTACCTGTTGTTCAGTAGAGCATTCTCTATACCCTATTAAATTTTTGCACAGTCTTACGTAAACATCCTATATACGTCACCAGGTCTGGTAACAATGAGGAAACAAACGACAGAAATGCACTCTAGTGGCCCTGTCACAGCCAATTGCAGCTCTAATCGTTACCACACTCGCCGACGTTCTCTACGTGTAGGAAATAACATCGACGACAGACCTTGTCTTCTGGGTGCTTCACTGTTTTGGTCCATAAGTATAGTTACGACTGACCGATTACAGAGGCATATTCACAGAGGAATTGGTAATATTCTACAGCCTCTGGAAAAAACACACATTGTTGTTGCGAAAGCCGTGGTCAAACACTGTACTGGACTCGTATTCTGGATGGCTGCGGTTCAAATCCCCACGGCGACATCCAGATTTAGGTTTCCCATGGTTTCCCTAAATTGCTTAACGCTAATGGTGGGATGGTTACTACGGAAAAGGCAGAGCCGGATTACCTTCCGTATCCTTTCCTGCCTGATTTTGCGCTCTGTCTCTAATGACCTGGTAGTCGACAAGTGTTTGTACCCTAATCTTCCTATCTCCTCCTTAAATAGTCACTTTGATTCGGCGAATGTATTAATCTGGCTAGCGATATTCGATGCGACACACTGCATTCTTCGACGTTTCTTTTACAGAGGCATGTGCTGCTTTAACTACATCTACAACTATACTCCGCAAGTCAACTGATGGCGTGTCCTGTTCTAGTCTCGCATAGACTGCAGGAAAAACGATGGCTGGAACCCTCCGTTCGGGTTTTGGTGTCTCTAATTTCATCTTCGTGGCCTTTTCGCCAGATAAACGTGGGTTGGAACTTCAGTAGTGGCAACTATTTATTTACAGCTCGTACAAAATAGATACGTGTTTCAAAGTTTTACTGACCTTCAAAGTAGTCGCCGGCATTGTGTATAACCCGTTACCAGCAATGTGGAAGTCGTAGGACACTCTTAGCAGCGCAAGTTGTGTTGACAGTTCGAGTGGCTCGGTCTATTGCCGGACGAATTTGTAGCATTTCTGAAGCGAACACAACCTACGACCGGCTTAGAGACAGAAGTGATGAGACTTTCTCCAGGACCTGACCATCATTTTGCAGGTCAATGCTCAAGCACGTACAGTGCAAGCTGTTACTGATTTGAAACTTTCTGGCAAATTAAAACTGTGCGCCCGACCGAGACTCGAACTCGGGACCTTTGCCTTTCGCGGGCAAGTGCTTTACCAATTGAGCTACCCAAGCACGACTCACGCCCGGTACTCACAGCTTTACTTCTGCCAGTATCTCGTCTCCTACCTAAGCTGTGAGTACCGGGCGTGAGTCGTGCTTCGGTAGCTCAGATGGTAGAGCACTTGCCCGCGAAAGGCAAAGGTCCCGAGTTCGAGTCTCGGTCGGGCACACAGTTTTAATCTGCCAGGAAGTTTCATATCAGCGCACACTCCGCTGCAGAGTGAAAATCTCATTCTGTTACTGATTTGTTTGACTGATGGGGCTACCAAATGCTATACCACCTACTGCTCTCCCATGACTTAAGCCCTCGTGAGTTCAACTCGATTTCAAAACTGACGGAAACACGTCACGGCATTCACTTCAGAACTGGTACAAATTCGTCGGGCAACAGACCGCGCCGCTCGAACTGTCAACACAACTGGCACTTTCACATCGCTTGCAACTGGTTATACACAATGCTGGTGACTACTTTGAAGGTCAGTAAAACTTTGAAACACATATCTACACTCCTGGAAATTGAAATAAGAACACCGTGAATTCATTATCCCAGGAAGGGGAAACTTTATTGACACATTCCTGGGGTCAGATACATCACATGATCACACTGACAGAACCACAGGCACATAGACACAGGCAACAGAGCATGCACAATGTCGGCACTAGTACAGTGTATATCCACCTTTCGCAGCAATGCAGGCTGCTATTCTCCCATGGAGACGATCGTAGAGATGCTGGATGTAGTCCTGTGGAACGGCTTGCCATGCCATTTCCACCTGGCGCCTCAGTTGGACCAGCGTTCGTGCTGGACGTGCAGACCGCGTGAGACGACGCTTCATCCAGTCCCAAATATGCTCAATGGGGGACAGATCCGGAGATCTTGCTGGCCAGGGTAGTTGACTTACACCTTCTAGAGCACGTTGGGTAGCACGGGATACATGCGGACGTGCATTGTCCTGTTGGAACAGCAAGTTCCCTTGCCGGTCTAGGAATGGTAGAACGATGGGTTCGATGACGGTTTGGATGTACCGTGCACTATTCAGTGTCCCCTCGACGATCACCAGTGGTGTACGGCCAGTGTAGGAGATCGCTCCCCACACCATGATGCCGGGTGTTGGCCCTGTGTGCCTCGGTCGTATGCAGTCCTGATTGTGGCGCTCACCTGCACGGCGCCAAACACGCATACGACCATCATTGGCACCAAGGCAGAAGCGACTCTCATCGCTGAAGACGACACGTCTCCATTCGTCCCTCCATTCACGCCTGTCGCGACACCACTGGAGGCGGGCTGCACGATGTTGGGGCGTGAGCGGAAGACGGCCTAACGGTGTGCTGGACCGTAGCCCAGCTTCATGGAGACGGTTGCGAATGGTCCTCGCCGATACCCCAGGAGCAACAGTGTCCCTAATTTGCTGGGAAGTGGCGGTGCGGTCCCCTACGACACTGCGTAGGATCCTACGGTCTTGGCGTGCATCCGTGCGTCGCTGCGGTCCGGTCCCAGGTCGACGGGCACGTGCACCTTCCGCCAACCACTGGCGACAACATCGATGTACTGTGGAGACCTCACGCCCCACGTGTTGAGCAATTCGGCGGTACGTCCACCCGGCCTCCCGCATGCCCACTATACGCCCTCGCTCAAAGTCCGTCAACTGCACATACGGTTCACGTCCACGCTGTCGCGGCATGCTACCAGTGTTAAAGACTGCGATGGAGCTCCGTATGCCACGGCAAACTGGCTGACACTGACGGCGGCGGTGCACAAATGCTGCGCAGCTAGCGCCATTCGACGGCCAACACCGCGGTTCCTGGTGTGTCCGCTGTGCCGTGCGTGTGATCATTGCTTGTACAGCCCCCTCGCAGTGTCCGGAGCAAGTATGGTGGGTCTGACACACCGGTGTCAATGTGTTCTTTTTTCCATTTCCAGGAGTGTATTTCGTACGAGCTGTAAATAAATAGTAGCCACTATCACAGTCGCATTCGGGAGCGCGACGGTTCAATCCCGCGTCCGGCCATCCTGATTTAGGTTTTCCGTGATTTCCCTAAATCACTCCAGGCAAATGCCGGGATGGTTGCTCTAAAAGGGCACGGCCGACTTCCTTCCCCATCCTTCCCTAATCCGATGAGACCGATGACCACGCTGTCTGGTCTCCTTCCCCAAACCAACCAACCAACCAACCAACCACTATCACAGTTCCAAACCTCGTACTTAGGAGAAGCGGTATATCGGTTGATCATTTCAGAAACGTACCCTCGCGGAATTTAAACAGTGAGGCACACCGTGATGCAGAACGCACCTCTTGTAGCTCCTGCCGCTAGAGTTGGTTGAACATCCCCGCGACGCTTTCGCGTTACTAAATGGATCTGTGACGAAACACTGCACTTTCCTTGGGATATTCTCGGTTTCCTCTACCTACCCTATTTGGATTCCTGAGCAATCCACAATCGGGCTAACGAGGCTTTTTCGTAACCAACCTCCTTCATTGGTAGACTACAGTTCCTCAAGATTTTTTTCCAATGAATCTCAGTCTGGTATCATTCTTTCCTACAATTTTGCGTGGTCTTTCGACTTGACGTAGCTTCTTACTTGCAATCCAGATATCTAGTGGGTGCCATCGCTTCCAGTCTATTGTTCCGCAATCGTGTAATCGTACAGTAACAAGTCTTTCTACCTATTATGCGCAATACGTACATTTGTACGTGTTGAAGGCCAAGTGCGAATCTCTGTACCAAACGTCGGTCCTCTTGCGTTTCATCACAGTTTTATGTGGGTGCGACTTGTGTAGACAGAGATGTGGATGTAGATGAGCATGCATTAGAAGAACAGCAAGGCCCGCGAAAAGCCTCACGGAGCTTACGTCCTTACCCATGTACATTCTGAAAAGTAATGTACACATTTATTTAGTAGCGCGTAGACAGCTTTCAAGCTGCATAGGTGATCGTCCTCAGTTACATGCATGTTTTATATGTTTGAACACAATCAGCTTTGGTTGAACTGGTTGAAATGGCTCTAAGCACTATGGGACTCAACATCTGAGGTCATCAGTCCACTAGAACTTAGAACTACTTAAACCTAACTAACCCAAGGACATCACACACTTCCATGCCCGAGGCAGAGTTCGAACCTGCGACCGCAGCTGACGCGGGGTTCCGGACTGAAGCGCCCAGAACCGCTCGGCCACAGCGGCCGGCATTAGCTTTGGCCCTCACGTTAAAGCATGATTACATATTTACGAAGGCAAAGACACTTTTCAATTAAACGTATGCTACACAGGCTAAATTTAGTTATAATATTCACAATTGCTATTATCAACACTCTACAAAAGCCTTATTAATTTTCAACTCTCTCGTCTCACTACGTAATTTATTCATAATAGAATTTATTACATGTATAAAGTTTTTTTTTCTCTGCGTTTGTTAGGGGTGGTGCAGGAAATATTTAAAGATTGATTGCTTCTATGATGGTGGATATGCGATCTCTCGCCATGTTCATCGCAGCTGATCTTGGGGTGCATGTGTGAAACAGGTACACATAATGTTTCGTTTTTAGTGAAGTACATTTTCCAGCGAGTGTTGCTTCTCAGAACATTTGTGTAACTGTTGGTTTTTGTCTACTAAATAAAAAATATTTAGCCTCCATCAGAATTATCGCACGACATTATAAGTGTCTCGTTCAATAAGTAACGCAACACATTTTCTTTTGTCGCCCAATTTCGGTTGAAAATATGCCGAATTTGTTGTGAGACATCGCAGAATATTCCCACTTCAGACCCTACATTCCACGAAAGTCCGGCAGGTGACGACACTATACGTAGACTTCAAAATACCATCTGTAACGGAGGGGCGTTCCAAGCATTCTTTTGGCGGAAAACTAGAGCATCACAGAATTCATAGGCTTGCAGAATGTCTACAGAGACCCGGTAGTGAACAGAAGCACGGTGAGTCGTTGGGGGAGGCATTCTTTTATCAGCGAAACAGGGTCGCGCAAACCTGTCCGATTTCTCGCGTGCCAGCTGGCCGCGCCCCGCTGTGACTTCGGCACTGTTAGAACGTGCGGACACTCTCATTCAATGGACGCCTCTGTGGATAGTGCTGACACACTCGTGCACGAGCTGTGATTCTCAGAGGTGTGTGCCCGCTCGGTTCCTCGTCTCCTAGCAGAAGACCATCAAGAGCAACGTGGGACCATTTGTGTGGAATTACTTGCTCATTATGAGGCTGGTCGTAATAAGTTTTTGTCGAACATGGTCATGGACGATGAAACATTGGTTCATCACTTCTGAGTGGGGTGGCGCCATATCACTGCTCCTCTGAAGAATACGTTCACAGCCACAGTCGGTAAAGTCATGGTGTAGGTCTTTTGGGACTCTGAAAGGCTAACTCTGTTTGATGTCCCCCCTCACGGTGCAACGATAAACTCTGAAGTGTATTGCGCTACCTTCAGGAAATTGAAGAAGCGACGTCAGCTCGTTGGTTGCCACAAAAAATGCAAAGGAACTTGTCCTTCTGCATGGCAACACGAGGTCTCTCCACCTGAGAGGAGCTCACAAAACTTCACGAGCTTTGGTATAGCTCGTATCTCGCACCTTCTGACTGCTCGTGTTTGGCCCAATGAAGGATGCACTCTGCGGGAAGAAGTACTTGGACGAAGTGAGGTTACTGATGCAGCCAAATGTCGGCTCTGACGTCGATCAGTAGAGTGGTACCATGCGTACATACAGGCCGTGCCAACAAGGTGGCGTAAGGTGGTCGCACTGAACGGAGATTATGTGGAAAAATAGGTTTTTTAGCCAAAAGAAGCCGGCCGGTGTGGCCGTGCGGTTCTAGGCGCTTCAGTCTGGAACCGCTTGACCGCTACGGTCGCAGCTTCGAATCCTGCCTCGGGCATAAATGTGTGTGATGTCCTTAGGTTAGTTAGGTTTAAGTAGTTCTAAGTTACAGGGGACTGATGACCACAGAAATCTTATAGTGCTCAGAGTCATTTGAACCATTTTTTTAGCCAAAAGAGTGAAAATACTATGCTGTACTGGAATCCTGAATGAAACGAACCTGTTTTCAGAAAAAAAGTGTTGCTTTACTTATTGAACGCCACTCACAGTTTAGATGTGTGTGGAAAAAGGTGTACTGTGCAAACAGTAACTATTTTCTTCTTAAGTAAGGTTTCAACGTTATAATGAGATACAACATACACGATAATCTGTGGCGTAATTAATCTGTGTGAGTATATCAGTTCACTTTGGTACCAATACACAGTAATTTGACAAAGCCTTTCCTGTTGCAACCGTTACCTGCAACATTTTTGAGAGAATGCTACATTCTCAGCTTTGCTTCTGTTTACAATTAACTCACGTTTTTGATAGCAGAATGATGTCTTGACCACCATAAACTTATTCATTTCCTACATAACATTTTTGTCGTTATAGGAAGTCATAAATGTCGCGTTGTCAATACACATTGCTGCTTTGAAATGTAGCAAGCTGTGTAGATAATTGGCATAAGCAATGAACAAAAGTTGTCCACGAAAAATTACTGTGATCCTTCTGTTACACTATTTAGGAAGATTTTTTAAATTTGAGTCTGATAGCAAGAGAGCCTGACTTTTTTAATTGATTAAAACCATTTGTCTCCTTTTGGATAAGTCTTATTTTAGTAGTGTTAGGTTTTTCTCTTTTATTCCGTAGTCTTTACGTAAACTTAGAATATTATATGGTGTTCTGTCGAAGACGTTTGTCAGATAAACTACCGTCATACCTGAACAATAGATCTTGGCGAAAAGCAGAGAGAATTCCGCCTCTATGTCAAATCACTAATCGAGTCTAATGGTTCTATCCAATAATTCGTTGTCCAGTTTAGTGTGGCGGTAGAAGATAGCAAAAGTGAAGCCAAAATTTTAAATTTCACGTTTAAGAAATCATTCACGCAGGAGAATCGTACAAACATACTGTCGTTGGACCATCGCACAGATTCCCATATGTAGAACATAGTAATAAGTATGCTTGGTGTAGACCACCAATTGAATGATTCCGGATGGAATGCGAGCTCAGTTTAACAAAGAGTACTCTACAACACTGGTCCCTTACTTAGCTTGTACTTATCGCGAATCTCTCGACAAACGCTAAGTTTCAATCGACTGGGAAGAAGCGCAGGTGAGTCCTGTATATAAGAAGGGTAAAACAAAGGACCCGCAAATTATAGACCAATACCCCTAACTTCGATTTGCTGCAGAGTTCTTGAACATATTCTCTGTTCTAATGTATCTGTGATCAAAAATATCCGGACATGTGGCTGAAAATCACTTACAGTTCGTGGCGCCGTCCATTGTAATGCTGGAATTCAGTATGGTGTTGACACACCCTTAGCCTTGATGACAGCTTCTACTCTCGTAGGCATGTGTTCAATCAGGTGCTGGAAGGTTTGTTGGGGAATGACAGATCATTCTTCACGGAGTGCTGCACTGAGGAGAGGTATCTACGTCGGTCGGTGAGGTCTGGCATGAAGTCTGCGTTCCATAACATCCCAAAGGCGTTCCATAGGATTCAGGTGAGGACTCTGTGCAGGCGAGTCCGTTACGGGGATGTTACTGTGGTGTAACCACTCCGCCACAGGCCGTGACTTACGAACAGGTGCTCGATCGCGCTGAAAGATGCAGTCGACATCCCCGAATTGCTCTTCAACAGTGGGAAGCAAGAAGGTGCTTAAAACATCAATGTAGGTCTGTGCTGTGATAGTGCCACGCAAAACATGGGGTGCAAGCCCCCTCCATGAAAAAGACGACCACACTGCAACACCACCGCCTCCGAATTTTACTGTTGGCACTACACACGCTGGCAGATGACGTTCACCGGGCATTCGCCGTACCCACACCCTACCATCGGATCGCCACATTCGTCACTCCACACAACGTTTTTCCACTGTTCAATCGTCCAATGTTTACACTCGTTACACCAAACGAGGCGTCGTTTGGCATTTACCGGCGTGATGTGTGGCTTATGAGCAGCCGCCCCACCATGAAATCCAAGTTTTATCAACTCCCGCCTAACTATCATAGTACTTGCAGTGTATCCTGATGCAGTTTGGAAATCGTGTGTGATGGTCTGGATAAATGTCTGCCTATTACACATTACGACGCTCTTCAACTGTCGGCGGTTTCTGTCAGTCAACAGATGTAGTCGGCCTGCACGCTTTTGTGCTGCGCGTGTCCTTCACGATTCCACTTCACTACCACATCGGAAACAGTGGACCTCACACGCACAGACGTTTGACACAAGTGACACCCAATCATCTGACCACGTTCGAAGTCGGTGAGTTCCGCGGAGCGCCCCATTCTGCTCTCTCACCATGTCTAATGACTACTGAGGTCACTGATATGGAGTACCTGGCAGTAGGTGGCAGTACTATGCACATCATATGAAAAACGTATGTTTTTGTCTGTGTCCGGATACTTTTGATCACATAATGTACTGCTCATGAAAGGGGAAAACTTCTGTCCACAAGTCAGCAGGCTTTCAGAAAGCATTCCCCGTGCAAAACTCAGTTTGATATTTGCTCTCATGGTATCCTGCAAACCACGGATGAAGGGCAACAGCGGACTCCACG
Source organism: Schistocerca piceifrons (assembly GCF_021461385.2). NCBI lineage: Eukaryota > Metazoa > Arthropoda > Insecta > Orthoptera > Acrididae > Schistocerca > Schistocerca piceifrons. Next base: position 94,984,922 of record NC_060147.1, on the reverse strand, counting down.
TTCTTTGATTTCCGTGAAGCAGTTGACACGGTGCCATACCCAACAGCTAACGAAGACACAAGTATATGAATGGGTTCCTAGATGTGTGAGTGGTTCGAAGACTTCTTAAGTAACAGAATCGAGTGTTTTCTCCTCGATCGCGAGTCTTCATGATCGTATAGGATATCGCCAGAAGTGCCCCAGGGAAGTGTGATACTGAAAGGGTCCTGTAGCCACCTTTCATTGCCAACTCTCGTAGTGGTCAAGTCGGCAAAGAGGTTTCCGCTACTTGGGAGAAATCCACCTGCGTTAGGTAGGTGGCGGAAATGGTATCCTGGGGTTTTCCGGTCCACGCGTAGCGTGGAAGAGGCTGGAGAATCGGGAGGCAGTCTGCCGCCGGTACGGGAACCGTACACAGCTGTGCTCCAGTCGAAGAAGGGTGAGTTGGACTGACCGCGTGGCGCGTTGTCACGTAGAGAGGGGAGCTTTTAGCTTTTGGTCTCGAATTTCGTCTTATAAAGATTTACTTGCTGGGTTGCAGCAGGGAATGCAAGGCTTTTGTAGACTTTGTTTGATTCCCAATGCAGTCTTGACTTTGATCCGTGAGAGGAACGCGGCACAAAGGAGTTGCATATGTTGAAGTGCCCTCGGTTCAGTGTGAATGTTTATGTGCCTACAACTGTGTGTGTATGCTTCTAATCTTTTCCGGATCTTGGTAATTTTTGTGTATTCGTGAATTTTCTTTGTCTCATGTGATTAAAATTTGGCCACGGTCCATAGAAATTGTCTCCGCGGACCGAGTGGGCACGCGAGTCTGTTATGAAACGTATAGTATTTCACAAGCAATTGTACATAGTTAGCATGCAACAGCAGTCTATAGATGCACTACATCAATGTTTTAAGGAATAAATAATTTTGCCTTCAATCTTATCTTGTGTACCGATGTTACGTCGCCGTTACCTTCGCCATTTACCTTGTAGTTTTCCTTGTTGGCCCATCTATAGCGTTTCCATGTGCACAGGTGCAGTGATTAGTGTCGCTTTTTTTAATCTGAAACAAATGCTCTGGAATAGATCGTGTTTTCACGAATCTTGCTGCAGGCTGCACTTACGCATGGTGTTCACACCATCTTTACTTTACTCAATATTTGATTCACGGGAAGAATGCCTGGATCATATTAATAATTACATCCCATTCTTTATCAATGACTTTACAATGAATGTTCTTTTGTGAGTTTTTCGTATTAATAAATTACGTAATTTTCCGACTGAGTGCTACCTCTTCTTTGTCGTGTGGCTAGAGTTGGTGGCGACCCTATCTTTTATATTGATTTCAGTGTCAAATAGCATTTTCTTATTCAAAGTGCGCGTGGGTCTTTTAGCTATCAGGATACATTCAAAGGGCGCTTCATGCTTCTTGCACGTAGCGTCCTTTTATTCACGCTACTTACAATACGATCGCTGTTATTATCTGCGTTCATAAGTCGTCTGGCAGACATGATGAGTAGCAGCGTCTATTTGCTGATGATCCTGTGGTGCACTGGAAGGTGTCATTGTTGAGTGACGGCACGACCTACAAGATGGCTTAGACAAAATTTATAGTAGATGTGGTGAATGTCAGCTACCTTTAGACGTAGAAAACCGTAAGTTAATGCGGATGAGTACAGAAAACAAACCCTTGCTCTTCGAGTACAACATTAGTAGTGTAGTGCTTGACTCTGTCACGTCGTTCAACTATCGTAATAAAGGAATAGGAAATGGAATGCGTATGTAAGGATTGTAGTATGGAACACGAATGGTCGACTTTGGTTTATTGGGAGAATTTTTAGAAAAGTGTGGTCCATCTGTAAAGGAGCTCGTTTTTAACACGTAAGTGCTGTCCTTCGTTGAGAACTGTTGGATTGTTTTGGATCCACACCAGGTAGGAGTAAAGGAAGGTATCGATGGAGCTCAGAGGTGGGCTGCTAGATTTGTTAACGGTAAGTTCGAACAACGCGTTAGCATTACGGATACGCTTCGGGAACTGAAGAGAAAGAGACGTTTTCTCGAGGAACACTATTGAGAAAATTTAGAGAATTTACGTTTGAGGCTGAGTTAAGAACGAGTCTACTGCGTCCAACGTGTTTCGCGTGAGGGCCATTAGGATAAGATTAGAGAGCTTAGGGTTTGTACAGAGGCATGTAGACAGTCGTTTTTCGCTTGAGCTATTTGCGAGCGGAACAGGAGTAATACAAGGTACCCTCAGACACGCACCATACGATGGATTACGGAGTATTTAGATACATTAGATGTAGAATACGCCACATGCATGTTGCTTTCTTTCAAATCCATCTGAGGCGTGATTCCCACTGAGGCAATATGATGTTCAGTACGATACACGATGGAAGTTGCGGTACGTTGCGTAAGTATTGGTGAACTTCATTGAAAGGTAGCTGAAGCGACGTAACTGGCTCACCTTGGGAAGACACGTATCTCTGTTGTATTACACGGTCATGTTGGCATCCCGGGTAATGAACGTGTTGACACGCGAGCCAAACAAGCTGTCAGAGCACCAGCCTTGGACATTGGCCTTTCGGTGTGTGATCTCAGGTCAGTTTTGCAGCAGAAGGTACTTCGCATCTGGGGTGAAGAATGGCGCGCCCTGCCTTCACCAAACTAACTTCGGGCCATGGAGGAGGCTACCGGTACGTGGCGCTCCTCCTTCCGGGTCTCTCGCAAGGAATCTGTTGCCCTCTGCCGGCTGCGCATTGGCCACACCTGGATGACGCACAGCTGTTTATTGCGCCGCGAGAACCCATCTCTCTGTAGCTGCGGGTCAGCATTGACGGTGGTCCACGTGTTGTTGGACCGTCCGCTTTTAACTGCACTTTTAAGGGATGACGCTACCATGGCAGGCTTAGTTTTGAGTTTTATTCGTGCAGGGGGCTTTTATCGCTCGATCTCAGGGCTTGTCCCTTTCTTGTGTTGCGTCTGGCCTTTTTGGCCTACGGTTTTAGATTGTGGTTTTTTTAGTGTGTCTTGGAGGTTGACTTTTCCTTTCTTTGTTTCCGTGGTCGACCAACCACTTGAACCGCGCGCCCGCTACGGTCGCAGGTTCGAATCCTGCCTCGGGCTGGTTGGTTAGGTTTAAATAGTTCTGAGTTCTAGGAGATGACCTCAGATGTTAAGTCCCAAAGTGCTCAGAGCCTTTTTTCTGTTTTTTGTCTATGTCTTTCATCTCCTTTGTTTTTATTCCTTGAGGGTGTTTCATGATCGTGGAAAAAGGGACCGATGGCCCTTGTAGTCCGGTCCCTTCAATCCCACAAACCAAACTATGTGTACTACTTTCTGCAATACGCAGTACGGGTTGTTCCACACAGAGATGCCTGGGGTAGTTTGGGAAGAAATAAATTTCCAGCCATCAGATATGACTCGGAAGAAAAAAGAAAAAGAAATACGTAAATCGTGCGAAGCTACAACTATCTCCCTGCTGAGCTTTCTTGGTTGGTTCTGACATCACTTATAACTTCTGGACTATTAGGCCATGGTCGATGTATAAAACTCAGTAAAGCTTCTTGTTTTGCACGGAAATAAAGAAACCCACAGTTTTTAGATTGCTTTCAACTATGAAGGCTTTATCATTCGAGTCTAAGGAAACTATTAAGTAAAAATATTTCCTTCTATCTTATAGTCTCATATCACGGGTTTATACTGATTTGGTATTTTTAAAAACTGTCATCCGTATTTCTAAACTGAATGAACTACAGTGCATATTTTGAAGAGTTTGTAGTGAAAACTATTTTTGCTGGCTAGTTTACGTTTGGTGAATTTTAGGTCATACGATACTGCCTTTTTTATCACTGCAAGGAGAGACAGACCTCTCTAGTCTTAAAAGATGAAATACAAGTATAGTGGAGGATGACCACGATGAAATTGCCAGTGATGTACTACACATAGGGCTGTTGTTGCTTGTCACGTGGAGCTCCCTCGTGTTTCCCTTTATCGTGTGCTTCTGATACGGGGTGTTCAAAAAGTCTCTCGGCGGTGCCGTATGATTCTTAGCCGCGCGTGCCGTATGCCGCAGTCAATATACCGAAATTTAACTCAGTTAAATACAATTTATTAATTTATTAAATATTCATTTTTACTTACA